>NC_136059.1:1866350209-1867058892 GCF_964261635.1 Lissotriton helveticus
GGGCAAAGGCTGGGCAGAATGCGTCACAATATTGTTAAAACAAACTAAAATTAAAGTGGCGTTTTGAGATTGAGAAATACAATAGCAATGTACAGCCTGATGTATGCACGCATAGCAGCGGCAGTACCAATAAATGCAATATCGATGTATGCTGTAATCTATGCATGCGCAATGATGTAAGGACCAGTAAATGCAGTGCCAATATACGCTGCAGCCTGCTGTAGTCTATGCACACACATTGATGTTAATACTAATAAATCCAATGTCAAAATACACTGTAACTTTTGCCCACATAATGACATCAATATCAGTGAATGCAATTTTGATCGCAATGAAACAACTGTACATATAATGATGAGAATATTCAGTAAATATGATATCAATCACCACCATATTACACGTACACTCTCATAAACTCTTATCATTGCTGGCGGATTTATCCAAGAAGTCCTCTACATTAACCCCAAGTCAAAAATGCATGGTCCACTCCTGCATAAGATACGATGGGCGGACTCACCGCTCTGTCTCAGACAGTGCGGAGAGATGGGTACGTTCTATCACACTATTTGGATCTGTCCCAAAATCGTAGGGTATTGGATGGCAGTGATGAGGACACTTTCCCAGGTCACACAGGTTACAATACTGCCAGACCTGCGATGCTGCCTACTCAACATAGGGGAACAAACAGACTTAAACAGGATTGCTCAAGACTGGGTAACTTTAGGAAAGACGGTAGCCAAACGAAACATTGCACAACGGTGGGGGTCTAGTGCTAGCCCCACTCTTACTCAGTGGAGCAAAGTTATGGATATGGCAATGGTGGCAGAAAAGTCAGTATATATAGGTCTGGGGGGGGCTGGAACGCCTACCGAGGCGATATAGGAAAACCCCCTCTGCCTGAGGACTCAGACTCTGATACTAGTGTCTGAACAATCAACACGGAACGGGCTACTAAGGTGCATATCCTGGGGAAGTAGTGGGAGACCGGGGATGGATACATGAGATATGGTTTATGAGATATGTAAGAATGACTTTGTGAATATTACAGAGCAGTGTCGGTATTGCCGTGTAACTACACTATCACTGAAATGTTGTGCATATTGTTCAATAAAAATTGTTTTAAAAAAATGCATGGTCAGAAAGGCCCTGCAACCGAAACCCAGGCCTACTAATTTACAGGTCAAAGGTGGGGTTATACTTAACCTAAAGGCAAACACACATCCAGGAAAACCTTGATCGATCCCCCAGATAGGCAGTCACACAACAAACAGGACCTAGGAGATTGGCCCCGATAAAAGACGTTTAGCCAAAGGCACACATTTCCAAAATGCCACAAATGTTAGATGCCACATGTAGTTAGAAACACTCAGCCAATCAGGACATGACATGCATACTGCATGAGTTGATCACATGCTCACCACACCAGAAATCTGGACATGCACACACTGGCCCACACTATCTCTCCCCAAGAGCCATCTGTGTCCCCCTTATCTGATGGTTTTTCTTGTTATATATGACTGTGATGCTTTTCAAAGAATGTCAAAGTGTTTTATTATACCCACAAAATGTATATTTGTAGCCCAAACTTCTGTACTTTGCGTCTGTCTTCAGACGCACCTCTGTTGATACTCTTCTGGCTGCTGCATTTAATCAAACATACATGTTCCTGTTTTTTCAAACGCCTTTTGTCTTTTCATTTATTTAAGATAAAATCATATTTGAGCAACATTTTGGCGAGCCAGCTAGGACAGATTGGTACATCAAGCTTGACTGTTGTCGAAGGAAGGACCCATGGCCAAGCAGATTCACATCAGTGAGCAGACGCCACAATTGATTCGAAGTTCTGCTGAATCCACAGGGTAGAGGGCTGTCCAGAGACAACCATCACAGGGTAAGAGACTACATCTGATACTTAATCCCAGTATGTGGCGTGTGGCAAACTAAGGCAAGCGAGTAGACAACTTTTGCTTTTTCCCTATTCAGCAACCTAGAGAAGGCGAAGGTAGCAAAGGTTTTGTTGCTTGGATGGCTGGATGTTACACAGGACGTGAGACAGAGCCGCTTGTCACTGGGTGTAAGACGGGGACTGCTTGCGCCACTATGCATCTCAATCTTATTCTTTTTTAGTCTCAAAGAGTTATCTTTTTGGCATCAGTTTCTTAACACTGATAGTATCTGAAAGAAGTGAGAGGTGTTATTCGATTGGACTGCTGGGCGTTAAGCAGTCGGTATGCACAACCCCCGGGTGTGAGAGTGTGTAATTCGGACATTAGGGAAACCCGGACATTAGGGAAGCCCTCTGCAGCTGATAGTTGTCAGCTGTCCTTTTTTTCTCCACACAAATAATTGCTATTTTTGTCTGTCAAGCCGATATTGACAGACTGTCGAGCTCCCTTAAGCTTTGTGTATTACCCGAAGCATCCCTCTCCTCGAGCTGGAGGCACTAGGAGGGGACTATTACCCTTCATTGCAGGTTGTTATTATTTCATTGCATTTGTCATGGTCAAATTATTAAATGTCTGTCGATGCATCATACTTTTAGAGCTCAAAACCAGTAGATTGTTTCTAGTACAACCCTGAGAACACAGTTTTCCTCACAATGAGAGTAATAATTTAAAACTTCAAGATGAGCAAAATGTTGTAAATTCCTTCAAAACAAGTTCCCTAACCCATCATGGACACTCCACTTGACCATATGCAAGCTGGGTTCCCCAAAGAGGCCCAAAAATTAGGCAAACATTGCCCTGAATGGTACGCCCGTACCAAATCATACGAATTCCCCTGGTCTGAGGGTGGAACATTCAATACCCACATATCAGAACACACCCAGACCAGACTCATGGGGTGTAAGCAGGCCAACCACCAGGGTAGCTTCTGCGGGCCCCAGAGATGAGAAAAGTGCAAACTGACTCCTAAGAAAATTATAACAAGAGAGGTTGTGGAAAGGTTTGCTCGCAATTTTTGCGACCTACTAGCAGAACAGAAAATGGAGGGGGAGCCACTTGATCTGGTCCTAGGCAAAAGGAGGGTCATTTGAGTTAGTGTCAGCCGAAGTCTTCCTCGGGATCTGATGTGAAGATATAAGGGCCCACCTCTCGATACCTCCAATTCTGATTGTAATAATTACACAGAATATTGAAGTGATCAAGCGGGGGGAATTAGGGAATTAGGAAAGGAACTGCGGGGAGGGAGACCTGAAAAGGAAAAGTTATTGTTGCGAGTTTTCTTAATGCTTCACTCGACCCTTAGACAATTGTAATAACAAAATAATTTCTGTTGTCTATAAAAAGTTTGTTATCAGCTTTGCACTTTAACTAACAAGGTGCTCCCAAAAGGAAATAACACCAAAGAAGCTTGCGACTTATTAATCTTGTAAATAGGCTCTTTACAATCTGTGCAACTTCTTTTGTTGTATTTTAAGCACATCATCAAATTATCACTTTCAATAAAATCTCAGCATAAGCATAAATGGCGAATAACTGTTCAAAATTTGCGACCATACAATTGAGAATTGCGACCAAGCAAATTAACAAGCTTCTCGATTTATCCAAAGAACCATGAACATCTCTTAAACTTTAATCAAGACAAATATTTGCTCTCTTATATTTTTCCATAAAATATCTCAAAGGAACTTTGCGCTAATGTTTTCCAAAAAATCAGAATAAATATACTTTTTTTACACTTTGATGTTTTAAAATTAACCTTAAATTGAAAGTTTTCACTTTCTCCTACCTGTAGAGTACGACCTACTCTACTTAACTGAAGGGTGTGGCAGCCTCTCTGGATAGCCGGAATCAGTCTTCCTCTCACTGCAGCTCTTGTTCGGAAAAAGGCTTTCCAAACTGGTTACCTGCTGCCAAAGACACAAACGATCTGCAAAAGACTGCTAACAAACTCCTTCCAGAAGATTCCCCAAGTTGGAGCACCTGGAAACAGCTGCTACACCACCAAGATCCTCAGAATAGTGAGCAAAATGGATTGGGTGTGGTCGCGTACATCAACGTGACCACGTTCCGTGTATTCCCGTAAGAAATGCGACGTCTTGCCAAATCTCACGCATCTCGCGGACGCGTTCAGGTTGCCAAACCTCACGCATCTCGCGGACGCGTTCAGGTTGCCGAATCTCACGCATTAGGCAGACAGAGGTACATTAAACTGTTGTTCTAGCTACACTTGTGCCACCAACGACCCCCCAAAGGAAAATAGTGCATTTTGCCACACAGGAAGTGCTTGGGACACCTGAGGGCGGGCCCTAGACCGCAAGCCGCCCTAGTAGTCCTGACAGTATTCCCCCCTCCCAAGAGCGGTCTAGGGCCCGGCTTCGAAGTATGAAGGAGATGGAATCGCCGCACAATGCGAGGAGCATCAATGTTCTCAGCTGGTTCCCAAGAGTCATTTTCGGATCCATACCCTTTCCAGGACACAAGATACCATAGCTTGGCACCTCTGCGCTTAGAATCCAGTATAGTCTGCACTTCATACTCCCAATTGCCATGAACCAAAATCGGAGCTGGTCTGAGTTTTATATCCTGTCTAGCTGGTTTTAACAAGGACGTGTGAAACACAGGATGAATTCGCAAGGTTTTGGGAAGTTTTAGTTTATATGTCACTGGATTAACTTGACGAAGTACTGGATATGGGCCGATAAATTTGGGATGAAACATGTTTTTGTGTTTAAAATGCAGATTCTTGGTAGACAGCCATACTTTATCTCCAGAAGTATACTCGGGTCCTGAACGATGATGTTTATCATATTGTGCTTTGTATTTATCTTTACTGTGTAATAACCGTTCGTGAATCTTTTGGTGAACAGTCTGCATGAGTTGTACAGTATCTTGTACCGCAGGTGCACTGGTCTCATCTTTGGGCAGGGTCAAAGGAATAGTCTTTGGTAGGTATCCATAAAGAGCTTCAAAAGGAGAAGATCCAGTAGATGAATGAGGTGAAGAATTATAAGCTATCTCAGCAATCCACAGCAAATCCAACCAGGACCTTTTGGAATCTTCAACATAACACCTTAAGTATTGTTTTAGAGTTTGATTTAATCGTTCTGTTTGGCCGTCAGTTTGCGGATGGTAACTGGTAGATATGTTTGATGTGATTTGTAAACTATGACACCATTGCTGCCAAAACTTAGATGAAAACTGAGATCCTCGGTCAGATAATACCACTGAAGGCAAACCATGTAATCGCACTACTTCTTTAAGGAAAATTTGTGCTAATTGTCCTGCTGTGGGCAATCTTTTACAAGCTATAAAGTGTGCGTACTTAGTTAGACTATCCACTACTACCAGAATGACTGAATGTTGATTGATCTGTGGAAGATTTGTAATAAAGTCTAACGAAATATAGTCCCATGGTTTGGTTGGTGTTGGTAAAATCTGTAACAAACCCTTTGGTTTACTATGATCTGTCTTAAATCTTGAACAAGTTTCACAATTTTGAGTCCTCTTTGTAACATCTTTCTGTAAATTTGGCCACCAGAACAACCTTTGTATTTTTTCCACAGTCTTTTTGGGACCAGGATGTCCAGCCATAGGATGAGAGTGCAACCAAGTGAACACTGTTTCTTGTAATTCTTTGGTAGGAAGATAAACTTGCTTTCCATGGAAAGGTATGCCTTCTTTGATTGTCTGATTTTCTTCTTTATTCTCCCATTTCTTCCATTGCGATGGAGGAAAATTCTCATGAATATTTTCTAGAAATTGATCTGCAGACAATAAACAGATTACTTTGTCGGGATCTATTATAGCTTGTGGTGCACTTTCAATTCTGTGGAAAGAAGAATCCTTTCTGGAAAGAGCATCAGCTTTTTTATTGTCTTGTCTTGGACGATAAGTTACTATGAAATCATACTCTGCAAAGAACATCATCCATCTTAACTGACGAGGTGTCAACATTCTAGCAGAACTCATAAATTGTAAATTTCGATGGTCCGTATAAACTGTTACTGTGAACTTTGCTCCCATTATATAATGTCTCCACTCCTTGAACGCTTCTAATATGGCAAGCAATTCTTTCTCTGCAATAATGTAGTTTTGTTCTTCTGAGTTCAGTTTTCGAGACATATATGCAACTGGATGCATCTGATCAGTTTTGTGATGCCTCTGAGACAAAATGGCTGCTATTGCTACGTCTGAAGCATCTGCCTCAATTATGAAAGGTTCATCTACATCAGGATGCTGTAGGATTGGTGCAGCAGTGAAAGCCTTTTTCAAATTCTGAAATGCATCGTTGGCTTCAGAAGTCCATTCAAATTTCACCCTTTTCCTTAGTAATCGAGTGATGGGAGCGACTACTGCAGAGAAATGATCAATAAAACGGCGATAAAAATTTGCAAAGCCTAAAAAACATTGTACATCCCGAACTGAAGTTGGAATGGGCCACTCTGCAACTGCCTGGATTTTTCTATCTGTCATTTTCATACCTGTTGGTGTGAGTAACACTCCCAAGAATTCCACTTCAAAAACATGAAAATCGCATTTAGATAATTTGCAATATAGATTGTGTGATTGCAATGTGCTCAAAACCTTTTTGACAGGACCTTCATGTATTTCCACTGAATCTGAATAGATTAAGATATCATCTATGTAGACGATAACGGACAAATCCAACAATTCTCTCAAGACATCATTTAAGAAAAATTGAAAGGCCGCTGGTGCGTTACATAGGCCAAACGGCATTACCAAATATTCAAACAAGCCATAACGAGTTTTAAATGCAGTTTTCCACTCGTCGCCTTGTCTGATTTGCACTAAATGGTAAGCTCCTCTCAGATCTAGCTTTGTATAGATTACTGCGGTCTTAACTTGATCCAAGAGGACGGGAATGAGTGGCAAAGGATATTTATTTTTGATCGTTATTTTATTCAACGCCCTATAATCGATGCAAGTTCTCAATTCCCCATTTGCTTTCGGGATGAAAAACAAAGGGGAGGCTGCTGGTGACTTAGAAGGGCGGATAAAACCATTCTCCAAGTATTGATCCAGATATTGTCTTAAATGCTGATTTTCATTTTCAGACAGAGCATATATTCTACAATTTGGTACACAAGACCCTGGTATAAGATCAATCTGACAATCGTAACTGCGATGAGGAGGAAGAATTGCTGCCTTTTCTTCACTGAAGACTTCTTGATATTTTTTATATACTGTGGGTAGAATTGTTTCTTTTTCTTCTGCCGTTGCGATATGACTAACAATTGTTTTGAAAGAATTTAAACAGGTAGAATGACAAAATTCAGAATGAAAGACAAGTTCTCTTTTTTGCCAATCGATCAAAGGATTATGTAGACATAGCCAAGGCATACCTAGAATGAACCCATACTGGGGAGCTTGGATGACGTCAAACTGAACCTCCTCCAAATGTCTTTGTCTCTTTGAATCTTCACAAATCATAGTCACTTTTGACGTCTGCATAGTTATTGGCCCTCCGGAAAAAGATTTTCCCATCTACTGCCTGCACGATTTCAGGTGTTTCTTTTTCTTCACAGATTATGTTTAATCGTAGTGCAGTTTCCAAATCTACAAAGTTTCCTGTGGCTCCTGAATCTATTAATACTTCCATTTTCCAGATCTTTTTAGTTACCTGTATTTGGACCGCTAAGCGAAAGTGAGATTTATAATTGGTCACACAAGAGTTTATAGAAGGGTAAGCAATGGTTCCCAAGAGATCCCCCTCTAAACATCTTGGGCATGCTAGTTTTCCGACTGTTGATTTGTTTTTTCAATAGCTGCCACTTTGTTAACATTTGAAAACTTGCTCTCAGGCTTCACCATACAGTCTTTCACAAAATGTCCTTTTCTACCACAGTAGAGACATTGACCATTTTTACGTCTGCTGTCCTTTTCCTCTTTTGACAGTGGTTGTCGAAGGGTTCCTATCTCCATAGGCTCAGGACTTGATTCGGACTGTACAAACTGTGTTCTTGATCTACTATCAGCTTTCCAAATAGGTTTGTCACCTTTTTTCTTATCAGTTCTTCTTTCTGAAAGTCGGTGATCTAAACGTAAAGTTAAATTTATCAAATCTGAACAAGCTGTAGGTTGCGGGTCAATTTGGGCTAGAACATCCTTTAAATCATCTTTCAATCCCTGATAGAAAAGAGCTGCTCTCTTTTCCTCAGGCCGAGAAGTTTCTGCTACAAGTCTATTAAAATGTGATAAATAAGTGATGAGGTCTCTGTTTCCTTGTTTTAACTGAAGTAGTTCTCGATCAGCAGATAATGTTATTGTTCGTCTATCAAACACCTTCTCGAATTCTTCTATAAAGCGTTTCCAATTATACAACAATGTGCTGTATTGTCTAACAAATGGAACAGCCCAATTAGCTGCGTCTCCAGACAAGTAAGAGATTAGAAACGCAATTCTAGATTGTGGGGTTGGAAATGCAGTAGGCCTACAAGAAATGTGTAATTCAATTTGTGTTAGAAAGGTTTGTACCTTAGAAGGGTCCCCAGAGAAACGTTCCGGATTAGCCAAGGGAATCTGTGGTGGAACAGTTACTGATATATTTGTGGAAGCCCTTGCTCCTAAGTCTTGAACATCCTCTGGAAGGGGAGTGTTCTGTAATTGTATATTATCTACCTTGTTTGCTAATAACGTGGTTGCATTCATAGTATTTTTTAAATCAGCCTGCATTTTAATAATTACAGCCATTAAGTCATCGATGGTGGCCATTATGACAACACAATCAGATCAGGAGGAAAATGATTCGTGGGCTCACTATTCTGTCAGCCAAAGTCTTCCTCGGGATCTGATGTGAAGATATAAGGGCCCACCTCTCGATACCTCCAATTCTGATTGTAATAATTACACAGAATATTGAAGTGATCAAGCGGGGGGAATTAGGGAATTAGGAAAGGAACTGCGGGGAGGGAGATCTGAAAAGGAAAAGTTATTGTTGCGAGTTTTCTTAATGCTTCACTCGACCCTTAGACAATTGTAATAACAAAATAATTTCTGTTGTCTATAAAAAGTTTGTTATCAGCTTTGCACTTTAACTAACAACATGCTCCCAAAAGGAAATAACACCAAAGAAGCTTGCGACTTATTAATCTTGTAAATAGGCTCTTTACAATCTGTGCAACTTCTTTTGTTGTATTTTAAGCACATCAGCAAATTATCACTTTCAATAAAATCTCAGCATAAGCATAAATGGCGAATAACTGTTCAAAATTTGCGACCATACAATTGAGAATTGCGACCAAGCAAATTAACAAGCTTCTCGATTTATCCAAAGAACCATGAACATCTCTTAAACTTTAATCAAGACAAATATTTGCTCTCTTATATTTTTCCATAAAATATCTCAAAGGAACTTTGCGATAATGTTTTCCAAAAAATCAGAATAAATATACTTTTTTTACACTTTGATGTTTTAAAATTAACCTTAAATTGAAAGTTTTCACTTTCTCCTACCTGTAGAGTACGACCTACTCTACTTAACTGAAGGGTGTGGCAGCCTCTCTGGATACCCGGAATCAGTCTTCCTCTCACTGCAGCTCTTGTTCGTAAAAAGGCTCTCCAAACTGGTTACCTGCTGCCAAAGACACAAACGATCTGCAAAAGACTGCTAACAAACTCCTTCCAGAAGATTCCCCAAGTTGGAGCACCTGGAAACAGCTGCTACACCACCAAGATCCTCAGAATAGTGAGCAAAGGGGATTGGGTGTGGTCGCGTACATCAACGTGACCACGTTCCGTGTATTCCCGTAAGAAATGCGACGTCTTGCCAAACCTCACGCATCTCGCGGACGCGTTCAGGTTGCCAAACCTCACGCATCTCGCGGACGCGTTCAGGTTGCCGAATCTCACGCATTAGGCAGACAGAGGTACATTAAACTGTTGTTCTAGCTACACTTGTGCCACCAACGACCCCCCAAAGGAAAATAGTGCATTTTGCCACACAGGAAGTGCTTGGGACACCTGAGGGCGGGCCCTAGAACGCAAGCCGCCCTAGTAGTCCTGACAGTTAGAGGACATGACAATGGTGGAGGGTTACATCAGATATAAAAAAAGTAAACCCCAACTGAAATTTCCCTTACATGCAGTAATCACTCATAAAGTTGGATAGGAAGCAGGAAGGGAAGAGAAAGGAAGTTAGAGTACATAGAAAAGAAGTGGAACAGGACCTGTTCAATGCTGGAACCCTGCACAAGGAAAAGGCAGCTCAGGTCAGAACAGCTGTGGCCGCAAATGTACAGAAGGTGTCGGCACCAATGGGGGTGTCACTGCAGAGGGTGAAGAGAACACAGCATGTAGTCACAAGGGCTAAGGAAGATGTACAGAGCAACCTCCAGGCCAGGACCAATCCACCCCCCTCCTCTATTCTTGCAATCCCAAGTAAACATGCTGGCCCTATGCCCATCAGGTGAAAGAGCCGCCCCAGCACAAAAGAGATGCCCCTATTCTCAAGCATCCTGTGCTGTCTGTAACATGCTGATCTGACAAGAGCATGCCATGACAATCTTTCTAGACAATACACCTCACAGTTTCTTGGTTGCCTCTGGGGCAACAAAGTCCTGTTTAAAGGAACGGATTGTGACTCTATCCAGGGACTGTATGAACATTCAAAATTCTCTGACCCAATTGTAAAGGTCCCCTCCACAAAAACCTTTAGAGTTAGAAGTGGAAGGGAGCAGAGTGAAGGGGGAGATACAGTATCTCTCCTCATCAACTACTAACCTCCTGGACAGAGACTTGATGGCCAAATTAAACATGGCCATCCATTTTTTGAAGGACAGGACAATTATGTGCACAACCTCGGGGGTCAAACCAACGAGACTCATATCCCCGATACACCCAAAGGGCATGACCAGACAGGCGAGAACAACACCTGCCAATTTCCTGGCCTTTACCAGTGCCGCTCACACCCTCGTGTCTAACATCCACGAGCTGCTGGGACGGAAGCTGCAACTGCTGTGCGCATTTGTATTCTGCCAATAGGGCCATTGTGATGTGGAACCCTCATTGGTAGACCTGCTCTGCTTAGAGGCGGCCGAGATACTGGGTAGTTAAGGTGTATTGCTGGAGACAGACCATGCAGGGGCAATGTGGCCAAGCATAATCTTTACTGTGCCTGGCATCAGCTTATGGGAGACAACTGCCGTCATCTGTTCAGTGAATACCCGGGGACCTCAGAGATCATTTTCTCTAACCCCATCCATCTGAGCGTAGAATTATGGAGTGAGGCCCCGTTGCGCCTAGTGGTGCTCACAACGTGGGAGTAGCTAGACTTGGCCGCTGCCCCACACTAGCTGTGGGTCAAGGGGTCCTACAATGTAGGGCTCAATAACACTACAGACCCAGTGAGCAGAACTTTGAGAGAAGGGGCTCTTCTGCCACGTATGCATCAGTATCCTCTCTCCAAAAAGGTAGATGAGGTTATAGCCCTGACGATCCTGCCACTAGTAGACCAAGGAGTCCTCCACATAGGAGTTGCCCCCTGCAATACACTGATATTTTGGCGCCTAGTTCAGGACCTGCACTCCTTCAAATACTTTGTGGTCCCAGAATTGCCAAAGGTACCAGACCCTTCTGTCATATTTACTAACATACTACCAGACGTCCGTTACTTCTCCATGATAGACATAAAGAATGCCTTTTTCAGCCTCCTGCTGCACCCTGACAGCCAGTATCTTATGGCATTCACCATTTGTGTGGACCAGCAGCTATGCTGGAGACTGCCACAGAGGGTACTATGAATACCCTAGTATGTTCAACCGAATACTGATAAACGATCTCACCAAATTTCAGTCAAGCGGAACCCATACAGTATGCTGATGCCATCTTGGTTTACAGTGGATACAAGGTGGAAAAGGGAAAAATGCAATATGTCCAACAGTAGGTTAGCTATCTAAGTCAGCTCATCTCAGCAACTGGCCGGCGGATTATGCTGGAATGAGCAGACTTTATCCAGGCCATGCCACTAACAAGGAAGAAAAAGAGTTTGCTTACGTTTTTAGGCCTGTGCAAATATGTCCGACAATTGGTCTTGGATTATATCACACTTTGCTCGGGGTGACAAATGCAAAAACAAGAGTTGATGGACAGAATGAAGAAAAATGTCATACATTCACCCCAGTACAGAGATCCTGCCCTAAATCCATTGTTTTTATGCTCACCATGCCATTCAAGTTTCAACCCAGCCATATGCAAATCAGTCTTGACCCTGTGCCCCATGGAACAGTCCAGCCCGAACTGCCAATCCAAGTCCTCCCTAGACTGGAAACAAGCTTCCTAGGACCGGTTTCGGGCTTTCAGCCCTCATCAGCCAGGATAGCGCAGTGGCATGGAGAGCATGGGACTCACGTCTGAGCATACCCGTCCCACTCGGGGTGACAAATGCAAAAACAACAGTTGATGGATAGAATGCAGAACAATGTCATACACTCACCCCAGTACAGAGATCTGGGCCTAAATACATCATTTTTTTGCTCACCGTGCCATTCCAGTTTGAACCCAGCCATATGCAAATCAGTCTTGACCCTGTGCCCCATGGGAACAGTGCAGCCCGAACTGCCAAGCCAGGTCCTCCCTGGACTGGAAACAAGCATCCTAGGACCGTTTTTTCAGCTTTCATCCCTCATCAGCCAGGATAGCTTTATTCCAGTGGCATAGAGAGCACTGGACTCACGTCTGAGCATACCCGTCCCATTCGGGGGTGACACATGCAAAAACAACAGGTGATGGGCAGAATGCAGAACAATGTCATACATTCACCCCAGTACAGAGATCTTGGCCTAAATCCATTGTTTTTTCGCTCAACATGCCATTCCAGTTTGAACCTAGCCATATGCAAATCAGTCTTGACCCTGTGCCCCATGGTAACAGTCCAGCCAGAACTGCCAAGCCAGGTCCTTCCTGGGCTGGAATCAAGCATCCTAGGACCTGTTTTGGACTTTCAGCCATCTTCAGCCAGGATAGCACAGTGGCATTGAGAGCATGGGACTCACGTCTGAGCATACCCATCCCACTCGGGGTGACAAATGCAAAAACAACAGGTGATGGGCAGAATGCAGAACAATGTCATACATTCACCCCAGTACAGAGATCTGGGCCTAAATCCATTGTTTTTTCGCTCACCATGCCATTCCAGTTTGAACCCAGCCATATGCAAATCAGTCTTGACCCTGTGCCCCACTGGAACAGTCCAGCCCGAACTGCCAAGCCAGGTCCTTCCTGGGCTGGAATCAAGCATCCTAGGACCTGTTTTGGACTTTCAGCCATCTTCAGCCACGATAGCACAGTGGCATTGAGAGCATGGGACTCACGTCTGAGCATACCCGTCCCACTCGGGGTGACAAATGCAAAAACAACAGTTAATGGACAGAATGCAGAACAATGTCATACATTCACCCCAGTACAGAGATCTGGGCCTAAATCGATTGTTTTATTGCTCACCATGACATTCCAGTTTGAACCCGGCCATATGCAAATCAGTCTTGTCCCTGTGCCCCATGGGACATTCCAGCCCGAACTGCCAAGCCAGGTCCTCCCTGGACTGGAAACAAGCATCCTAGGACCGGTTTGGGGCTTTCAGCCCTCATCAGCCAAGATAGCTTTATTCCAGTGGCATGGAGAGCACTGGACTCACATCTGAGCATACCCGTCCTACTCGGGGTGACAAGTGCAAAAACAACAGTTGATGGATAGAATGCAGAAAAATGTCATACATTCACCCCAGTACGGAGATCTGGGCCTAAATCCATCGTTTTTTACTCACTATGCCATTTCAGTTTGAACCCAGCCATATAAAAATCAGTCTTGACCCTGTGCCCCATGGGAACAGTCCAGCCCATACTGTCAAGTCAGGTCCTCCCTGGACTGGAAACAAGCATCCTAGGACCGGTTTTGGGCTTTCAGCCCTCATCAGCCAGGATAGCTTTATTCCAGTGACATGAAGAGCACGGGACTCACGTCTGAGCATACCCATCCCACTCGGGACACAAACCACTTCACTATTACAGTGGGCCCTTGGATTCAGTCTTGCAGACATATTTTCCATGCAAACAGGCCTTGGTCGCTGCAGCCTTTGCTGTTAACAAGAGCACCATCGTCGTGATGCGGCACCAGTAACATTGTATGTAGACCGTTCTGTGCTCACAGTCATACAAAAAGGGAAGTTTAAGAAAACAAGGGGGACCCAGCGGGTAGCTATGAACCATGGGTAACAATTGAGTTTTATAGAACAGAGGTTCTTAGCTTTTTGGAAAATAGAACAAATACTATATAGAACACAATAGGCTACTATATGTTTAGCTTCCTTGTCCAGCCGGGCAAGGAATTTATTTATCAACAATTAGAAGGTAAACAATTATAATACATTTCTACAACAGTAGCAAGACACAATCCTGTGCTGTACTGGGAGGAGAAAAGAAAATAGGAAAGGGTGAAAGGGGTGTTTCAGGCAAAAGAAAAGAGCAGGCAGGGTACTGTTATAAGTAAAGAATATTGACAGTAATGCCTGGAGTAGTACATACAACAACATATATAAATTATTAGCATGTATGACCACTCATGGGTGTCGACGTTTCGATCCCTCGCTCAATTAATAAAGGGGATCATCTTCAGGACTTATGTAATTAGATTTGCCTGATTTAAGAGCGCCTGTTTGGGAAATAATGAAGAAAAAAAAGGGGAAATTATCAGAGGAGGATCTTGGAGATCGGTCAGTACAAACCCTTCTTAGCATTTGCAATAATCGGAATCGCGGTGTGTGTAAAGTGATAGTGACAGTGGTAGCATATTGAGTCAAATACAACATCTAGTATTCAAATGTCCTCGGAATCGCAGTGAGAGGCTTATATTAACAGTGAGTGGTCTGGGGTTGTGCAGAGTAAGTGAAAATTGCTCGAGGCTCGGTGGTATAGTGATCGAGTAGAGCAACATGCACCTACGGTTAGACAATTAAACGGATTCTCTGCGAGTGGGGTGGGCAAAAGGAAAAGAGTAACTTAGGCATTGCACAAAACGTACCTCTGGAATAGAGGTATCGGATGGCGAAGCTGGCGGTGTTCCTTTGGGTGGTTAGGCAAGTTGATATTAACAACTCCTTAGACAGGGTGCTGGTGGCGTCGCCGGGGCTTGTGGTAGTGGGGCGAACAGGTACTTATTCCTATAATGGTGGAATAAAGGGCATGAGGGCATGTATTGGCCTCGGTTGCGTAGTGCACAACATACAAGTGCGGTGGTATCGTAACTTAGATAGCGATGCTAGGTCCCTGATTATTCAGTAAGAATTGGAATAATTGAGGCTTCCTGTTGTGCCGGTTACGGCATGGAGCCGAGCTGTGGATTAAATAGGGAACTGTTAGTTGGGAAAAAGATGCGCATGGGTGCTGTGGGGGTGGTCACCAGGTAAAAGGTTTTAATCATACCGTTTAAAGTTGTTGCAGTTCCGAATGGTAGGCGATATGGACGGGAGGCTCAATGGCCGTCGCCGTAGTTCGAACAATGTCGATGAACAGCCGCTGTAAATAAGAATATACAGCTATTAAATGCCGGTCATCTGGTTATTGCACGGGGAGTGGGTGCTGGCATGGTGGGGGAGCAATAGGGAGTGCTTACCGGGTCAGAAGTCAGCTCGCGGGGCACAGCCGGCGTGCCTGGTCCTACTGCCGGTTCATGGTTATAAACTGGGCAGGACCTTTTGTTAACGCAGGCCAGCGGTCACGTGATGGTGGGTGTGGGCGCCATCTTGGAGTGGTAGTCTAACAAACGTTATAGTATTGTATTATAATTGTTTACCTTCTAATTGTTGATAAATAAATTCCTTGCCCGGCTGGACAAGGAAGCTAAACGTATAGTAGCCTATTGTGTTCTATATAGTATTTGTTCTATTTTCCAAAAAGCTAAGAACCTCTGTTCTATAAAATACAAAAAGGGAAGAGCATGCTGACTATGAAATGGGTGTTGGGGTACAAACGTATGCTCTCTAGACTATTCCTAAAACAGTTTGATGCCATCTGGTAAATCCTGCCACCATCCTATAGCTTGAGGTCAAGGAGGGTGAGGAGACCCACAACTGTGAAACTCACAACCCGACGGGATCAGCCAGGCTGAAAAAGATCCCATCCCCAATAGTTAAATGCTATTTATTGAGTGTCCTCCATAATAGACCAAGAGCTCAGGGAGGATGGTAACCATCCATTACGACTCTGTGCATGTCACAACCACTGTATACTCAAGCAAAGGAAGGTAGAGGAGACGAGGATTCTTAAAATCAGACAGCATACCCATCGCGCAGTAGGAGCTCCTGGCGGGGTTGCTGATAGACAAGCTAACTTTACCTAAGCACTTGGCCGTAATGAAATATGCCACCCATACCAGGCGCAAAGACTTTGTGTCCTGGGGAAATGTGTTAGCAGACTAGATGGCGAGAAAAATCAGTATATGGGAGGGTTTGCAAGGCTGACATATTGCCCTTGCAGCAGATTGAGGAGACCAGTCTATCACATGACAAATCATACACAGAGACTGCAAATTAGTATCTGAGGGAACTACAGGAGATGGCCCCAACTGAAGAAAATAAATGGTGACAGGAAAGGGGCTGCACACAGACTGCAAATGACCTCATACATCACCACAAACCCTCTGGGATACCTATTATACCCATGTTAACATGGTGGTGGAGCTTCAAAGTGACCCGTTCATCCCCAACATTGTCGAGATAGTAACTTTGTATCTTAGTGAATGCATTGTCTGTCAACTATAGTCTCCCAACCCCACTCTGAAAGTCATCTTGTCAGCCATTCCCTGAACTACAGGGCTGTTCAACACCCTACATATCGATTTAATTGATGTAATAGACCGACGCACTAACTATCAATACCTGAAATTTGTGGTCTGCCCTTACTCCAGGTGGGTCAAAGCCGTCCCTTGCCTACACTGGGACGCCAAGGCAGCAGCCACGTTCCTTGTGAGAGAAGCTATACTGAGATCGGGAGTGCCTGACTTCATCCGATCAGATAACTGCAGGTACTTTGTCAACTCTATGTTTGATCATATCTGCACCCTCCTGGGCATCACTCATCGATTGGTCTCTGTACACTACCCTCAAAGTAACAGCAACATTAAGAGAATCAACGGTCTTCTCAAGAACAAAATTAGTAATATTTGTGCCAGTCTTATTAAAAAGTGGCCCTACTGCATCCCCCTAGCCCTCTTCGTATTATGAAACACACCCAGCAGTAACCATCACCTCACACCCCACCAGATTGTGACAGGCAGGCTGATGGGGACTCCCATTCCAATTACCATAACCAAATTAAGTGCTGAAGCAAGGTCTCAGGTATTGGGGATGGCACATGTACCTCTCTGAACTGACAAGGACTGGCAAGTGCTTGACCAGACAGGTCCACCACCGAAGCACTTAAGGGACAAATATCAAACCACCCTACCGAACACCTCAGCCAGTGTAAGAAGTCTACATCTGCATCTTCGTGCAGAAGTAAAAGAAGGCCAAGTTTTAAGGGCCCTCTCGAGTAATATTTTCAACACCAACAGCCATTAAGGTGGAAGGGAGAAAATCCTGGGTCCACCTTTCTGACATGCGACCTAAGTGTGGAGCTAGGGCGCACATTCCCGACAACCTACCAAACAGATAAGGTTATCTGTTTCAGAAAATTGCATGCAGTCTATTCAGGTCAAAAGGATGCCTCCATATGAATTAAAATAACACAATTTATGGAGCAGCCCCTAGGGGAAATAATGCCCCCACCTTAGTAAGCAGAGGGGGGGAACAAAAGTATAAAAGAAACTAAATTAAACTAAAAACTCACCTTTTCCTAAAAGTGTTACCACCATTCTTCAGCCCGCTGCTAGATAGCCTCATGCTAGAGTAAAGCCATAGAACATATCAGTTAAAGAAACCCAGAAATTGTTCTAAAAACTGTCTAATGATGTGCTTTTTCCAAACTAACAAAAAACCCACAGCTATTATTTAAGAGGTTGGCGATATCGCCACATATACACCATCTTTGCAGCAGCTGCCACCTCCTCAGCAGAGGCCTCCCAAAAACATTTTTATCACAGCCACCAAATGGACTTCCAGAAGCGAAGCCAACTCCTCATGAATGCAGTCTACTAATTGACTTTACAGCATTTTTTGATAACAAAATCTTTTTGCTACTCGCCAAGACAAGACAAAAGACAAGTCAAACTTACTTGAAATGTCCTTTCACGTGTGCGGGAGTGACTTGCCAGAGGTTTGCGATCGCCCACGAGATTTTCCGGGCCGTTCGCGGGCGCCACGAGATTTGCTAACCAGCTGAATGCTCCCGCTAGATTTTGCAGTTGCCCTCATGTCATTCGGACAAACCAGTGAATTCCGGTGGATGTTATCTGCCGTACACGATCCTGAACAGGCAGGAGCTACCGCGCCTGCAATCCGGCGAAGGTTCTCTCCACGAGAAGCATCAAAATCTTCCAGAAATTATGATTTAGAGTTAAAAACCTCCTCACGTGGACATTTAGCTTTTGTTTTTTTGTGCGAGGAGTTCCTTTATTTAAAACTTTGTTTACAACCCGAAGGAAGTGCCCCAGAGTCTCCAACTACCTGTTCATGTCCAGCAAGCTCCTCCCAGTGCTTTGTCCATCTCCTGGTCACTTTTTAAATTTGGATTTGGAGCTGAAATGATCACTCTTTGTGTCTGCTGCATTTCCCATTGGATGTAAGTACGTTGCATTTCACAAGTAAGTTTAAAAAATGGTGTTTGTTTGATGGGGGCCATGCACCTGGATTTATATGTAATTTTAAAATATAATGTGGTGGGTGGCCTGTTGTTTCAGTAGCGGCTTAGTGATTTCTTTACATTTCATTGTTCTTCTTTTTGAATGAGAAATGTTGCAGAGTTTGCTATATTTTCTCCATGTTTTAATACATTTGCAATATAGATTTAATTCACTCTGTGGCCTGGGCTGACAATTGGCCTTTCCAGCCAGTAGGCCCAGTGCTAGTCATGGGTACACAAAACAATTGTTTCTGTGGTGTCCGTAGAACTTGAAACATCATTTAGGCCATGGATGGATTTGGATTGAAATACAAAACTTTTTTTCTGGGGTATTTCATTTTTCTTTTCCTGCAAACAGTGTAAAGGTGGGGTAATGCCTTTACCCCTCTTTAATCCCCTAGATACGTATTGGTAAGTATTACCCATGTCCAGCCACCCCCCCGGTTTCTCCTACATTTGCTATGAAAACATGTACCTAAGTGTGCGGAGAACTCCACAATTGGGGCGGGAACATCTGCATAGAAAAGTTAGGAGAGGCAGAAGCAGAGTTCTGTAAATGTAAATGTGTGTATACTTGTAAAGCACACTGTCGCCCCATCTCGGGGCATCCTGGCGCTGTATACCGCTGTGGAACCCTTCCAGGCTTTCCCTGTGAGATGTCCCCTCCTGGGCACCCCCAAGGTGAAGCCAGGCATCCCAGCGCTGTTGGGGCCGTTGTGGAGATTAAGCAAGCTATTGCCCAGAGTTGCAGAGTGTGACCCATGATTAGAGTAGGCACCGAGGCGAGAATTATCAAGTCCGCGGACATTGAGCCCAAGACCCTGCCGTGTCGGGAATTGAACCCTGGTCCCGGGCCTGACCTCTGCATCAGGGTCTGCCGCTTCTAACCAGTGAGCCACACTTCTTCATCTGTAGGTTCATGAATATCATTTTGTAGTACATGAATAGTACTATTGTAGCACTACTAAATGTACTACAAAATGCAGTTTATGAATAGACACCTATTGATTGAAGTTGCTCACACATAGGTAACTGTTACGCATGCCTGACTTCAATGTTTTTTTCAACACAGATAGCTTGTCAACAGGGCCGGACTGACTACTGGGCAGTTTGGAATGCTGTCGAGCTGGGGGCTGATTTCACTGCGGTGGGGGCTGATTTTGTTTATGGAGACCTGCGTGTGCTTTGAAATAATTAAAGCAAAACAAATTTCATTTAGCACACGCAGGTCTCCATGAACGAAATCAGCCCCCAGCTCAGCAGCATTCCAAATTGCCCTGTAGCCAGTCCGGCCCTGCTTGTCAAGCATGCATGACCTACTAATTTGTCCAGTTGTACAAGACACGTACACAGGGTGAGTGTGTTGTGAATAGGGCATATCCCTCTTTTTAAACACAAAAGTATATTATAGCTAAAATTGAAAATCTTACATTATCCAGTAGATGCACCAGCATGTTGCAAAATTTTTGAATACTTATTAATCATTCATTACTTAAACGTCTTATTTAATCTCAACAAGATAGATCCACTGGGGTTTGTTCCTAAAGCCAACATCATTGCAGTTTAAAGGCCGCTAATACTTGTACGGAAATGAAACGGCTGAGTCAGATGAAAGTCTGGTTTGAAGCCAATTTTTATCATTTTGTTATGAAAATATAATGCATTGCATGCAATTTTTTTTCACACCAATATTGCTCTTATTATATGAAGAGAAGTATGAAGCTGTTCCCACAGTACTAGGTGCTTTTTTGTTACTAAAGCAAATAATTGAATCTCAGATTTGCTCAACATAGTTAGTAGAGACATTTATTAAACAATTGTAGCTAACTAAAGAGAAGGAATGAATAATAATAAATAAATCAGCCATTTCAGGACTGAAAAGTCAACCAAATGTAATTATTTCACCTGATTTATTTTAGTGAGGGAAACATTATTCCACTAAAGCCAGCTTGCAGGATGTGTGTCTGCCTACCACCTGCTGTTCTTATATTTATGGGACTCTAGTTTAAGAATTGCGTGCTCCTCCCCTTGTTTTTTCAGAATCAATATTTAAATTGCTGTAGTTTTACTGAAAAGTTGAAAGTTGTAACACTAGTTCAAACAACTTCTTTCATCATTTTGGAGAACCAGTTTAACACTTGAGCCTACATGTACAGGACAGCAGTCAGCCTCTCATCCCATGAGGTCGGCAGAGGCTATGGCCTCTGCTCCCTTGGCAGTAGACTGCCCAGCTGACTTAGTGATTGGCTGATGCCTGATGGGGCATCTCTAACCTTTCAGAGCAACTGCCAGTGCGGTGGCAGCTCTAAGGAGTTTGCAGAGAAGCAGATTTTTGGGATCCACTAGAATAAACCACTAAAGACAAAAACAATGACTCTATCTGTGAAAGGGGGCACCTTAGCTTTTATTTGAATATGACTCACATAGCTTTATAAAGGGATGCAAAGCACAGGGCTATGTGTGAGTAGAACCCAATTGCAGGTCCACAAATATGCCTCAATATTAATCTGCTTCAGCTAATGTCTCTAGACCTGTTATCCATACACTGTTCTGCCACTGTAAGGGCAGATAGTCGTATGCCTTCTTTTGCCCAAAATTTGTCTTGCAATTACTAGTTGCACTATGTGCCCCTTTGCCTGAAGTAGTGTCAAGTACTTCCCCCTAATTCATAGGAACTGTGCATTTGTTGGACAACATAAACTTTGGGTGATGTGCCTAGACTGATTCTGGATACCCATGCAGGATATGTTGGCCTAGAGACCAGCTAGCTCATAGTGTCACCGTAAGCCCCCTAACCTTCCCAGGCAGTGAATGGTTTCTGGCAACCATTGAACATGACGAACCGGACCCATTAGGGATCATGGAAACAGATTAGGACCTTTTGTTCAGTCACGCGTGCTGACTCGTGCTCAGAGAAATATACAGAGAACACACACTGGGACGTATTCAATATATTTATTAAACCAAAGTTATTCTTGTATAGAACACATGTGCTGCGATAATCAGTAGACAGAAGCAGATAAAAGTGATTACAAGAATTAAAAGCGTAAATAGTAGATACAGTTCTACCATGGTGCTAAAACAGTGTATAAATGAAGGCATATAAACAAGGCTGTAATCAGGCATACTCCTACAATGCAAACCCTACTCTAATTGTACCTAGAGTGTGTGTAGGTGTACTGCCAAGCATCTCCCCAAGGGATGATCCAAAGTTGTTTTAGGGAACTAATCCAACATTGTTGTGCACGCAAATATGTGCAAAAGGTTGCAGCAAAAATGTTAGTGTGAAAAATAGGACAATGTAAGAAATGAGCAGCTTCGCGACTTGGGACTAGCCCGGGCACATAACTATAGGTCTTTCACTGTAACTTAAAATGTTCTGCTATGCCTCAAAACTCCTGACCCCAAACCATTCTGCGGAGATTTACCAGGGTACAGCCACCATGATTGTGCAGGAAAGGAGGACTAAAATATGTGGCACACGTATCTAAAATGTCTGGCAAGAAAGGGCAAATTATTCAGCATATTGTCTTCTGATATCATTTTATTTATTTGCCCTGGAGATAGGTTTTTATTAAAATGCTGATTTCCCACAGTTTTCATGAGAAGAAAATCACTACTTTATTAAAGACACAGGGGTTAATACTATGCACTACTCCTAAGGCCCTCATACACAGCAGCAACAAAGAATTTAGAATTAGAATAAAACATCCTTAAAATTCTAGAACTCATTAGACATGCCTTAATACAATAGATTATGCAGCCATCTTCCTTCTTTTTTTGATGCGAAAACAATCGGAGTCTAAAAACAGGAAACAATTCAAACTTCATCCATTGTAATCCAAACATGTCTCTCAGTGACAAACTCTTCTCCGATGTTTTCTCCTCAGTTCTGTACTGGAAAAACACAATAAAAATCAAACACATAAAAAGCATAGGGTAATCACAGTGAGGGATAGTATTAGCCTCTGTGTCTTTAATAAAATCATGATTTTCTTCCCATTAAAACTGTGAAACATGTGCATTTTATGGCAAAGCACTGAGGCCAATTATTATGCATCTTTGAAGCTCATCTATAACTTTCTGTACAGCATTTTTCACAGGTGTAAAGTTTAACTCTTACAAATTGATTCACTTGATCAGTCTGCTGCCTTCATAATTGGACTTAAACTTTCGCCTATCACAGAAGCTTTACTTGCCATTGCACCTCTCGTTGAATGCACCTCAAACATACTCACACCTACTCCTGCCAACTTCATAACCTCCTTTGCCCACCAAGCCAATGTTGTGGCACATAATGCTCTGAAAAGTTGCCTAAAAGAAATTAGCAACTGTTAACACCCTTGCTCTCTCAACCTCATAGTTCTTTCCTCATGTTGTTTCAGACATAATACCGCACATAGCAAACCATGCCCCTCCATCCTTGGATAGAAAATCATCCTAGACACAGTATTGCCATCTTCCATGACAACAACTTCAATGATATTGCCTCATCACTTCTCCACCTTTGACGTATTTCAACACCTGTGAGATATTCCATAAAGATTAATACGTCACCTTAAGAGAAAACGCCATTCTTACCCTCTTTGCTATTCTTTTAGCCATTGCATGTTCCATCCCCCGACTCATGATCTGCCAAAATTCTTTGCTGCACACCAACCAGACCATCTTTTCCATGCTGACCTGTACACCTCTGAACTTCCTGGTGCCCATGACTCCTTAATAAGCTCTGAAGCCTCCTACAATAACCCAGACACTGGCCATATTCTCCCAAAATCAACCAACCCATCAGAACCAGCTGACCTCCTGTTACCAACTCCCGACAATTCCCCTGAGAATCCACTAAAAGTTGCAAAAAAACAGGTAACAGCATTGGATTGTCCATCAACGGACTCATCACATCTGGGAACTACACCTGCATTTGCCAAAATGGAGCTATTAAAACTCCAACCTCTCTCTCCTGACCTTCAAGAGAAGCCTCTGAATTAATGGAATAGAGGGAATGCATACAGCCTACTTTCCCTAAATCCTGAAGAAACACATTCACTATGTACGAATATGTGATGTTACAATGCGATCAAAATGATTGCGGTATTTAACATCACAGTTTTTTCAAAGCTAGTTGTTACAACGACTTGCGCTGGAGGGCACTGGATCTAGGAGTAGTAAGACTTATTATTCCCCCACCAGTCTACGTACTGTAGGGAAGGTGTTGTAATAGTAACTATTACTATTCCTTAGGTTATAGCGCTATCCAGCGCAAGTCGATGTAACACTTGCGTTGTAATGGCTGTGTTCTAATTGCATCGCAGTGTAATCACTAAGATGTAAGGGATATTTCCCACTCTGTGCGCCTCTGGATCTGGTCTCCAACTGTAAAACTCAGGTAGTTGTGTATTCAACCTGTATGCCAATAGGTCCACCTCTAATAGACCCCATTTCTGATCCAAACTCAAAAATACCTCCCTGTTCAACCTCCAATTGCTTGAATCCTGAAGATTCCTCAAATACCAATCTGCCTCTAAATTGTTCTTCCCAGAATATGTTGAGCCTGCACAACAATATCCCTGTCCATGCAGCAACTCGAAAACTCCTTTATCAACTCTGCTAAACTCCTTGATCGTGGGCCTCCCAAATTGTTGTCATAATGGACTGCTGAAACATTGCCCATATTCAGCAACACACAACACCTCCCCTGATTCTTCACAAAACTCTGCACGGCGAATGAACCTGCAAGTAATTCCAAACAATTGATATGCATCTCGTTCTCTTTCTCTGACTAACTACCTCCTATGATTACCATTCTGCACCTTGCTCCCCACCAATACAGACTTGTATCTGACCCTATCACCACCTCTGGGACTGCCCCCAAAATAGCCCTTCTGTTCCATACATCCATGTTCATTAACCACCAATCCACCTCCTGCAATGCCTCCGACTCATTTCTATTTTCTATGAATACTTTGCTCTCATGCATGATAACCTTTCAATCTTTGAAGAGCCTGAAAATGCAGAGGTGCTAGAACAATCACCTGAATGCATGCAGACAAGAGACCCAAGAACCTTGCTAATTGACACACAGATATTTGAACCGTCTGCCTTACTCTCATCAACTCCTTGCGTATCTTCTTCACTTTTTCCATGGGTAACTTCAACACAAGCTCTGTATCTAGAAACATAAATATCTCATCTCCTACGCCTGTAGCAAACAAAACTTCTCCCTGTTCACCACAAATCCCAGATCCTCTAACATCCTCATAGTCAAATTCATCTGATCCACTGCTAATTCCCTTTTTCTTCCATTATTAGCACAGCATCGAAATATACAATCAACCGTACCCCTCTTAATGTCAACCAAGCCACCACAGGTTTCATGATCTTTGTAAAACACCATGGGGCTGACGTCTGAATGATAAACTTTTTAATCTCCATCGCTTCTCTTCCCACCTGAACTGTAGGTAATCACTTTGTTCTACACAAACCAGGATTGTTAGTTAAGCATCCTTTAAGCCTACCCTTGGAACATGTGTATCCCTTCCATATTGAAGTGATTGTAACATACCCAATCATTTAGATCTCTCAGATTTATTTCCGGCCTAATCCCTTTGTCCTTTTTGTCCACAAAAAAGATATTGCTTACAAAACACATTGTACTCAGTTGTGCCCTCTCGAAAGCCTTTTTCCTGTAAAGTATGTCTACCTCTTGTGTTACCAACCTATCCTGCTCCTATTAGAAATGCAGAAGCCTTGGACAGCATTCCTGCACTGGTATCCCTACAAAATCTATATGATACACCTGAATTGTCCTTATCACACAAAGATCTTGTGTAATTTCTCCCCAGCTCAAACTAAACTGAGCTAGTTTGCTGCCCAGTTCTACATGGGAACATGAAAGATCATTTCTTAAACTCACCTACTCCACCTCTTGCTCTTCTCTCGCCCCATGATCCACGCATCCTTGCTCTCTATCGCTGATGGTTAAAACCTGCTTGGATAGATCTTTATCCATATCCATAGGGTCTGAAACCACACATCAATGATCCACGAGTAATACCTTGTCCTCAGCTGGGAAATCAACCCTGCATCCTCCCGGCTCCACCACAAACCTTCTGTATGTCCTTTTGCACTTTCTGCAAATAATTAAAAGTACCAACATATCTGGACATATCCTTGATGAATTCCTCACCAAACAACATTCCATTACTCTCTTCTCCAAACTCTTTACCTGCTAACTCTGCTAGCGTAAGGGCTAGCTTCTTTAAAATGTGTTTGCGCCTCTCCATACTCAAGGCCGCATTGGTATTGCCCAATAAGCATATCGACTTCTGGACCACTGATGATGTTTACAACATCGACACCTTTATTGTTGGTTTGTGCCTTGCCTCCTTGCATAAATCAACCACTTTCGTAAGTGGTCCCAAAATAGCCAAGAGCCTACTTTACACCCCTTCAAGGATTTATTTAACTCTTTCCTGGGGTCTCTACCAGACTTACTGAGGAATCTGAACATCTTCGGGTCCAGCTCCAGAGTATAGTCTACCTTAGATTGAAGAATAGGCCACGGACAGTCGAATGCAACCTTGTCTGAACCTCCTTGAGGATTTCTCTGTGTTTTCAACTGAGGGTCCACAAAGTCACCCATTGTCAATGTTATTCTTGGGCAACCCATCTTGATGTTCTTACTCTTAACACTCTCTTCCTTAGTTTCATCTAGACCTGGGGAACATATCTCCACACTCCACTTGAAGATGTCTTATCACATGATACAACCTTATGGCTTCTCTCTTTTGCCTTTGTGGTGCATCCCTTGGCCTTTACAGCCCCTCCTACATCTGGTGCCTAACACAAGGACCCTTTATTTTCATTATGCACCTCCAAGTGCTTTCTTTTAGAAGCTTTTTTTGCTCCTCCCACCTTAGAACCACTAGCACCTGCATCAGCTTCTCCAATCAACCAAAACATCTTCTCATCTATACTTCATAATTCACTTTTCTCTTTCAAATGTCTCTCCACACTACTATCTATCTTCCTGTCCATTCTCTCTGCCAAATCTCCAAATATCTTATCCACATATTCTTTCATTTTATCCTCCACAGTGCTCCCTTTATTCTACTCCATAGTTAAAACTAACAACTTTCTTGTATAATGTATACTTGTAACTTCCCTTGCCTTCCAACATCCTGTAGCTGTCATATCCACAACGGACTGAAAGGTTACCCTGTATGACCAAAAACACCTCACGCAACAAACATCCTGCCCAAAGTATGGCCTCCTACTTCTTATACCCATACTTTTAAATTGCCCATTGCACGCAATGCGCATGGCGGATCCTGTTGCAGGGATTCTGCACATACACAGATCTATGCGCAGGAATATGGGACTTCCGTGTATAGGGGCTAAGCCTTCCCACCACCTTAGTGCCCACGAACCCAGGACCAACTAGCTATAGTGTCTCACTAGCTCTCCCACACACTCATGAAGAAGCAAATGATTAGACAACCCAGAACACAACTCTCCCGGATCTCTCAGGAATCATGGTAACAAGACACACCTTTTAACACATTCTCTCGTACAAGTCCACAATAAGAACTGACCGAGACATGAATATAGTTCAAAATGTTTATTTTAACTATTGTGCTCTAACACGCAGTATACAAGCAACAACCAGCAGCAAAGTGCACAAACCTAACACAGTTAGCAGTGCAGCAAGGCCATATATCATAAAGGGAGATGTCATCATATAAAGACAGTGGATGAAGGACTATAAGGCCTAACCACCCTCCTCTTTGTAAGAAGAAATGTTATTATATAATAGAGGATCTCTCAGGAATCACGGTAACAAGACACACCTTTTCGCACACTCTCTTGTATATGTCCACAATATAAACTGACCGAGACACAAATATAATTCAAAGTGTTTATTTTAACTATGGTGCTCTAAATCGCAGTATAGGAGCCACAACGAGCAGCAAAATGTACAAACCTAACACAGTTAGCATTGAAGCAAGGCCATATATCATAAAGGGAGATGTCATCATATATAGATAGTGGATAAAGGACTATAAGGCCTAACGACCCTCCCCATGGTAAGAAGAAGTTGTATTATATAATAGAAGATCTCTGGGTTTTGTCAGCAGACCTCTAGTGCCAATATGGTATATCCACATCATAGTAACGCCATGGCTCTTCTCCCTGGAAAGCTCCCTTTCCAAGTGTGTGTTACCTAAACATAAATCCCCATAATATTAAAGTGCGAGTTTCCAGCAGCGGCTGTGTTAGCATGTTTTGTCTATGTGCTAGGGACTGACCAGAATGAAATGGGGCATTGTTTATTGACCTTGCTCTCAGTGTTCAGACTAAACTCCAGGAACAGGCAGAGAACGAACAAAGCAGACGGTTCTCATGTGAAATGCATAAACAGAGTCTTGCACAAATAAAGCCATGTAGTAATGCGCCCAAAAGCAGCCTCATGGTTGCTGGGCTCATGCTAACTTAGCGATGTCGACAATGTCCCTACCGGCCACGTGACAATCCGAGGTGCCAGAAATCATGTGCAATGCCACAAACAGCCCGTGCTGATGAGTACAAGCACCACAGCTGCCGACTGCCTGCACGTGCCTCCCCACAGGTACATAAACTGGTAAACTGAGATTGGAATTACCAACAGACTCCACTTCTGTTCACCATAAAATTATTATTCACCAAAAATCCTTCCTGAGCCTCACCTTCTACTACCAAATTTCCTCATTGTAACAAAGTGTGACACACCAAAACAAAATACCCGACGAGCCCGACACTCCTTAAAGTTCCCACCAACCAGAGGCCTGTAACTGCATCTCTTTTTCCATACTTGCTAAACTTTGTAAAAACACTACTCTCTGTCACCCCATGTTATCCAAATAAACTATAAATCAATGCCACAAGCTCCCCTGACTTTGCCAACAACATACCAAAATGTAACCCTCTAACCAGACAGTTTCCCTGATTGAACCTTTAATAACACAACTCCTCATGGTTCACAGAAGTAACTTGAATTAGTACTTATCAGTGTATGAGCAGCAACAAAAGGAGGAAGATGTCTGCGTGTTCTACGTTAATATGCATGTCTAAAGAGTTCTAGAATTTTAAGGATGTTTTATGCTAATTCTAAACTCTTTGTTGCTGCAGTGTATGAGGGTAATAAAGTAGTAGTGTATAATATTGGCCTTCTGCAAATGATGCTGCAAATTACAATCCATATGCAGGAAATTCATTATTATGCAGTAAATGCTGCAGTCACACAATCATTGAATTTCACTGGCCATGTCCATTGTCCCTTTATCACTAATCTAGTCATGAAAGGCAAACAAAAACTAAACTTTCAGATTCAATCAAGACCCATGGTTAGTCACCTATTGAAGAGAACAGCCTCTTTCTTGAAGGGAAAAGCTGTGAAAATCTCTCCTTTCTAGAAGCAGAATGTATTTTTAGCGAAATGGTATTATCTAAAATGCAACATTCTTAATTATAAGTTGTGTTCTATTTTTTTTAGTGCAGACAACCTAACAGCATAATCCACTTATTCATTTACTATTTTCAGTGAGCATTTCCCTGTTTGAAAAAATAAATATTTTGAGCTAAGTACTAAATTCAAAAATTTTATATAAATATAGATAACGGGTACTGTGTAAACGAGTCCTTTATTGCCATCTTGGTGATAAATTTCACCTTATGTGCTATAACTATGCAGATTTATTTACAACAAGGGGTGATGATGGACAGAGTCTCTGAATTAAGCAGAGTACTCTCACCCAGTCAAGAGATCAGGGCTAGATCCAACACCGTTTTTTAGCTCATTGCACCATCCCAGTTTCAGAACCTGGCTGTATGCAAATTAGTCTGTCCCTGGCCCAGTGCATCATGGGAACAGGGCAGACCAGACTACAAAAGCCAATTCTTACACTGGGAAGGAAAAAAGCTTCCGGGGACCGGTTTCCGGCATTACAGCCGTCTTCGGCCCGGCTTGCTTGAATCCTGATGGTGCAATGAGCAAGGGACTCACATCTGAGTATACCCTTCCACGCTTAGGGTGGACAAAATTATTTACAACAAGGGGTGGTGATGGACAGAGTCTCTGAATTAAGCAGAGTACTCTCACCCAGTCAAGAGATCAGGGCTAGATCCAACACCGTTTTTTAGCTCATTGCACCATCCCAGTTTCAGAGCCTGGCTGTATGCAAATTAGTCTGTCCCTGGCCCAGTGCATCCTGGGAACAGGGCAGACCAGACTACAAAAGCCAATTCTTACACTGGGAAGGAAACAAGCTTCCGGGGACCGGTTTCTGGCATTACAGCCGTCTTCGGCCCGGCTTGCTTGAATCCTGATGGTGCAATGAGCAAGGGACTCACATCTGAGTATACCCTTCCACGCTTAGGGTGGACAAAATTATTTACAACAAGGGGTGGTGATGGACAGAGTCTCTGAATTAAGCAGAGTACTCTCACCCAGTCAAGAGATCAGGGCTAGATCCAACACCGTTTTTGAGCTCATTGCACCATTCCAGTTTCAGAACCTGGCTGTATGCAAATTAGTCTGTCCCTGGCCCAGTGCATCATGGGAACAGGGCAGACCAGACTACAAAAGCCAATTCTTACACTGGGAAGGAAACAAGCTTCCGGGGACCGGTTTCTGGCATTACAGCCGTCTTCGGCCCGGCTTGCTTGAATCCTGATGGTGCAATGAGCAAGGGACTCACATCTGAGTATACCCTTCCACGCTTAGGGTGGACACAATTATTTACAACAAGGGGTGGTGATGGACAGAGTCTCTGAATTAAGCAGAGTACTCTCACCCAGTCAAGAGATCAGGGCTAGATCCAACACCGTTTTTTAGCTCATTGCACCATCCCAGTTTCAGAACCTGGCTGTATGCAAATTAGTCTGTCCCTGGCCCAGTGCATCATGGGAACAGGGCAGACCAGACTACAAAAGCCAATTCTTACACTGGGAAGGAAACAAGCTTCCGGGGACCGGATTCTGGCATTACAGCCGTCTTCGGCCCGGCTTGCTTGAATCCTGATGGTGCAATGAGCAAGGGACTCACATCTGAGTATACCCTTCCACGCTTAGGGTGGACAAAATTATTTACAACAAGGGGTGGTGATGGACAGAGTCTCTGAATTAAGCAGAGTACTCTCACCCAGTCAAGAGATCAGGGCTAGATCCAACACCGTTTTTTAGCTCATTGAACCATCCCAGTTTCAGAACCTGGCTGTATGCAAATTAGTCTGTCCCTGGCCCAGTGCATCATGGGAACAGGGCAGACCAGACTACAAAAGCCAATTCTTACACTGGGAAGGAAACAAGCTTCCGGGGACCGGTTTCTGGCATTACAGCCGTCTTCGGCCCGGCTTGCTTGAATCCTGATGGTGCAATGAACAAGGGACTCACATCTGAGTATACCCTTCCACGCTTAGGGTGGACAAAATTATTTACAACAAGGGGTGGTGATGGACAGAGTCTCTGAATTAAGCAGAGTACTCTCACCCAGTCAAGAGATCAGGGCTAGATCCAACACCGTTTTTTAGCTCATTGCACCATCCCAGTTTCAGAACCTGGCTGTATGCAAATTAGTCTGTCCCTGGCCCAGTGCATCATGGGAACAGGGCAGACCAGACTACAAAAGCCAATTCTTACACTGGGAAGGAAACAAGCTTCCGGGGACCGGTTTCTGGCATTACAGCTGTCTTCGGCCCGGCTTGCTTGAATCCTGATGGTGCAATGAGCAAGGGACTCACATCTGAGTATACCCTTCCACGCTTAGGGTGGACAAAATTATTTACAACAAGGGGTGGTGATGGACAGAGTCTCTGAATTAAGCAGAGTACTCTCACCCAGTCAAGAGATCAGGGCTAGATCCAACACCGTTTTTTAGCTCATTGAACCATCCCAGTTTCAGAACCTGGCTGTATGCAAATTAGTCTGTCCCTGGCCCAGTGCATCATGGGAACAGGGCAGACCAGACTACAAAAGCCAATTCTTACACTGGGAAGGAAACAAGCTTCCGGGGACCGGTTTCTGGCATTACAGCCGTCTTCGGCCCGGCTTGCTTGAATCCTGATGGTGCAATGAGCAAGGGACTCACATCTGAGTATACCCTTCCACGCTTAGGGTGGACAAAATTATTTACAACAAAGGGTGGTGATGGACAGAGTCTCTGAATTAAGCAGAGTACTCTCACCCAGTCAAGAGATCAGGGCTAGATCCAACACCGTTTTTGAGCTCATTGCACCATCCCAGTTTCAGAACCTGGCTGTATGCAAATTAGTCTGTCCCTGGCCCAGTGCATCATGGGAACAGGGCAGACCAGACTACAAAAGCCAATTCTTACACTGGGAAGGAAACAAGCTTCCGGGGACCGGTTTCTGGCATTACAGCCGTCTTCGGCCCGGCTTGCTTGAATCCTGATGGTGCAATGAGCAAGGGACTCACATCTGAGTATACCCTTCCACGCTTAGGGTGGACAAAATTATTTACAACAAGGGGTGGTGATGGACAGAGTCTCTGAATTAAGCAGAGTACTCTTACCCAGTCAAGAGATCAGGGCTAGATCCAACACCGTTTTTGAGCTCATTGCACCATCCCAGTTTCAGAACCTGGCTGTATGCAAATTAGTCTGTCCCTGGCCCAGTGCATCATGGGAACAGGGCAGACCAGACTACAAAAGCCAATTCTTACACTGGGAAGGAAACAAGCTTCCGGGGACCGGTTTCTGGCATTACAGCCGTCTTCGGCCCGGCTTGCTTGAATCCTGATGGTGCAATGAGCAAGGGACTCACATCTGAGTATACCCTTCCACGCTTAGGGTGGACAAAATTATTTACAACAAGGGGTGGTGATGGACAGAGTCTCTGAATTAAGCAGAGTACTCTCACCCAGTCAAGAGATCAGGGCTAGATCCAACACCGTTTTTTAGCTCATTGCACCATCCCAGTTTCAGAAACTGGCTGTATGCAAATTAGTCTGTCCCTGGCCCAGTGCATCATGGGAACAGGGCAGACCAGACTACAAAAGCCAATTCTTACACTGGGAAGGAAACAAGCTTCCGGGGACCGGTTTCTGGCATTACAGCCGACTTCGGCCCGGCTTGCTTGAATCCTGATGGTGCAATGAGCAAGGGACTCACATCTGAGTATACCCTTCCACGCTTAGGGTGGACAAAATTATTTACAACAAGGGGTGGTGATGGACAGAGTCTCTGAATTAAGCAGAGTACTCTCACCCAGTCAAGAGATCAGGGCTAGATCCAACACCGTTTTTGAGCTCATTGCACCATCCCAGTTTCAGAACCTGGCTGTATGCAAATTAGTCTGTCCCTGGCCAAGTGCATCATGGGAACAGGGCAGACCAGACTACAAAAGCCAATTCTTACACTGGGAAGGAAACAAGCTTCCGGGGACCGGATTCTGGCATTACAGCCGTCTTCGGCCCGGCTTGCTTGAATCCTGATGGTGCAATGAGCAAGGGACTCACATCTGAGTATACCCTTCCACGCTTAGGGTGGACAAAATTATTTACAACAAGGGGTGGTGATGGACAGAGTCTCTGAATTAAGCAGAGTACTCTCACCCAGTCAAGAGATCAGGGCTAGATCCAACACCGTTTTTGAGCTCATTGCACCATTCCAGTTTCAGAACCTGGCTGTATGCAAATTAGTCTGTCCCTGGCCCAGTGCATCATGGGAACAGGGCAGACCAGACTACAAAAGCCAATTCTTACACTGGGAAGGAAACAAGCTTCCGGGGACCGGTTTCTGGCATTACAGCCGTCTTCGGCCCGGCTTGCTTGAATCCTGATGGTGCAATGAGCAAGGGACTCACATCTGAGTATACCCTTCCACGCTTAGGGTGGACACAATTATTTACAACAAGGGGTGGTGATGGACAGAGTCTCTGAATTAAGCAGAGTACTCTCACCCAGTCAAGAGATCAGGGCTAGATCCAACACCGTTTTTTAGCTCATTGCACCATCCCAGTTTCAGAACCTGGCTGTATGCAAATTAGTCTGTCCCTGGCCCAGTGCATCATGGGAACAGGGCAGACCAGACTACAAAAGCCAATTCTTACACTGGGAAGGAAACAAGCTTCCGGGGACCGGATTCTGGCATTACAGCCGTCTTCGGCCCGGCTTGCTTGAATCCTGATGGTGCAATGAGCAAGGGACTCACATCTGAGTATACCCTTCCACGCTTAGGGTGGACAAAATTATTTACAACAAGGGGTGGTGATGGACAGAGTCTCTGAATTAAGCAGAGTACTCTCACCCAGTCAAGAGATCAGGGCTAGATCCAACACCGTTTTTTAGCTCATTGAACCATCCCAGTTTCAGAACCTGGCTGTATGCAAATTAGTCTGTCCCTGGCCCAGTGCATCATGGGAACAGGGCAGACCAGACTACAAAAGCCAATTCTTACACTGGGAAGGAAACAAGCTTCCGGGGACCGGTTTCTGGCATTACAGCCGTCTTCGGCCCGGCTTGCTTGAATCCTGATGGTGCAATGAACAAGGGACTCACATCTGAGTATACCCTTCCACGCTTAGGGTGGACAAAATTATTTACAACAAGGGGTGGTGATGGACAGAGTCTCTGAATTAAGCAGAGTACTCTCACCCAGTCAAGAGATCAGGGCTAGATCCAACACCGTTTTTTAGCTCATTGCACCATCCCAGTTTCAGAACCTGGCTGTATGCAAATTAGTCTGTCCCTGGCCCAGTGCATCATGGGAACAGGGCAGACCAGACTATAAAAGCCAATTCTTACACTGGGAAGGAAACAAGCTTCCGGGGACCGGTTTCTGGCATTACAGCTGTCTTCGGCCCGGCTTGCTTGAATCCTGATGGTGCAATGAGCAAGGGACTCACATCTGAGTATACCCTTCCACGCTTAGGGTGGACAAAATTATTTACAACAAGGGGTGGTGATGGACAGAGTCTCTGAATTAAGCAGAGTACTCTCACCCAGTCAAGAGATCAGGGCTAGATCCAACACCGTTTTGTAGCTCATTGCACCATCCCAGTTTCAGAACCTGGCTGTATGCAAATTAGTCTGTCCCTGGCCCAGTGCATCATAGGAACAGGGCAGACCAGACTACAAAAGCCAATTCTTACACTGGGAAGGAAACAAGCTTCCGGGGACCGGTTTCTGGCATTACAGCCGTCTTCGGCCCGGCTTGCTTGAATACTGATGGTGCAATGAGCAAGGGACTCACATCTGACTATACCCTTCCACGCTTAGGGTGGACAAAATTATTTACAACAAGGGGTGGTGATGGACAGAGTCTCTGAATTAAGCAGAGTACTCTCACCCAGTCAAGAGATCAGGGCTAGATCCAACACCGTTTTTGAGCTCATTGCACCATCCCAGTTTCAGAACCTGGCTGTATGCAAATTAGTCTGTCCCTGGCCCAGTGCATCATGGGAAAGGGCAGACCAGACTATAAAAGCCAATTCTTACACTGGGAAGGAAACAAGCTTCCGGGGACCGGTTTCTGGCATTACAGCCGTCTTCGGCCCGGCTTGCTTGAATCCTGATGGTGCAATGAGCAAGGGACTCACATCTGAGTATACCCTTCCACGCTTAGGGTGGACAAAATTATTCACAACAAGGGGTGGTGATGGACAGAGTCTCTGAATTAAGCAGAGTACTCTCACCCAGTCAAGAGATCAGGGCTAGATCCAACACCGTTTTGTAGCTCATTGCACCATCCCAGTTTCAGAACCTGGCTGTATGCAAATTAGTCTGTCCCTGGCCCAGTGCATCATAGGAACAGGGCAGACCAGACTACAAAAGCCAATTCTTACACTGGGAAGGAAACAAGCTTCCGGGGACCGGTTTCTGGCATTACAGCCGTCTTCGGCCCGGCTTGCTTGAATCCTGATGGTGCAATGAGCAAGGGACTCACATCTGACTATACCCTTCCACGCTTAGGGTGGACAAAATTATTTACAACAAGGGGTGGTGATGGACAGAGTCTCTGAATTAAGCAGAGTACTCTCACCCAGTCAAGAGATCAGGGCTAGATCCAACACCGTTTTTGAGCTCATTGCACCATCCCAGTTTCAGAACCTGGCTGTATGCAAATTAGTCTGTCCCTGGCCCAGTGCATCATGGGAAAGGGCAGACCAGACTATAAAAGCCAATTCTTACACTGGGAAGGAAACAAGCTTCCGGGGACCGGTTTCTGGCATTACAGCCGTCTTCGGCCCGGCTTGCTTGAATCCTGATGGTGCAATGAGCAAGGGACTCACATCTGAGTATACCCTTCCACGCTTAGGGTGGACACAATTATTTACAACAAGGGGTGGTGATGGACAGAGTCTCTGAATTAAGCAGAGTACTCTCACCCAGTCAAGAGATCAGGGCTAGATCCAACACCGTTTTTGAGCTCATTGCACCATCCCAGTTTCAGAACCTGGCTGTATGCAAATTAGTCTGTCCCTGGCCCAGTGCATCATGGGAACAGGGCAGACCAGACTACAAAAGCCAATTCTTACACTGGGAAGGAAACAAGCTTCCGGGGACCGGTTTCTGGCATTACAGCCGTCTTCGGCCCGGCTTGCTTGAATCCTGATGGTGCAATGCGAAAGGGACTCACATCTGAGTATACCCTTCCACGCTTATGGTGGACAAAATTATTTACAACAAGGGGTGGTGATGGACAGAGTCTCTGAATTAAGCAGAGTACTCTCACCCAGTCAAGAGATCAGGGCTAGATCCAACACCGTTTTTTAGCTCATTGCACCATCCCAGTTTCAGAACCTGGCTGTATGCAAATTAGTCTGTCCCTGGCCCAGTGCATCATGGGAACAGGGCAGACCAGACTACAAAAGCCAATTCTTACACTGGGAAGGAAACAAGCTTCCGGGGACCGGTTTCTGGCATTACAGCCGTCTTCGGCCCGGCTTGCTTGAATCCTGATGGTGCAATGAGCAAGGGACTCACATCTGAGTATACCCTTCCACGCTTAGGGTGGACAAAATTATTTACAACAAGGGGTGGTGATGGACAGAGTCTCTGAATTAAGCAGGATAAACTAGCAAGATCAAGCTTTGCTACTATAAAAATGCTGCGTCGAATTTTCCCTCATTTGGCATTTCCACACAAGGTCCAAGCTACCATCTCCCTTGTCTGTCCAAACTCGATTACGCCAATAGCCTCTACCACGGATCACCTTTAACGACCATGAAAAGACTACAACGGATGCCAGAATACTCTTGCATATCAAACTGCGAGACCACATCTCCCCTGCCTTGAAAGCCCTACATTGGTTACTGGTTGACAGAAGATCCACGTTCAAGCTGCTTGGTATCACCCACAAAGCAATACATGGAATGGGACCACTCTTCATCAGAAATAAAATCACCAAACACATGCAACAAAGGAACCTCCACTCTAAACGAGCATCTCGTCTCAAAATCCCACCATACACGATAAATACCATGGGTGGCACATCCTTCTCTTTCAAGCAGCCAAACTATGGAACTCTTTACCCCCCAACATGAGGTCCACTGACAACCACCTTATCTTCGGAAAACTACTCAAGATTTGGCTCTTCCCCACATAAGCACCATACGCAAACTGAAATATACAGCATATCCCTCTGTATACAACCCTTTTTTGTCACTATAGATATGTACCTATCTTTGGGTATTACTTTGTATAAACATGTGAAATAATTATGTTGTTGAGAGAAAAAAAAATAATAATAATAAATAAATAAAAATCCTCTTTGTTCTACATGTACATACTTCCATTGTGCATCTAAGTACCTTCCATGTACTTGGATCTGTGTGTCTGTTACTTTTCTCCTGAAAAAGCATATCCAATACACTACCCTATTTCTCATCCTATGCCTCTATCAATATCTTTAATCTTCATATATTTACCTCCTTTATCTATCTATATACTTTCAATGTAATTATAGATCTATATATTTATCACTTGCTTTTAATTTAGCATTTCCAATGCACTACCCTATTTCTCAGCCTATACTTCGCTCAATATATCTTCGAGCCCAACCTTCTGACTCATCTCAAACTTCTACTACTCCTTCCAATGCACTACCCTGTCTCTCATTCTATACATCTATCAATATATCCTCTACATCCACTCTCTCATTTATCCCAAAACCCATACCACTACTATGATTGCCAAAATAACCCTTTCTAGCCTCTCTCCTACTGTACCCTTCCTTGCATCATCTGACACCTCTTTTACCAAATCGATCCCCTAAAACAAACCTTTCTAAACTCTTCCCTCTGATTCCTCCCCTCCAAAACTCCTTTTTACTCATCCAAAAGTCTCCTGCTACTGCTAAGACCTAAATAAAAAAAATAAAAAATATGTCACTCTTTTATCCCCTCCACTATCCTTTCCAATCGAAATTAACAGACTAACATGTTCATTTCTCAAATTCCATATTAAACTATACTAATATACTACCCAAATAACTGAATAACATATCCACTACTCAAATTACTTCATATTTTTTTACTATACTAATTTTCAACAGTAATCCTTCATGGGTTCCGGAGTGGCGTGCTACTCGCCAGAAAAGCGTTTTAACACTCATCAGGGGTAACAAGTGCTATATGAATGCAAATCTTTCTTCCCCTTTTATCCCTCCGCTATCCTTCTCACTCCAAGTAACTGACTAATATCCACCACTGAAATTACTTCATATTTCACCATATTAATTCACCACTAATCCCTTATAGGCTTCCTGAATAGTGTGCGTCAACAAGCGCTATATAAATACAAACCTTTGTCCTCCTCTATCCTTCTGCCATCATTCCAAATCCAATTAACTGACTAAGCTATCCAACACTTAAAATGTACTTGCATGTTTCACTATAGTAATTCAACACTAATCCTCAATGGGTCCCGGAGTAGCGTGCTACTCGCCGAAAAAGCGCTTCAACGCCTCGTCAGGGGTAGTAAGCGCTCTATAAATGTAATTACAATGCAATACAAATCACTCTGCCTTCGACCTCGTAGGTTATGATGTCACGAGAACCCCTGATGGCAATATTGGAAAATATTACATGGTTACTCATTAACAGCCTGATTCATCAACGGGCCGATTTGCGAGCCCCTAATAGCGATTCATAGCGAATCGCTATTAAGGACTCGCAAAACGGTATTCATGTAGGAATTGCTAAATAAATAGCGATTCCTACACATTCCTTATTTGCGAGTAGCAAATTGCTACTCGCAAATAAAGAATAACTCCCCATTCATTCCTATGGGCCAAAAGGCCCATAGGAATGAATGGGGAGTATTCCTTATTTGCGATTAGCAATTTGCTACTCGCAAATAAGATAGCGATTTAAAGGGTGCCAGGGGTGTCCAAAGGACACCCTGTAGCACCCCTTAAATGCAAATTGAAACTGGTGTTGCGCACACACATGTCCAAAGGACATGTGTGTGTGCAACATGCAACTTAGAAAAATGGTTTTAAAAGCATTTTTCTAAGTTTTTGCTATTTACCGAGAGGTCTGACCTCTCGGTAAATAGCGGCCCGAAATTGCGAATTAGCAATTTAAAAATGGTTGATGAATTGCATTTAAGGAATCTCAAATAGAGATTCCTTACATTTAATTCCTCGCAATTTAGCGAATTAGCAATTACCGATTTTTGCATTTGGGATGATGAATCCCAAATGCAAAAATTGCACTGGCAATGGGCCAGATTCTCAGAATCTGGCCCTTTGCGAGCGCAATTCGGCTTGATGAATCAGGCTGTAAGTGAATTTTATATATTGCTAATTTAAGGTTGTGCCAACAGCTGAATCTACAGTGAATGCACCATCTCGATGGGCAGGGTCCAGGGTAGAGAAGTAGAGGTTGGCGTTGCAATCATTGTTGTGTGGGCACTGTCAGTGATTTGCAATTATGTTTGATCGTTTTTCTGTAGGTTGTTTATTGCATGTTTTTCCTTGCCCTAATAATGAGAGACTTTGGTGAATTCATCAAAGGCTAAAGTGCAATCTAAACCTACTAACAGCCGCGAAATTATGCAAGTGAACGTTATTAGAACTTAGCCACAAAAACATGCACTGTGGGGTTTTGATCTCCTCCCTATATGCCTATATTGTTACTTCTTGACCTTTTGTCTATTTCACGACTCCAATTCTTATAAACGATTGTGTCCTCGTAAACAGGAAAAGCCATTTCTCTCTTGGTTTCAAACTCATCGCATGAAATTAAACACCAGAATGTGCAGTAATTAGAAATCACCTCACCCCGGAAGAGAGTCTAATAGCAGAGTCCTTGGAATCAATGAAGGTTAAAGCTGCTTGTTTATAGAAAGATTCCATGAAACTGAGATAGGGAACTGATTATATACACCCCAGTCTCCATTGCAACACAATTAAAAGTTATATTTAATCCTGCGCACGGAATGTGTTTTGAACATTGTGACCTTACAATAACATTTACAGCATAAACAAGCTGTCTCCGAGAAAAAGGTGTGCATTTTAAATGTACTAACCCGACTTATACTTCCACTTCTTTATAATTTACAGGATGAAAACTAATTTGATGTCTTAGAAGAGGCACATGACCAAGAGCTGCCTTTTGTAATAGCACTTTCTGTTCATGTAAATGTCACAACTTGAAATAAATAAATAAAAGCATCACACTGAAAATTCGGAGATCAGGGATACATTTGAAAAGAGTTGGAACCACAAAAACAGGGTCTAATTCAGAAACCCCTTCACACACCTTACTGCAACTTACAAGCATCAGAGATTTAGTTTTAATGTGCCATCTCACCTCATCACTTCCAAAAATGCTGTTTTCAAATGAAGAGTATCAGAAGATGTTTAGTGAACACTCACAAAGTCCCTGTGCCGGGGATGGTTTGTGATCTCTCCTATCACGGGCAAGGGTAGATTCTTATCTAAGTGGAAAAGTACAGCATTGGGGGTTTTCAAAAACGTATTACTACACGGTGTACAATTAGGCATATGTAATTGCAGACGCCTGTGAGTACCACAGAAAATATGCAACTGCTGCAGGTTCCTGGGAATACAATACTGATGGAGCAAGGTCTCACACGTAAAGCGCCTTGCTTGGACTCAGCCTTCTCGAAATGAACTGTAATATGCTAATAAACATGTTTTCGTCTTATTAACAATGCAAACCACGACATTTCTAGTATCTAAGGGAAGCTTTCTTATGTGCTTTTACTAACCGTAACTCGATTAACCTAAAATGGCCGCCGCAATGCGGGAACTTTTCTGCGCATGCGTCTGCCATACTCACGTGACAATGACGTACTAACTGCTTGGTGGGAAATTCTTGCTTCTGCGCATTTGAACTAAATATGGCTGCTCTGTGTTTTCACAGGCTAATGCTTGCATTGGTGCTTTTATTAAATTGTTCGTTCTGCATAATCCTTAATGCTTTAGTTAAAATAAAATAATGGGAATATAGTAGAGATAAATGGCATACAGTGCATTAATTTATTTCTTGTTCTAAAACTGTTTCTTTTCTACATTTGCATGTATCGTATTTTGGGCCTGACCTGTACTTCTGAACTCCATCTTTGGAGGAACTGCACCTGTGCAAAGAAGCTCAAATTCCTGAAGCACTGACATTAAAACCCGGCGAAATCCGGACTTGCTAGAAGATGTTCCTGGGAACCTTACCTCTTGACCCTTGGAGAGGAAGCTGAATTGAAATGTTATCTTACATTGTAGTTCTTATTGATACATTCACTGCCGGGTGGAATAAAAGTGCATGGGAAAATAAAATATTGGGCGGGAACATAAATCTGAATATTGAAGAGCATTACCTCATAACTGGTATGGTGTGATGACCTCTCCTAGTCTTTTGACCAATCAAATTGAGGGAATTCACACATTTGCAACATTGGGGGGTGGTACACTGCCCTGGAAAATGGAGCACTCTGTCAGAAGATTCGATAACGCAATCGGGGTTCTTGGAAGGAGTTCGATAACCCAATCGGGGTTCTGGAAGGAGTAGATTCGCTAACCCAATCGGGTCCGACTGTTAGCTGCAGAGAGGGGTGTGACGCTGGCGTTGCACTTTAGCTGTGGGTGCCGATCCTGACTTGCAGTGGTCCTGTCCTGATCCAATTTGATCCGTACTTATCCTGATTCTGGTCTGCACCTCTTCTATCCTGCTGGCACCTGCATTATCGGGGGTCCTGTCCTTTATCCTAGCCTGTGGCCAGGGTTGGTCTTCACACCATTCTAGCTAAATATAAAAGTCGAAAGGGTATGTCATTGTGCGGTTTCCCTTTTTTACCCTTCCTATATTTCGATGCTTAAAGAACGTTTCATGATACTCTCACATCATCTTGCTTTGATATTCTTGATTGATCAAGCCTTGACTAGTTTAGTATGGACATTGACATTTTAAACATTATTTAGATAAAGCGTTTAAATCTTTCCAGAGTCTGTGGTTATTTTATGAGTGAAAATGATTACATACTGCCTATTATTCTAACTCCCTTGATCCCTTAGGACTCTAGGTACAGGTGACAAGGATTGGTAAAACAAAGTATAGGTCCTAAAAGTAATTGTTACTGGTTTAAAGCTTAGGTTTACCTGTTCAAAGTGTGTATGTGTTTATGGGCCCAGGTGAGTATGGTAAAATTCTGGGCAGGTCAACCCGCGCTCTATCAATACTTCTTTGGGAATTCCATAAATGAAATACATTCTCACCCAAATGTAGGAGTAACCTTATATGTGTACATTTATTTTATTTACGAATTGGGCCTGTTCACCGAATTTCGCTTAATTTTATCCCAGAAGGCTTAATTCAATAAATAAAAACTGTATTTCAGTGGGACATTTGTAAACAGGTATGAAACTTTGTTTTGACAGAGCCTTATTTGGAGCTAGTTCCCTATATTTAAAGTAATTGCACAATTAAACAGTGATCATGGGGAACATTTCAAATTGTTTTCTTTGCTAAAGAAATAATGTAAGAATGTATTTGTAGATTTTGACGAAAATCCACCATTTGCCTGTGTGGTATCATAGCATAAGTGCTGCACATTTATTGAACAATGTGTTTTACAGGTTTATCAGATGTTCCTCAGAAGCTGTACTAGAGTAAACAGATATAGGGTGTCAAATTCAGTGTGGTGGATGTAGGACATCTACAGTAAACTGGTTGATATTATATGACAGCCACAGTTACACCATAGTTGTTCCGCCTAATTTAGTGATGGAGCTTCAGCCGTCTCCTCTTTAAGGAACCCGTAGCCAGCAGTTCATTGGCCACGGGGCGGCGAACATTAATATATTGGAAGTTCTGCCCAATTAAGGGCATATCGTCAACAAAGAGTTTTCCTTCCAAGGTCCACCAAGAGAACCGTGATGCCCTGGGAAAGAAAAATCAGCAATGACCTACATGTGTTGGAAGAAAATACTCCAAACATATCAAGTCCATTGCGATTTTGTTTCTCAGAAACAAGCCCCAGGTATTGACAGTGAGAATGACTACCTGCTCTTTCTGTCCACACCCCTCCCTCAAAACAAGCACTACAGCATTCTTTGTCAGTAGCACCCCTGTACCTTATGGAACATTAGTTAGGTTTTTATTTATGTATTTATAAGCTATTCTAATAGGTAGTTCCATTGTTGAAGAAACTGCTGCTTGATCACTTGAAACCAGAGAATTATCCCACAATTTTTCTCTTACCTTTTTTTCCAAGATCGTAAAGAAACATGTAAATAAAGAACTTATAGGCACATGCATCATTGGTTTTTGCATTCGCAAACGGTGCGAATCGCAAAATTCGGCCGTTTGCGAATGCAAATCCAATTTTTGAGATGCATCAAGTTTTATTTTTTTCGCAATTTAAGAAATCGCATTTTTTTGCGAATTCTTAAATTGCGATTGCATTTAAGAAATCACAATTTTTTAAATGCAATGCATCATTTTAAAAAAATTACGAATTCGCAAATTAGAAGTGGTAAATTACCATGAAGTCAACCTTCATGGTAATTTGCGAAAAGTTTCTAAAATGCACAAAAGTGCATTTTTGAAACTTTCATTTTACACACACATATGCCCTTGGGGCATGTATGTGTGAAAAATGGACTTTATGTTACATATCAGGGGTGCAGGGGGGGTCCTTTGGACCCCCCTGCACCCTTGAAATTGCATTCTCATTTTGCGATTCCTTAATTGCGAATCGCAAAATGAGAATGCCTTCCCATTGATTCCTATGGGCCTCTAGGCCCATAGGAATCAATGTAAAGGGATTACTTATTTGCGATTCGCAAAATTGGGAATCGCAAATAAGGAAAAATAAGAAATCACAAAAATATTAGTGAATTTTTAATGCATAGGTATTTGCGATTTCTAAATTGCGATTCCTTAATTTTCGCAATTTAGGAATCGCAAATACCAACAATGATGCATGTGGGCCTTTGTCTTGAAAGCAATGATCTGCTTAACAGGACTCAGTCAGGCTTCCATCTGTCCTTCACAATTGAATGTACCTTGCTGTGCACCACTGAGTCAGTGCATTCGACCTTGGATGTAGGTTATTCAGTGGTATTCATAATGCTGAATCCTAGTGCCGCCTTCGATACATTATCCCACAATATTGTGGTGAAAAGGCTGTGGGAAAGTGGTATTGCTTACAAGGCCTTGCTTTGGTTTACCTCTATTTTGAAAGGTCGAACCTTTCAGTTTTCTCAAAAACCGTTTCACTCTAAGGTGCTTCCATTTTGTCAAGGGATCTTTCCTGAGTCCAACTCCTTTTAATATTTATGTCCGTCCCCTGACTGACGACATTGAATGCTTCTGCGTTACCATAATTTCATACGTGGATGATACTCAGCTTATTATTACTTTTTCTCAAAAAAAGCAATAACCCCGCCTCCCGCCTGTGCCTTTCAGAAGTTGCCAGCTGGATGTATAATAGCTGCTTAAAGCTGAAAAGAGACAAGACAGTGTGTTGGACAGGCCACATGAAGGGCCGCTCTCCCCCGGCCCAACCAGGCCCGAACCAGCCACGCAAGTACCACACACCACCATTGCACGTCCACCGTCCCCGCAGGGACCCCTACACTCGAACCTGTTGACCGCGTAGGCCGACCCACTACCGGCCTGCGCGCCCATCCTGGGCGCCATCTTGGACACTCCACCACGAGGCCGCCAGGCCCCCGATCGACCTCAACCCTGGGCCTGGCCAGGCCTCAGACATTCCGGCACCAACATCCACCCAGGAGGTGAGCGGGCTACTTGGTCAGTCAATGGGAGCAAGAGGTGTCGATGGCTCTCCCCCGCCAAGTACCGCTCGCCCATCGCCTCCCCGGGCGCTGGCTCCACCCCCCTGCTGGGTGTCTGAACCCCCTCATCCCGGACCTCCCGACCTCCAAGTGCGAGGGTCCGGACATCAAAGCACACCAGCCCTATAACTGGGGCAGCTCCAGAGCAGGACGGGAGTTGTATCTTGGAGTCGAGAGACGCAAAGAAGAACTCATCCTTGACGGACTACTGGCGCTGCCGTAGCTCTGTCTTGTGCACCTTCGTCTTGCCTGCTGGCGCTGCCGCGGCTTTGGGAACCACCCTATCCTTCATCGTCGTCGGGACCTGCTGGCGTGGCCGCGGACCGTTGTAACCACCACCTTCATCGGGACCTGCTGGCCCTGCCGCGGACCGTCGTCTTCCTTCATCCATCTCGGGACCTGCTGGCTCCGCCGCGGCCCGTTCATCTACACCCCCGAGCTCGAGGATTGAGAGCTATTGCCATCTTTTTAGGAACAAGACTGTCCCGCTACCCTCTTCCCAAACAGAGACCAGAATAGAGGGGACCCCTGAGTCCAGACCTCCTTGTACCATTCTACCGTACTTGAAGAATTCCCTATAAAGTATCGTTGAACTTTATCCTTGTGTGGTGTCCGTCTGTGGGGGGGAAGTTACTTGTCTGTACGATTCGCTGGAGACGGCTCTCCCCGGAGACCTCTCCCCTTATCCTCGGCCGACCCTCCCGGTCCGTCTAACATTGGTGGCCAGCGACGGGATACGAATCACCGCATAAACCGTACAGAGAGTAGCTCACCCCACGGCGAATCACGATGTCAACTAAAGACAGCGGATCAACGGAGAAATTCCAGATGGAGAAATTGGACGAGATCCAGGAACGAGAAAGAACCCGACTACACGAGCTGGAAATGGCCCGGCTCAAAATGGACGTTGAACTAAAGTTGGCCGAACAGAAAATCAACTTAGAGCACCTGCGTCTCCGAGAAGAAAGAGAGGAGAAACAGAGACAAAGGGAGCTCGAGGAAAAGAAACTGGCATATGAACATGAGCGGAAATTAGCTGAAATCGACCTACGCAAACAGAATAAAGAAGCAGGGGTGCCCGAGCAACCCCACACTCCAGGGGCAACAGAGAAGAAGGTACACATCCCCAAGGATGTCGTTCGAGAATACTTCCGAGAGGACGACATCCAGCAATGGTTTAAGGCCTATGAAATCGCTATGACTGCACACCGGATCGATAGAAGCGATTGGGGGGCCGGTCTGTGGGGGAGATTCCTCAATGAGGGCCGCGACGCCCTGCTGCAACTCCCGGACCACCAGATGACCTCCTATGACCATATGAAAGCTGCACTCCTCACCCGCTATGGCCTCACACCCGAGATGTACCGTCAGAGGTTCCGAGACTGCACCCGCATCCCAGGTACAACTTGGGTGGACTATGTCAATTACTTTAGCCGAGCCTTCGAGGGCTGGATCAAAGGAAGCAAGGTCACAACCTACGAACAACTGTTCAATCTTATGGTATGGGAGCATCTGTCGAACAATTGCTTCATTGAACTTCGCCAGCACCTCCTCGACAGCAAGTTAACGGATCCCCGGCAGCTCGCAGCCGAAGCAGACCGGTGGGAGATCACCAGAGTGAGTCGAAATGGGTCCTCCGAACAGAACCGGAACAACAATGGTCAGCACCGTCCCCGAGGAGGTGGAGGCCAAGGACGCGGAAGAAGCAACGCTCCGGTCACCCCCACTACCAGCCCCACCCCCCCGGCCAACCGGGGCAGCACCCCAGCGCGACCGGGACATCGAGCCAATGTTACCTGCCATCGATGCCAACGAGTCGGACACTATGCAAACGACCCAAACTGCCCCCAGTACCAGAGCCCAAGACCCCGCCAAGTAGCCGCTGCTGCTCTGGGGGAGGAACAGATCTCAGAGGAACAAGAAGAATATGAACAGGAACACCAAGAATGGGAGCCAGCCGCCATGGCTCTCGCCTGCCTAGGGGGGAGAGACATGGTCCCGCGGGTCCCCCTACCCGCTAATACCCAGAAGTACAGCCAATGGGTGGGCATCAATGGACGCCGGGCTGAAGCCCTTCGTGACACTGGGGCCAGTGTAACAGCCGTCCGCTGTCACCTGGTGACCCCCGAACAATACTTACCAAACATTCTCTGCCCTGTACGTTCAGCCGATAACTCAGAAAGTCTGTGTCGGATGGCCTGCGTCCCCTTCGAATGGGGAGGGGTCTCCGGCATGTTGAAGGTGACGGTCCGAGATGATGCCCCCGTAGACTGCCTCCTGGGTAATGACCTGGAAAGCTCTCCTTGGGCAGCAGTCGAACGAAAAGAACACCTGGGGATGCTGGGCGTCCCGGACTGGGCGTGCGTCACCACCCGGTCCATGACCGCCCGTGCCAACACCCGCCCAGAGGAACTCGAATGGCCGGCGCCACCGCCTCCGGTCGCCCCCGCCGAAACCACCGACCGTGACGTCCCCCCCGAACCAGCTCAACCTCCAGACCTCGCTAACCTCGACCAGTGGCCTCAAGAGGGGGGGCCCACGCAAGAACAATTTCGCCAAGAACAAAAGACCTGTCCCTCCCTCGAGGGACTCCGCCAGCAAGCACTGGCCCAAAGCGCAGGGGATACCTCCGGAACTCACTGGGTCTACTGGGACAATGATCTGCTGTACAGTGAGCAAAGAATCGCGGAGCTGGGGGCCAGCCGAGTCCTAGTGGTACCCCTCCGTTTTAGAGACTTTCTGCTAAACCTGGCCCACGATGTCCCCCTGGCAGGACACTTGGGTCAAGACAAAACCTATAGCCGCCTAGTGACCCACTTCTTCTGGCCCAAAATGAGGGACAATGTACACCAGCATTGCCGATCTTGCCCCACGTGCCAAGCCAGTGGGAAGAGCGGCCGCAAACTGAAAGCCCCCCTGCAACCTTTTCCCGTGGTCACCACCCCGTTCGAGAGGGTCGGAATCGATATCGTAGGGCCCCTGGACCCGCGCACAAAACAAGGCCATCGATTCATCCTGGTGCTAGTGGACCACGCCACCCGCTACCCGGAGGCTGTTCCCCTGCGGACTGTGACAGCCCCGGTAGTCGGCCGGGCTCTGATGGGGATCTTCTCCCGGGTAGGCTTCCCCCGGGAGGTCGTCAGTGACAGAGGCACGAACTTTATTTCGAAATATATGAAATCTCTCTGGCAACAGTGCGGGGTTACCTACCGGTTCACGACCCCCTATCACCCTCAAGGAAACGGCCTCGTTGAGCGGTTCAACCGCACGCTCAAAGGGATGATCGGGGGGTTGGAAGAGCCCCTCCGTCGCCAGTGGGATGTGCTGCTGCCGTGCCTCCTCTTCGCATATCGAGAGGTTCCCCAGAAGTCCCTGGGCTTCAGCCCATTTGAACTGCTATATGGACACCCCGTGCGCGGGCCGCTCAGCCTAGTTAAGGAAGGCTGGGAGATGCCCCCTCTAAAGAACCCACCAGATGTTTTCCGCTACCTCCTAACACTCCGCAACCAGACCCGGCGATTCCGAGAACTAGCAAAAGCCAACCTAGAGGCCAGTCAAGAGGACATGAAAAGGTGGTATGACTGGAATGCCTCCTCCATCGAATTTGAACCTGGGCAACAGGTATGGGTGATGTCCCCCACCGAACCTTGCGCCCTACAAGACAAGTGGACAGGGCCCTTCAAAGTGGTCGAGCGCAAGGGTCCGGCTACCTATCTCATCGACTTGGAATCTTCCCGGAACCCCCTCCGGGTCCTCCACGCTAACAGACTGAAACCGCACTTTGTACGGACAGAACTCAGCCTCCTGATGGCCACAGACAATGGGGCTGAAGAGGACTCCGAGCCCCTCCCGGACCTCCTACGAACGCGGGAGAAAGACGGTTCCGTAGAGGGGGTCCGACTCTCAGAGGCCCTCACCCGAGAGCAACACCAGGAGTGCCAAGTTCTCCTGTCACAATTCGCCAGCCTGTTCTCCCTCACCCCAGGTGTCACTTCCTGGTGTACGCACGATGTGGACACGGGGGACAGCCCCCCTATCCGCCACCGGGCCTACCGCGTGCCAGATCGGGTACGGGCCTGCATCCAGGAGGAAGTAGCCAAAATGCTCACGCTCGGGGTCATCGAGCCCTCAGACAGCCCCTGGGCCAGCCCGGTAGTACTGGTCCCCAAAGCAGCCGCCCCCGGCACCACACCAGAACTCCGGTTCTGCGTCGACTACCGGGGCTTGAATGCGGTCACCAGGACAGACGCACATCCCATCCCCCGGGCAGATGAACTAATCGACCGCATGGGAGCTGCCCGCTACCTCAGTATCTTCGACCTGACGGCGGGCTACTGGCAAATCGGCCTCACACCCCGGGCACAAGAACGTTCTGCCTTTTCCACTCCCGATGGCCATTACCATTTCACAGTCATGCCCTTCGGCATGAAGAATGCCCCCGCAACCTTCCAACGGCTCGTCAATCAGGTCCTGGCGGGGCTCGAAGGATTCAGCGCCGCCTACCTAGACGACATCGCTGTATACAGCAACCAGTGGTCCGAGCACCTCCACCACCTCCGAGCAGTGCTGCACGCCTTTCAGCAAGCTGGCCTCACGATCAAGGCCAGCAAATGTCAAATTGGGCAAGGGTCTGTAACCTACCTCGGGCACCAGGTGGGAAGCGGCCTGGTGGCCCCTCTGCAGCTAAAAATTGCCGCCATCCAGTCCTGGCAGCCCCCCATTACCCAGACCGAGGTACGAGCCTTCCTGGGCCTCACGGGCTATTACCGAAGGTTCGTGAAAGACTATGGTACTATCGTGAGGCCCCTCACAGAGCTCACGTCAAAAAATCAGCCCCAGAAAGTCAACTGGACCCCAGAGTGTCAAGCTGCATTTGAACAATTGAAAGCCGCCATGTGCTCCGCCCCTGTGCTCCAGGCCCCCGACTACAGCCGGGAGTTCATCGTCCAGACGGATGCCTCCGACCATGGCATTGGGGCAGTCCTGTCGCAAGTGAACACCGAAGGCCGTGATCAGCCGGTGGCCTTCATCAGCCGGCGACTCCTACCACGAGAACAACGCTGGAGCACCATAGAGAGGGAGGCCTTCGCGGGGGTATGGGCCCTCAAGAAGCTCCGGCCCTACCTTTTTGGCACACCCTTTCGGGTACAGACCGACCACCGACCCCTGCAGTGGCTGATGCAGATGCGGGGGGAAAACCCGAAGTTACTACGCTGGTCCATCTCCCTACAAGGGATGGACTTCACAGTTGAACATCGGCCTGGGCCAGATCACGCCAACGCAGATGGCCTGTCCCGGTTCTTCCGCCTCGACGAGAAGAGTCCCCAAGAGAATGGGTAACTCTCCCCGCCTTCAGCTGGGGGGGACGCATGTTGGACAGGCCACATGAAGGGCCGCTCTCCCCCGGCCCAACCAGGCCCGAACCAGCCACGCAAGTACCACACACCACCATTGCACGTCCACCGTCCCCGCAGGGACCCCTACACTCGAACCTGTTGACCGCGTAGGCCGACCCACTACCGGCCTGCGCGCCCATCCTGGGCGCCATCTTGGACACTCCACCACGAGGCCGCCAGGCCCCCGATCGACCTCAACCCTGGGCCTGGCCAGGCCTCAGACATTCCGGCACCAACATCCACCCAGGAGGTGAGCGGGCTACTTGGTCAGTCAATGGGAGCAAGAGGTGTCGATGGCTCTCCCCCGCCAAGTACCGCTCGCCCATCGCCTCCCCGGGCGCTGGCTCCACCCCCCTGCTGGGTGTCTGAACCCCCTCATCCCGGACCTCCCGACCTCCAAGTGCGAGGGTCCGGACATCAAAGCACACCAGCCCTATAACTGGGGCAGCTCCAGAGCAGGACGGGAGTTGTATCTTGGAGTCGAGAGACGCAAAGAAGAACTCATCCTTGACGGACTACTGGCGCTGCCGTAGCTCTGTCTTGTGCACCTTCGTCTTGCCTGCTGGCGCTGCCGCGGCTTTGGGAACCACCCTATACTTCATCGTCGTCGGGACCTGCTGGCGTGGCCGCGGACCGTTGTAACCACCACCTTCATCGGGACCTGCTGGCCCTGCCGCGGACCGTCGTCTTCCTTCATCCATCTCGGGACCTGCTGGCTCCGCCGCGGCCCGTTCATCTACACCCCCGAGCTCGAGGATTGAGAGCTATTGCCATCTTTTTAGGAACAAGACTGTCCCGCTACCCTCTTCCCAAACAGAGACCAGAATAGAGGGGACCCCTGAGTCCAGACCTCCTTGTACCATTCTACCGTACTTGAAGAATTCCCTATAAAGTATCGTTGAACTTTATCCTTGTGTGGTGTCCGTCTGTGGGGGGGAAGTTACTTGTCTGTACGATTCGCTGGAGACGGCTCTCCCCGGAGACCTCTCCCCTTATCCTCGGCCGACCCTCCCGGTCCGTCTAACACAGTGGTATTGATTTTGGGCGATCAGCCTGATGTCTGGTCCACCACTTGGTGGCCCAATAGTCTTGGTCCGTTACCTTTTCTATTAGCTTTTTCTTTTTTTTGTGGCTATAAGTGCTAGATGTATTCATTGCACATCAAGTCTGCAGTGCTGAAGGGAAAGAGGAATATATTGTACTGCATTCATATTTGTCTACCGAGTGCTCTAAGTTTTTCTAATGTTTTCATCCCCTAGATGATGGAGCAAGTGTCCATTGCCCCTGTTGATTTCGACATATTTGGTTTTATATAGGCTTATGGTTGTGCTCAGATTTTTCTTTGATTGCAATGATCTTTCCACTGTTGGGGCTATGAGTCTGTGGGTGAGGTAATTTGGGTCGAGCTCATCTTGCCCAGGTTTGTATTCACATGTTTTACTTTCCAGATTTGCTATGAGTGACCTGGGTATTGCTGGACTGCACAAAGATTTGTTTTCTCAAATTGTGCTCATGTTTTCAACTTAGCACTGAAAGACTGTGGAGTGTGTGGTAGCTTGCAACAATGTTTTATCAATATTTGAGCACCTTTTCATGTGGAGCCAATGAGTTTGCGGGTCTGGGGGAGCATAGAATGTGCCTAGACTTTCCATTGATTTATTTTCCTATTTTTTTCGATGTGAGTACTATGAGACTGTGGGCTTGTGGGCCTGATGTTTGCCTGACTTTTTCCCCCAGTTTTTTTAGCATTTTTTCTGTTGTGCTTGCTACAAAAATAGGAGTAGCGTGGCGCTTGAGTTTGACCCCAGACGTTCTCTTCGTTTATGAGAAATGTGGCGAGGCAGTAGCTGTTTGGTTAAAACTTGTTGGGTACTTGCCTCTCGAGTTATCTCTACAAGAGTTCCTCTGAGAGTTTGTTAGTAAATAGAACCTCCAGGTCCAAAGCCATGTTCAGGATGTGAGGTTAGGGTAGGCTACGAACTACATGTTAATGTTCTTCACTGTCACACACTTAGGCTGCAGGGCACCCAAGATCCAAATTGTCATTAAAGTTATTTGCCCAGTGTGCTGGAAGTACATAAAGCTCTTATCTTAGTACTGGAATTAAATGCCAAATTATTTTAATGCCTTAATCCTAGCGGTAGTTGTAAGTGAAGAAGCAGCCCTAATTTCGATCTAACAAATATATCTGATTTCTGCTATGTTGCACCATCCACTTTCCAATTACTCCACTGTAGACAGAATGACCAATTCTAGCAGCAATGGTCTCATGTTACTTTGCTGCTTTCTTATGCTTCTGTTCCAGGGGTTGAGAGCTATGAAAACAGACACTGTCTCCTGATATCATGTTTTCAATTTGCTGCAGATTTCAAGACCATGCTTTTGTAACAAAATCCTCTAAAATACCCACACCATAGTGAGGCTCAAGATGTCAGAAGTACTTATCTAGCAGAATCCGACAACTGCAACATCTATCGACAGCTATACAGGAGTTTGGTGGCTACGGTGATATCTGGCATATCCTGCTGTCTTGATCTGCATGACTTGAGCCCACATTGTCATAGGTCAGTGTGCGTCACCTTGGAGGTGATAACCCCCAAGAATAGGGTTCCCTGCTTTTGTCATCCCCTGAGGTCGGCACCTGGTTTCCTCTACTGCGCAACCATGAAAAGGCATATTGTGTACTGTTGTACAGTGCTTCTCTTGCTTTTCTCATTAGTACTCTAGAACATTATGGTGTTCCTTGTTCTGGAGTTTCCATCTGCCCTGTTGGCAGTTAGAGCTCTGGTCAGACAGGGGATGGACCTACCTACTCTGTACTGCAATAAAGCTAGTAACTAATGGTACTCTGCTTCAGACATCGTATTGATTTACTACATTTGGCGACTTGGACGTGGATATCTTGTCTGGCCACAGCTTTTTACCCACAACAGTACAGCAGAGGAGACAACAGAGAGGTAGCGGTCTCATCACCCCGAACCCTGTGCAGCGATCAAGACGAAGTGAGGTGAGTCTGCGACTTACCAATGTCCTGCAAGAAGAGCGATCTACACCCAGGATTTCTTCTGGTACCGTCGAGTGAAGGTATGGCAGTTGCTCGAGAAGTTTGAAGGCCTCACAGCGGAGTATTGGCGGCAGAGCCAGCACTCTGAAAGGTGAACGTCACAACCGAGAAGTAGAGTCAGTATCCCAGCAACAGCTGGAGCGCAACAGTGGAACGCAGCGCCAGTCTACACAGCGATCTTAGCCTCAAAACAGGTCTACGTCTAGATACGTCATCACACGTTGGGACGCACTGACGCAAGACGCCGACGACCATTTTGAGGCTTCAAAACAATGAATGTTGCGTAAAAGACGCGACCCGACAATTCAATCTCAGCTGATCGTATTGCGCGTTGCGCATCTACTGTTCAACACCGGTGCACTAGTAATCAAATTCCCATACACAGAAAGTGTACAACATATGCGGTAAGCTCTGGAAGAACCAGAAATTTTTGATTTTCACCCAGTCATTAACAATCTCAAATGTAGAGAGAGCTAAGAACTACCGCACTGCTATCACACTGTGTTATAGCCATATTAACGCACGTCAAGCATAGAGTACTTAAGTTCTTATACTTCTGATTGCCAACATGTCACAATCAATTAACGTTGCCCTCCCTCCCCAATTCTTACCTGAAACTGGGAATCCATCTACGGCATGGGAAGATTGGATTGCAATATTCTATAATTATATAGAGGCCCTGGATGGGGAAGATTTCTCACCAAAAAGGAAAAAAGCTCTATTAATGACTACATTAGGAAAGGAGGGGCAACGTGTGTTCAAATATATACCGCAAGTTCTATCTTCAGGATCCACGTCGCAAGTTGACGAATTTAAAGAAGCAATAGCGAGACTGGAGACTAGATTTGGGAAAGAGGAAAATCTAGTTTTGCAGAGATATAAATTTTACAAAAACAAACAATTAGAGGGAGAGAGCATTGATGACTTTGTTGCGCGACTACGTGAACTGTCCGTAAAGTGCAGTTTTGGCCAGATGGCTGATGAACTCATCAGAGATCAACTTATTGTCCAAGCGAACAATAGGAAAGTCCAGGAACGACTGTGGGCAGCAAAGAATCCAACATTGAAAGTAGCCATAGACTTGGCCAAAGTCGTAGAAGAAAGCGAAAAATGCATGAAAGAGTTGCAAAAGAGTGGTTTAGAACCAAGAATCGCAGAAATCTCCAGCAAAGTAATAAACAGTGACAATAGTGAAGAGGAGGCGGCAGCTATTGCCATTGTTAGAAAAAAAGGTTACGTACTCCAAAAGAAGAATGTACAGTCTTACAACAAAAACAACCCTAGAATGTGTACAAAGTGTGGAAGCTATTCACATGCTTCTGATGCAAAATTTTGTTTTGCTAACAATAAGGAGTGTTTACGTTGTGGGAAATTAGGACATTTCGCCAAAATGTGTAAAAACAAAAGTAGTTCAAAAGTGACTGTAGTCAGTGAGTATGGTGAACTGAGGCGAGATGTTAATAAGATTTTAGTGTTGCGTGACTCCGTATGTTCTTGTGAAGAACGGAGAGGAAGGATTTTGAAAACAAATTTTACCATAGATGGGAAGTCTATCAATCTGATGGTTGATACAGGTTCTAAATGGACCATAATTCCCAAGTCCCTGATGAAGAGTGTGTGGGGTGACAGAACTTTGAGAGAATGTGACATTTTTCCCTCTGGCTACCAAGGTGAAAAGATAGATCTCTTGGGCTATTTCGAAGGGAAAATTGAGTTCAGGAATAGATCAGCATTGGGCAAAGTGTACATATCCATTGATGGACCAGCCATTCTAGGACGCTATCAACAATATGACCTACATGTTGTGGTCAATCCTAGAGCAGACGATCCCATTGCAATTGTTGACAATTCTTCAATAAATGACATTCTGGAAAGATTCAAGAATGTCTTTAGGGATCAGTTGGGAGAACTAGTAGGCTACTCACATCACATAATTCTCAGAGAAGGCAGTACTCCCGTTCAGCACAAGGTCAGAAGGGTCCCTTTCGCGTTGCGGGAGGAAGTTAAAGCCACGTTAGAGGAAATGCTCCAAGGAGGCATTATCGAACCTATTGAAGCGTCTCCTTGGATTTCGCCTGTGGTGATTTCCCAAAAACCAGTTAATAAGATTAGGTTTTGTGTAGACCTGCGTTCACTGAACAAATGTGTAGTAGCAGATGTGTTCCCTCTACCGAATATTGGCGAGCTAGTGTCAACACTCAAAGGAGCAAAACATTTTTGTAAACTAGATCTAAAACACGCTTACCATCAGATTTGTCTTGATGATGTTTCAAAACCCTTAACTGCTTTCATCACTAGTGAGGGAACCTTCCAGTTCACACGATGATTTACTACATGTACCCATTGGGATATCAGGGATTTTGCATCTCTCCTCTCCTGGCGAGATAATGTTTCTGAGTCTTGTTGCAGGACACTGTAATGTATAAACCTGAACATAAGCATTGCAACCTATCCTTACAAGACCCACTGGCGAAAATGGCAGATTGCAACTCAGAGGCAGGCCAGCATACTGCTCAATGTTGTTAGACAGAATATTGGAAACAGAAATATTGTCGGACAAAATATCATGTCAAGAATTTCGAGGGCAAAAATATTGTGATGGTAAGTTTATATAGGTAAGAAAAGTTTTACTTTATATGACTCCACATATATAATCCACAAAAGTTCCAACTAAAAGCACACTCAGGGGTCGATTCCGATTCGGGAAAAAACGCTCCGAATAGCCGTTCGGAGCACTTTTCCCATACGAATCTGTACGGTTCACGGCTGTTTTTTACGACCCAGCAAGTATGATACGTGTCGGGTACGCACCGTACGACCCTTTTTCTACGGGAGCTGAAAACAGCCGTAAAAGCAGAGTTCGTGCCGAAACAGGTACGGAACACCCCCCCCCCCCGGGTACGGTGCATAGCCCCTATGATCGCAGGGGTATGCACCGTACCCCTGCGATCATGGAGTGTACGAGCTGTACCCCCATTGTACGATTGGTGTACGAGCCGTACCCCCATTGTACGATCGGTGTACGAGCAATACCCCATAGTACGATGGGTGTACGAGCCGTACCCCCATTGTACGATCGGTGTACGAGCCGTACCCCATGTACGATGGGTGTACGAGCCATACTCCCATTGTACGATGGGGGTACGGCTCGTACACCCATCGTACATGGGGTACGGCTCGTACACCGATCGTACAATGGAGGTACGGCTTGTACACCCATCGTACATGGGGTACGGCTCGTACACCCATCGTACAATGGGGGTACAGCTCGTACACCCATCGTACAATGGGGGTACGGCTCGTAAACCCCATGATCGCAGGGGTACGGTGCCTACCCCTGCGATCATGGGGGTACGGACCGTACGGTGTGTATGTGTTTGTGTGCTTTTCCGTATGACTCACCCTTACCCGACGTGGACCGTACGAATCGCGTGCTCATACACCGCTCCGGATCGTACTCGTCGGGTCGTACGGCATGTGTATAAGTCGGACGGTATGTGTACGAGTCGTACGGTTCACGGTTGCAGCCTTGCAATACGTACGGATCGCGAAGATTCGGACGGATTCACGGAATACGGATCGTACTTCGCGACTCGGACAGACGGGTACGATTCGTACGGAGAGGGCTCCGGATACAAATCGTACGGACGTTTTTTTGCCTGAATCGGAATCGACCCCTCAGAGTCCAGATTGCAACCCAGGAAGCTATTTTATTGCTAGTTACGCGATCGACCATAGTCTTGCTCGCACGAACATGACACCAACTCAAGAGTGTATAAATAAAGTAAAGGGCACCAATACTGTGGAAATCGACAGAGGACTACATTTCAGGTAACCCTCTTCAACACTGATTTTTGGCAGACATTTTGTAATGGGCAAATCACAGGCACATTCATTTTCAAAACCACGTCAACATTAAAATAAGACGGCTTTCGAAATGAATACATTTCAAGGTCAGCTAACGTCACGTTATGCTGTCAATTATACCTGAACATAGTAAAAGGTAAAACCCATATCACAGATCATAGTGAAAGACGTCATGAATACCTTGTCAGTATGGGTCTATGGCTCGCATAGGTATAGTTCAACTATACCGCTTGTCATAATTTTCTCGCACTGGTGGCAATAGCCCATTAACAGTACTAACATTTTACCTCTTGCGGATACCTCATATCGGTCAAGTGCCAGATACCTAATAAATATAAACAATAATCTGCAAAATTCCGCAAGGTTCCCCCTAGCGAAATCACCGCTTGCTTTCAGTAACTTTTACACACGGTCTAGTGCCACAATGTTATCAGTAATTTCTGTATATACTGCATATGTATATTCATCTTGCCCAGTAATTATTTGCTGCATAAACGATATATAGTCATATTAAAACAATTCACATAATTCTGGTTGCCCCTTCAATACATTGTCCATGTCGATATAAGAAAAAAAAATTATAGTGAATAACAAAGTGCTAAGAAATAGATGCTAGGAAAAAGAAAAGAGTAGAAAATGCTCCTTATATAAATAATACCAGGAATTCAAAAATTAAAGTAAACATTTAAGATAAAAAATCTCTTATCTGGTTTCAGTGTTGGCCCGAGCCCGGGGAAAAAAAGGGTAGGGAACCCGTGACGTGACCATGAAGACGGTGGGTCCCTTCCTTTCCTCCTGTGACTAAAAAACATCAATAAGAGATATATGTAAAATGTAGTTTCTTACACAGAGCACATTATATACAATGAAACAGTATCAAAGAGCAAAAAACCTTTCTAGTAATTACAGGACATAGAGATGTGAGGCTAATTCCTCATCGAGATTGTGCCCTCCTGGAAATTTAGTTTCCAGTTTAAGTATCCATTTCGATTCCTTTTGTCTAAGTGACAATTCTCTACTGCCACCCCTTACCCCTAAAGCTATTTGGTCAATGGCAAAGAATCTAAGTAAAGAGTTGTTAGGCTGGTGGTGTTTGGCAGTGGGATAGACTGTATTTACATTTGTTATGACCCTGAGATGTTCCATAACTCTTTTTTTCACCATGCATTTTGTACTGCCTACGTATCTATGAACACTCAAGTACGTAAAACAATAAAAGTGCTACTGCATGTCAAAAATTGTTTGATATCCCAATTTTTGCTTCTCCATGGGATGCTGAATTCCTTCACTGAATGGCTGAATCTACATGCCCTACAGTGCCCACAGGGAAAAAACCCTTTTAGAGCGTGAAAATCATTCTTCTTGGTCTCTGTTATGTCCCCCCTCACTTGGATATCTCTCAAACTTTTGCCTTTCTATAGGTGTTTAGATGTCTCTCTCCTACCTCTTTACCTATTATGGCATCTGTTTGAAGAATCTTCCAGCTGTCTGTTAGGAGTTTACGTATTTTCTTAGATCTGTTATTATAAGTAGTAATCATTCTGATACCACTATCTGTTTCATCATCTTTTTATTAGTCAGTTCGAGCGATTTTTCTCTGCTAACCTCATTGATTTTGCTGAGAGCCTTCTCAAGGACCCATTCAGGGTACCCCTCTGCCAGAACCTTTCAAGCATGATCTTTTGTTCATCTAGAAATTTCTCATCAGTGCTGCAGTTCCTTCTTGCCCTCAGTAGCACCCCATAAGGAATGCTCCATTTAAGGGATTCTGTGTGGCCACTGAGGGCATGAAGCAAACTGTTACCAGCAGTCTCCTTCTGTACAGACTAGTTACTAGGTTCCTATCCAGTACCTCTACATGAGTATCGAGGAAGTCCACACTATTCTTACTAATAGTATGTGTTAGCACAATATTATATGGATTGTTGTTGAGTTTATCAATAAAGGCAACAGTGTTCTCTTCAGTTCCCTTCCATACAATACATAAATCGTCACTATACCTTAGCCATATGGCTACTGACTCGAAATCTTTAATGAGTAGTTGGTCTTGACGGATCTCCTCTTCCCACTTCCCCAGGAAGAGGTTAGCAAAGCCAGGTGCGAAGCACTTTCCCAATACGGACCCCCGCACCTGTTTATACAATGTTCCGTCAAACATGAAGATGTTATTTTTGAGACACAACTTCATAATGTTAGCTAACATACATGTGTGCTCTAGATACATCATGTGCCTAGTTCCTAGATAGTGCATGCAAGCTTCCACTCCCTGGACGTGATCAATTATAGTATACAACAAATTCACGTCCAGGGTAATGAGGTAATAGTTTACCACCCAGATAAGACCTTTGATTTTGTTTAAGAAGTCCTCAGTATCTTTTACATATGATGGTAAGTCCATAACGTTCTTTTTAAGGAAATGATCAATGTATTTAGATACAGATACTGCCCAACTAGATGTAAGTAATATCGAAGTTAGTAATATAGATATCAAATATATCGATGTTACTAATTTCGATGTTACTAATATTGATATGTGTTTATTGTTATGTATTTTATTATGTATTTAATATGTATGTGTTATATGTTTACTGTTAAGTATTTTATTTATTTTAAATTATATGTGTACTATTTTTTACATATTAATAATATTATTTTTAAGTTAATTTGATGTTTTAGTACTGGAGAGGGTTGTGGGTTTATAGGGGAATAGGGTGGGAAGTAATTTAATTATAGTAAATTAATGATTAATTTTTAGTAATTGTAAATTAATTTTAATTAATTTTTACGTTTAAGTTCTGTAGGGGGTTGTGGGTTTATATGGGAATTGGGTGGGAAGTAATTTCATTGTAATTAAGTAATGATTTTTTATTGGTATTGATAAATATTTTATTTTTAATTAATTATTAATTTGTAATTAATTATTTTAATTGGTATTTTTTTTTGATTGATAATTAATGTTTGTAATAGGTAATTACATTTTGTAATTGGCAATTACTTTATTAATTGGTAATTACTTTTTTTAATTGGTAATTCAAATTTTTAATTGTTAATTACTTTTTATTAATTGGAAAATGTTTTTAATAATTGGTAATTATTGTGTCATTAAAAATATATTTTGATTTAAAAAAACATATTGTTTACTATATTTTAATTGTTAATCAATTTTTAATTATTAATATGTTTTTTGTTTTGAAAAATATGTTAGTGTTCAATATTTGTTATTTGGTAACTAATATTTATTAATTAATATTTATTGTTAATTTATTGTCAATTAATTATTCAATTGTAATTATGTTTTTAATAAATATTAATGGGTATTTGCAAATGATGTAGAGTTATTTAAAAATTAAATTATTAATTCTTTTATTCACAACAATTATTTATAAGTATGTTATATTTAACTTCTACGCTATCCAACACTTTCCCTACTGTTGCACTCTCTGGATTTGGAGTAGGAATTTTTACCCCAACGCTATCCAACGCTTTCCCTACTGTTGCACTCTCTGGAGTTAGAATAGTCATTTTTACCCCTACGCTATCCAACGCTTTCCCTACTGTTGCACTCTCTGGAGTAGGAATAGGAATTTTTACCCCTACTCAATCCAATGTTTTCCCTACTGTTGCACTCTCTGGAGTTGGAATAGTAATTTTTACCCCTACGCTATCCAACGCTTTCCCTACTGTTGCACTCTCTGGAGTGGGAATAGTAATTTTTACCCCTATGCTATCCAACGCTTTCCCTACTGTTGCACTCTCTGGAGTTAGAATAGTAATTTTTACCCCTACGCTATCCAACGCTTTCCCTACTGTTGCACTCTCTGGAGTGGGAATAGTAATTTTTACCCCTACGCTATCCAGCACTTTCCCTACTGTTGCACTCTCTGGAGTGGGAATAGTCATTTGTACCCCTATGCTATCCAACGCTTTCCCTACTGTTGCACTCTCTGGAGTTGGAATAGTAATTTTTACCCCTACGCTATCCAACGCTTTCCCTACTGTTGCAGTTTTTTGAGTTGGAACAGTAATTTTTACCCCTACGCTATCCAATGCTTTACCTACTGTTGCATATCCTGAGTTAAATTAGTAATTTTTACCCCTACACTATCCAACACTTTCCCTACTGTTGCACTCTCTGAAGTTGGAATAGTAAGTTTTTACCTCTACGCTATCCAATGGTTTCTCTACTGTTGCGCTCTCTGGAGTCGGAATGGTAATTTTAAGTTGTATGCTATACAACGTTTTTATTACTGTATTTTTTTTAGTTATGGATTTTGAATAGTATTTTTTATTTATTTAGCTACTTAATATTTTTTGTATAATTTTAGATAATGTAGTATATAATTAATTAAAAAATATTAAAATTATATTTAATTTTTTTAATTTATTAAACATAATTATTTACTTTTTATTTATGTTTTTGTTTTATGTTTGTAAATGTATTTGTAATTTATAATATTTTTTATTAATGTATAAATTATTAAAATAACTATTAAAACATTTTGTTAAGTAAGTATATATCATATATTGTCTGTATATGTTTAATTAATTTATTATTGTTATATATGTATTAGTTATTAATTTTAAACATTATTAGATAATTTTTACCTATGTTTATTTTATTTATTAGTGTTATATACTTCATTTTACATTTATATTTTTACAGAAAAAAAACTATATTTTTAACATTGATATTTTTAACATCTATATTTTTATTTCAATATTGTTGTACTTACCATTTTGTAGATGGGATGTCGATATTCTTGCCTTCGATATTTCAGCATCGATATTTCTGTAGGTCGATATCTTCTAGGTCGATATTTTGTCAGTGATTCGTAATGGCATGCTTTGTAATGGAAGCTGAGTTGTATTGACTGTGTTGTAAAGGTATGCTTTGTAATAGTTTGTGTTGTGATGTCAGACATTCCTTGGTGTGCCCTACCAGGATTGTTTAGTCCTCAAATGTTCCAGGTATGCAAATGAAAGAACTTAGTGGACATTTAGGGATGGTTTTATAGTGCTGCAACTGAATGTGTGGGCCAAGTCGTAACTAGGAATTCCTGTTAACATAGGTGCAATATGTGGTAAGCTGTTGTGTAAGAAAAGTACTGTGTCTGTGAACATTGAACCCTTCTTACTCACTGCCCACACCCAAATAGACAACTATTACAAGGAATAACAGTGCCTCACCCCTATGATAAACAGAGCATATTCAAGTCTAGATTTAACTCAACACCCAAAATAAGCATTACCAACACAAATAAGAGCATGAGGGTAATTAATTCCCTTGGCAGTCAGTGTGGCGCTGACCTTCTCTCTCTACCAGTAAGAAGAGGTTGTCAGGATGAGACATGATATGCAGCAATTTTTCAAAACGTAAATGCTACGAAAGTCATAACGCCATGGGCATGTGGGCCGGTGGTGTGTTCATGAAATTAATTTTTGGCATGATATATCTCAGCAGTTATGTGTTAATTTTAGAGCATGCCTATCTAAATGGGGCTCCATTGGGACTGCTACGAGAAGTTTGGGGTAAGGTACATCATCACCTCTATGGGGTCGATTCCGATCCGGTAAAATATTCAGCCGTACGACTCGTATCCGTATCCGATTCCGTACGAATGTGAACTTTACGTCCGACCTACGAATTCCGATCCGTTCCCGTCTATTTCCGTACGATTATCACCAAACCATCCGAATCACAGTCGGTGCTCCGTACGACCATGCATCGGGAATCCTACCGTGCGATTCGTAAACAGCTCGTACAAACACACAAGTACAATCCTGTACGAGAAGCCTGACAGCGAATCGTACGGAACTAAGTTATCGCACTTGAATAATGATCCGTACGGCAATATGTGGCTCGCATCTAGCAGCGTCAACACATACCACACGCGTACCCCTCGCTCACGCACAAGTACGACACGCACCCCCCCCACGCGAACACCCCCACCCGCCAACGGCCCGTACCACTCACTCGCACGCACAAGTACGACACGCACACCCCCCAACAAGCCTACGCGAACACCCCCACCCGCCAACGGCCCGTACCACTCACTCGCACGCACAAGTACGACACGCACACCCCCCCAACAAGCCTACGCGAACACCCCCACCCGCCAACGGCCCGTACCACTCACTCGCACGCACAAGTACGACATGCACACCCCCCAACAAGCCTACGCGAACACCCCCACCCGCCAACGGCCCGTACCACTCACTCGCACGCACAAGTACGACACGCACCCCCCCAACAAGCCTACGCGAACACCCCCACCTGCCAACGGCCCGTACCACTCACTCGCACGCACAAGTACAACACGCACACCCCCCCAACAAGCCTACGCGAACACCCCCACCCGCCAACGGCCCGTACCACTCACTCGCACGCACAAGTACGACACGCACACCGCCCCAACAAGCCTACGCGAACACCCCCACCCGCCAACGGCCCGTACCACTCACTCGCACGCACAAGTACGACACGCACCCCCCCAACAAGCCTACGCAAACACCCCCACCCGCCAACGGGCCGTACCACTCACTCGCACGCACAAGTACGACACGCACACCCCCCTAACAAGCCTATGCGAACACCCCCACCCGTCAACGGCCCGTACCACTCACTCGCACGCACAAGTACGACACGCACACCCCTCCAACAAGCCTACGCGAACACCCCCACCCGCCAACGGCCCGTACCACTCACTCGCACGCACAAGTACGACTCGCACCCCCCCAACAATCCTACGCGAACACCCCCACCCGCCAACGGCCGGTACCACTCACTCGCACGCACAAGTACGACACGCACACCCCCCAACAAGCCTACGCGAACACCCCCACCCGCCAACGGCCCGTACCACTCACTCGCACGCACAAGTACGACACGCACACCCCCCCAACAAGCCTACGCGAACACCCCCACCTGCCAACGGCCCGTACCACTCACTCGCACGCACAAGTACGACACACACACCCCCCCAACAAGCCTACGCGAACACCCCCACCCGCCAACGGCCCGTACCACTCACTCGCACGCACAAGTACGACACGCACACCCCCCCAACAAGCCTATGCGAACACCCCCACCCGCCAACGGCCCGTACCACTCACTTGCATGCACAAGTACGACACGCACACCCCCCCAACAAGCCTACGTGAACACCCCCACCCGCCAACGGCCCGTACCACTCACTCGCACGCACAAGTACGACACACACACCCCCCCAACAAGCCTACGCAAACACCCCCACCCGCCAACGGCCCGTACCACTCACTCGCACGCACTAGTACGACACGCACACCCCCCCAACAAGCCTACGCGAACACCCCCACCCGCCAACGGCCCGTACCACTCACTCGCACGCACAAGTACGACACGCACCCCCCAACAAGCCTACGCGAACACCTCCACCCGCCAACGGCCCGTACCACTCACTCGCACGCACAAGTACGACACGCACCCCCCCCAACAAGCCTACGCGAACACCCCCACCCGCCAACGGCCCGTACCACTCACTCGCACGCACAAGTACGACACGCACACCCCCCAACAAGCCTACGCGAACACCCCCACCCGCCAACGGCCCGTACCACTCACTCGCACGAACAAGTACGACACGCACACCGCCCCAACAAGCCTACGCGAACACCCCCACCCGCCAACGGCCCGTACCACTCACTCGCACGCACAAGTACGACATGCACCCCCCCAACAAGCCTACGCAAACACCCCCACCCGCCAATGGGCCGTACCACTCACTCGCACGCACAAGTACGACACGCACACCCCCCTAACAAGCCTACGCGAACACCCCCACCCGTCAACGGCCCGTACCACTCACTCGCACGCACAAGTACGACACGCACACCCCTCCAACAAGCCTACGCGAACACCCCCACCCGCCAACGGCCCGTACCACTCACTCGCACGCACAAGTACGTCACGCACACCCCCCCAACAAGCCTACGCGAACACCCCCACCCGCCAACGGCCCGTACCACTCACTCGCACGCACAAGTACGACACGCACACACCCCCAACAAGCCTACGCGAACACCCCCACCCGCCAACGGCCCGTACCACTCACTCGCACGCACAAGTACGACACACACACCCCCCCAACAAGCCTATGCGAACACCCCCACCCGCCAACGGCCCGTACCACTCACTCGCATGCACAAGTACGACACGCACACCCCCCCAACAAGCCTACGCGAACACCCCCACCCGCCAACGGCCCGTACCACTCACTCGCACGCACAAGTACGACACGCACACCCCCCAACAAGCCTACGCAAACACCCCCACCCGCCAACGGCCCGTACCACTCACTCGCACGCACTAGTACGACACGCACACCCCCCCAACAAGCCTACGCGAACACCCCCACCCGCCAACGGCCCGTACCACTCACTCGCACGCACAAGTACGACACGCACCCCCCCAACAAGCCTACGCGAACACCTCCACCCGCCAACGGCCCGTACCACTCACTCGCACGCACAAGTACGACAGGCACACCCCCCCAACAAGCCTACGCGAACACCCCCACCTGCCAACGGCCCGTACCACTCACTCGCACGCACAAGTACGACATGCACACCCCCCCAACAAGCCTACGCGAACAACCCCACCCGCCAACGGCCCGTACCACTCACTCGCACGCACAAGTACGACACGCACACATAACGCCAACACCCAAACCAGCACAAGGACTTTGCAAACAAGTGGCACAACAACACTGAACATGTCTCCTGTGTACAGACCATAGAGAATCAATGTCCTGGTCACAGCCAAACAGAGGTCAACACTAACACCCACCCCATATAACACACACACAACCAATTCAAATTAAGCCACACCCACTATTTGACCAATAAAAGGCTCCACACATACAACCCATCATCCTTTGCAACTTACCCATTCTTGCAACGAAACAGAGAGCACACCAACTATAGCAGCCACATACCTTCACACATACACCCTATCACATCTACACCCACACCACCCCCTTCACAATCACAACCACACACCCTCATCCATACACACCATCACCCCCTCAATCACATACACCCCACACCATGACCACACTCACAAATCTAAAGTTTACTAACCCGGAGAATGAGATACTTACAGATGAAGTCATCAGAGTCGAGCCACAGTTGTTTGGCGCATTGGTCAGACAGACCAGCATGGCAGAAAAAACACGCCTGTGGGAGAGGATCGTAGACCGGGTCAATGCTGTTGCACCCATCCGGCGCACCAAGGGGGAATGCCAGGCCAGGTGGTTTGATCTGCGGACGATGGTCAAGAAGAAAATGGACCAGGACTACGCCAATGCACACTACACTGGAGGTGGTGGTCCCCGCAGACCTCCTGTATACCAGCCCTGGGAGGAGAAAGTCATGGCCCTGCTGCCACCGGTGGGAGTATATGGAATCGAAGGAGCCGTTGAGTCCGGTGAGTGTACTAATAATACATGTTACATTGGTGGACTTACAACAGTGCCCAGCAGCATGGGGTGGGTGGCCATGAGTCCTAGCAGGACACAACTAAAAGTGGTTTGTTGCAAGTGGGACCCACAAAGGGTGGAAGGTGGAGGGTAGGAGGCTGCTCTCATCCCATATGCCCCAGGGCCTCACCCAGGCACCATGCCCAATGTACAGGGATAGGGAAATATCACACAAGATAGTAGACCACAGTTCCTAAACAATATCATGTTGTGGACACACCTTCCAGAGATACAATATTTTGTGACACAGCAAGGCAGTGTAGCAAGTGAACAAGCACAAACAACCTGCCTCCAACCCCGTCTCCCCCTCCCACTGTTGCCCTCTCCCTCTGTCGCCCTCCCTCCCACTGTCACACTCTCCCTCTGTCGCCCTCTCCCTCTGTCGCCCTCTCCCACTGTCGCCCTCCCTCCCACTCTCATACTCTCTCTCTGTTGCCCACTCCCTCTGTCGCCCTCCCTCCCACTGTCACACTCTCCCTCTGTTGCCCTTTCCCTCTGTCACCCTCTCCCTCTGTTGCCCTCTCCCACTGTTGCCCTCCCTCCCACTCTCACACTCTCCCTCTGTCGCCCTCTCCCTCTGTCGCCCTCCCTCCCACTGTCACACTCTCCCTCTGTCGCCCTCTCCCTCTGTCGCCCTCTCCCACTGTCGCCCTCCCTCCCACTGTCACACTCTCCCTCTGTCGCCCTCTCCTTCTGTCGCCCACTCCCTCTGTCGCCCTCCCTCCCACTGTCACACTCTCCCTCTGTCGCCCTCTCCCTCTGTCACCTTCTCCCACTGTCGCCCTACCTCCCACTCTCACACTCTCCCTCTGTCGCCCTCTCCCTCTGTCGCCCTCCCTCCCACTGTCACAGTCTCCCTCTGTCGCCCTCTCCCTCTGTCGCCCTCTCCCACTGTCGCCCTCCCTCCCACTGTCACACTCTCCCTCTGTCGCCCTCTCCTTCTGTCACCCTCTCCCTCTGTCGCCCTCCCTCCCACTGTCACACTCTCCCTCTGTCGCCCTCTCCCTCTGTCGCCCTCCCTCCCACTGTCACACTCTCCCTCTGTCGCCCTCTCCTTCTGTCGCCCTCTCCCTCTGTCACCCTCTCCCACTGTCGCCCTCCCTCCCACTCTCACACTCTCCCTCTGTCGCCCTCTCCCTCTGTCGCCCTCCCTCCCACTGCCACACTCTCCCTCTGTTGCCCTTTCCCACTGTCACCCTCCCTCCCACTCTCACACTCTCCCTCTGTCGCCCTCTCCCTCTGTCGCCCTCCCTCCCACTCTCACACTCTCCCTCTGTCGCCCTCTCCCTCTGTCGCCCTCCCTCCCACTGTCACACTCTCCCTCTGTTGCCCTCGCCCACTGTCGCCCTCCCTCCCACTCTCACACTCTCCCACTGTCGCCGTTCTCCCTCTGTCGCCCTCTCCCTCTGTTGCCCTCCCTCCCACTGTTACACTCTCCCTCTGTCGCCCTCTCCTTCTGTCGCCCTCTCCCACTGTCGCCCTCCCTCCCACTGTCACACTCTCCCTCTGTCGCCTTCTCCCTCTGTCGCCCTCCCTCCCACTGTCACACTCTCCCTCTGTCGCCCTCTCTCTCTGTCGCCCTCTCCCTCTGTCGCCCTCTCCCACTGTCGCCCTCCCTCCCACTCTCACACTCTCCCTCTGTCGCCCTCTCCCTCTGTCGCCCTCCCTCCCACTGTCACACTCTCCCTCTGTCGCCCTCTCCCTCTGTCGCCCTCTCCCACTGTCGCCCTCCCTCCCACTGTCACACTCTCCCTCTGTCGCCCTCTCCTTCTGTCGCCCTCTCCCTCTGTCGCCCTCCCTCCCACTGTCACACTCTCCCTCTGTCGCCCTCTCCCTCTGTCGCCCTCCCTCCCACTGTCACACTCTCCCTCTCCTTCTGTTGCCCTCTCCCTCTGTCGCCCTCTCCCACTGTCGCCCTCCCTCCCACTCTCACACTCTCCCTCTGTCACCCTCTCCCTCTGTCGCCCTCCCTCCCACTGTCACACTCTCCCTCTGTCGCCCTCTCCTTCTGTCGCCCTCTCCCTCTGTCGCCCTCTCCCACTGTCGCCCTCCCTCCCACTCTCACACTCTCTCTCTGTCGCCCTCTCCCTCTGTCGCCCTCCCTCCCACTGCCACATTCTCCCTCTGTTGCCCTCTCCCACTGTCGCCCACCCTCCCACTCTCACACTCTCCCACTGTCGCCCTCTCCCTCTCCCTCTGTCGCCCTCTCCCTCTGTCGCCCTCCCTCCCACTGTCACACTCTCCCTCTGTCGCCCTCTCCCACTGTCGCCCTCCCTCCCACTGTCACACTCTCCCTCTGTCGCCCTCTCCTTCTGTCGCCCTCTCCCTCTGTCGCCCTCCCTCCCACAGTCACACTCTCCCTCTGTCGCCCTCTCCCTCTGTCGCCCTCCCTCCCACTGTCACACTCTCCCTCTGTCGCCCTCTCCTTGTGTCGCCCTCTCCCTCTGTCGCCCTCTCCCACTGTCGCCCTCCCTCCCACTGTCACCTCACCGCATCTCCCTGGGCACACACACAGTTGCACCCAAGCACTGCACAGACCTTACAAACAGCATAGAGCAGAATGTGTAGGGATGTCTCCTAATTACCAGCAGTCATCCACTAAGTGCCTGCAACACACACACCATTTCCAGCTAACACTGTACTGTGTCAGGACACACATATCGTAAACCTCTGTAGTACACAATGGCCACAGGTGTAGGCAGCACAAGTCCCTCCTGTGATCACTGCAAACACAAACACCAGGACAAGGTCACACACCCTGTGCATGAAGACAAAACCACCAATATGCCAGCATGCAACATCAGGGGGCAGCCAAATCTTGAACGATGGACGCTTGCAAATCACACACAAACTACTACCATGGCCTATCCTACACCCGCCTTACAGAAACTCATCCCCTGGGGACAGGCTTTGGAGTGCAACACTGTCCCAATTGACATGTACCACAACAAAACACTCACTCATATGAAAACGCATATTACTCATACATGCACATTGCAGATGCTCAAGTCCATAGTGGCGCTCAAACAATGCACGTGCCCCATCTCATGAACGTTGTGGATGCACTGAAATACCAACATGGACATGGGTATTGACAAGGTAATGCGTCTTACAGAAGTGCCAAGTTCTAAATCCATGATCTATAAGTGTGTGTACAGGTCCAGGGGTGTTGGCATTGTTTGGCCATCACGGTACAGCAAAAGACATCCAAAGTAGTAGATGTCATGCAAATTAATGATGCTCTGTCTCTAACATCAACATGCTGTATCTAAACTCTGTGCATGCTTGACGCAGACATAAGGATTTACACCGTATCCTGGATGTTGCCTGAACATGACCAATGCCTTACATGTGTTGTGCCGCCAATACAAGACACAGCAATGGCTGTGTCAGTTATTGTCAAGATAATGGAATAGTGAAAATACCCAAGAGTACATGTCAAATTACTACCACTACATACACAACAGAACAATGTCAACAATGTGAAGCTTGTGGAACTGTGATGCTCATAATGGATAACTAAACAAGATGTCACTTGATAGTGCCTTAACAGTGTCTGTCTCTCCCACACACAGGGGAACGTGTGCCCCCCCCCAACCAGGGGGGAGAAGGATCCCAGTCCCAGGCTCAGCAGGACCCAGACCCCACCGACAGCGACGCCACTCAACGCACTGTGGATGACCCCAACCAACCTGGCTCCTCTGGATCCCAAACGCCTGCAGCAACTGTACCAGCTACATCTCAGCCAACCACCGGACCCATTCCCACCACATCCCAGCAGACAGGTCACAGCCCTGCCCATGATCCACAATCGAGCCAGTCTGAAAATGAGGTATACCCTTTGTCGGGCGCCCCTGAGGTTGCTGATGACCTCCACCCTGGCAGCACTCGGGGGCCCGTCGATTGGATGTGCCCACAAGCGCAGGCCGTGTTCGTGTGGGTCAGGGTGGTGGGAGTGGCGGAAGGCGGAGGCGAGATTCTGGCCAGTCAGCTGCAGCATCCGGTATGCCTGAACTCGCTAACATCCTGGAGGCATACCGGCGGGACACCAGGGAGATAGGCCAGCTTGCGGAGACCCTCAACCAGGTGAAAGAACAGCAGGCAGAGCAAATAGCCATGCAAGACCTACATTATGGGCGGGTGGAGGCAAGTCTGGCTCAGCTCTTGACGGTGCATCGGGAAATGAGCCAATCGCTACGTCAGATAGCTGCCAACATGCAGCACCCTCCCTGTGTCACAAGGCCAGCAACATCACGGCAAAGTGTGACACCAGCCGCAGGGAGGGAGGAGGAGGTACTCTCTGCCGTAGCATTCCATGCATCGTCCAGGCCTGCACCTGAGGGTCCCCCAAGGAAGGTGGGTCGTCCACGGCTAAGACGTTGAGGGGCAGTGGGCCATGCACATCTCCCAGGACACTGGACCTGGCATATTGCCCCTGGGTGCAACAGCGTCCCCTATGGGACTCTCCCACATGGACATGCTAGTCACAGTCTGCCCAATGATGCCAAGCACTGTGGCCTGGACTCTGTTGACTGAAACTGTAAGGCATCTCATCTCCGGCAGTGAACTTTGGATTCCACCCCTTTCTGTACAGCACTTATTCACGTTCCCTGCACAAGATCTCCCAATAAATATACTAATCCTCATACGCATGTGGTGAGTTATCTTTGAACCACAGCATAAATAGATATGTGTGTGCAAATGTATGAAATGGAAGGGTATCCGACAAACAGCAGCCTACCACACACTTGGATCAGAATCTGAGTGTGGACACACATTGGGTGGGAAATCCTAACAACCAGATACATGGATGGAAAGACACACCGGTGTGGGATAGTAAATGCTGGAGGTGGGTTTGGAGCCCAAAACTGCTATCACAGGCAGGCCCAGGAGAGTCACTTTGAGGTGTACAGATCAGTGTGACAAAAGTAGTTGGCCACGTAGGGAGTACCTACAACTGTGTCCCCAGGTATGTGAACTATCGTCTGCATGATGCAGTACTGTGGATGTGATGAATGGCGCACAGGACAAGGTTGGCAGGACAGACTGTGGGCAATGGGCTGTAGCACTCTACACAAGCACACCTGAATAGGTGACTTACCCTATGTAGCTACAAGTACTATACTACTGTAATGGGAGCAACGCATACAGAACTACTACCCACATCTGACAAATACCTACACCAGAATGGGGAAATCACACCACACCCAAGAGACGTGGTCATGGTTTGTCTCCCCTGTGGCTACTTGACTGACAGTGACAGCTATGTTTTTGCTGATGTGGCGTTGACAAGGTAACACTGTACAATATTGTGCCTATGGAAGGTGTGTGTGTGCTGCACACGGCACATGACCTGGTGGTACATAGACCCAATGTCATGTGAATATGCCATAGTCGTGCCAGTATGTGTTGCACACACAGGCATAGCAGCTGCAATGGCTGAGTTAGAAGCATTGTGATAGCAGGAGGGTGAATGTCTGGGGTAGTCTGTGTGTAGGGTGGCAGGAGCATGCTCTATAAATGGATGGAAGGAGGGTCATCCTGTAGGTCTCTGTGTCCCTGGATAATGTGTGCGGCATGGTGGCTGTATATGCAGCAGCAGCAATGAGTGAAGACATGCTGGCAGGAGGGGTGTGACAACTTGCAAAACAAGCACATACCACAAGGGCATTTGCAAGCCACAAAGTGACATGTGTATGTGCAGGCAGGAGTGTCTGCCTAACTCAGGGTCACAGCAAATAAAATGGCACAGTAATCACCAAAGATCACAGCCACTGGGTCAGGGCCCTTACGGACAAGTGGGGCACAAGACACACATCGTCAGCAGGTGTACACTACAGCTAGTGTGTTCAAAGCCAAAAAGCAACTACAAAGCCATCTACCTCACACACAACATAGTATTCTAGCCTCCCCCACACCATGTGTGTGGTCTCTTTACAGGTAAACACATAACAAGCATAATCTAACTTCATGCTAGATAGTATACATGCACATTCGAAGGACGTGTGCGTTGACATCAAGGCGGCACATTTATCTGTAGAAGTCAGACGTCATGCACAACATGATTATTTACATTGGGAGCCCATAGAGCATTATCAAACATACATGAGCATTGGCAAGAACTCCAAATAACACTATTAATGATGACACCTGTAATGCAGCAGTACTATTGGCGAAAAGCCTGTCAAGGACTGGCCGTACCTTACTTCATCAGTGTGGTGTGATGCTCAAAGGGTTCCACCTCCAAATAGCCCCTTGGTCTGAGTACAAACGACAGACACAAAAGGGTGATCAGGCGAGGGAAGGCGAGGATGGGAACTGCTGGGAGGGAGACCTGAAACAGAGGTAAATAACCATTAGGAGTACATTCTCATGTCACAGACACTACAAAAACATAATTAGCTACACTGTACCAGTCACACCTGTGAAGTTTACTGACTGTAGACAATTTTAGTAGAGTAATCATGGTATCACATGAGATCCGATGCTATGACACAGACACATAAAACCTAGGACAGTCTGTCATCCATTCGAGTCATGTGTTACGCTCTCAAGTGAGCTACCATGCAATGAGATCTATGTTGTTACAAATCATTCACTGGCTCAGATAAGGTTGACCTTACAAACTCCTGGAGACATATGGCAATGCTACTTACGCTAACTGTAATGTCTGCATGTGATTATGGGTACCCATAAGGGCCATGTACCCCAACTTGACTTGACCCACAACAGCTGTAAGTATCACATATGATGACGAAGCTAATGATCTACATGCAATGAAGGCACTCAGTAGCCAGTCTTTTGATCTGTCAAGTGTGCATTACTATGCTAAACATGATATGCAGGTTTAAAAAATTTAAAGTGCAAGTGATGTTGATCCAAGCCACATAATGAGACCCTATCATTGCCCAGTAATGCTGCACGGGACTAGAGATTCATGGGAATGACCACACTCCACTGGTGCTACACAATAAATCACATATGCATCACCCAAACATTGTCATTTCCCATGCTAAACATTAATGGCATCATGTGAATCAAAACAGAACTGCTACTCACTGTGAAGGCTGGTGTAGCTGTATTTTCTAGCTGCACTGCGGTAACGACATGACAGTGACATGATATACTGCAACAAGGGGCAATGCATCCATGTAAACAGAATGACAGGACAGTTATCTCAACATGTGGAACATAGACTGTGCCACACCTACACCACATGGTTTGATGGTAAACAAACGGAACTGGCCCACGAGCTGGAGGAGAGTATCCAGTCACATTCTAATGCACACAGTGAGGCTGCAATCCCCCACAGAGTCCGTGGTTGTGACCTCTGACACAATGTAAAGCCATGGTATATGCAATGTAGCAGTGTCAATGTCTACACACATGGATGATTTCACCAGAGTCTCTAACTACAACAGATGACAGTCAGATGGGGTGACTATCCTGTCATGGGAGTGGGCATACATGTAATAAGTAACATTTTGTAGTTGCATGTATCCATGGTCTCATTACATGCACATGAACATGTACCACACGTTTCAAAACATACCAACGCTAAACAGCCTCATATGATTTGGCAGACGTTGCAATCATGATGAGCAATAGCAGGATGACCACGATGACCCCAACGGACAACAGGCAGGGCGAGCTGTGGGTGAGAGTGGCACACAAGGGGTCAAGTTCTGTTTCATGTAATTTTGACAATGTCCTGTTTATTATCCAGATGTTGTAGTACACCTGTACATTCAAATTGCACACATAGCACGTATATGTGTTGTATGACATCTGCACCTGTGTGACACTGCACACCAAACATCCAAGTGAGCTTGCATACAGTCTGTTGCATACACAGCATGCTACCCATGCAACTCTATTGTAGATGTTTCAGATTACAGCTGCTATGACTCACCATCATGAAAAGAAGTTGCGGATGAGGTGACTCCGGATATCATCTTCACCCTCCTCGTCGCTGGCATCCTGGCAAGGCCTTCATCCTCAACGGGCGGATGTTCCAGCTCATCAGGATCAAGGTAGAGTGGCATGGCCTTCTCCACTGCCATGTTGTGTGGCATGCAGCACACGGTGAAGATGTCACATACCTTGGGTGGGCTGTATTGGAGGGCTCCACCTGTCTTGTCCAGGCACCTGAACGGCTCTTCAGGAGTCCAAAAGTTCGCTCGATCACCCGCCTGGTCTTCCCATGAGAATTGTTGTACCGCTGGTCTGCAGCTGTCCTGGGGTTGCGTAGTGGAGTCATTAACCACGGCATGTTTGGATATCCTGCGTCTCCTGCAAATTGACATCATGGAAATGAGTGTGTAATATGATGCAGATCATGAAGTTGTGACATACTGACATACATAGCTGACAGGGTATACTCACCAACAAGACATGCCCGGTGGTTGTGCAGCTGCAGCATCATCTGTGGTACCCTGCTACGCCTCATGATGAAAGCATTGTGGCACGATCCTGGAAAACGTGCACAAACATGTGAGATAATCATGTTGGCAAGACACACCACCAGGGCATTTATCGAGTGGTAGTGTTTCCTGTTGCGATACGCTTGCTCCTGAGCCTGTGGTGGCACTAGAATAACATGTGTACCATCAATTGCACCAATTACATGTGGCATGCGGCCCAGGGCATAGAATTCCCCCTTGACATCTGTCAACTCTTCTGGAGTAGGGAATGTAATGAATTCATCCAGGTGCAGCAACATAGCTGCCAATACATCACCCAATACCCGGCTAAACATAGTCTGAGACATCCCTCCCACATCAGCTATGGTGAATTGGAACGTACCTGTGGCAAAGAAATGGAGGGCTGCCATCACCTTTACCTTGGGTGTCAGCGCAGTTGGATACCTGTGGCGTGGTTGTAGGTGAGCCTCCAGCCTGTCTGTCAGGTCCTTGATCATCTGTCGGTTGAAGCGATACCGACGGATGCAATTGCGCTCCCTCATGGCTTCCAAGTCAGGCAACGGCCTTTCCAGAGGGGGTGCCCTGCAATACACAATTTATAGAAAATGTCTTCAACGGTCTGACTAAGACAATTACAATGTACATGGCACAAGCAACACTGCTTCAAATAATCTAGACAATTTGGAGTGTGGCGTGGGATACACACTAATGTAACATGTGCCAGCTCCCAGGCTCTCCTCCGTGAAAAGTAAAAGACCTGTGGTGTGTGGAATGGATATGACATGCATACAAACGATCTGATGGAAAGGTCTTAGTGGGCATGACAATGTATCATGTCAGTGACACACGTCATGTGAATGTGAGTAGCAGCTTGTCTGCACATCCAGACAGCTGACAGCAATACACACACACCACATGTGCCATCATTTGCACAGTTCTGACTTAGTAATGTTGCGGTGTTTACATTCCCAAAGTATTACATGACCATCATCATACATCATAAATCTTTGATTTGTGACAAATGGTATGTGCTGCCATCACACATATGAGTGGGTAATTAACACACGGGGCATGGTGTGTGTACATTACAAACCAGGTCATCACGCAAAGGACACAACATAGATGCTCCTACAGCACATGTACTGAACTGTATGGACGAGTTACTTACGTTTTGTAACAAGATATCAGTAAGGAACAGTAGTTATTCGCATCATCCCGACTTTGAATACATGACAAGCTTTTGACAAATATGCCTCCCTGGATGCCATCAATCTGCCCAGTGAGTCGGGGCTATCCAGGCCACATTGGAAAAAAGACAGTGTGGGTGATTGGCATCCTACAAGGGCGTGGCCAAGTATTGCCCGTACCTACAACGCACACTCTGCCAGCAGTTACACAACCATGTCCCACACAGAGTGTGGGTACCAGACAAAGAGGCATGTGATGTAGGAAGAGCCCACTCCCATAGTCAGGGAGGATGAAGACATGTTTCCGTAGTGCTCATACCTCTTGGATGCCCTCTACAGCGGAGCTAACAGGAATGTGGTCTGTGATTTGGGGGCCTGGATGCCCCTGCTCCCTGGGGTGGGGTGGGAGGACAGGGAACATGGTCAGTCCGGGGAGGGGAGTGGTCGTCTGACAACGTGCCTATCTACAGCCAAACATGCAGCGTGCCTGTACATGCTGGCTAATATAGATACAGTACATTCCTGAAGATAGGCCTGCAGAGGCACAGCGGAGTGTGAGTGGAGTTGAAGGACCTAAGTGAGGAGGTTGGTCCTCACGGCGGCAACGGGGAGATGAAGGGGCAAGGCTCCGGCCACCCACGTAAACACTACACTGTACGTTGCCCACTCATCCACAAACACGTTTGGAGTAGAGACATCACCAGTGTCAGGCTAGGTGTCCAGACCACTCGCATCCCCCAGTCCACCTGTCCTGTCGTCTTGGGACTGACACTCACGTGCCACTGGGTCTTCATGACCGTACAAATACCCATTAACACCCATTGTAATGAGCTGTGGCAGGCTCATTGAAGTTTTACTCCCCATGCAGCATTTATAGCGGTGTTCAGCCGCACAGTCTCCACACTGGAGCCGTACAGTGTGTGGTATTGGGGACAGCACCACCCAAGAACGGCACCAAGGCTGACACCTGGGGGACTGTTGCCAGTGAGGTTGTGAGGTGAACCAGCGAGGACCAGGGTGACCATTCAAATCCTGTCTGTCCCAGCGGTTCCGGGACGTATGCGCCGCCTGCGTCAGGGACAAAGCGAGTGATGGCGTCAGGGGCAATTCACCAGACGCGCTCGTGCCCCCAGGCGGGTCCGCTGGGACAGGAGCCAACGCGGAGGCCGTTGTTGGGTTGAGGGACATCATGGACATGAGGAAGTGCACTGACTCCTCCTGCTTCACATGCAGGGCAGGGCCCGGAGGTCGTGGTGCAGGCTACGATGGCAGCTAATCTGACAGAGCCGCATGGCCGGTGTCACCCGGATCACATGCAGCATTGCACGTGCATTGTGGGGATTTGGAAGTGCGATGACATATCTTTGACTCATTTGGGATACGTGACGACTCAGCCCTGGAGGACTGATGTGTAATTCAGGGGCTCTGATGTCTCAACACCCACGCCCAGACACTCGTCCTACGTCCAGACCATGAGCTATATTGGTGCAGGGCCAACTGCTGGAGTCTGAGCGGCTTGTGGGTCCAATCACACCTGGATTCCCAGCATTTTGAGCAGCTCTTGTTGTTGTGCTTGACGTGAAAACAGTGGAGACACCAACGGTGAGGGTCAGTCACCAATATGAGTCGTTAACTCCGGTGTGAAGTGTTGAATGCATGTGATGCACATGTGAAATATGGTTGATGACATGTCTCGCCAGCTCTTCACACATCAACTGAGTCACAAAGTCACAGTCCCTGTGCTTCTTCTATGTCTGCCACAACTTGGGCATGCTGATGTATGGATGCCATGCTGATGTATGCATCCACATCCTAGACATGAGTGTAGACTACATCCCTGCTATGTGATTTCCTGGACTCACTCTCCCAATGGTGACATGGGGTAGGACAGGGATGCAGCCTACACAATCGTACACTCGAGCATGTCTGACGCACTGTATCCCAATTGTACGTGCGTGTGTAGGCCTCGTTTCCCTATTGAATTTCAGCCATACGCGAGCCAAGCGTACCCCAATAGTACGTGCGTGTGTAGGCCTCGTTTCCCTATTGCATTTGAGCCATACGCGAGCCAAGCGTACCCCAATGGTACGTGCATGTGTACGCCTCGTTTCCCTATTGCATTTCAGCCATACGCGAGCCAAGCGTACCCCAATGGTACGTGCGTGTGTATGCCTCGTTTCCCTATTGCATTTGAGCCATACGCGAGCCAAGCGTACCCCAATGGTACGTGCGTGTGTAGGCCTTGTTTCCCTATTGCATTTGAGCCATACGCGAGCCAAGCGTACCCCATTGGTACGTGCGTGTGTATGCCTCGTTTCCCTATTGCATTTGAGCCATACGCGAGCCAAGCGTACCCCAATGGTACGTGCGTGTGTACGCCTCATTTCACTATTGCATTTGAGCCATACGCGAGCCAAGCGTACCCCATTGGTACATGCGTGTGTAGGCCTCGTTTCCCTATTGCATTTGAGCCATACGTGAGCCAAGCGTACCCCAATGGTACGTGCGTGTGTACGCCTCGTTTCCCTATTGCATTTGAGCCATACGCGATCCAAGTGTACCCCAATGGTACGTGCGTGTGTACGCCTCGTTTCCCTATTGCATTTGAGCCATACGCGAGCCAAGCGTACCCCAATGGTACGTGCGTGTGTAGGCCTCGTTTCCCTATTGCATTTCAGCCATACGCGAGCCAAACGTACCCCAATGGTACGTGCGTGTGTACGCCTCGTTTCCCTATTGCATTTGAGCCATACGCGAGCCAAGCATACTCCAATGGTACGTGCGTGTGTACGCCTCGTTTCCCTTTTGCATTTGAGCCATACGCGAGCCAAGCGTACCCCAATGGTACGTGCATGTGTAGGCCTCGTTTCCCTATTGCATTACAGCCATACGCGAGCCAAGCGTACCCCAATGGTACGTGCGTGTGTACGCCTCGTAACACCATTGGATGGGTTGCATACGCAACGTCAATGTCACCGTACTTGTGTGGGAATTTGAATAAATACATAGCCAACATCTAGGGGAACAGTGTACTGATCAAAATGCAACCTGGTTGTCATGGATACAGAGTTTTTTGAGGCTCCTACAGGTGTTGTAGAAAATTCAGTTGGTCAAAAGTATACAATGTTGCAAATGTTGTTGTTCAGCTCAGGCTCAGTTTTTAAACCATGCATATGTGTGTCATGGCCTTATGTGTGATGTGATTGGATGGAACATGGGATGCTAACTATGGTGGCCTATCACACACTACTCCTTGGACTCACAGACCCTCTGCAGCACAGATATAAGGCAGCATGTGGCTGTGTGAGGGCACTTACCTGCACAACATTGGTGTGGTAACCACAGCTGCTGTCTCTGAATCCTCTGGACCCTGATTTGCTGAGCATGGAGAGGGCACCTGCATTCACTGATGCTGAGAACAAGGCCCTGCTGGATGCCCTCCTGCCAAACTACAGCAAGCTGTATGGGAGACCAGGGGATCAGGTGAGTGATGTGTGCAATACCTTGGAGTGTGCACCTGTTGTGTGTGTGACATAATGGCCACTGTGTATGTATGGTGTTTAGATGCAATGTTGTTGGGAGTGAATGCCAGGGTGTACAGTGTTGTGTCAAGAGGGTTATTTTGTGCAGTGGGGTGTGTGTCAGCGTGTCAGGGGCTGCAGTGCATCCAGATGTAGCATACATTGCTCTGTGAGTGCCATGCTCTAAGAGTGTTTAGCGCACGTCATGTCATCTGTAGCCTTTCAATGGCATGTACTGCAGCAGTGTTTGCTCACAGGCCACATACTCCTGGACAATGATGCAAATGTGTGGAGGCTACGATGCCCTGTCGTCAAAAAGTATTTTGTCCACATATGTGTGTCTTTTGGACATGGACCAGGTGTACTGATGCTCTTTTACTTTACATTTGTGACAGGTATCTACCTATGAGAAGGGTGAAATCTGGCTGGACATCGCCAGGGCTGTCAGGAGTGAGGGGGGACCTCGCAGGAGGCTCAGAAACATCAAGAAGAGGTGGCAGGACATCCGGTGCTGGACCCGCCGCATCGCCAGAGTCCAGCTGCATCTGGAAGCTCCACGCCGGCATGGCGGCACCCGCCACCTCACCCCCCACATGCTCCGGGTCCTGGAAGTGGTGTTCCCAGACCTCCATAGGCAGTTGCAGGAGGGACAGCAGCAAGTAGGGGGTAGGTACATGTCTGTTTGTTGTCATGTGTGTCACATGCTCCCTGCAGTGCTCCAAGGCATGGTAACACTCCCATAGTTTGAGTGGTGTGGTCAGACAGGCACTCCATGCATTGGCATTAGAATGTCCCAGTTTCTTCAGCAGCTTCTTTAAACTTTTAGCCGTACTCCACATTTGCCCAGCACTTTGGCTGATGTTTGTTTTTCACATGTACTCCTATGGTGCAATGTCTCCGTATGCATCTTCCTTTGCACATCATCATGTTGGAGGTGGGTCTGTGACACCAGTTGGTACATTACATGTAGCACCACATGTGCACTGTGTCTGCCATTCTTAATACTTTGGCACGTATCCTGAGTGTCAACATGTGTTTTCTGCACGAGTAAGCCTCAGTGGCCTTTCTCCATGGTACTCTTTCGATTTGTCATGTGTTGGATACAGGTGCACAATGTACATGTGCAATATTTTGGGCTCATGCATACTCACACTGGGCAGTGCGTGTGTGCATATTCGCCAAATACTTAGATTGTTGTGTCTAACTAATAATGATGGTCAGCCACACAATGTGGCTTTGGGTGTCAACAGCTGTGATGCCAGTGTGAGGTGATGTAACACTTGATTCATGTCCCAGGATGGCATCAGATTTCAGTTCAGGCAGGACTTTTCCCATGTGGCACAAGGTGTAAGCAATTCAAACATGTCCAGGTCTGGGTGTGGGTGGCAGGGTGGGAAAATGAGCTGGGATGCATGATCAGCTATCCTGTTGTCAGGCTGTGGATCATCATTGTGTCTCTCATACTAGTGTTTTCCTTGGCTGTTGCTTGTATCCTACTATACATTGAGCGTTGTGTCTCTCACAATTGGCCACAACTAGACTTTGCATTGTGCAGAGTTCTGTGTAATGTGACTCATAATGCATGCCATGTTTAGAAATGAGGCAAAATGTATTGTAGCTTATATGTCTGATGTGTACAGGTGACTGATATCTTTTTGTTGTTCTCCTTGCCCACAGCAGCAGCATCTGAATCTGAAGGAGACACAGGCGCGGACCAGGCAGAGGGACCCAGCGACAGTGCCACCTGCTTTGAGGAGTCAGAGGGAGGCAGTGGCACGGAGGGTGAGGAGAGTCTGCAGGCCGGACGACATGTGACTGACACATCTTACCATGCCGACAACTCTGAGTCAGACTCTCAGGAGGATGGGGAATATGCAGCAATGGTCACATCTTCTTCTTTTCTTCTTTATCTGCCCTCCCCTCCTCCAGTACCATCACCACCCTCCCAGTCGTTAGTGTCCCTAGGGTCCGTGCTAGACCCCGTATCTCCTTTGTTCCCGGCACCGCAGCCCCTGCCCCTGTGTCCCCTGCTGCCCTCAGTGCTGAGACTGTGGACCTACTCCGGCAGATTGCAGTAGGTCAGACATCCATGCTGACTGTCCTCCATGGACATACACAACTGCTTACACAGGTGGTGTCGTTCATGGAGGGCATGTCATCGGCCATGTCTGATCTACGTCGGAGTGTGGCTGCCATGGAGTCCACACTGACGGCAGCTCTGTACACCCAGCAGCATCTGTCCCCCCCCATTCTTCAGACCCATCCACCTCTGCCTCTCACATACCTACACAGCATACTCACACACGCCACAGGTCAGACACACCCAGCTCACACACACAGCATAAGAAGCTCAAAGCTCCACGCACCCATTTTCAAGGGGAAGTAGGCACACGCCCAGGGAGAGGGGAGACACCTCACACACGCATCCACACACCCAGTAGAACTGACTCACAGCCCTGTACCTCCACCCCCAATGTGTCCCCGGGTTCAGGTGCTAGTTTTTCTGCACTGGCTGCGGTGTGCAGCCAGGTTTTTGAATCTACTTTTGGCGATGCCCCAACCAGTGTGGATGAATCCACTACACCTGCACCCACTCCACCTGTCCTTCCCTCTCCTGTCCATGCGGTGCCGGAGGATTCCACAGATGGTGCCCCCATAGTTACCACAGCGGATTAAACGCCATGTGCAGGCAAGTTTGGGTGTGTGCACACCCATGGAGGCACAGACTGTTGCAGAGACATCTTTGGACTGGCCATTGGCCTTTAATGAGCGAGGAGTCTTATTTGCTTTTATATTTGGAACCAGCTGAATAATGCAATTATTTTCCTTTTCTGAACTTGAGTTTGTGTGAAAAAGTCTGTGACTGCTGTGTGCCTGGGAGGTGGTATGATGTTAAAATATAGTTATGTTGACATGTGTCAATCTCCTGGTGGTAATGTGGTTAAGAATGTTAGCTATATGTTGTAATGGCTGGCCACTGTTGGGCAGTGGGGGGGGGGGGTTATACACACATACTCTGATGCTGGGCACTGGTGGGCACTGGTGGGGGTCTTAGACACACACACCCTATGCTGCTGGGCACTGCTGGGCACTGCTGGTCTTAGCCACACACAAACTCTAATGCTGGGCACTGGTGGGCACTGGTGGGGGTCTTAGACACACACACACTCTGATGCTGGGCACTGCTGGTCTTAGCCACACACACACTCTGATGCTGGGCACTGGTGGGCACTGGTGGGGGTCTTAGACACACACACACTCTGATGCTGGGCACTGGTGGGCACTGGTGGGGGTCTTAGACACACACACACTCTGATGCTGGGCACTGGTGGGCACTGGTGGGGGTCTCAGCCACACACACACTCAGGTGCTGGGCACTGGTGGGCACTGGTGGGGGTCTTAGACACACACACACTCTGATGCTGGGCACTGGTGGGCACTGGTGGGCACTGGTGGGGGTCTTAGACACACACACACACTCTGATGCTGGGCACTGGTGGGCACTGGTGGGGGTCTTAGACACACACACACTCTGATGCTGGGCACTGGTGGGCACTGGTGGGGGTCTCAGCCACACACACACTCTGGTGCTGGGCACTGGTGGGCACTGGTGGGCACTGGTGGGGGTCTTAGACACACACACACTCTGATGCTGGGCACTGCTGGGCACTGGTGGGCACTGGTGGGGGTCTTAGACACACACACCCTATGCTGCTGGGCACTGCTGGGCACTGCTGGTCTTAGCCACACACACACTCTGATGCTGGGCACTGGTGGGCACTGGTGGGGGTCTTAGACACACACACACTCTGATGCTGGGCACTGGTGGGGGTCTCAGCCACACACACACTCTGGTGCTGGGCACTGGTGGGCACTGGTGGGGTATTAGACACACACACACTCTGATGCTGGGCACTGGTGGGCACTGGTGGGGGTCTTAGACACACACACACTCTGATGCTGGGCACTGGTGGGCACTGGTGGGGGTCTTAGACACACACACACTCTGATGCTGGGCACTGGTGGGCACTGGTGGGGGTCTCAGCCACACACACACTCTGATGCTGGGCACTGCTGGGCACTGGTGGGCACTGGTGGGGGTCTTAGACACACACACCCTATGCTGCTGGGCACTGCTGGGCACTGCTGGTCTTAGCCACTCACACACTCTGATGCTGGGCACTGGTGGGCACTGGTGGGCACTGGTGGGGGTCTTAGACACACACACACACACTCTGATGCTGGGCACTGGTGGGCACTGGTGGGGGTCTCAGCCACACACACACTCTGGAGCTGGGCACTGGTGGGCACTGGTGGGGGTCTTAGACACACACACACTCTGATGCTTGGCACTGGTGGGCACTGGTGGGGGTCTTAGACACACACACACTCTGATGCTGGGCACTGGTGGGCACTGGTGGGGGTTTTAGACACACACACACTCTGATGCTGGGCACTGGTGGGCACTGGTGGGGGTCACAGCCACACACACACTCTGATGCTGGGCACTGCTGGGCACTGGTGGGCACTGGTGGGGGTCTTAGACACACACACACTATGCTGCTGGGCACTGCTGGGCACTGCTGGTCTTAGCCACACACACACTCTGATGCTGGGCACTGGTGGGCACTGGTGGGGGTCTTAGACACACACACACTCTGATGCTGGGCACTGGTGGGCACTGGTGGGGGTCTCAGCCACACACACACTCTGGTGCTGGGCACTGGTGGGCACTGGTGGGGGTCTTAGACACACACATACTCTGATGCTGGGCACTGGTGGGCACTGGTGGGGGTCTTAGACACACACACACTCTGATGCTGGGCACTGCTGGGCACTGGTGGGCACTGGTGGGGGTCTTAGACACACACACCCTATGCTGCTGGGCACTGCTGGGCACTGCTGGTCTTAGCCACACACACACTCTGATGCTGGGCACTGGTGGGCACTGGTGGGCACTGGTGGGGGTCTTAGACACACACACACTCTGATGCTGGGCACTGGTGGGCACTGGTGGGCACTGGTGGGGGTCTTAGCCACACACACACTCTGATGCTGGGCACTGGTGTTGTGCAGTGACGTACCGTACCCGGAGGTCGTTGACATACCGTACCCCAGCTGGATGGCGTACATGCAGCACGTATGACACTGGTGAAGTGCGGTGACGTACTTCGATGACGTAGGTGCGGCACGCCTCCGTATTGCACTGGTGTTGTGCGGTGACGTACCGTACCCCGAGGTCGTTGACGTACCATACCCCAGCTGGATGGCGTACATGCTGCACGTATGACACTGGTGAAGTGCGGTGACGTACTTCGATGACGTAGGTGCGGCACGCCTCCGTATTGCACTGGTGTTGTGCGGTGACGTACCGTACCCCGAGGTCGTTGGCGTACCGTACCCCAGCTGGATGGCGTACATGCTGCACGTATTACACTGATGAAGTGTGGGAGTGTGTGGACCAACGTACCCAGAGATGACAGTCGTGCAATGGAGATGTGCGCATGTGGAAACACGTACAGGTATGTTGGATTTTGTTGTACTCACCTTCTGCGCCGTCGTCGGTTTCTAAGTACGAGGTGGTGGCCGTACATGATAGGGATGAGACGGACGATGGCGTTCATGTCCTGCTTGTCGCGTACCGGGGTGCGTTTCGTGCCGGAGTGTGGTTTTACGGTAGTTTTGAGCTCTCGTAGAAAAAGAGCGGTACGGAGTGTGTTCTACACAGATCGTACTTCCTGGTTTGGGAAACGCGCTCTTTTAACGTTCGGACGTTGCGTCGAGCGTCAGCCGAATGCAATTCGTATGGACTTTCGATTCGTACGGCGTTTTTTACGAGCCGTACGGAGTGACGCTTTAGATTGTGATCGTACTTGCTGATTCGTACGGGGACGCCTATGGGTACGACTCGTACGGGGAAAAACGCTCCGAACCGCTATTCGGAGCGCTTTTTCCCGGATCGGAATCGACCCCAAAGTGTTAATGAAACCTGAGATCAGCACAACAGGGAAAATCAGCCAGGGCCAAGGCATGTTAGCCGGGGCTCACAGATCATTTGGACTTCAGGAGCCTCTCCTATTTTTTTTTCATGAACACTGCTGCCAGTTGAGATATGTTAAATATCTGAGATTTACCACTATGTTTGGAGAAGATAATTTCTGCCATCTCTTCACTTCAGAGAAATAACAGCCATCTAGCAAGAGAAAAGAAACACCTATCAAATGATGGCAACTGGATTTCCATATACCCGGATATTATCACTGCAGTCCAAGAGACAAGACGGAAATTTCTCCCATTCAAAAAGGGATTTCAGCAAGCTGGTATTAAATATGCTATGCACTATATTTTTCAGTTCAGGATATCTCTGCAAGGCACATGCCACACATTTAACAGATCTGGGTAGAATTTTAGGAAGACATGGCAAGTATTTTTGTGTCTAGATTGATAACAGACAGTGGCCTGGAAGACTTACAAAGATATGAAACTTTGCCAGGTTTGAGCAGTACAGTGTAATGAGTCCCTCTCTCATGGAGAGTTGGAGCGCCCGTCTCTTTCAGGCTCCCTCAAAGAGCTTTACTATATTTTGGGGCCAGGATAGATGCATATTATTGACAGCATTTGTCTGTTATCTTGTCAGTGCCCCTGGTACTCTTTTACCTCATTGCCCTTCACCCTACCATCCAGCGCCTTGCAAAAGCAATCCACCCCATCCAGCCCGGTCTATTGGTAAATATTCTGACTATCCCTGAATTTCCATCTATATTTCTCCTGGGCCAAACCAAACTTTTTGATTGGGGCCTCCTTCATGGGGGATACCTTATCATGTTACTCCCTTCTAGGATCAGTAGAGTGCCCCTCATTTCACAAGGGATATGTCACCAAAGCATAGCCCCCAATCTGCCTCAGGAACCTTTTGCATTTGGAGTGCAATTTCATAGCCTCAAAACATGTGTCTCTGTCATCTCCCACCACAAAATCAGACACCAGAACCTTGGGTATATAGACCCTCCTTACAGAGGGCATTGAAGAAATGCTACCATCATCACTGCTGGACTTCATCTGCCTGGCTTTGTTGTCCATCTCTCTCAGGCTAAATTCCTGCACCAACATCATCTTTTTCTCCTCTATAGCCAATCTATGTTGGCTCTCCTCCATCTCCATGGATAGCCTTTTCTCCTCTAAGCCCTTTTTCTTTTCCTCCAAGGCCTTCTCCCTCTCTGATTTGAGCTTAGCAAGCTCCAATTTGAACTTTCTGGCCTACCTCCTGTCTTCCAGCTCCTCTGGGGATAGGCCTTTGGATGGCACACTGCTCCCTGCTCTGGAAGGAACCATCATTCCTGGATGTAAGTTGTCCTCCTCCTCCACAGACAGCAGCCCAAGACCTCCTCTTTGATCCAAATCATCCTCCTCATTCCTCAGCCTCACCCTCCTCTGAGGTCTCATTAAATGCAGCATGGGCTTCTGACCAGGCTCTGAGTGCCTTTTGCAACTCCACCTTCCTGGTGGTGCTCTTTATAGGAAGGCCAAATTCCTTGCAGAAAGTCTTCAGCTGGACCAAAATGTAACTCTCAATTCTAGCCAGCTCAAACTACATTCTTCCAGGTGAGTATGCAGCACCTCCAATCAGAGACATGTTTTTAGGAAAAAGCAAAAATGCCTATCAGGGTAAATTGAAAAATTAATAATGCCAGTTGAGAGGAGGAAACATTTAAATGGGGATCAGAGACAATTGATTCAGATTTCTCTAGATGTGGATTAATATAAGATATTGCACAATCACAAGTCATATCCTCACTGCTCATCACCAATCTCAGAAATTGGGTTTCTGGTTGCCAGGGTTAAGCACCTGTTCCAAACAGGAACCACAATCCTAGTTAGGGTATGTGAGATACAAACCCTAAATTAGCCTGTGCTCACCCTCTGGTAGCTTGCCACTGAGCGTTCAGGCTTAATTTAAGAGGCTTTCTTTCCCAAACCCTGGACCCATGAAAAATGCTAGTTTTTCAGTAATTTCTCCCATCCACACTATGGGGAATAACTAAATAGTAATTTTCTCAGTCTCTCCCTTTTTTCCATTTTCTTAATTCCAATGCTCTATATACATTTCTCTAGGGTTAATACAAGCCCCTCCACCCTGGCAGACAATGAGGCACAGTATTAAATAAGCCAAAGTATGTTCTTACAAAATTGTGAACATTATGTTTATATGTTTTGTATGTCATGTGATGTCCTTTTTCCACGAGTTTTTTTAACAATGTATTAGTATTTAACCATGCGTTCTCACAACAGAGATGTCTGATGTGTTTTATTATGTCACATTGGATTTAAGCACTAATTAAGCATTATTTTTAAGGCCACCTACACCAACTATAGAGGAGCTCATTGATCTAAGCACTGCATATGGTATGGACCTGCTCACATGAGAGGTGGGCCGACAGTGTGTACGAATTTTCATTTTGCTTTATTCCCTGAACAGATACTACAAGTCTGATATAAAATGTATGCATTTTAATCTGGTGCTCACACATTAGGTGTGCATCTGGTTTCCTTTATTATAGGTTTGCTTTCACACGGAGTGGTATGCATGGGGCTGGTCCCCATGTGGTCCTGAAGAAGAGGTTTAGGGGACACCTCGAAACATGTTGACCGAATATTAGAGATTGTATACACATAACAGTTACTTTTCCTCCCTACTATTAACCACCTTTTATCCATACAACTAGGAGCAGGAATAAAATATTAGCTCACTTGCTAGATATTTTTAGCATCACTTTCACCACTCCCCCAACACTGCACTACATATTTTTTTAACAAAAAAGTGCTCCTACTTAGTTCCGCAATTTGCAGCACGCCCCAAACAGTATCTGTTTGGGGTGGCCCCAATGATGAAGCATGTGAGGGGACTCAAGAAAAGTATTTACTTTTCCCAGATTCGGGGTTGTGTTTCTCACATCTAGCGGAACACTCCCACCTTTTTCCCTTTGGTTAGGTTCTTGGATCTGTCATCTAAAGATTCTTTGTTAACCTTAACTTAAGAGGCAACAAAGTGTAAAGTATTTGTGCAACACTTAAAACAGTAAAACAGTGAAAACACCACACAAAAAGGCACCACACATGGATAGAACAATAAAGCTTAATCTAATGTGCAAAACAAGACCAAAACAAAAATAATCAAATAAGTAGAACTTGAGATACGAATTTGTAAAGAATTAGGTGAAAAAATCACAAATAAAGCGCAAAGGGCCAACTGTGGTTATCTGGGTGCACCAGAGTATGACAAAGTGACAAATTCAAGATGATCATAATGGAGTGTGGGCCGGCTGCAGGGACCCACCCTCACCCCCTGAGCACAGTACCTTAAATCCTGGTCAGGGCCGGACTGGCTACCGGGCAGTTTAGAAAGCTGCCGAGCTGGGGGCTGATTTCATTACAAGACCGGAGGCTACATTATGCATACAACTTTAATGCAGATCCCAGCAGCCGCATCACAATAGAAAGTTCCAAATAGAACAAAGGCAACAGCTAAAAGCCATGAGCCAACAACACACAGCCTCTTTTAAATGCGGCTCCCAAGCAGATAAGTCTTACCTTATACTCTCTTATATTTTATACTCTATTGATTGTTTAGATCATTATTTAGAGTTTTATTTAATGATTATAAGTATTTTGGGGGTTTTTTCTCTTGACTTTAGCATGAGTCTCCTTGTATGGTGTGGTGCTTTCCTTCCCCCTTAATCCCACACCCCTTCCAGTACCGATTTCCAATATATGGAAATTTCCCTCATCTCAACCCCCCCCCCCACACACACGATCGTTCGCTGTTTGACGTCTTATTGCTTTATGTAATTTGCGCTTCGCAAGTCTCTCTGGCGATACACATCGTTTTTTTCATAGAAATAAGTATTCTTCTTCCCTTACTCTTTAACTTTTTGCCTTTCCGACGATACACGTCGCTATTTATCGAGTAAATACCTTCTTTCTTCCTTAGTTATTGCCCGGCTTTTCCTCGCGCTCAGCAACGCCAGTCTGTGGCGCTTTCGAGGAATGACCCTTAGCAACAGCGACGCCGCGTCGTTTGGTTGCTAGGAGCATTTCCTCTATTCCGCACGCGTCCACATGCTTTAGCGCGTCTCTATGGCAACCCCCCTCGCCTGACAGCGCTCGTATTTACCGGCAAACGACAGTTTACTCGTGTCAACAATTTGGTTTATAATCCTCAATATTTTAGCATTTAAAAACGTTTTCTCAGCATTTCGAGTTGTTTTCACCCCGTTTTTTCTAATTAACTCCTACTTCGTGGGTGTAATTTATTACTCTAATGTCTAGCTCTGGCTCTGAAGAGGCCTCTGCCCCTTGTCAGGATGTCACCACTGATATATTCAAAGTGAGATCGTCTCTCAAAGAGGCTCATCCTGCACTAATGAATTCTAAACGTTCTATTCAACAAAATAATCCTTTCTCTGGCAAAAGACTAAAAAAGAGTAATAATATTGACCTGAGCATGGGAGGTCTTGGCACCTCATCTACATTTAGAGGTCCTAGTACCTCAAGGAATGAGGGAGGTCTTCGCACCTCAACTAGTTTGGGTGCCCTTGGCGGCACAAAGAATATCGGTGCCCGAAGCGACACACATTTTAAGAATGCTCACCACGACGATGATAATGCCTCAGATGATTCTAACTCTGAGTTTCTAGACGAATATATATTCGACCTTAATGACCAAGACCACGATTTTGGAGATGGCCTAGATAATACGGACCCTTCCAGTAAAGATGTTATATGTAACCCCTTGGGTGAGGAGATGCTTTCTCCTCAAAACTTAAGACATCCTCGAAGCTCTGAATGGTACCCTCAAGAACACGTTTCCAAATTTGTTAAAAAATGGATTAGATATCCCTTGGAGAGGGAAACTCGTAACATCTTGAGAGCAGAATGCTCCAGACCCTCGCTTGGGGATAAGACCTGTTACACCCCAAATCTTGATCCTGACTTGATCAAATTCCTTTTTAAATTGGGACGTGATCCAAGGAAGGGTTTCGAAAAATCCTTCAAAACTTGTCAAGATTGTCTCCTTGACATCCTTGGCCCTCTCACAAGAATCCTCGACTCCGCAGAGGAGGCCCACCTAGAAGGAACCCATCTTGATACCGAGCTCATTAGAGGATGGAGCCAAAGAGCTATTATTCTTTTGGGAAATGCTAATACAAGCATTAATGCTGAGAGGCGTAGAGTGGTTCTCACTCGTATTAACCCTAAACTCGCCGATCTCGCCGATAAAGAGCCCTCTAATAACCAAAAAGGACTTCTCTTTGGCGAAGATTTAATTAAATCCCTCGGCAAGTATGTTTCTACATTCACTGCCTTAGACAGAGCGCAACAGAACATGCGCAAGGTTTTTAATACTGGAAATGGCCTTTTTGGAAGGGTCGGAAGACGCGGCCAACCTTCCGGCCGTTTCTCTCAGAGGCCCAATTTCAGATCTCGTGGAGGTGGCAGAGGCTACCCTCAATACCAACAATACCAACAGTATCAATATTCTAGTCCGCAATTCTACCCGCAAAGAGGCAGAGGACAACGTGGCACCTTCCGGGCTCTGCCAACTCATCCGCGGATTGGAACTCCAGGTTCCTTGTGGATTTCAGCGATTGGAAGCTGAACCCTCACGTCTTCCGGACTTTGAATCACATTTGGGGCCCTCTAGAGGTGGATCTCTTTGCAAGCAGACTCACCTCCCAACTTCCAGATTATTTCAGCTGGATGCCCGACCCGGGTGCTCGAGCATTCAACTCCTTTCTCCAGCCTTGGAGGGATGTCCGGGGATATGCCTTTCCCCCCTTTGCGATGATTCAGAGAGTCCTCCAGAAGGTGAGACAAGAACAATGTCTCCTCACTTTGATAACTCCCTTCTGGCCCTCCCAAGCTTGGTTTCCCACTGCTCTGGAACTAACTTGCAGCATTCCTTTTTTAATCCCGTCTCTGGAAGATCTTCTCACAGATTCAGACGGTCGAATTCATCCCCTTATTCTCAATCAGACTTTGTCCCTTCTTGCTTGGAAGGTGTCAGGAGATCTAACGAGATCTCAGGACTTTCGGACACGGCTTCAGTTCTCCTCAGGGAGTCTTGGGCACCAGGCACACATTACAGATACAATAGAATCTGGAAACTTTGGGTTTGTTGGTGCTTGGAAAGGGACCTGGATCCCTTGGAGGCTCCTATTGTTGACGTAACCAATTTTCTAGTCGAACAATTTGAAAGGGGACTTAGTTATAGATCCATTAATTGCTTTAGGTCAGCAATCTCTGCGGGACATTCCCTCGTTAATGGCAAAACCATTGGAACAAATGTTATCATTTGTAGGGTTATGAAGAGTATTCGTCTCAAAAGACCCCCTAGACCCAAGTATGACATACTTTGGGACGTTAATTTGATTCTTCGTCTCTTTAGTAATTGGCCTTCTAATTCTCTCCTCAACCGGAAGTATCTTTCTATTAAACTGGCTACTCTCTTATGCCTGGTTTCTTGCAGAAGATCCTCTGATATCCGTTCTTTGGATATTTCCTATCGTTCCTATAACGTTTTTGGTGTTAAATTTGATATTCATAGTCGTACTAAAACCATGTCTGACTCCATTTTTTACCCACGATTCGATCTACATCCTAAACTCTGTGTTGTTCAATGCATGAAAGAATATGACCTCAGAATGTCTGAACTCCGTCCAGTTGGTGTTAATCAATTGCTTATTTCTTTTATCAAACCTCATAAAGGTATTAGTTCTCCTTCTATTGCTAGATGGATTAAAATGGTTATGAAGTTAGCCGGAGTTGATTTATCCATATTTCAGGCTCATTCCCTAAGAGGTGCTATGGCTAGCAAATCACTTTGGTCTGGAGGTAAGTTGGATGATATTTTGAAAGCTGCTGATTGGTCCAATGCAGGTACCTTCGCTCGTCATTATTGTAAACCCATCCAACATATGTCTGATGCTGTTTTAGGAAGCTTCCAACATGCATAATGTAGCCTCCGGTCTTGTAATGAAATTGCGATTCTCATATTTACATGACTAGAGAATCTGGATTTCATTAAAGACTCGGAGGCTGACATTATCCCTCCCTCCCTCCTCTGGAGGCTTTCCATTTATTATTGCTACATTGTATAACTTATTGCAATATAATGTTTACCTTGTTTTATGACCTTTGAATTTGATCTTTCTCTTGATATGTCTCTTGAGATTCTTTAGTCTAATTACTTTATCTTTTCAGATAACGCCTAACCTGGACTGCGCCTTTTTCAAACCTACTTCCTGCCTGACTTCGACCTTCTCCAGTCAAGTTTCAAGTTATGCGGTCTCCTTGTTCCGAAGTTTGATTCTTCTCTGCTTCAACATTTGAACTTTGAACTTTATCTTCTTTGTCCTCATTTAAAAGAGGCTGTGTGTTGTTGGCTCATGGCTTTTAGCTGTTGCCTTTGTTCTATTTGGAACTTTCTATTGTGATGCGGCTGCTGGGATCTGCATTAAAGTTGTATGCATAATGTCAGCCTCCGAGTCTTTAATGAAATCCAGATTCTCTAGTCATGTAAATATGAGAATCGCAATTTCACTGCGGTCAGGGATGATTTTGTTCATGGAGACCTGCATGAGCTTCGAAATAACAATGCAAAACGAATTTCGTTTAGCCCACGCAGGTCTCCATGAACAAAATCACCCCCCAGCTCAGCAGCATTCCAAACTGCCCGGTAGCCAGTCCGGCCCTGATCCTGGTGTGCTATTGGCACAGTGTTGCTTAGCAATGCTTTGCGTCGTCCAGCGTTGGTTCAGAGAAAGACCACAGAAAGCAGAGCACCTTAGGCCCACTTCCAAGAGTCCAGAACTGGTCTGGCACACTTTGGTAAGGTAGACTCACAGATGGCAGAATCCAGATGCTGTAGCAGGAGAGTTGGAAGTATTTTGTATCCCTTAGACTTCAGAAAATAGGAGGCAAGCCAGCAAGTCCTTGGAGTCACTTTGGTTCTGGGTAGGAGAAATTCAGGTCTAGTCCTTCTCACTACCAGGCAAGAAGGGCAGCAGGTCAGCACAGCAGACCAGGATTCCAGCAGAGTTATAGTCCTTTCAGCAGCAGAGCAGTCCTTCTTCTGGGTAGAGTCCAGAAGTGTACTGAAGTGGTGATGTCTGATGTCCAGTATTTAAACATTAGTGCCCTGGTTATGAAAGGTGTGAGAAGCTCCTAGATAGTGACTTTGAAGTGCAGGGAACCACCTTCCTCCCCTGCCCTGGCTCCAAGCTGGCTGGAGTGACAAGGCAGGGGTGTTAGGCCTATTGTATGTAGACAGGGCAAAGCCTATTCAGGTGCAAGTGAGGCTCTGATTAGCTCCATCTCCATCAAGACAGTTAATGGTTCACTAAGGCCGATCAAGTCTCATCTAAGCTTCCATTGTGTGTTGCTGTCTAGAGGGAATGCCCAAGGTCTAGCTGTCACCCACCCCAGATGTGTACTCAGAGACAGGCGCATGGCACAGAATGGTTAAAGTAAGAAGAGGACAACTTTCTAAAAGGTGCATTTTCAGACATCGCAACTTAAAATCCAATTTTACCATAAGTTGTCATATTAAATTGAGAGTCCATAGGTACCAAATCAAAATATCCATCTTTTCCGAATTGAAAATTACACTTAGAAAATGTAATTAGGTAATCTCAGTGTTGACCTATGGGAAAAATAGCCCTTGCAGCAGTGAACAATGAATGTAAGAGTTTTTCACTATTAGGACATGTAAAACTTAAGAGTACATGCTCAACTTTTTTTTAAAAGACTGCACCCTGTCCTTGGGGCTGCCTAGGGCCTACCTTAGGGGTGAACTATATGCAAGGCCTGAATGGGAACCAAAACCGGCCCTGGCAAAGTGCTTGGCTGGCCCCCCGGGGGGTTGGGGTGCGAGCTGTTTGCCATCGCCGGTTTCGGCCAATTTTGTTACAAGGGCCGATATTGCAGCTGTGCTGCAAAAATGGCCCTGTAACAAAAACGACCCCCAAGGGCCCAAAACCGCCCCCCCCCCCCATCCTATGCACACACACAGGATCTGCAATGGCAGGCCTGAGGCATGTTTAGAGGGCTACTGAAGTGGGTGGCACAATCAGTGCTGCAGGCCCACTAGTAGCATTTAATTTACAGGCCCTGTGTACATATAGTTTGCACTGTACTAGAGATGTATAAGTATATTAAATTTGCCAGTTGTGGATAAGCCAATGTTACCATGTATTGAGCACAGAGCATGTGCACTTTAGCACTGGTTAGCAGTGGTAAAGTGCCCAGAATCCTAAAGCAAGCAAAACAGGAAGTCAGAAGGCAAAAAGTCTGGGGAAACCATGTCCAGGATGCAAGTTTAACAGTCAGTTTCTGCAGTCACTCTTGACCAAGTTTCTGGGTATTATCTTTTGATTTGATTTTTCTGGACGCATGTCAGGATCCTTAACTGAGAAATTGGATTGAACCTGCAGCAAAAAAGTAGCACACTGGAGTTCTCCATATCATTGGGCGGGCCCATTATCAGGACTTCAAAGCCTGTTGGCCTATGTATCTTTAATATCTTCAATGAGATATGAAGGTCCAAGGTGTACTTGTGTTTGTACTGGACTTTTAGGACTAATATGTTGCATGAAGACAAGCTTCACTGGTAGCAGCACTGATCCTTGTGGGGCTCGGACCCTCGTTTTTACTAAGCGAAATTCTTCAAAGGGTCTCTTAGTGATGCCTCTCACGGTATCTCTTCCACTGTTGAGCTTACACACATCCGTTGAGGCAGACCACCACACGAAGAACTCCCCGGGATCAAAGGGAATCGACACAGGTAGATTCCAACCTGCAGCTGCAAACCCCCAGAAATGTTTGGGAATTCACAATTGTACACATTCAATATTGTACCCACGCAATTGGTAGTGTTTACCTTTTCGGGACCTTACGCTGTGTTCTGTTGTGAGCCAGTAGTCGTCAAAGTCCTTCTTAATGCTCGATACCTATCCATTGATTGTTTGTATCCTATGTTGTTCGCTAATGTTTTTATTAAATTATTGTGCATGTTATGATTTTTGTTACGATGAGGGGTCCTGGGGGTGGGATTCCCAGAATGTCCTCCCTCGGGCAGCTTCAGGCAATGGCGCAGTCCAGGACAGGCACGCAGTCCTGATTGGCTGTTGCCTAGCGTGTGCTGTCAGGAGCGCAAATTCTCAAGTGCGCAATCACTTGAGGAGCGCGGCGCAGGGTAGGTGTCACTTTCCTTGTCCCACCCACTCACCCTGAGATGATATATTATTCAGTAAGCATTACATTTTGTAAGTTAGTAAATTTTGATTGGTATGTCGCTTGGACAGGTGGCAGAATTTGAGGAGATCAAGACAGGCAGAAAGGGTTGGGGGCATTCTGAATAGCTTCGGACAGAGGGAAACAGGGGATCAAGGAATGAGGCAAGAGGTAGGCAGGAGACGTATATAGGGATCGGGGAGGAGGATTAGTCAGAACAATGTTGGGGAAGTTTGTTGTGGGGAACTGTTTACGGGTGGGGGGTGATAGAATTGAATTTGCATTAGTGAGGCCTGATTTGCATATATGTATTACATGAAAATACCTACCTGTCCAATACAGCGGCCTTTTACCCCATTTTGGCCTGAGGATGTGCTTATTGCCCAAAGCAGAGGACAGCAAATCTTCTGTCCCTGACAATGACACATTTGTTTGTTTGCAGGTATACCAGGATGATATTCAGAAACAGTTTCCAATCGACATAACACTTGTTTCGAGCATAATAACCACCACTGCAACGAACCTTAACTAAAAGAAGGGGTGATGCCCTCCTTGCGGTTAACGTTATAATAGCGATTATTAAATGAAAAAGACCTCGTAGTCTTAGGTGTTAGTGTACACACCCACTCGAATATAAAATGTAACTGAACTTTTGTTCTCTTCACTGACAAAAAGTAAGAGTAAGTGCTCACAAATTGGACCCCTAAGTATCTATCGCTCACTTTCGCAGCAGCCAAGCTGTCCACTTCATCCTAATTGGTCAACTTTAAAATAACAAAAAAATACCCAGAGCGCAGTACATCAGAAAACAGACTGCGTTGATTCACTTCTGCCTCCACTTAATTTGACAGTAGAAAAAAAAATTCGTTTGTATGTTTTCGAAACCCCATTCATTTATTTATCTTTGCAGCTGTTGGAGGTTTCAGAGCGCTCTCTCTAAATGGCCACATACGCCTCCAGAGAATACCCGTTCATCTTCATCTGCTCGCAGAAAAGTCGCAGTCTCCTAAAAGCGGCGGGCGACGTGTGGTTGACAGGTGTGATGTCCTGGCTGGCCCGGGCCTTCCTCGTGACAGGGCGCTGCATTAGTGGGACTGGTGCTCATTCTCGCCAATGGCTGCCAGCCTCTCGCCGAGGAGACAGATGGATGCCGGTGCCGTGTCCAAGGCACCTGAGTCTGTTGACTCTCGCGGCGTCCTTGATTAATTGTCAGGTGTTGCTTTCTTCTCCGCACCCGCCTCACCTGCATTGTTCGCACTCTGTTCTCCAGCTGCCAGGCGCCACATCTCGGAAGGACTGAGACATCTTTATATTTAAAGCGAGGCCCTGGGATCAGCGTGTGCGTGTCACAGATCTGCCATCTTCAGCTAATAATAGACAAGCTCGAGTGAGTAATTGGACTTTGGGAGCTCGGGAATCCTCGTAACTATTGTGCTGGAAAAGAATCGCTTCATCCTTTGCAGCCTGAACTCGCAGCAGCAGCTTTTCCAGCGTATTGTACCGTGTGTGCGTTCTGCTCTCGCGCCACCCTCCGCGTGGCTGCTCTCGCTTCCTCTGTTTGTTTCCACGACACAGGAAACAACATACAGAGGGTCAAATAATGTTTTTACCATTCAACATTATAATGTAGTGGTTTGGTGCTAAGCATAGAAAAGTACACGTTTAAGAAAACCGGAATTGGAATGAAACATTTGTAATAGGTTTGCGTTCAAATATAGTCAGGGCAGGGCACAAGTCCTAAAAAAAGGAAAGTGGGGGGACTAACCTAGTTAGGCAGTATGCAAGTGACATCACGGCGCTCAACATCACGGCGCACATCACAGTGCACGACATCACAGTGCACGACATCACAGTGCATGACATCACCCATAACCGGACTTGACATAGAAGGTGGCATCACAAGCAACGTAAAACATAATTAAAGAAAATATACACAATCTAACTGTCACTAGTCATGCAACAGTAGGGGTCCTAGTACTCCAGTTATGTAAACGTAGGATGACCTTGTCTATGCCACCCAGGGAGCCTGGGGAGTGAAAAAAATCACATAAGAATTCTGAGGGAGAGGGTCAAGAGGGGTATGAACATCAATAAGACTATGGGGGAGAGATCACAGTACACTCACAGACCACATCAGGCCTCCAAACCTATCACTCACTTTCTCTATCATCTGAATTCCCTGAGGACTCTATCCCCATCCACCTCATCTGACCCAGGTCCCCTGTCGGGGCTCCCATCTCGGTCACCCTCAGGGTGCTCCCATACAGTCATGTGTACATAGTTAGATCGGGTATATTTAAATCTCATATACCTGTAGGCCTTCTTAGGGTATGACAAAACCTTGCACCACTCAGGGTCTGTATATTCACACTCCAGTATGCCTTCCCACCTGCCCTGAAGTATCAACTAAGGTTTTAAGACCATTTTAGACAGAGATTTATAAAAACCACTTCACTAACTTTCTCTCCGTGTCCATAGAGAGCAGCAGTTCTAATACTGTTTGCGTCGTCGAATTATCACCCCCTCCGGCCCACAGATCCCGTAACATCCCCATCAAGTTCTCATAAGTTAGAAACTGCCTTAGTGGTAGGTCTTGTTGGGTTGCCAAATCTTCCAGGGGGAGTGCAACTCCAAACTGGTAAGTCGCCAACAGCACAGCCCCAGGTCCCGGCCCCAGCTTGGTTTCAGCCTCATCTGCAGAGTAAAGTACAGCGCAGAGCTGCCCACCGGAACACAGGATCACAAAGATCATAAAAGATCACACAAGATCATAAAGAACTTTGAGGTGAGGAGCACTTGAAGGAGCATTGAAGGCGCAAGGCAGGCACAAGGTGGAGGAGGAGTGGTATTCCCCGCACATTAAAACAGAGAGCAGAGAGCTGTTGTGAGCCGCTGCAGGTGCGTGGTGCGTGTGGGCTTCGGCAGCTGAGGTGAGCTGAGGTGAGCTGAGCTGAGGTGAGGTGAGGTGAGCCACTCACCAGTCCACCCTTCTACCACCTTCCACCACCTACCATCACGCTGCCGCCCAACCCCTCCCCGGCATTCCAAACTCATTCTGCTACCCGGTTCCCGCCTTTCAGTAGCCCAAAGGGAGCACAGCAAAGCTCCAAGCCTAACGCCCACTGGACAAACCCGCAGGACGATCCGGAAGGGCAAAACCCGGCATTAAGGGGAGTCGCCACACCGTCACCAAGCCGCCACCAAGCCGCTACCAAGTCGCCAAGCCCGAGGGGGTCGAGGGGGGCCACCAGTTAACAGATGAGAAGCCCTGCCCTGGTCCCTGTTCTCTGGCTCTCTTCCTAAATCTCCGTGCACTTATCACTCCTGACAGGTTAGGAGGAGTGCAGCCCCCCCCCCCCTGTTAACCGGCAATTAACACCTCGGGGGTCCACCATGGAAAACCCCAAGCAACTTAGAAGACTCCCAAGGAGGAAGGGTACTACCCTCCGCTCCGCCTCCCCTGGAGGGGTCCAGCAGGAGTCGCCACCACCCAAAGACGAGAAGTCAAACACAGGCGTCTATCTTCGCAAGCGCAATCGCAACCTCGGATTAGCGACTTTTTTATTAAAACCCCTGTCCAAAAGGGCTTCTCCTCTACCCAATCATCTCAGCAGGATACAGACTTAAAAGTTGACGTCCAGACTGATAACCACCGCTCCCCCGGACTTGCCTACGTTAAAAACTCAACCCCGGAGAAACCCTCTCTACCCTCACCCGAATCTTCCATCACACATGAGACACTCCATGAGTCATTTCACAAGACACATCAGCTGCTCATCCTCTCCCAGGAGGTTGCCGTCACGACTCATGCCAGCTCTCTTCTCTCACTGAGCGGTTTCTCTGCAGCTCCAGGAAATCCATCCTTACCAGCCCTCAGCTCAGACTCCACAAACATCACGACTTTAAACAACACGACTAAGCTAGAAGTCCAAGCCCAAGTCCATGGCAGTGTTCTGTTTTCACCATTTGAATACACTGACAACTGTTATATTGCAGACTTAACATCCTGTCCAAGTGCATGCTCAGAGGCCCCTTCAACTAGCCGGAATGTCCCTCTACCTTCAAACAAGAGCCCAAAAAATGAAGGCCTCTCATTATCTCACAAACTATCCAACCGATTCCTGGCCTCCCTAGAAAGTCGAATTGAGGAATCACTCGCCCACTCACCAGGCTTAAGTCCTTCCTCAAACTTCTTCAGAAACCCTCCAGAGGAACAGGAATCATCTGTGTTCACTCTGTCGGACCCCAAAAACTCTATTTCGGTCTCACTGACATCCCTCCATGCCAAACAAGACGCGATTGCCAAGGCCACGCTATGGCAGTCGCAGAAAATGGAGCTGCAGATCGATCTAATGCAAACTCTGGCATCAACACTGTCGGATCTGGGCACCAGGATATGCACCCTCGAAGGCCTGGCGGGGACAATGGGCAACCGGAATTCTTATCCCTGTAGCCCAATAATCAACAAACTCTCGCCCCTCCCCGAAATCATGGGCGCAATCTTGAACAGCGTTGAGTGCCACAGCAGCAGACAAGGAACTCACTGAAACCACATTGACGCAAGTATCAACCACGCGATCCGATCGCTCTGACAGCACCCATACGGGCCTGACTCATAGCGTTTCTAAGCCTCCAATGAAAACCTCACTGTCAAGGCGGGAAAGGAAAAAACTTAAAAAACAATCTAAAAAACAACGCTTATTGAAAAGAACATCGGGGCTCGAAGGGTTAGCGGCACTCAGTCTACCAGTTAATAAATCAAGGGGTCTCCCCTACTTCCCCATTTTCAACCCACCTGTAAAACCCGAAATAAAAAACATCGAGAAAAGTAAGTCCCCCGCTGGCTCAATGGTCATCAGCGAACAGCCCGGGTCACCAACCCTGGGCAATTCCGGGATCACAAGAGCCTCAGAAGCACACACCTCAACCACAGTAAATGTATTACTGCCAAACAAATCTACAGGAATAAGTACCAAAGACCACAGCGCTGGGAACCAGAATAACCCTGTACAGATCACTGAAGCAATAATGGAAGACCGGAATAGTCCACCTCAACCCCAGGTAATGGCAGAAATCACGAACACGGATCTTCACAGCCCAATAGTGGGCATTGCCACAGACCGCAGTGCGCCCCATCAATTAGAAGACCTAACTAAAGCCTGTTGGGACTTCCATCCACTGCCGCAGAGCTACTTTTTGCCTCAAGTGCCACAAGTTTAGGAAATTACAAGTCAATCGGGGGGTCTATTTACCCACCTGAAGCACGCTTCCAACTCCTGATGGTGACAGCTCCTTTACCTGGAACAGCCAGGAGTCAGGATCACCAGAGCCCGGAAAAGAGAGCAGAACTAGTATTTTATCCACACTACGAGCATAAGGGCCCACATGATACTCTTAACAGATGAAATCTCCTCCGCCTATTCAACTGCAGTCCAGCACTGGCCGGGATCACCTCCTCAGACCTTACATCAGTCAAGTTCTCCACAATACCAGGGAGAGGGGGCTCCGAGGCCACCATTACAATGTGGTCCCAGGAATCCATTAGGAATGCAATTTTCAAGGAAGCCAACCAATTTGAAAACTGGGGCATTGAAATGTGGGTTACCATCCAACAAAAATACCCCCACGTCCTTCTCCCACAGGCCCATGCGAAACAGCTCACCAACGTACCGAAGGGGTCCCGGGGCGCAACCCATGCCTGGCTTCCAGAAGCGTCGAAAGCTGACAATCTCCTAAACATTGCATGCTATAAAAATCAACGTATGATAAGCTACAAATTTAACTGCCCTGTCCCCCATGTCAACAACATGCGCTACGGAGACTTAGTCCCAGAGTCGTCAATCAACTTTGCCCAGCAACAGCGATCCTCCTAACAAGAACACCAACTGGCCCGATTCCAAAGTAACTATCAAATCTTGGAACACGAACGGGCTAAAGTCAACCCTTGCTTCAAAATCAGCCGTTGAATTCCTGAACAAAAGCAACATAATTTGTTTTCAGGAGATCTGGTCTCTATCCCCATCGCCTCTGCTTGGTTATCATGAACTTTTTCAACCGGCCGCTAAGGTCAATTCTTACAGAAGACCCTCAGGGGGCCTCTCCATTTTCATCAGTCACAGGTGCAAGTTAACGGCCACACCTGTCACTCGGAACCTGATGGCAGGGCAGACGGTTCTGATTACCGGTCTGTCTTTTTCAGGCAGGGCACGCTCTATCCTCCTAATTAACATTTATCATAATACAGCAAAAACCACAAAATCAACTGCAACGGATCTGATGATAAAACAACTGGAAGACCTTCTAGCGGAATTTGCATCCACGGAGGTACTGCTACTAGGAGACCTCAACATCAAAGACCTCTCAGCAAGGAAAAATAAAGAGCAAGAAGCGATGATAACTTTTCTAACAACCCATAACTTCCGCTCGGCTCAGCAAATCTCGCTGGAACTGCACCCGGACGCTCATTTCTTGCCAACATTCAGGAGAATCTCAACCATTGATTATATCTTTCTTTCCCCGCTTCTGGGTAATCGTCTGGCCAGGATGGAAATTCCCTATCGTTTGGAGAGTGACCATAACCCCATAGTGGCCACACTGGACCTGCAAGTGCAAGTTGCCCTCAAAACGACAGATGTGGGGCATTCAACACGAGCTGAATTGCACACTATGGTTAGAAGAATCAAATGGGACTCACGGGGATCCGCCAAGGTGGGAGCCTGGCTCAAGGGAGAAACGCGTAACTTCAGACATAGTGCCCCGACAGAATCACACCACTGGTGGCATAACTCCATTGCTAAGCTACAGGATCTCCTGGCAGGGCCCGTGGTCCATCATAGAACATTCGGGCCACATCCGAAGCAAACCCATGACCCATTGTTAGCCTCCCAAAGAAAGACCCTCAGAAAGGCCGTCCGCCAGCACAAACTGATTGGAACCGTGCACACCGCCAAAAAGGTGGCATTGCTGTGGACGACCTACAAGAAATCCCTATGGGAGTCTAAGAGACTCAAAGAACAGTCTGAGTGGGTAAAATTTTTCGACCTTCTCAAGAGCAAAAGTCAGTCCCAGTTTTGGAATTATATGAACAAACTCCGCTCCACCAACAAGACGAGAGGAAATGCAGTCTGTGAAGAAGCCTGGGCCCTGCATGTGTCCGATCTTTATCGCAGTGACCCTGGTGACCCCGCGGTGATAGAACTAAGAGATCGTGCTGCTTCCATTCAAATAGAAACTTTCGAACTGACCACTGCAGCCGAGGTCACCAAGTATCTGCGAGCCATGAAAAAAGACAGCGCTCCAGGGCCCAACGGTCTCCCAGCCGGGTTATTTAAATGCACCCCAGAAGAGTGGGCGGACCTTCTGACTCCCCTATTTAACAACGTTTTCGTGACAGGCCAGCTCCCAGACTCTTGGTTAGGTTCAACTCTATGCCCTATATTCAAGAAAGTTGACCCTGCGTCACCGGTTAACTACCGCCTCATTGCCCTATTAGACCTGGAGGCAAAGGCATATGCTCAATGTCTTCTTCAGTTGCTTGAAAAATGGGTAGAAGAAAATAACATAATACCATACTACCAAACTGGGTTCCGGGCATCGGCCTCCACAATAGACAACATCATTACTCTAGCCGCTCTGAGTCAAAAAGCAGCACAAAAAAATATTTTCCACTATATTGCTGCTTTATAGACTACAGCGCGGCTTTTGATAAAGTGTCTCGGAGCATCTTGTGGAGGAAGCTGAACAAATGGGGGATTCCGCATGACCTACTAGGTGCACTAATTTCCCTGCATAAGAACACGTGGATGCGAATGAAAACCAGCCCAAAGACACTTTTTTCAAGAATTGCCGTCGAAGATGGGCTAAAGCAAGGCTGTGTTCTTGCCCCGCTGTTGTTCAATCTCTACACAGCCGACCTCGGTACATTCTTGGAGAATAGTAATCTTCTCCCGCCAAAACTGGTACCCGCTAAAAAGCCTCTTCACATATTACAATATGCAGATGATATTGTAATAATGGACCAAGCAAAATCGGGTCTCCAACGGGCATTAAGTATGTTTCATACATATAACTCCGCCAATGCCCTGAAAATCAACCAGGCAAAGACGAAGGTACTGGTATTTGGCAGATGTAAGAACAAGAAAAGGCTGGCATGGAACATCGGGCCCGCCAAGATTAACACAACAGTAAAATATAATTACTTGGGAGTCTGGTTCAACGAGACATCCAGGCCTACAGCTCACCTAGCCGCTTTGCAAAAGAGAGCAGGCGCAATCACATACTCCCTGACCCGGCTGAACCAAACTCTGAGCAGCCCCTCTGCAGAAGCCATCCTGAAGGTGGCTAAAGCTACTTTACTTCCTGCATTAACTTACTGACACCAGGCCTTTCCTGGAGCATGCTCCTCCAGTCTTGAACTCGCCCAAATCTCCACCTACAAAAAACTTTTCCATCTGCCAAGTTTTATTCAGCGGGCAAGACTACGATTAGAGCTGGGCCTACAAAGACAATCTCTTCACTGCGAGGCCGACATCCTGAAATATTTTATTAGGACCCTAAAAGCAGGTGATAACACCCTTAAATTCCAGCTAAAATGAATCCTGTTTAGCCCTGGCAATCCCTGGAATACCCAGATTATAAAGGCCATAAGAGTGTTAGAGATTAACGAGTCATCTCTCCTCTCAGTCACTATTCCATACTCGGCCTGGAAAAGCTCCATCAATAAGCAAGTAAAACTTATTTCTCAGTCCATGGATCTGCAGGCTCTAAAAACATCAACCATTCTGCTCCCCTTGAACTCTTCGTATCTTCTTGGGCGTCCACAAGCATACTGCCAGGAAAACTTAAGCAAAGTGGCTCGGAAGAACATAATGTTTATGCTACTTCTAGGCCTGCGCTCGACGGCCTTCAACAAATGGGCCCCAACAAGCGAGGGGGGGGCTTGCAGGCTGTGTAAATACCACTCCGAATCATGGCTGCATCTCCTGTGCTGCTGCCCGGCACTAGCAGCCCCCAGAAGGTCCCTTTTGAAACCCTTGTTCTTAAAATGGGGCGCCAGGACGTGCTGTGTTTTACATCTACTGACATTCAAGTGCTCGCTAGGTTTGGAAAATTTGTGAGACTTTTGGACAATCTTCTATTACCTCCCTTGGTTGCCATGCTTCCCCCCCCTCCCCCTCAAAGACTCATTACAGACTTTTTCCGTCCTTTGACCCAGTACTCTCTGTCTTAACTATTTTATCCGGCCAAGCATAGCAAAACGCTCACATAGGCAACTATAATGCTGCTACTCAATAAGCATATTGGTCTCTAAGCCTTGAAAATTGTTCTTTAGCCTTGTTTTTATTTGATAAATGTGCCTAAAGCTAAATTTCAGACTCGTGCTAAAGTAGACTTTGTATAGCAATGGTTTTAAGTAACTGTGCTAAATTAATAAAAACTTGAAACTTGAAACTAGGTAACCCACTGAAGTTGTGCAGCTAAAAAGTACAGCTCAAAATCTGAATCGCCTAAGCTCCCCTTATCCATTTGGGGGCACTGAAGAACCTTCAGCGACACTCTGTGGTGACCCCCATCTTATATCAATTCCTTAAGCAGGGTGTACAGCTGTCTAAATCAAGAGACAAAGACACCCCTACTGCGAGGGTAATCAAGAAGTGCAATGGTCTTGGAAGCATGACCAGTTTGGACAAGGAGATCCTGACGATAATTGGCAGTTTAAGAGATCTCCAAAAGGGGATGAGAGTTTTAAGTGATCAGAGAGCCTTCCTCAGGTTACCATCTCATAAATCATCCAGGGAGTGCAATAATTGAATACCTAAGTATTTAAATGTAGTGGGGGACCAAGACAGGTCTTGTGAAATGCCCAACTGCTGCTGGACGCCCAGAGCAATATGAAAGAGACATGTTTTTGTTTTATTAAGTCTATGGCCAGAAAGCGCCTCCAATTCCGCCACAAGGTTAAGCGCCTTCGCAGGGCCTGCTGAGCCATCAGCTAATCACAATAACAGATCTTCAGCATACAGAGAAATAGTGTGTTCCCTGCCTCCTACATCCACACCAGAGCCCGCCCCTTCTCTTTAAAATACCTCCTCCAATGGTTTAATAGCAAATGCAAAGAGGAGGGGGGATAGTTGAAATCCATGTCTGGTGCCTCTGTAAACTCTCTATTGCAGGGAGATGGCTGTGCCTATTCTAACTCACACAGTTGGTGCAGTATAAAGTAGCTTAGCCTAGTTAATATACCATTCCCCCAGTCCTTCCCGAAGCATGACTTCAAACAAGAAGTCCCATCTTACTGAATCAAATGTCTTTTGTATTGTCTTTTCAAGTTCCACTGACATTAGCAAAGTCCTGTGTTGCGACTCTGCCTCCTGATGGTGAGGACATTATACAGCCTCCACTGGTTAAGGGAAGTGCTGCTGGCTGGGATGGAGCCATTTTGGTCTTCATGGATAAGGCAGGCATATAGGAGAAGAGCAGAAGGGCTAGAACCTTATTAAGGATTTTGAGGTCCATGTTGAGAATGGAAAGGATTAAACACTATAAAAGGTGCGTCCTGTACAGTGGTCTTGGGAAGTGGGATCACAATGTGCCTTGAGTAGAGTTAGGCAGGACGCCATGTTTCTGGGCATCGGCATAAAACAACTCCAATCTCGGAGCCATGGTCCCACAAAGGCAGAGTAGAACTTTGTGGGGAGTCCATCTGGGCCCAGGGTTTTCCCCATAGACATTTCCTTGATGGCAATTTGAATCTCCTGGGTTGTGATCAGGCCTCCCAGGCTTTCCTGAGCCTCCAGAGGAAACACTCTCAATGACAGTCTTTTCAGAAAGGCAGACTGTACCCCCAGAGGTAGGTTTCCAGAATACTTATATAGATTTTCATAGTATCCCCAAAATGAGGTGCTGAAGGCCTTAGGAGATTACAGTGATGTTATATCCTCAGCCAGGAATTGTGTGATGGGGCACATCGGGACTCTGGCTTATTGAGCCATGCTAAGAGCCAACCCGACCAGCCCTTCTCCTCATGTGCCTAAGCAACAGAGTGTTTGTAATCATGACATGGCAGCTGTTCTGAGATAGTGGTATACTGTTTCATAACCTCCCAGAGTCTGGCCTTTGCAGCCTTGTCTGTCCCCTGAGCATTATCCAATTTGCGCAGTATGCCGTCATGGGTCTGAAGTTCCCCATTCAATTCTCTCTGAACTACGACCGAGTGGGCCAAACAATTACTGCGAACCACCACTTCAAAAGCTTCCCACTGGATCAAGCCAGACGTTGCAGAGCCCTGAGTTCAAAGCTCCCTGCAACAGCCTCCTCCAAGAATCCTGAAACAGGTATCTTCAAAAGACACAGGTTTAAGATGCCACTTGTGGATTTGTGGCCAGTCCTCAATCGCCCAAAAGTCCAGTAGCAAGAGACTGTGGTCTGATAGGGTACGCCTCAGCTATTTTGTGTAAGTGATATATTGACTAAGTTTATTGGAGCACACAAATTTGTCTAGCCTAGTGTGAAGTTGATAAATGTGGGAGTAATAGGAATAGTTTTGTATCACCCCATATTGAGTCCTCCAAGAGCTTGACACTCCCCATCCATTCAACCAGTCTGTAAAGTCCACTGCTGTTTTATATGCTGTTGCACCAGGTAATGGAGGAGTGGAGCGCTCAAGCAGGACATCGGCTACACAATTAAAATCCGCACAGAGTAAAAAGCCTTTTGTAACCAAAGGCTCTGACTGGGCTAAGAGGCAGCAGAAGAAGGCTGTTTGATCCTGGTTGGGAGCATAAATACTTCCCTAACCAGCAGTCCACCCTTAAGTAAGACATAGCACCATTCCTTGTCGATGGTGGTGTGAATAAGTTCATAGGGTGAACCCTCCCTTTTCCAGACAAGTTTCCCCCTTGCAAAAGCAGAGTAGGATGTTGTGTACAGGTGGTTCCACCACCTACATACCTACATTGCAAGGGCTCAACCCCTCCTGGAAAGGTGAGTCTCCTGTAACATAGCCACCTGTAATCCCCTATGCCACAGATATCTGTGAATATTATGGCATTTATATGCCGAGCCCATCCCCTAGATATTCCAGGTCAGGAACATTAATGTATGATGATGGTCCTGCACGTCACCAAAATTGGGTATGACCCTCAAACACCCTCCATGCATCACCTAGTGGTCACCTTCCCCACAGCAAGTGACAGCACAATCCCAGAGACAAACTATTAAAACCCCAACTATAAACTACCTATCCAAAATCAGTCCAGCAAGGTGAAAGTACTGTCAATAAATGCCTCCTACAGTCCTCTGGCACGGTGAATCTGTGAGGAGCATGACATACAGTGCAAACGTGACCATGTCCGTACAGGTCCCACAGATGATTGCTGTCTCAGTATTCAGCTAAGCGTCCGCCTGGTTTCCACAGCTTCCTTGGGCCAAAGTACCAAAGCAAACATAAGGAATGCTTACAGACAGCTTTCCCAGGCCTAAAATGTCCTTAGGCCCCACCCAGCAGCATAAAACACATTACCCCTGGTCCCCTTCTGTTGGTCAGCTATCTTGCGAGTAACTCAGTTCTTCAGATCAGATCATCCACTGACTGTAGAATCACCAATGGTGGCTCAATCCAGCAGGGAAATGTAAGACTCAGAGACTGCTGATCTTTGGTCTAAGGGAGTGCTAATCTCAGAGTCATGCTCTTCATTTGACGCGATCTTAGCTACCGCCTGGAGTTCACCCGCTCTTTCATGCTCAGTTACAGAAGGGAAAGGCTTCTTCAACAGCTGGTCATCTAGGGTCCTCCCAGGTTGCTTCCAAAGCCTGCCTCTAGGCACTCTTTCTTTGGGCCAGCCACTGGACCCTGCTCTGTAGCCCTCCAACCAGTCCCATGCCATGCCTGGATATTCACCAAAATGAGTAGTGCCATGAAGTATGGCTCTGAGTTTGGCAGTGAACATAAAAACATATTAAAAGCCATCTTCTCTGTGGGCCATCTTTTCTTCCAGGAAGGAAACACGTTCAGCTTGCAAGGCCACCATGCAGTTGGCAAACACTTTAATGTTCCCCAATGTTGCACTGTGAAGGGGCCCCAGTTCATGCCGTTTTAGGGTATGATATCTCTGTCCCTGTAAGTAAGAACCAGGCCACCACAAGGTGGGACAGGTGGGTGCAGGTGGCATGACCAGCACCCTAAAAGCAAATTCCAGGGCAAAGAAAGGGGACAGATGGTTTGGGGCAACCTCAGTTTGAAGCTATCGATTGAGGTACAACACCATATCATTCCCCTCTGTACTCTCTGGCAATCTGACCACCCAGATATTGTTTCGGCAGTTGGAACCTTTCGCTTCTTCCGCACTATGCTCTAAAATGCATACCCTGTTGGTCAATTCCCTCATCCGATGAGACAGTGTTTGGTATTTCTGCTGCAGCACTCCCACGGTGGTTTCCACTTCCTTAACCTGGTCCGTCAGCTTACAGTGTACAATTTGCAAGAGGCAGAGGCCTACCAATACTGAGCTAATATCTTGTTGGAGTGTGCCTATGGTGTCTGCTAGTATCCAGACCCTGAGGGTCTGTGGTTGGGATTTTGGAGGCCTTTCCTGGTCCAGGCTGAGAGCCCGCTGCCTCAGTCTTTGGCTTCCTCATAATGATGAGCTGGCAAAGGCTTGTACAATGTTTAGAACCACTAGCCCCAAGGGTGTAGAAGTCAAATGCAGCGATATATCAGGGCCCTCTTCTCTGGTGGGTGCGATCCCCAAGGCTTGTGTTCCAGTAAATGCATATCTCAGCAGGAGATGGTAACAAGTGAGATCAGAGCCAGCACTCCAGCCTGACTTAGACCATAAAGTGCACCTCCCACTATTTCAGTATTGTTGTCTTGATTGTCTGACGTGAAGATGCTTAAACTTGACAGAAAACCATTTCAATCATAACTGGTAATATGAGTGTTTGATACGTACAGATTTTCATAGTATACCATATTATAAATAAATATACTATGTAAGAAATACATCATTTGTAGTGTGTGAATGTATGTTGATAAATGTTTTGGTGCTTCATTGGAGCTGATTGTTATTGAGTAAGAAATAGTGTTTAAGTAGATGACTGTAGTACATATTTGTATAGCAACGTACAACACATTGAGTGCAAGATTTACAAAGAGGCCAGGAAAAGCAGTGCAGCACCCTGCATTGCATGACAAAGAAGGAGCAGGAGAGTCCCATATCGATATAGGTATGGCTCTCTCTTCCCCTCTCACTAGTCCAGGCACAGATTTTAGCTGACATGCGCCACACACTTTTGTGCCATAGCGCAAGGTTGTGTGTGTGTGCATGGGTTTTGTGCTGGAAAGGTATCTTTCCAGTAAAACATACTATGCTTAGAAACACCTCAAATTTTTCCCAACTTTGCACATGTGTTGCACAGTACAGCAATGCAAAGTCAGACAAGAAAGGAGAAATAAAAACATTTCCCCTTTTAGCACCATGGCATTATCTTTTGGTAAACAATCCTGTCGACTATTGTTTGTACATAGGGTCTTGCGGCCAAAGTCATGGGTGTTTGCAAAGGAATGCCTATGTACCACCCATGTGACACCCCTTGGGCGCTAAGTAATGCAAAGATGTGCTTTGCACTGCTTTGCGTTATGTTTAGGGTACTCTGCAGCACAAAACATGTAATGCACTGGAACAAGATTTGAGAATAGCACAGTTTGTGCTGGTTAGCATCCCTTTTAGGATGTTAACCTAGCACTACACTGTTTGTAAATGTACCCTGTGGATATCATGGACTAGAAGTGAAACAGCGATAGCACTATTGTGAGCATTGAAGATTAAGAATGTAATTTCACATTGGATACAGGAGTTTGCAGTATTCACTGTTGCAGGATTGGTAAAGTCTGTACTTTCCCAAAGAAATGTGAGGCTTAGCAGCATTACAGATCAATCAGACAATCAGTCAGCAAATTCTGTAAATCCAGTTATAATGGTGGTGGCATTATAGTTCTACTGTGTAACAGATAAATCAATATGTCTAGAAGGTAAAAAGGTTGTTAGAAATACCAAACAATACACAGGTACAACATGTTTTTAAGTGCCCACGAATTTGCTTTCTCACTGAAATGGGCCATTTCAAATACATAACACACTACCAACGCCAAGATTGTTATTAAAAATGTACATATTAATATCAACATAATTGTATTTGCATACTTCCATTAACCAATGGGGGAGGAGATATGTAGTATAATCTGTATGTAGATATGTTTGGTGAACATTAACCTAATTCCAAAAACTTGTAATGCTACACAATATCATAGTCTACTGATAGGCACAACCTTAATAGAGTGCTGGTTACAAATATGGAGCTGGTCGGTTGTGGCAGGAATTCAACATGCTAACTTCATGAGTTTGTGTAGAAAAGAAGGACAATTATAGTTACTTGATCTCAAAACGGCACACTAGGTGATTGTTGGTATTATAATTAAATTTGTTGATGAAGAGCAGTATGATGGTACATTTGTCAATTAGAGATTATCAATACCTCTGGTCACATAAAGTCCTTCCTCCTTGACATGTGAAATCTTAATTTTTGTTGGCTTTGTTTTGCCATCCCGGCTGGCAAATCACTCTACATTGTGATAATTTATGTATTCTTGATCGTAAATCCCACTCTGTTTACATTGTGACAATTCATGTTTTTTATCGTAAATCTCCCTCTTTTTAGTTTAAAAAAAAATTAATCTCTCTCTGTGAGAACGAGTGACAAGGTAAATCATATATAAATTCTGTCAAAGCACCTTTGCTTCACATCAATGCTGGTCTCCCAGCAGATGTCATATAGACATATAAATATTATTGATTATATAGCACATTTAGCTATTAGGGTATGAGCAGTACACACTGAGTCTTTTTTTTTTTGTCCTCATTTGCCATAACCTCCATCCATGAAGACACGCCAACCACCACACGAGTCTGCCTTAAGGTACTTTAGCGGTCTATCTTCCTCCATGACCTTTTCCAGACACGATATTTTAATGGGCGGGAGACCAGCCTGTTAAGTGGAAAACGGAGAGACTCCAGCTAACGGTGTTCAAACCTAACGAACCCAGAATTTACGTACGGGAAAGGCCACTTCCTGGGATCTCTGGAGACTAATCGGCATAATCATAGGACCCGGGGGGAAAAAAATAAAAAAAAATATATATATCCTATCTCCAGTTAATTAACAAATCCCAAAAGGACAGATTTCTTTTGTTACATGATCTGGCCAAGTCTGTCTTTGAAGTTTCGTACAGCGACATTAACTAGGCTGCGTGGGATGGAGGTGTAACATCCACCCAAAATTTACATATTTGTCGCCTTGCCAGGATAATAGCATAAAAAAGAAGGGACTTTGCCTGACCAGTTACATTTTCCTCCAATCCAAAAATTATTAGCGGGAGGGTAATGATCAAAGATATATTTAAGATCGAATCCAAGGTGACCTTCACTTCATCCCAAAACCGCATAATTACAGCACAATCCATAAACATGTGTATATCTGGAGCTGCCAACAAATTACACTTGTTACATTTCTTCCCTGGAAGAAACTTTGAAAGCCTAAGGGGTGAGAGGTAGGCACGATGCAGAGTAAACAGATGATTATGTCGTAACCAGGCTGGCTTCACAGTTTTATAGAGGAAATTAAAAGATCTCATCCATAGGTCTTCGCACTGAAAGGTCAAGGCATTTCCCCATAACTTTTCTGGCAAGACAAAGTCCCCATCCGCCTGCTCGACCATGCTCCAGTACCAAATTGCCACCTCCTTACCCCCTTCTGGCTTTTCAACCAATTGTTGTTCAAACTGACTAAATTTCCCCAGTTGGGGGCCCCTCCTGCTTACTGCTCGTGCCCAACTGTCCAACTGTATACATTTAAACCTAGAAAGAGCCGGGCCCACCCTGTCCCTCAACACCTCCTAGTCTTGAACTCTTCCATCCACCAATAACTCTCCCCATCTAAATATCCCAGCCTCCTTTATCGGGGTTGACAAACTGTCCTGCATACAGGGCGGCAGCCCTGGAGAATCCCACACCAGGGCAAAATTGGAGTAATAATGTAACCCGATTTTCTTTTTGATCTGCACCCAGTTTTTTATGACAGACTGTAGAGTCTTTAATCTGACCTTTTTGAAGTATTTCATGTCGCCAAACTTAAATAAAAATCCATCCAATGGGATATCCACTCCCCCAATCATAGCCCTAAACATAACCCCCAAAGATGATGTTCCGGGGGTTTTAAGAAGCATCCTGGAGTAGGTCTGCTGAAATGCCCATGCGGGGTACAACAAATCTGGCAATGCCAACCCTCCCTTCTCCCTCCTCCTTCTCAGCTTCTTCCAAGTCAACCTAGCTGTTTTGTGAATCCAAATAAATGAATTTATCTCTCGCTGGCTTTTTTCCAGTTTTTTTTGATCGAACATCAAAGGGATAGAATTGAAAATAAACGTAAACTTTGGATGAATGGTCATTTTAACTGGGTTTGTTCTCCCAAAAATGGAGAGTGGCAAAAATGACCAAGATTTCAAAAGTTTCCTACACTCCGTGGCAACCCGATCTAAGTTAGTCTGTGCCAACTTTCCAATTTCTTGGGTAATACATATTCCCAGGTATCTCATAGATGTTGCAACTGTTAGTTGTACGGTAGGGATATTCCAACACATATTCTCTGTTTTGCTAACGTTGATGTCATAGCCTGAGATTTGTCCGAACTCCTCTGCCTTTTTAATTACCATCGGGAAAGCTCTCTGGGGATCTGATGTGTAGACCAAAATGTCATCCGCATAGAGAGCTATCCGCTTCTCCCACTCACCAAATACAAAAGGGGGGATATCTGCTTCCTCTCTCAAAACTTGGGCAAATGCCTTGATATAAAGATTGAATAAGAGAGGAGAAAGCGGACATCCCTGCCTGGTTCCTCTGGTGATTTTTATCGGGTTTGTTAAGCCGCCATTAACTAGCAATCTAGCCGTGGGGGCCATATATAGTTTCTCAATAGCCCTACAGAAACCCCCCCAACCCAAACCTTCTCACCACCTCCACCAGATAGGGCCAATTGACCCTATCGAAAGCTTTGGTGGCATCTATTGTCAAGGTGGCCAATGGAAGGGAGAATGTAGTTGCAATATCGATTGCCCCTACCAAGTCTCGTGTGTTATCAGCCAATTGACGTCCCCTTATAAAGCCCCTTTGTTCTGGGTGAATTATCAAGCCAATTACCTCCCCCAATCTAGATGCCAAAATAGATGTAAAGATTTTGTAATCATTATTTAAAAGGGAGATTGGCCTATAGGATCCACATTCCAAAGGATTTTTGCCTGGCTTAGGTATAAGGATGATCGTGGCTTCATTCCACAAATCAGGGGGATTTTCCCCTCTCAGAAGAATGCCATGAAGAAGAGCTGTCAGTGTTGGAACTATGCCAGGACATATCCCTCGATATAATTCTCCGGGTAGCCCGTCCCACCTGCCGCTTTCCCCCTCTTTAAACGACCGATCGCTTTTCCCACCTCCTCCTCTGAAATCTCCCTCTCTAAATAAACCCTTTGCAGAGACGGTAAGGTAATGTTGTCTAACCACCTGTCCCTAGCCTCCGGGTCATCCCTGACCACTTCACTGTATATTTCTTGGAACAATTCTTGAAAAGCGGACCCTATCTCCTGATCCGATGTCCTTACAATGGGCTCTCCTGCTCGTTTGATCTCTTTGATGTACTTTCTTGCCTGTTCTGCTTTAACTTTCCACGCAAGAACTTTTCCTGCAGCTTCCCCAAATTCAAATTGCGAAATTTTGCTCGCCTCCCATCTTTTTGTTAATCGTTCTTGTAGTATCATTTCAAGCTGACCCCTTAAGTTGGCCTGTTTTTCTACCACCTCCGGGGATGCCATAGCGGAACCCAACTGCCCATCTAAATTTGCCAGCTCCAACTCAATAATTGGATTTTCTCTCGATACATTCTCCTTCTATGGGTAGCTCTGTTGGTTATAACGCCCATCACATAATCCTTCATGGCATCCCAGACAACGTTAATGCCGAGTCCAAGTTTGATTCTAAAAAAAACGTAACCTCCGATAACAAAAAGTTAGTCTCCTCCTCCTCTAGTAGGATCGTACGATCGAAAGACCATGCAGATTCTTTCTTATAGGTAACCCTTTGGAGGTCAAATATAATGGTCATATGGTCTGACAGGTGTGAGGGAAGGTAGGCCAACCCCTTAAGAGAGTCTTTTAAAGTATAGCTAAAAAGGGCATAGTCAATTCTTGATTTGTGCTTATACTTTAAGTTTTGAAAAGAAGCCCTCAATTTATTTCCTGCCCTTTCCCTCCATACATCAGCTAAACCAAGATTTTCCATTATGTCCAGCAAGGCCGCCCTAGATTTAGATGGGGTAACAGCTCTTGAGTTAGACGACTTGTCTAGTAAAGGGTTAAGCACAATATTGAAGTTGCCGACCCAGATAACTGGATCCTGTAATAATATAAGTTGATTCTGAATTTCTCTCAAATGGGAGGGGTCATCTTGGTTCGACCCGTAATATCCCACCAGCGTCAAACGAGTACCCTCCAATACAATTCTCGAAATTAACCATCTCCCGCTGTGGTCTTACTTGCACTCCAAAATTTGCACTTTTACCAACTTTTTAAAAATTATTAGTATCCCTCTTATATTAGCGTGGGGTGCCGCTCGCAGTTGGGACATAGCACCAGTTGAAACCCTTGCTTCCTCCACCTCCAGGACGTACCTACTTTGGCTGCTGGGAGAAACGCCGATCTGGGGGCTTTGTTACATCGCGGGACTGCGACGACCACAGTGACTTGCGGCAGAGGGACCTGCCACACCTGTGTTCTCTTCCCGCCTCCTCCCACTGGTGCTTACAAAACGACTCGCGGCACCCGCTCCGCGGGAGCCGCTCGCAGTTGGGACATAGCGCCAGTTGAAACCCTTGCTTCCTCCCCCTCCAGGACGTACCTACTTTGGCTGTTGGGAGAAATGCCGATCTGGGGGCATTGTTACATCGCGGGACTGCGACGACCACAGTGCCTTGCGGCTGAGTCACCTGCCGCACCTGTGTTCTCTTCCCGTCCTCCTCCTATAAAGGCACTCCGCCTTCCGCGCACGCGGAACGCGTGCGGGCGGGCGCCGGGCTAAGCCCGGGCCAAGTGCGGGCCCGTTCTAGCCCGTTACAGAACGTGTGAGACTGGACCGGGCCCCCCCCTAACTCCTCCTGTCACATGAACTGATCACGAACTGTATGTATGCTCCAGTTCTCTTTTAATAGATTTTAAATATATTTTCTAGATCTGTGAATTGTGATAGTACATCGTGTCTTACGCTAGTATCATGACAACACGAGGAATTAGAAGTAAAACAGCCGCAGGAGGGGCTCAGTTAATACGCCTCTTAGATAACTTCATCATTAGGGCAAATTCATTCATAGACCAAGGTATTTCCCTTATGAGATCGTCCAAGGGCCATTTTGCGACCGCTAGAACACCTGAGCAGGGTAGAGAGTCTGGCCCGATAGAAGTTTGTGTCGATATGCATAGCCTACCAAACGTGGTGGATTTATCGGCATCAGAACTCCTATCTGACACACAACTAAGTTCGGAGTTGGAAAAGACTTTGGAATTAGCTATGATCACCACACCAGAGGACAGGAGACAGCTGAGGGGAAGGAGGGAGGGCGCCGTACAAAAAAAAAAGGGAAAAACCAAAAATAACAAAGGTCAATGATACACGTGAGTTACCCAAAAACCAGGGGGACAAGTCAGATCAAACTATAGAGAGAGGGGGAAACAAATCGATCACTAACAAACCAGTAGATGTACAAGGAAAAAAAACAGCTGCTGCAGGGGTAAACTTAAAATCGAAAACCCCTACAGTAACAGAGAAGAAAAGTGTAGAGAAGCCCAAAGAATCCACTGCGCAGATCAGGCAGGAAAATAACACTCCCAAGGCCCCCGCTCTAAACACCAATAGAGATTGGAATAGGGGAGATTCCAATGGTAGACTTGCTGTTAACCAGCCCCCTGAGGCTAGCCCTCTCGTGGTGGTGATGACTGGCGTACCGGAGTTGGTAGACCCCACAGAGGAATCTAGCTGGGCATTAAAGAATAAGGTCCAACATTGGCTCAATATGAACCGACCGTTACCACCATATCGGTCGAGTAAGATCTTAATGGTACGTAGGGTTCCCTGGGTGGGGCATGGAAGGAAATTAATTCAGGGTGTCTGCGTTCTGATTAAGTTTGAGGATCCACGTACGGTGGATCATATTTGCTCATGGGGAACCCCAGGTAAAAATGAAGGCATAGAAACCAAACGACTGTCTTTTTTTTTATCCCCCTAGGAACCGTATTGACCCAGTTATGAAGGGAATTGGCATAGAGTGGGCCATCGAGACCTGGGAGGAGACTGGGAGGAGTGGGGAGGCAATCTTACCAGAAATTTTGCGAGGGAGGTAGCCTTCAGGGATAGTTGGAGAGGAATCCCGAACACAAATAGGTACAGCTGTCTGGAGATGGTTGACTGACAACCACCGACAAGGAGGCCCCCGATTGGCTGTCGGGAGCAAGTTGACCCCACCCCCCCAGTGGGCAGTCCTTTAGCCAATGACCCCCAATCGCTAAAAGTAATTTTTTGGAATATTGGGGGCCTTCGCCCCAAGGTTGAAGATGGAAGCGCCCTGAATTTCCTGCAGAAGCATCATGTCATCTGCCTCCAGGAGACATGGTCTACGACCGAACTTCACCTTATAGGATACAAAACCTATTTCACCCCAGCATTAGCAGGAACCATGGGCAGGCCCAAAGGAGGACTGACTATTTTTATAGCCAATACAATACAAGGACTGAAAATAACTGTAGTGCAGCTGGATGTAAATTACCAGCTCCTCCGCCTCTCCCTTAACAATAAAGAGACTATCCTTCTGCTCAATTTCTATAACAACCTTTCGGAAGGATTGGTCTTGAAGGTCTTGCTCAACCTGCGAGATAAAACTCTCTCAGCTGACACAGGATCTTGGGGACAGAGCAAGTGTAAGCATTGTAACGGGGGGGATTTTAATCTGCATCCTTGCCCACGCAGTAGTAGTAACATTTGTGGGCTTGTGGATGAATATGATGGCCCCATCGTTCATTTTAACCATTCTAGCATGGGGTCGAACCCGAATGAAGTCCTCTCAGCATTAGGTCTCACGATAGCTAATAAAGTGGATCCGATTTCATATCGGCTTGAACCAACATTCTTGGGGAGAGGGCATGAAACAACAGTTGACTACGTGTTATTATCGAATGTTCTGACCAACAGAGTCCTGAGTTTTGATTTGTTAGTCAACACACTAAGCGATCATTCTGCCCTCAGTTTAGAACTCTACTTAACACATTTTCAGTCTTCCTCACTGTCGATACTAAGTGTGCTAAGTCAGAACACCTTGCATCTAGACAGGACCAATGGATACTCCCTAAGATGGGAGAAGGTAGACCCCGGGGAAACTACCAAAAAGGTGATAAGAGCAGCCTATCCATTCATTCTTAGATGCCTAGACCCAGCAGCTTCAGAGGAGGAAGTTCTAAGTAACTTTGCGGTAATCCTAGAAAAAAAAAATGAATTACTGACAGTAAAGTTCCGAAGAGATCGACCCAGGAAAGTAGGGTGGTTCAACCACAGCTGCACGGCAGCCCACACAAAACTAAAAGTAGCATTCAACAAAACCAACAGAGCCAACAGGCAATTGGAAACTTAGAAAAGATTATAATATTGCACGTAAGAAGAGGAAGGGTGAATTAAAACAAGCCTTGTGGGACCAACTTCATAAAAGCTCCATAGACAAAAACAGTGAGGCTTTTTGGAGAGTGGTAAAATCCCCTTTTTTAGTAGATGACAAAAATCTCCCAAGAATAGAAGTAGCCATTGAGGAATCAGTCTGGGTGGCCCATTTCTCTAAAATATTTCAGAAAGGCCCAACAGTAACAGGAACTGACGTAGTTTCCACTAGTAGCCCCCCATGCGGTTTTATACCCTATCCCGCTAGAATTTGATCTTTCCGAGGTGCTTCAGGCATTAAATGCTAGTAAAAATGGGAAAGCCTCGGGACCTACCGGGGTTCCCGTAGATCTATTTAAATAGAACACGGATCTGTGGGCCCCTATTTTGACCAGGGTGTTTAAGGCAGTAATGGAGAAGGGCCTGTTGGACTCCTCGACCAAATTCATCATGGTTCCTATATTTAAAAAAGGAGACCGGCAGGAGGTATCCTGCTATCGCCCGATCTCAGTGCTGGATTCGCTGGGCAAGGTAGTGGGTAGAGTTGTGCTTGAGCGTCTCCAGCAGTGGGCTGATGATGGTGGGGTCCTCTCCGACCTTCAATTTGGGTTTCGGGAAGGCTTCGGTACGACAGAGCAAGCCCTGAACCTATCAATGTTGCTGGGAAAATATGTTCACGCAAAGCGAGGCAAGTTATACATGGTTTATGTTGATTTGTCCGCTGCTTTTGATTGTATCTGTCATGTAAAGCTCTGGTCTGTTCTGTCACAAATGGGAGTTGACGCTCCTCTTGTAGATTTGTTAAGGGAGTTATACTCGAAAGCCTCTGCGAGAGTACGATTTGGTGTAAAAGGCGAACTATCTGCGTCGTTTGGAGTAGAGCGTGGAGTTCGCCAAGGTTGTGTCCTGGCTCCCTTTCTGTTTTCACTGTATACAAACGGTCTGGAGGTGGTAATGTTGAGGGGGGCCAGGATCTACCGCAAGTAAGAAAACGTCCGATTCCCGCTCTGCTTTACGCGGACGACGCCATGATATTGGCTCATACCCCTACCGAATTACAGAAGGCTTTGGACAGGTATGCAGACTTTATGGGGAGCTTAGATTTACATATAAACATAAAAAAGACTTACGTAATGGTAGCAGGCACAGGGAAAAAAGGGGTTAAAGACATATTCCTTAGCAAACAAAAACTCGAAACTACGGCCCAGTACCCCTATTTAGGCATCATAATTGATGATAAATTGAACCGGAAAGCCGCAGTTGAGGCACGAAAACATCTTTTTATGCAAGCCATTGTAGCACTCATATATTTTTCCCAAAAGTTGGGAAAAAGGTCTCTGGTAGAACTGCTAAAAATCTATAATGCTAAATGTCAGGCAATAGCCCTGTATGGGGCGGGTGTGTGGGGGCATGCTAACATCAGCGCCTTGCAAGTGGCAGAGAATACATTTTTAAGATTTCAACCTTGGCGAACTCCACGCTCTACTCCAAACGACGCAGATAGTTCACCTTTTACACCAAATCGTACTTTTTTAAGATTTCTATTAGCGGCACCTAAAAGCGTCTCCACGCTCGCATGCCATATGGAATTGGGGATCCCGTACTTGGTGGATCTGGTAAAAATCCAAGCACTTTTACTTTGGCGACGAATTTGGATATCTGAAAAAAACTTATTAACTAAGCAAATCATGGCAGATTGTATGTCACTAGAACACTCTCTAAAAAATAGATGGCTCTTGTATGTGAGAAACTTTCTGACTGACCTAGGGTTAGGGACCTATTACACCACACCTGAAATGATTTGTGAAATCTCGAGGAAGGATTTGAAAGTAAGGGCACTGGGCCATTTAGAAGAATTACAGATTGCCAATGAGGCAACAAAACTTTCTGTTCACCATTCAATTGCGGTCCAGATTACCCTGTCAATTCAGCCATACCTAACACACGATCTTAAGGTATTTGAGCGACTTCTTCTGACGAGATTCAGGCTAAACATCTTTCATCGATTAGTTGCCTTCCCAGTGAAAAATAGTTGGGACTCAATTCTTTCACGCTGCCCCTGCGATGAAATTTCAGAGCAGACAACTATGCATACTGTTCTGTTTTGCAAGTTTTATCACGGACATCGTAAGCTCTGGCTGATACCACTGTTAAAACTGTGGGGTATCAGACGATGTAGCCCAGCTATGTTGCGATTGCAGTTTTTAGACTCCGAATGTACTTGTAAGTATATCGTCAATTTTTTTAAATGTATTTTTAAACATAGAACAAATTTGTAAACAACCCTTTTAACTGTGAAATGGATGACTTTTAGAATGTCTATGTATTAGATGGTATAGTTAGGGACCCTAAATGATGACACGGATAACTGCGATCAAAATGAATTGTAACGAGATTCTTTTTAATGGTCTGTAAAATATGTCTTGTATCTGTGATCCTGCTTTTATGGTGTTCTATTTTTTAAACCGAATAAAGAAAGAATAATAATAATAATATTAGCGTTTTGATCTGTACATAAAAACGTGTCTACCCATCTCCGTTTCCTTAAGATCTCACAGACCTCCGTTTTAAGTAAATGTATCTCCTGAATGACAATGGCCTGCGCCGGAGAATCTCTCAAGTATTGTAGGATTTTATGCCTTCGGCTCCTTACACGCAGTCCATTTACATTCCAGGAAAGAAACTTTATAGAGGTCATCTAAATATGAGACTTTTTAACCAACCCCATAAACTGATTACCACTGCCAAAGGGACAACTTTACCAAGAACTAGGAAAATTATAAGGCAGACTAAATTACTAACCCTGGTGAGGTCTGATTCCTGAGGATTTTTATTGCTTTTCCCCCTCCCCCCTGTGCCCCCTACTCTCCCCACCCCTGGAAAACCCCTCCTTGCTTACTCTTGCCAGATGTGTGGCAAGTTTTACGTCTCCCCCCCGTCCTGCTCCCATCTGCACCACTGCACCCAATTTTCCAAGTGTTAAGTAGTTAAATTGTGAAAAGTAGGTTAAAGACAAATTTAAATTTAAATTATGCCGGTCCGGTACTCCCTTGGACCCACCTTTTTCTAGAAAGGCAACTGAAGGAAACGAAAAATAGAGGATTAACACCCCCGCAAAATAAAACATTATATAGAGTATACGGTTTCACTTGATGTCTCTTATTGTCTTTCCCCTCTTTATTATATATATTACAAACTATCATTAACTCTCTAACTAACCTTCCAATCGTCATCTGATTAGTATATTCTTTACTTGCTTTATGTATTTTATTTATTTATTTATTTATTTTCCCCCTTTTTCATATCTCTCTTTTGTTTTTTTTCCTTTTTTGTTTGTTTTGACATTTTTTTTCTTCCCTTCTCCCTTTTCCTTCTTTTCTTTCCCTTTTCTTCCCTTTTTATCTTATATGTTTTTTTTTCTTTTCTCCTCTGTTAAGGTGTTACTTAAACCACCTACCCCTATAACCTACCCCCGTGATTTACCAAGTTTCTCTATAGACGGAAAAAAAAAAAAGGGAAATATACAAAAAGACCTAACTGGCCCATTCTGTTAGATTCCCCCCCCCCCTCGAGCTCTCCCCCATTTTTCCAAAAATTCGTCTACTTCAAAGGGGGATCGAAAATTGTACATCTTAATAATATACATTACCCGCAAAAAAGCGGGGAATCGCATCTGGACCATGGCCCCGGCTTCCCTGAGTTTCTCCATCCTCTGACCCAGCTCCCATTGCCGGTCTAATGTAACTTTAGAGAGGTCTGACCTGATTTCACACGAAAAGTCAGGACCCTTAAGCGTCTTTGCTTTTAAAGCCAGATTCAGGATCTTTTCTTTCAGAGTATAAGTCTGAAAATGTATCAGTATTTTTCGTGGTTTGGTTCTCCCAGGGTTGAGGCGAAAAGGATCCCGATGGACCCGCTGGATGTCTCTATCTAGAAACTCTACTGTTTCATCTAAGTTTAAAGAGTCCTTCAAGAGCAAGACCATGAACGCTTTTAGGTCCTCCCCCTCTCGTCCCTCGGGGAATTTCAAAATCCGCACGTTGTTCCTTCTTGAGAAGTTCGCAAGTGACTTGACCCTCTCCTTCATGGCTTCTCCTTCCCTCCGTAATGTCTGGATCTTACACTCAGCCACCTCCAAATTCGCTTTTATGGAGCCCACCTCTCCCTCTAAGCTCTCTGTTCTCTCAAATAGTCCGTCCACTTTTGTTTCCAATATTTCGCAGGAAGCTCTTATTTCATTTTGGTTTGCCTTGTATATTGCAAAGTCACTCCTTGCGACATGATTGATGCGTCATATTTATAATATGGCGCATCATGTCGCAAGGAGTTACAGATACGTCAGTATTTCTGACGTATCTGTAAGCGCAAAAGTGACGCATTGCTGAAGTGTGTTACAAAAGTGACGCAACTCCAGCCATGCATCCTTTCACATGGGGTAAGCCCCATGTTAAAGGGCTTGCGTCAGTCTTACGCCTGCTGTGAGGCAGGCGCAAGATTTTGACGCAGCGGCGTCCTAGAAGTGACGCAGTGAAATGGCATAGATTTCACTGCGTCACTTCTACGACCCTTCCTTGCGTCAATACGCCCCCCTTGCATACATTATACCTGGCGCAGGTATAATGTGGCGCAGGGGTTTACAAAGTGACGTATCTACCTAGATGCGTCACTTTGTAAATATGACTCAACAAGGCGCATTTTTTACACCACTGGTGTGTCACAAAAAGTGACGCACCGGCGGCGTAAAAGTGACGCATGGCCTCATAAATGAGGCCCCAGGTATATAGTTTTACAAGGCAAAGGTGTAAATACGTCTACCTCTGCAAAGATGGTCCTATCTTGTGCTTCTTTACCTTCCAGTGCATAGACTTGATTGGCATCTCACCTGAGAGAGAAGACATCTCCCCACACCCTAAATGTTAGTCCAGTGTCTAGGGCGCATTTCACGTTAAGAGAACCAATCGCGGTCAGGTTACATAAAACTGTGGAATTGAGACACATTTACTTAAGCAAGCACAAACATAACTTCCTTGCATTTTGATCAATTACTTCTTATCTAATAACACTTGAGCAATTTGATAGATTGGCGTTGGCTATTACTAGTTATGTTTTTTTTTTTGTGACTACCCATTTATTTACTCGAGCTCGAGGAAATCTTTTTTTTTAAAAAAGACTTTTATTGTACCTTATTACCAAAACACAGCATTTGGCCTACAACCCGATGCAAGAGCCGACCGCGAATTAAATCCAAATCCACATTCAATCGACCTGGCAGACCAAATGTCCGTAAGTAACAGCATAATGTCACACCAAGTGAACAGTAATAACGAATGTCATGTAGTACCATCATATAGGATACAATCAGTCTCAGTTTTTGGCATAAACAAGAACAACTAAGTACCGCAACAACCCCCCTCCCTGAGCCCCTAAAAACCAAGCAGGTCATCAGTCAATTATGCAGCATAGAACAGCAGAGCAAGATAAAAGTCATCCAAGGCCTAAAGGAGGTATCATAACACTTAGCAATCTGGTGATGAAGTTATACACAAAGCAGAAGCGTTCAGTAACGGAAAAGGATTTATCCCAGAGATACGAGTGCGGGTCTAAGAGCTACCAATGCAACCCTACTATGGATACCTTCCTTATTAGTAGACGCATCCTATGTCATTCACACAACCCGACATTGGCCTTCCAGACATTCAAATCGCCCATCAAGCTTTCCAGCCTCCGGTCCCGCACAGCGTAGGACATTTTAATGATCATCCTGCTTAGATAACATGTATGCGGTGTAAGGCCCCCAGACATCACATGGACGCGAAACTGCAGGTAACTCTTCATAATAACAAGTCAGTTGATCTCGACAATATGCCATATCCCGCAACCATTCTTTGATGACTGGCGCTCGTCTTCCACCCCAACACACAGCCACCTTACGCTTAGCAATCTGCAGTGCTAGCACAACCAAGCGTCTCCGGCCAGCCGGCACCCCAGAAGCCATCCCCAGTAAACATAAGCGTGGGTCAGCAGCAATGGCAATTGACGTCATTTCAGAGAGCGCCGTCGTTACAGCCAACCAGAACTCATGCCCACAAATACACCCCCAAGCCAAGTGGAGAAAGTCCGCGCCCTCCAGTCCGCACCTTACACAATCAGACGATTCTCGCAGACCATACCGAAACAATTGTACAGGCGTGTAATACCATTGGTGTAAAAACTTATAGTGGAGTAGGCGCAAATTACCATTAGCTGCAAATCCGCCAGTCGCAGAACAACATTCTGACCACTCCTCATCAGTCAACGGTTCAGTCAAACAACCATCCCATCTGGCTTTAGCAGCCACCCCGCCTCCACCCTCATCCTCCTGTGACATCCGATACAGGCGCGATATCAGTTTCACCCGATCCGTCGTCGTATAGAGCAACTGTAAGGCACCCAGCAATGGCGGCTCATCCGGAAAAGTAGGATAAAGAACACGCAGCGCAGCTCGCAGTCGGACATAAACAAATGTGCCCATTGTTGTGTTAGACACCCGCGCCACCATATTCTGCAACGGTAGAAACCGAGCCCCCGGAAAAACATCACCCATAGTGTGTATCCCGGCGTCCCGCAGCAATTGTAAGGCTCCCATTTCACTTGAGACCGATATATCTGTGTGATACAGTAATGGCATACCCGGGGCAAAGAGCGGCATTCTATGCGAACGCTTTCATAAGGTCTCCCATGCCTTACTTGTACATTGTACCGTATCCACTTCCCCTCTGTCAAACACCGTATGCGTATTCACGATCATCGCCTTTAAAGCCAATGGATGCACTGCGCTCTCTCCTAGTGCTACGTGCGGTGTAAACGGCGGCGCCGACAGCCAGTAGATAGCAAAATGCGCCTGAGCGCACAGATAATATAGTTGCATGTCCGGCACTGCATAGCCTCCCAGTTCATAAGGCTTAGTTAATATATCCCATTTCACACGCGGCTTCTTTCCGGCCCATGCCAATGTAATTAACAAGGACTGCAACTGTGCAAAAAAATGCGACGTCAGGGCGATAGGCACATTCACAAAATAATACAGAAATTTGGGAAGGACCACCATTTTGATCAGCGACACCCGATCAGCAAACATAAGTGGCAAGCGAATCCAGCCGGCACTTGATTCTCCAATTTGGAGATAGCCACACCATAGTTTGCTCTAATCACCTCCTGGGAGTCCCGGTGCATCCAGACCCCCAGGTAACGGACAGGTTCCGATGCCCATGCCAGCGGAAATTCCAGTGGGAACGGCTGCGTGACATCTGTAAGAGGCAATAGTATGGATTTGTCCCAATTTTTAGACAAACCTGAATAGTGCGCAAACCTAATGAATTCTCGCAGTATTCTTTCCAAATTTTGAGCAGGTTCCCTCACATACATAACCATATTGTCGGCGTACATTGATACCGCCAGAGATCTGAGAGGAAAACGCAGTGCAGCGTCCGCATATCTCTGTCTCAAAATGCACGCCAGAGGCTCCATCAGTATCGCGAACAGTAAAGGTGATAGAGGGCAACCCTGCCTAGTCCCCCTCTTCACCTCAAATGGTGCAGACACATGACCGTTCACCCGTACCCTTGCCATCGGTTTGGTGTATAGCAAAGTGACCAGGGATGTAAAAAAAAATGGTACTCCAATGCGATGCAGTATTGTGATCATATATCGCCAGGCAATGGAGTCAAACGCTTTTGCAGCATCTAAAAGCACTGCTACCGCAGCGAGATCGGGTTTAAGAAGATATAAAACAGCAAACAGCGCTCTCAGATTATGTGTTGTGGAGCGAAGAGGTACAAACCCAGACTGGTCCGGCAGCACCATATTCGGTAGCACAAGTCGCAGTCTGGTCGCCAGAACCTTGGCTATAATCTTAACGTCCGTGTTCATCAAGGACAGCGGTCGATATGACTCGCATCTATCCAATGGCTTGCCCGGTTTCGGTAAAGCCACCAGCAATGCCTCCCTCATTGTTGCTGGTAATTGACCCTGCTCTAAGGCTTCTTCCAGGACCATCGCCAACCAAGGCAGTAGTAAATCAACATACTCCTTATAGAATTCAGATGGCAAGTCATCCGTTCCAGCAGCTTTTCCATTCGGCAGAGCTGCTATGGCGTCTCGAAACTCCCCCTCCGTGATGGGTTCCATTAAGAAATCTTGTTGTCCCTTTGATAGCCATACCAATGCAATGTCTTCAAGATACCGCGCTATCTCTGCCTCCCGCGCCGTCTCTCCATACTCATACATACTCTCATAGTATCGCACAAAGCAATCCAGTATTCCTTTCACATTGGTCACGGAGGACTCACCATCCCTTAGTTCCTGTACACTACAGTGCTTAGCCCACGGTTCCTTAATTCTGTCTGCCAGTCCGCGGCCCGGACGGCCTCCCTCGCCATAATAGTGGGCCCTGGAACGTTTGGACAGAAATTGAACCTCCTGCTCTGCCAATTCATTATACTCCGTGACTTTCTGTCGTATAGTCGCTAAGAGAGAGGCAGCCGGCTGTTGTACATAGCGCCGCTCAAGGCTTAACAATTCACACTCCAGCCTGTCCAAGGAACCCCTCAGTGACTTGAGCACCCCCGCCTGCATTCCTATACACGCTCCCCTTACCGTCACCTTAAAGGCCTCCCATACCGTTCCCATATCATCAACTGAGCCAACATTCCTGTCAAAAAATTCTTCCACAACTGTCCTCAGTTCCTCACGCATCACCTGATCTTGCAAAACACCAGCCGGCAGTCGCCATGCAAATAGAGCAGGTGCACCACACTTCCATACATACTGGAGCATGATCCGACAGAGTTCGAGGCAGATGGACAGTTTTCATCACCCAACCGCTAACATCCTGTGTCACCAAGCAGTAGTCCAGCCGCGACCACGTGTCATGTGCCGATGTGTAGCAAGTACCCTCTCTCACTCCCTGATGCTGCAATCGCCACACATCCACTAACCCCAGGTCAGTCATTCCATTTCGCACTGCCTCAGCTGCTCTCCTATGCAGGGATGGTCGATCTTCCTTCCTGTCCAATACTGCATCCAATGTCACATTCAGATCCCCCCCACATATTATCGCTGAGGGTGGCAAAGCATATACCTTGTTCCAAAGATTGACATAGAATTCCGGGTCGTCAATATTTGGACCATAGATAGTGACCATCGTGACCAGTGTACCACACAGTTTCCCATGCAAAATAATATACCTACCCTCGTTGTCAACTTCCTCGTATAAGGAAACAAAGGGTACGCCTTTTTTTATGAGAATCATCACCCCACGGGCATAGGAGGAATAAATCGACGTCAATCTAGTACCCGCCCATTGCCTAGCTACTGTTTCCGCTGCCCGCCCTCTCAGATGTGTCTACTGAAGGAAGGCCACTTGCACTCCATGTCTGTTCAAAAAGGCCAAAACCTGTCTCGTTTTTTGCGGGCGATTCAATCCCCTCACATTCCATGTAATCCAAGTAATCTTGCCCCTCTCAACCATAGGGCCCCCCCTTCCCGAAATCTTGTAGCACATTATGCGAGCTCACCCACATATACCAGTTGCAAAGTAAGAGGTAATAGATCCACCACCCCTCTGCAAGCATCGTCCTGTAGTTATAGCCGTGCTCCAACCAGAAAAGTCGTTGCTCTTCCTCCAGACCTCCAGACTCCCCGCTCAAGCCAAACAGACTAATGACCCAGACCCAGCATCCCCAAACAACCCCCGCCCACCCCCCACCCACTTCAGCTCCCCCAACCTGCCAAAGCTCTCCTCTCCACCCCAAACCCCATGCCCACAACCAAACTGCAAACTTACAGTGCGGTCCTCCCATATGCGGGGGCGTAGAGTCGCACAGCTCCCGTCATCAGAGTGAACGGGAGAGGACCGAGGTCTTCAAATTAACTGCCCATCCCTGCCACACTTGCTACATTTCTCCACCCTTATCAGGTTTCTACAGCGTAACTGAAATTAGTAGTACAGTCTGTAACACATACAGAGTCACCGCATAGTTAATTTTACTGCTACAACAGTGTGAACAACAGTGCGTGTCAGCAATCATCCGGCTATCAGCTCAAACTTTTCAATTTGTAGAACCCATATTCATGACAGTAGGATTAGAAAAACATTTAGAATATGCAGTTAGAAAATCACTCATAGCAGAAAATGTCAACTAAATGGATTGCGTTCCCCCCGATAATCAGAACCGCACAGGCCTCCATCCCATAACCACTCAAAAGCCAGACAGAGCAGAACTTCAACAGATAATAATGTCCCAGCAGAGTGCAACGGCAGTTCGGTCAAACTGAGTTATGTTCCCTAAGATGTCTGAACCGCCAATATACATGCTAAGAGTCTATGTCGTCTTGCATCTCCTCCTCCCTATCCTGCGCCGCAGCGGCCTCACGCTTTCATTTCTTTTGTTTTTTAGCATAATCCATGGCCGCCTTCGGCAAAGTGAAAATATTGTTATCAGAAGGAGCCCCAATCCTCTGGCCAGCCGGGTACAGCATAGCATATTATATTTCTTCCGCTCGGAGAAGTTGTTTCACCGCGTTAAATTCTTTCCGCGCCGTTTGCACTGCCATTGTGAAGTCGGGAAAGAATTCTAGTTTATTGCCCTGATGTTCAATGGTGCCCTTTTCCTGTGCAAGGCGTAATATAACATCCCTGTCCTTATAATTGAGTATACGGGCAATTATTGGGCGTGGTGGCGCTCCAACCGGCGGCTTCTTCGCCAATGAACGATGCGCACGTTCCACTATGAACACCCGGGACAAATGCTCAGCCCCAAATATGTCGACCAGTAGTCTCTCTATAAAGTCTTCCATTTTGCCCACATTTGTGGATTCCGGCAGTCCCAGGATGCGGATGTTGTTGCGCCGGGACCTCCCTTCCAACTCCTCATTCTTGGCTTGTATGACCGCCAACACCCATTCCATATTGAAAACCTTGGTGGTCACCGTGGAAAGGCCGTCCTCCGTGGCCGATACCCTCTGCTCCACCTCCCCCATCCGCTCATTTTGCCTGTCGAATTGCGTAGCCATGTGATCAAGTCTATGGTTGACTGCCTCCATAGTGCCGTCAATGGACTGCAATGTCTTTTGCATAGCCACCAGGGTGGCCTCCAAATTTGGCATCCCCCCTGAAGCCCCCGCCGTTTCAATGTCTGAGGGCGCTTGCAAGGCATTCATCGCCGTTTTTTTAGCCTCAAAGGTAATCTTGGGTTGATTCCTCTCAGGCCTGCCTATGGTAGCACCAGTCCGCCACCACCAACGTCACAGCGCCTATAACCTCGACAAGATTCAAAAGCGAGGGAAAAATATCCCGCCTCAGCAAGCAGGCATCTGTTGCAATCCAAATCAAATTTCGAAATTAATGGCGCAGACAGAACCAGTGCAGCAGCAAATAAGGCCTCAATGCCACGTGGGATTCACGACCAGCAACCAGCACAACTCGAATAAAAGGCCTCAGATCCCACCACAAGGCTCCAGCTCCGTTTAACAGGTCTCAGGCAGGTATCAAGGTCCCCCGCGGCCCTCGTGGTCAGGGATTGCTGTCAGCACTAGCCGCTTCCACACTATCCCTGCGCAGCAGGCCTCCCGTTCCTCAGCAAAGAAGGCCTCAAGGTTACGTGAGACACACCGCCAGCAACCCGTTCCAACTCCGAGTTGCAGGCCACAGGCAGGTAACTAGGCCCCCCGCGGCCCCCGCGGCCAAGGATTACTGTCAGGTCTAGCTGCTTCCACTCTATCTCAGCAGGCCTCCGAGTCCGCCCCCTACCCCCGACAGCCGCGGCTCGCTCAGCGCAGCCCAGCACGGCCCTGCGCCGCCTCCGCAGCCCCGGACTGTCCCAGGCCGCCGCCCCACTCACCGCCACCATGCAAGGGCGAGCGCTAGCACCGGAGTCAGCCGCTCTGCACCGTCTCGGTCCAAGGTGACACCGCCCGTCGCCAGGCGCCGTTTTCCTCTCCTCCGCTACTGCACCGCTCCGCAATCCGCAGTGGCTCTCCGCAAGCGTCGGACTCCGAGCTCACCCAGCAGCTGCAGGACGTCTCAGATCGGACCCCGGCTCCACGCGGGAGATCCGCCCAGCATCGGCACTTGTCACCGGAGGTGTTTTCGGCGCTCAAACAACCGCTGATGTCGTCTCTTGGGCTCAGGCAGACACTGTGTACAAGTCTGCGTGTGGCAAAGGCAGGATGTACAGGATTAATGCAGGATATTAACTTGGCCCGGCAGAGCCTCACAGATGTGCGGCCATCTTGCCCGGCGCCCTCTAGCGCCCCCCTATTACTAGTTATGTTTGATAACATTTACTATGAACTGCCACAGTAACATTGAGCATTGTGGAATATTACGATGTTAGGTTAATGTTCGGTATGTGAGTACCAGACTTCCATGATTATTGACAATTGTGGTATTTGCTAAATGTAACAGCAAGTAAAAGGTACGTATGCATGTTAATGTCTGGAGAAACATGTAATTTCACTTGTATGGACAATGTGCTACTTTTAGTGTGATTTGTAATTGCCTTTTCATATTTGTTGCGGTGCTATTTCATATTATTTTTGTTTCATCCTTACATAAGCCACACAAAGCTAATATGTTAGGATTCTTAGGGTTTACTCATAACATTATCATGCTACATACAGGATACATAGGCCTCTTTTTCTTCACTTTCCATAAGTTTGGATTTATATGGATGGAGCATGTTAATACCCAAAATGTGCTCCTTTCATATTCACACACTGTGATTGTAACAAAGCCTTGTAGTCCTGTTAGATGAAACATTGGTAGGCAGGACATACGGCAGTACAAATTTTTTTTATATGGCATCTAAAGGCCTTCTTCTCATGTGCGCTGCATAGATCTACACATACAAAAATAGGGTCTTTGGATCTGAGGATCTAGATTTTCAGGAAGGTGTTCCTTCCTATGAACAAACACTCCTCGCCCTTACCCACATTCACTTGCATTATGCTGCAAGGGCTCCTGTACTGACACAGATACAGCCCAGCACACATACCTCTAGTCAAAGGTGAGATGGGACTCTTTTTTCCTTTAGAATAAATAATGACTATTACTTTATGCTACCGTTTATACATCACAACACAGATTTTGGCCTACGTCATCAACGTTCAGTCATGTAATAACATGTGTAGCAATATGTATGAAAACACATGCTATTTGTTAAGGCATATCTCGTTGTTCTTTTATTTTTTCATATTGTTTGTTAGCATTGAGCCCAATAATGTATATATTCAGGTGTGCAGAATTACATTATTGTACATGCCAAGTGTGATGGAAAAACAGTGAAGCACATCTTATTATGTATGCAAAGTAAAAGCAAATATAATTAATTTGATTTCGTGCAGAACTTGAACCAATGCTCTAAACTGAGTTGTGTGAAAGGGAGAGTACATTAATGCTACATATTTGTTGAGGTATGGAGCTTTTCTGCCCCCTCCGTGCAGTGATGCACTATGTGCAGCCTAGCTCCAACACAGACATCCTTGCACCATTGTGCAAGGGTGTTTGCATTACTAGCAAGATTGTTTTTGCACAGGTAGGTACACCTTCTGGCATAAAACTAACCTTTATAGGTTTCTTTTTCTTTCAGCCTGTGATGCAGAATGCAAAATGCACCATACATGAAAAGAGAATTTAACATTGGGAATTAAAGTTAAACCTCATTGTTAAAATCACTTGAAAGAGGAGTTGGTCTAAAGGCTAGGGTGGTCGACCTCGGATCTGGGGAACCGGGTTTGGGTCTCGTCAATGACCCTGTGTTTCTGGGCAAATCGCTTAATCTTCCTGTGCCTAACAAAAAAAAATGAATGTGTCCTCATGTAACGCAACTGGTGCTATGTAAAGCGTGCTGATACCGGGTCAAGTTCGCGCTGTATAAAACTCCGTAAAATAAAAATAAATATTGTATTTTGACAAATCTTTCAACACCTGGGAATGCACCTAAATCCATGAGTGGATGCATGTCAACACCCATGCCTCACCCATGTAATGCCTCCCAAGTTGAAACATAGACCCAGTGTTGGACCTGGGGTTACCAGTCCACCTAGGGTAGCCTGGCACAAGTAGTAAGGACTATTCTCAGAGACCTTTGTGTTGTGATTGCGTCACACTTTTCACAGCAACCCAGCGCCCATCCACTAAAAATGACACCACACTAGATTAGAAAAATATGGAATGCTTTATAAAAATGTCTCAAGTTATCCTATTACGTCAGTCAAGAATTGTTTAAATACATTAAGCACAACCACATTTGATTACCTGCATCAACAAGCATACGACATTACATTTAGTACCAGCTCTAGGTTTTCTAGGGGAGAATGAATTCAGTAATTTACTTAATGCTTTATATTTCAGCAATACTTTTTGTGATTCAAATCAACCTTAGCTGGAATAACATTCTACTTCACTTTAAAGAAGCAAGTTTACACATTACCACCCTCTGGAGACCATCTATGAATCTCTTTTCTAGTAACATTAGATTATGCCAAGACACAGCAGTAGACAGTATAGTTCACTCCTGGTAAAATAAGAACAGGCATCAATTTTCATCTGAAACAGGCAATAGAACTGGTCATGTGAATTGTTCTAGCTTTTGGTTTAACTTTGGATGAAAGCCATCAATAGTTCTAGGTCTGGTAAGTCTCAATATAGTGGTCCTGTCACTTGAGCTCCCTTGGCTACACGACACAATTAACTCAGATTCCAGAGATCAGACCGCCCACTAGGCCCTAAATCGTTCTCTCTGGGCTTATGTCCCGCATCAGACCCCAGACCCCTGCTTACTTGTGGCCTTAGGGCAATTCGTTTTTGTTTCAGTCGTCTCAGGCAGCTGGAATTAACTGAGCCGCACCTACAGCTTTAAGATGAAGCTTCTATTCCCTCGCACGCACGGCCGTCTCACACACTGGGCCTGCGCGGGGAAAATACGCTCTTGTGATGATGCAGCTGCCTATATTCTGGCCCGACCGAACGTCGAGGCTACCACTTTGCCTCCTTGAGAGCCGCGCTCTACTGGGCCTGCGCGGGAAATCAGCGGCCGCACTGCCGCGCCGGCGTCTCAACGCCGCCGTCAGGATCCTCTTCAGACCTGCGCGTTGTGAGGGACGCTTCACCGCTGCTCCGCCCTCTCTGCGCCGCCGAGTTCCCACCGCGACTGCGCTGCAGTCGGACGCCTCAGTGACCGGCCACAACACCGGCGCGCCTCCAATCCTGATGCCAAGAGTCGGGCAATTCCCCCACTTCAGCTGGTCCTCGCACCACCCGCCCCCGAGAGGAGGGAAGAAGGGGCGACCTGGGTGCAGCGCTTCCGCACACAGGTAGGAGGGGACAGGCCAGGGCAGGAGTAAGCTCGTGAAGGAACCAGGGGGAGAAAAGGGGACCGGACTCTCACCGTCTCCCCCAGAGGTTGTCAAAGTTCCCAGTCAGCTCTTCCTCCCGATGGGGAAATTCAACTGAACGATCCGCTTGACGTGAGCCCAGCAGCCTCCGGTGTCCATCCAGTGAAAGGGTCAGTCCTTCCCTTTTTACTACGAGGACCCTCAGTCAGAGTCCAAAAGGAGAAAAGTTCGGGTAAGGCCAGATCTATGGCCAGAAGGGGGAATGACAGAAATAAGGGAGCAACCCTCTAGAGATGTCAATCCTCACAATGTTCTAACCCCCCTGATGCCACAGCCTGCACTCCCACCAATTCCTTGTTGAACAAAATGGCCTCCAAGGTCCTGGCCTTATATACCCTAGGTCCAGTTCACCAGAATGGGCCAGAAGGTTCTAGATTCCTCCCAGTGTAATCCTATGTCTCAGGTCCCTGAGGTAAAAATGTGGCAGTTACCAGTCCCCATTTTGTGTCTCTGTATACACTAATTCTGAAAAGTGCGACAAGGCCTCAAAAAGTTATGGAATAAGGTAGCACCTAACCCCAAGAACAACACCAAAAAGTCAAGTGGACATAAAAATGAAAGGAGTTGGAAGGCAAAAAGGGGACAAAAATAAATAAATAATAGGAGTGACCACCCAAAGGGCTGACAGGTCTAACACCCAGATTCACAAAGGTGTCATGCAACGCAATGCAGCACCCAAAGAGGTTGTGCTGCGTGACTTGGAGAGAGCAGGAGAGCACCATAAATCACAGAGATATGGCTCTCTCCTCCCCTCTCCCTACTGTTGATTCTAATTTGTGCTGCTGTGTGCCAGGTCCACACCTTAGCAACATTGTGTTAGGGTGACTGCCTGAGTCTACCATAGGTTTTGTACAGGAATGACCTTCCTGTACAAAATACTATGGCTAGACAAGTTTAAAACCTTTTCCTATTTTATATTTGTGCTGTACAGTGCAGCTTACACGCAAAGTCGGAAAAGCAAGGGGAAATTAAAACACTTATCCTTTTAACACCTGCTTTTCAGCAGCATTGATGTTTGGCACTAAATCCTGTCTACTAATGTTGGTAGATAGGGTTTTGCATCAAGCGACATAGGTGGTTCGGAACACTGACATATTATAGAATGGCAAACTATCGACCTACCAAAATATCGAGGTAAAAATATAAAATACCAAAATATCGAACTCCTATCTCCAAACAGGTAAGTAGAAAAATATCGATTCAAAAATATCGATGTAAAAAATATAGTTAGTCAAAATATCAATTTTTTTTTTAAATGCTTTAAATTAATAAACAATTAATGAAATAATAAATATAATTAACTTAAACATACTTAAAATACATAAATAACCTTAAAATTAATAAATAATTAGTGTAAGTAAAAAAAAACATACAAATTGATTTGTTAATTCATATATATATATATAAACGTAATATTAATACAAAATGTACAATAGTTTTACCGTAGGATAGCGGAAAGGGTAAAATTTACCATTACCACTCCAGTGAATGCAACAGAAGGGAAAGCGTTGGATAGCGTAGGGGTAAAAATTACTATTCCCACTCCAGAGAGTGCAATAGTAGGGAAAGCCTTGGATAGCGTAGGGGTAAAAATTACCATTCCCACTCCAGAGAGTGCAACAGTAGGGAAAGCGTTGGATAGCGTAGAGGTAAAAATTACTATTCCCACTCCAGAGAGTGCAACAGAAGGGAAAGCGCTGGATAGCGTAGGGGTAAAAATTACTATTCTCACTCCAGAGAGTGCAACAGTAGGGAAAGCGTTGGATAGCGTAGAGGTAAAAATTACTATTCCCACTCCAGAGAGTGCAACAGCAGGAAAAGCGTTGGATAGCTTAGTGGTAAAAATTACTATTCCAACTCCAGAGAGTGCAACAGTAGGGAAAGCGCTGGATAGCGTAGGGGTAAAAATTACTATTCCCACTCCAGAGAGTGCAACAGTAGGGAAAGCGTTGGATAGCGTAGGGGTAAAAATGACTATTCCCACTCCAGAGAGTGCAACAGTAGGGAAAGCGTTGGATAGCGTAGGGGTAAAAATTACTATTCCAACTCCAGAGAGTGCAACAGTAGAGAAAGCGTTGGATAGCGTAGGGGTAAAAATTACTATTGCCACTCCAGGGAGTGCAACAGTAGGGAAAGCGTTGGATAGCGTAGGGGTAAACATTACTATTCCCACTCCTGTGAGTGCAACAGTAGGGAAAGCATTGGATAGAAGGAGGGTAAAAATTACTATTCCCACTCCAGTGAGTGCAACAGTAGGGAAAGTAAATACTTCATATATAAATACAAATAAAATAAATATTAATACCAATTACAAATTAATTAAAATACTTAACACTTTTATATAATATATTAATTAATCAATTAAAAATACAAAATAATTAATAAAAATAATTACCTTCTATTACAAATTATTTACCTATTAACAATAAATTAATTAACAATTAAAAACAAAATAAATTGAAAAAATAAAAAAAAGAATTTAAAAATAGAATTACTTACAATTAAATTACTCCCCACCCTATTCCCCTATAAATCCACAACCCACTACAGAAACGAAATTAATAAAATTAACATAATTATCAATTAATAAATAAATTAAAATGAATTATCCATTATATTTTAATGAATTACCAATTAATAATTAATTAACAATTAATTCAAAATAAATACCAATAAATAAATTAACATATTTAATTAATTATAATTAAATTACCTCCCACCCTATTCCTCTATAAATCCACAACCCGCTACAGAATTATATTACGCAAAAATTAAATACCATAAAAATAATTAATTAATATAAATTATAAAATAAATATACACTTTTCAAACATATACTAACATAAAAAACACTTTTAAAATTGATATTAACTTACTTACCTCAAATTCGATATTTTTGTAGTCTATATTCTGTCCATTCTATATTTTTGTAGTCTATATTCAGTCCATTCGAAATTATGTCCATTCTATATTTTTTCATTCGATATTAATGCTATCCTATTCGATATTTTTGTAGTCTATATTCTGTCCAGTCGATATTGTGTCCATTCTATATTTTTTAATCGATATTAATGCAAATCGATATTAAAAACTCGATATTTTGACTGTATACCAGGTGGTTGCATCAAAACGCCCACGTATCACCCAATTAACACCCCCTTGATATAAAGTAATGCAAAGCAGCATTTTGCACTGTGTTAGTTTTCCACGCAAAACAACACAAATACCAATTTGTGTTGGTTTGTTAATCCTCAAGCTGCTTTAGTGAAGGGGTGCATTAAAAAAGTAATGCTAACCCAACGCTAAACCTTTGGGAATCTTGGCCATGATGTCCTGCTGCACAAGCAACTGCCTTGCCTTACATTTCTTTACAAAGCTATGCAAGGACATGCTAATCCACCCTGGCATGATTTAGTAAATATTGCTGATGACTTGCATTGTTCTTCCATCACCTTGCATGGCACAAGGACAACAGAAAAGCTGCTCACACATAGGCCTTAGTATGTACACACACTCACACATACATTAGCATACGCATGATGATGATATGTGATTTTGCTATGTTTGGCGTATAATTTGAACATACGATTTACATTCATCAATTCTTCAAGATTTGCTAACACACATATGACATCACACAGTAAATATTAGTAACTTTAGATTAATAAAAATAGATATTCTCTTACCCTGACACATATTTTCCTCATGATCTGCTGTATCTGGAACTTCAAATCTGCCAACCAACTCTGTATCAATGACAGCAGCTACTTGCTCCTCCATAGGTGTTAGTTGTATGCTACAGTCAGGTCCACCTACTGTTCCCATTGCAGCATATCTATTCGAGCCAAGGTACGATTTTGTGGTCATGCCAACGCTTTTTGCACTCCTAAGCTGTCCTGATTGTTGGTGCAACTGTATTATTTTGTGTACTATAGCATTCCATAAAGCTGATTTCATGGACTGAGGAAGTTTTAGAATGTACAAAAACGGATGTTCTTACTTAGTCACTTATTATATTAAAATTGCAACCTCCTCCTCAGTGAATTTATACGTTCTTTTTCTACTTTTTCTGACATTTGATCCTTCATAGGGCACATTATTAGTAGGATTCTGGGTAACCTGATGTGTGGGAGTGGGCTCCTTAGAAAGTAGATTAACAGCCATTCTGCACCATAGCTGTGTTCAAAATGTGTAGCCCTATTTAGCAACATTTTACACTTGTTTTTGTAGCTAGCATGACGCATTGACATTAGTGCTCGTGTAGCTTGGCGGATATGGCCCTGTGCTATATTTAAGAAAATCTTTGTGAACCTGGGACCGAGAATGAGGAATGAAAAAGCGGAAATGCATTCAATATATTCTTACATAGGTCAGCAATCCAAATCCCATTGAACTGCCACCTTGCAATGGTCATTGCTCAATGTTAAAGGTGGTAACAACCAACACAGTGACGGGGAAAAACAGCGAAAGGGAAGAGGGAGAAAAGAGGACAATAGGAAAAAAGCGAAAACGGAGGTGAACATAAATTCACTAAAAAAAATATAACAGCTAACCAGGCAAGCCTTTAATTGCAGCACAATACAAATTCTGCCAATGGTGAACAAGGATCTGTTCCCATGAATTACAAGCCTCAAACAATTTCCATTTTTATGTTTACTTGCCGTACTATATTTTCCGCAGACATCCAGGTGGGTCTTTGGTTTGTCTCCTCTGACAGGCAAGAGTGCTTGAACAAAGGTTTGGATTGACCAAATTTTTCAGAAACTCAAATTAAACTGTTTGTTGAAGCAAAAATATTTTGCCCCCCAATAAGGATGTGATTGGTCTTTGTAATCCTTCCTCTATTTACTATTTCTTATCCGAGATCTAGACTGTCATTTTAACCTTTGAAAATTTTGCCACCAAACACATCGATGATCTGAAGAAGCAAAGTTATATTTGCATTTTCTTTCTCCTACATGTGGAAAGGAAGCTCAGACCTCGTTAAACAACAGCAAAACATGGTAAACAGCCTTGCAGATAGGGGTGAGGCTATTGGTCTACAGGATAAGGCTGTCTATCAATCAGAAAGCCTCAGTTATTCAACCATAGGAAACCATTGACATGTCCTCTTCCAGGCATAACAGTGAATTGGCCACACTTACAATAGACACCCTCTCTGAGAGTTGCCTGAGTCAACAAGAGAATTCATTTCTAAATATAAGACACTGCATGTGCTTACAACTATATTAGACATGACCAGAACACTCCATGACACGCTGTGGGTGCAGGTTGTGATTCTGTCTTCGACCCAATCAGTGGGTAAATTGAGTTTTGTTGAAACTATTTCTCTACAACACAACATCCATCCTATGTGAGAGTCAGTGTCGAACTCATTTACAAAATGGAAGCCTTGCCTTTCAATCTGGATAAAAACATTTAGGTGAGCCTTAACATAACCCGAGATTCCCCCGAATAGTTCAGCCTGATCTACTAGTCTGGGAATAGCTTTTGCGGGATTGATTGTGTACATAAGCAGATCATCGGCGTACAAAGCAAATTTAAGCTCCAGATCCGTAATTTTAAAAGGTTTAATCTGAGGGTCGGTCCTAAGCCGGCAGACAATAGGTTTGATATAAAGATTAAACAATAGAGTTGACTGAGGGCACCCCTGCCTGGTGCCTCGGGAAATGGTGACCCAGTCCATCAGAGCTCGGTTGACTAAGATTTTTGCCTGAGGACCAGAACAAATGGATATCTAACCGCTGAGACAAATTTACAAGGGAATCCAAAATTATACAAGGATTCCCATAGGTATGACCAGTTATTGAATAAACAAAGATAAGACCGAGATTATGGAATGGAACCAAGATGCTGAAACACAGGGGATTAAGCCTCGAATGAGGTATCTTGGCATCCATTTAGCCCAGAAAATTGAAGACATATACAAGATCAACTGGACTAGGGTCTCTAAAGGTCTCTGTAGCTTGCTTCTGCGGTGGCCAAGCCTCCCTTTAAACATCTTTGGAAGGGTAAACCTGATAAAAATGATCATCTTGCCAAAAATAACTTTTCTATTTAATTCAATTCCGCTATCTTTTATGGCATCTGATATTGCGAAATTGCCGGGAAAAATTGGTTCTTTTCTCTGGAATACTAAGTCCCCTAGAATCGCTTGGAAAAAGCTTAGGAGAAGTCTAAAACGGGCGGTCTGGCTAAACCAGACCTATTCACATACTGTCACGCATTTCATTTAAAAAACTTTAGAATCCTGGCTAACAAGACGGATTCATCCTCATTGGGTCTATTGTTTCGGGCATTATTACATGACATCCCTCAGGGGCAAGAGTTTTTTCTTTTCAAATTTGGGGACCCTAAGTTTTTTTAAAAAGTCAGGCTTAAGATTCTGGGTGCTCCTTTAAAAAACTGGATCTACATCAGGAAGAGTCTCAAAAATTTCCGATTATACATGCCAGGCCCCAATCTGGGACTCCCTGTTCACCCCAAACTGTCTTAGAGATCAACTTTCTCGGCCACTGAAATTGGCAGGCATTCTATTCTAAGGCGATCTCCAGAAGGACTTGCAGCTGTTGAGCTGGGAGTGCCTTTCTGGCATAACAGGTGGCACGCTTACTAGATTTAAGTATTACCAGTTGTCGGGATGGTGGGCAACAAACTCCTGGGACCATGAAGAAGTAAGTCCAAAATTTGATTCGGTTTCAAGGAGGGGAGGTTGGAAACGGGAGATCTCCTTTTGGTATTGGGCCCTTCTGGAAGTTGGGGAAGTTACGGAACCTGAACTTCAAAAACTATGGGGTAGTGTCCTCAGTGGCAATATTTATAATATCGGCGATATCTGGGGAGATTCCTTCACTATGCTGCAGGCAGTGGTTAAACCCGCTGCTCTCAAAAGAAATCATCTTTACACTGCATATAGGGTATATTGGACACCGGGAAAGCTAGCTAAGGTGACGGGATCAGAATATCACTGCCCTAGGTGCAAGCACCCGGCTGCAGATGATCTCCATATGTTTCTGGACTGTCCGGGGATTTCCCACTATTGGACTGAGGTGCAAAAATCTTTGTAGGATGTGCTCCATCAACAAGTAGAGGTCAACCCTAGGACAATCTTTTTTGGCCTTACGACAGACTGCCGCCTGAACAATCCTGCCTCTAAATTTATATTGTATGTCATAATCCTGGCGAGGAGAGAGATATGCAGGGCCTGGAAAGCTGTAAATGCCCCAACATTCGCGGAATGCCTGAAACATATAATTTTTACGAGTGAATCTGATTTGGCTTGTGACAGTACGAGCTTAGATAAGATCTGGGCGGCCCTAGTGGCCTGGCGAAACAAGTAACGGTGGTCCTATGATTTTGCCTGGGTTCTGTTGGCTCTTTTTCTCCTAAGTAACACATGGTCTTGTAGGCGGTGTGAACTGGAGTGGATCAAGAAAACAGTACCGGCTTGAGGGAATTCCATCTCCCTTTTTTTCGCAGGCCTAACGCCAAGGTCGGAACAGGTCGGCCAGATGAGAAGGGATGGAGAACTAAGAGCCACATGGTTTTCCATTTACTTTACCACCAAATTACTTCACCAAATACTAGGTTTTGTTTAGAAAGGTTAGTGCATCCAAAAAAGGAGACTACAATGGGTTCCTGTTTCCCTCCAAATGTAACTAATCTATTTGTGAAAAGCTTTGATGGAATTCATCTATCAAATGCCAGCAACCCATTTGGTGCCAACGTGAAACCATGTCAAAGATATATATTTCTACTCTGCAATCGCTCTGAAGAACTGTTAAATAGATTTGGGCAATAGCAAAATACCCTGAACCAACAGCATTATTCACTAGCGATCATAGCAATTCCAAAGCCAGTTACCTTGATTTAGAGATGAAACGCGATTTACGCAAGAACTATGCCATGCTGCTCTGAAAACCGTCAGGATCCAATTCCTTCTTACAATACAAGCCCCATCATCTGCATGTTCTGCATGATAATTTCCCTGTTGGACACGTGTTACTTTTGCTTGTGCTTCAACTATAATTATAAACAAAAATACTTATTTTAAGAATCTGAGACATAGATTTAAACAACTAAGATGGGGGGGGGGGAAGTTTCCTATTGCATGTAGCCAAGACCTGGAACCAGCTTCCACTATCAATACAAAATAGCCCATCACTTTTAGTATTCCGGAAAGCCGTAAAAACCTGGCTCGTCTCAGCTTCAGCTTAGCCCTATTTCCAACTTGGGCAGTCCTAGACTCTATTCATCTGACCCAGCTCCAAGATGCCTTAGGGCATTTGTGCGCTCTACAGATTTTTAAATCAATCAATCAATCAAGCAATCAATAAGGCCAAAGATGAAAAAGAACACACTTTGTGACTGGTAACTAGAACATGCAACTGTGCCCTAGAGAGAGCCTCCAGACTCCCAAAATCTATGACACTCACAAAACACAGATAATGTATGTCACCATATTCAATCCTCTCAGTAATTCCATCAAACATATCATTATATGTCTAGGCATACATCAACAGCCACAAGGATTCATTTCACAAAATCACTCTGCTCCTTTAGGAGAAATAAAAATATCTATCTATGGCCATGTGACCAAAGTACAATTAATTCAGCCTAATTTATGTGTAACAGAACGTTGACAGCAAGTCGAGGCCTCAGTGCAGTCATAGACTATTGTAGATGAAGCAATCAAGCACCATATGCGACTAACACAAACAAGTTTACTCATGGCAGCATCACACACACTTTGATCACTTTTCCTAACTGCAACACCATCAAAGGAATTGAAGTCATTATTTGTATATGCAGTGTACTCTATATGGGGTCAAGCAACATATAATAGGAAGATGAGAATATAACAATTTTAAAGCAAAATTTGCTGTTATGTAAAAACACCCCATGTGCAACATTTACTCAGCTAAAGCATGCAGCTGATGATTTGATATGGACAGTTTTTTGTTAAGTGCAACCTCATGAAGAGGTAGGGCAATGGCTCACTTATTTTTGATCATTTTTAAACCTTGATACTGTCTATACTGGCCAGTGATAATATGTAAAATGATTGGGCTCCCATGCAGAATGTAATGAGGGGGCCAGGATCTGCACAGATATACATTGGCTTTGACCTCAGTGGGGCCCCCTGAAAGGCACGGGCCCCCGAAATGGTTGGGGCCGCCCCAGCACTGCAGGGACCTGCATAACAACCCTGCCATGGACAATCTGAGAGAGACATAGGGTAACCTTTCGCTGGGCCTCTTTCAGCCATCTCAACGGATTTTTTGAGACTTGTGGTTTACAAGCATTTCTAGCTTTGCAGTAGGGCACGGGGACAGTTACTTGTAAAGAGTTGTTTAGTTGCACTTATGGTAGTAGTCTCTGTGCCAGACCGTTCACTTACATTGGACTGTTGCCACATACAGCTATGCAGCAAGATACAGTGGCTCTACTTCGGGAACAACATAAAGAATAGTTTCAATATCGTCAAAAATCATGCTGTGTTGGTTGAAATCAATCAATGCAAAAACCTTTTAACATGTAAAAAAAGGCAAGACAGACACTACATGCCATTAAATCACTGTATTAAAATGAATGAATAAAACATACAGTAGCAAACAGTGCTCTGTGGGTTGGGAAAGATTTTTGAGAGGAAATTTTAGTCTAAATAAGATCTGTTAGTGGCAAGAAGAATATTAGCAGCAAAATTCAAAAGTGATTTAACAGGTTTACAATTCTTTTTCTTTCTGCTTGGGAAAGCATAGTGGCTTTCCTGAGTGTGTAACTCTGTCTCATTCCATGCCATTGCAGGAATCCTGCCAGGCATGCAAAGGCATGGCTTAGGGGCTGAGGGGCCCCCTCTCAAAACAAGAAACTCTGCATGCGGGGACCCTTGCTCCACGGTGCTGCAGGGGCCTCTGTTACACCCCTGATACTGTCCTAAATTACACTTTTCAGTGTGAAACCCTCATAAATGTATGTCACGGAGTCTAACAATGCTTTCAGTTCATCTGCATATGTGCACTAGTTTATGGTTGTTTCTGTACCTATTGTATTAAACCCAGTTGTTTCTACTTCAAACATAACCACTCGTGTCCAATTTTCGTGTACTACAAAGCATACAGAGTTCATGCACACTTTCAAATTGTTATGATTGCTGGTTGTCGGAGCAGTGCCCCATTTCGTATTTTCGGTAAATGATACTGACGGTTGCCCTTTTAAAAGCAGCATTATGTGTCAATGACCAGATTTTTGACATCCCTTTCCTCTTTTCAGGTAAATCATTAAGACTTTGTTATTCTTCTCAAAATAATCCAGATATCTAGTGTTGGGTCTTTCTGTAACCCTCTATTGTGTAAAGAAGTAACCTTCTAATTTGGTACACAATTAATCGGAGGCGCCATCTTTGTTACCTGTCCTTACCTTCAAGCACACATTTTCCAGTGCATCTTTCAGGCACCATGGAGGCTCAGCACAGTGTCGTGTACACCGAATGCAGATATGTTTATGCAGCACATCCCTCTCCTCAAAGCCTCAGATCCAATTTTTGGTTTTCGAACAACTTTAAACATGTGGGACTGCTGTACGTCTCTTGTTATGTTCCCAGTACACTATTGACATCTTATTCTCACATTTGGTTTCTGAAGGTGTTGGACCTGGCCCTTCTTGCAGGTTTATTCCCTAAATTGTAAAAAAATTGTAAATTGATACTTGTATAGCGCACTACTCACCAGCAAGGGTCTCAAGGCGCTTGTACGAATACCTCTGTGGAACCCATCCTGGCTTTCCCTGTGAGGTGTCCACTCCTGGACACCCCCAAGGTGGAGGCCAGGCATCCTTAGCGTTGTGGGGGCCGTTGTGGAGATTAAGCAAGCTATTGCCCAGAGTTGCAGAGTGGGACTCCATGATTGGAATAGGCACCGAGGCGAGAATTATCAGGTCCGTGGAATTTTGAGCCCAAGACCCACCGAGGCGGGGAATTGAACCCTGGTCCCGGGCTAGCCCTCTGCATCAGGGTCTGCCGCTCTAACCATTGAGCCACACTTCTCCCTGAATTTTTCCCTTTTGCCTCCAATTTTTCTGATCCTGTTTTTGTTGCCTTTAGGAATGTGGGCGCTTTACCACTGCTAATCAGTGCTAAAGTGTAAATACTCTCTGCATAAATTGTGATTATAATTGGTTTATCCATGAATGACATATTTGAGTTACTGGTAAGTCGCTAGTAAAAGGCACTATGTGTGCCCAGGGCCTGTTAATCAAATACCCCTAGTGGCCCTGCTGCACTGGTGTGCCACCCACATGAGCAACCCTGTAAACATATTTCAGGCCTGCCATTGCAGTGTCTGTGAGTGCAGTTTTAACATGCAATGTTGACCTGGCAAGTGCACCCACTTGCCAGGCTAAAATCATCCCTTTTACTACATGTAAGGCAACCCTATGGTATCCCCATGGGCAGGGTGCAGTGTATGTGAAATGTAGGACATGTACTGGTGTGTTTATGCATGTCCTGATAATGAAATTCTGTAAATTTTGTTTTTTCTTCTATTGCAAGGACTACCTCTCCCATAGGCTATCATTGGAGCTACCTTGTAACATTGGAAGTTAGGTTCCCTGACCTTAGAACATTAAAATACTTCTTGTAGTGAAGATAGTTTTTAAATTGTGCGTTTAAAAAAACCCTTTTTCAAACTTTATCGTTCTGTGTGCCTCTGCCTGCTTGTTGCATCAACGTTTGAATTTGAAAGACAGGGGGTGTTTGCACATTCACTCCAGGCACTAAGGGAGCTGAGGTGTACCCTGCATTCCTGATGGGTATACCTGAGCTAGAGTGGTGGGGGGAGTTGTCAGTGACACCTGAATAGTGCTGTGTCTGCCTTTCACAATGCTGTCTCCAGGCACTGTAGTATAGCTGGACCAGGGAGGACAGAACTGTTTCTAGTAAGCAAGAGAGTCTTTCTTTGAAACCTGCACATTACAAACCCTGAAAGTAGTATAGGTACAAACCTGCCAAATAGAGACCCCCATTTCTAACAGAAGGCATTTATAAATTACTTGTATTGATATTTTGTAAATAATCAAGCCGAGATTTCTTTTGAAGGACTTCTCTATTGGTACAGTATTGACTTTAAGTTGCATCCTTATCTTTCCTTTTGTCTTTAGGGTTTACACCATTAATTAGTTCTGCACATGAAATTTGAATAATGTAATATCCCATTGGCGGCTTTTATGTGTCGTAAATACATCAGTTTGAATTTGGTGGGTTAGGTGAACCATCATAAACTCACGATTCACCTGCCCCACCAGACTAACTGTTCCTCATTGCCTTTCTGGAGTAAGGGAATCTCTGGGTTCTTTAGCATAACCTCAATCATCCTGACAGGGCTAAACTGTTTAACAGGCAGTCCATCCATAAATGGGCCACTAGGTCATAGTGATAGTCACCTGCTCTTTTTAGGACAGGGTAACAGTCAGGGCCGGACTGGCTACCGGGCAGTTGTGTGTGCTGCCGAGCAGGGGGATGCTTTCGTTGATGGGGACCTGTGTGTGCAAAACGAAATTCGCTTTGCTTTTTTTTTTTCAAAGCGCACGCAGGTCCCCATCAACGAAATACGCCCATACCACGGAGAAATCATCCCCCTGCTCGGCAGCACACACAACTGCCCGGTAGCTAGTCCGGCCCTGGTAACACTCATCAGATTTTCCTATCTACAACCACTATGTATAGCCACGTACAAAGGTAGAGAACCCCCTTTGCATCAGGGCCATCGATTAATTTTTAACAAACAAAATCACACTTTCATTGAAAAACACAAACGCTTAGCAGGGATATCAACATTCTTCTTAAAGTTTCTTTATCAGATGAGTGAAGGCCATAATGTTGTTCCATTGCCTCTAAATGACTAAATGAGGGCCCATACTCACTTCAGCTCTAGTTTTGGATTAAGGTTCTGATGTTCTATTTTCAACTTACTTTAAATGTTAGTGTGACAAGGGTTATTTGCCATTTTATATGCTGGTAATCCCTTTGAATCTGATCATGAATGTTGATTGTTTGGTATTTTAAACTTTTTAATGACACACTAATACTTGTTTGTTAAGTTACTATCATGTAATATTAGTTTTTGGGTGAATCAGTTCATCAATATGATGTCAGCCTGTTAATATTACTCATATCTATTGTCAACTTATAATGATGAGAATTTATTAGCCCTGACTACCAGTCCTGATGAAGATCCAGTCTGATTATTGATTTGCAGGGTTGAAACATTGACGTAGCGGCACTGACAGATCTTCTTATCATGAATGTCTTTTTTGCAGTAAATGTCTGAGTGTTACTATTACTTGTTTATGTGATCATCCACTAGATCACTGACTGGCATGTATAATTTGGTTAATACGATTGCCTGGTTTTTTTTCTAGCACAGGCCTACCTTTAAATGTTTTGTACAATTAATGATAATTGGATACAGTGCATAAGTTTGTTAAAAAAATTGAATGCCTCCATTTGGATCCTTGGTCCCTTTTAATGATGTATCCAGCACACAGGTAAAAGTAATTCTGTGCAGCCTGGTATACCAGATCAAGGAAGCAAATGTCTGTCTTTGTGTGGTTGTAACTGGGAGATCTTAGAATTTTCCTTTATTTTTCTTAGTGTTAGCTGGTTCGTAATTCATATAAAAAATAATCGGGTATAAAGAAAGGGTGGTGGCATCTCAGCAGGATGAAGAAGGTAAACATTTTCTTCTGGAAACCCTGGCAACAAAACAATTCATTTTAATTGGTTTTAAATAACTGTTAAAAATAATGGTTTCATTATTTTTCTAGCTTGCTCCATTACTGAGACAGCAGTATTTTAATCTGTACTCCATTTACTAAATAGGACAGTTTAGCCTTAAAGCAAAATTAGCTTGAAAAGCTTTGTCACTGTAGGGGCATGTTAAAATTATTGTTTTACATGTCTCACTTTTAAATACCATTCACCTTACCATGTGGGTTACACGACTTATAAAGGGGTGACAATATTTAAAATGAAGGCTTTTAATTGTTCACTACCTGTTAAAAAGGGTTATTTTACCAGATTGTCCAACAGATTTTACACTTCAGCAGTCGCGCTACAGTCATAGGCCTAAATCCATCTTTCACTTTGTCATAGTAGTGGATGTTAGGTGACATTAACAATTTTCAAATCAGGAATGTGTTTCTATAGAATACAGTATGGCCTTATACAAAAGTTCAGTTCAAAAAGTTCAATTAGGGATTAGCCAATTTCTACAATATTTAGTGGCCATAACACAAACCCTGGCAACAGTGCCCCAGTACCCCGGAGTGCAGAGACTAGAAAACCAGCAACAACAAAATGCGGATGCCCATGCATGAAGGGGAATGAAGGGGAAATTTCTTGCACCTAACACAATTACAATTACAGGTTTTTAAACATGGAATCTTGATAAAGATGCATGAATATGTATTACTTTGCAATTTCATAAAATTCTAAGAAAACTTGTGAAATTATGCTCTTATGGTGAAATGTGATCTATCTTATGTATCTTTCTTTTCTGAGCTCACATCTTTTTCAAAAAAATCTTGCAAGATGCCAGCAGGAGATTTGGCTCAGGCACGACATTTTCTATGTAAACCAGTCTCCTGCTGGTGTCTCAAGAGACTTTTTTACATTAAATGTGTGCTTAGGTGAAAAATCAAATACTACAATTCTCTGGAGTGGTATTATTAGTTTAGTGATCCTACCAAATCAATAAACCACACTATAAACCAAATCTGTTTAGGTGAAAACACAATTTTGAAAGAACCGCTGCTCATTGTCTGGTAGCAATGGCTAAAGCAGCAGGCAAACCCCAGAGGATTTAAAGAAATCAGGCTGCTTTTAAAAAAAGGCTTCTGTTTTCAGAAGCAATGACAAGGATGGTAGTTTGCTGATATTTGATGCCCACCATCCCTGTGAATGTGACCTGATGTAGTGTATCATAAATTGCGACCTGCCTAATGGATGCACGTTAGACAGGGCATTATAGGACTCAATGCAATTCCTTATTTTAGGAAAAAATCTATTAGTACACTTGGCGGTTTGCAAAATCTGAATGAATTTACAAAAGATTGGTGTAAGATTCATGACATCTTTTTTTGTGAATTGACTCTTACTAAATCTAGCCCCTAGTCTCTAATATGGAAATCAAAGTCTTCCAGTGGGTCTGTGATTGGAGAGTGTCTCTCAAAGATGGATACTTTGTTGCTGAACTCCCACAGAAGTTGTTGGTTTTAGAGTCAAAAGCTCCAAGGCAGACACCCCTGTATTTTGTAGCTGCTGAGGTAGTTTCACATGTTGGATGGATTTGCCTCCTCACCTAGGTCCAAGATTTTACCTTTGAACTAAGCACTTTTATGGAAGCTGAAACCCTCCAACAGGTCAAGGCTGGAGCCTTAGCCGGACGGAGCAGTATAAAGAACCTAGTCTTCTTTCCCGCCTTCGGTGCGACCTCCCTGGGAATGCTTCAGTACCTTGTCCTGTACCTCCTGTGGTGAAGAAAATGACCATGGGCCTGATTTAGACTTTGAGGAATTGAGTAGTGTCCCTCTGAATGGTGGAATATATTATCTCCTCTGTCTCGATCGTACACTGCCTGGTAACTTTTAGATGACTGTCAGCTTAGCTGTGATCTATGTACCTTCAAAGGAACAGCCGTCACCAGTCCTGGGGGTGCATATGAGAAGCGTTTCTTGACCTCTCCAAGTTAAAAGAGATGGAGCCCAGCTGCATTAGTTCTGCCAGCCATTCCTATACACTCCCAGATAGTTAATCCCTGCTAAGTGGTCAGCAGATAACACTCATTTGCTCTATCTCCGCTAAGTAGCAGGATACTGTCCTCTGAGCTAGAGTTAGGTATTCCTCAGACGCACAATTTATATTTTTGCAAAGATACTTCACCATCTAAGTAATCACACATCTTATTTCATGAGTAAACCCGATTTTGAAATCTATGTAGAAAATAATTGCTGGTGTATTTTTCTAGCTTTTCCTCAAGAGTAGAGAGGAACTAAATATTGTAATCCCAACTTGGGGGTCTATTAGGATGGCGGTCGGGAAATCACCCTGACCGCCATGGTGGCGGGAAAAGACCGTCCGCCAGGACCGCGGCATAACTGCCGGTCCAATTAGTATGCTCCGCAGTCGAAATACAACCGCGGTGGTACGATCGCGGCCTTTAACATTGCGGCCTTTAACACAGTGTGTGGCAGGCACTGCACAGTGCCTGCCACCTGGTACAGAGACATGTGGCCCAGTGCACCCATATACCCCCCAACATATCGGGGGCCCGCAATGGGACCCCGGAGACATTCTCTGCATGCCTTTCCATGGCGGTACCACCGCCATGGAAAGGCTGGCTACCGCTGGCATCATAATCATGCCGGCGGAGAGTGGGCCTGCACCGGCACCATTGTAGCGGTCCAGTTCCGCTCGCTAGGCAGGCATGCGGACTGGTACCGGCAGAAAAGTGGCGGGTAGAAAATCTCACCACCACAGTCAACACCACCATGCTAATGGGACCTGTGGTGTCCCGGGTTGCGATCATGAGCGGATGTCCGCCGCCGGTCCATCCGTCCACCATCCTAATAGACCCCTTGGTTTGTTTATGGAACAACATAGCAAGGCCTACACAGTGAAATCACTTAGGGATTCTATTTCCAGGTGGCAGCATATCAACCCCAATATGGTTTGTGCCCTATTTGTTACATATTAGCCTTCTTGGCTTACAAGGTACACTTTAAGGGTGACTAAAAATAAAAAAAACTTTTCCTACAAGTAAAATCACTTTTTCATGTCATTTGTCACCTCAGTACATTTAAACTACAGCACAGCCAGAGCACAATGTGGCTGCTGGCAGGTATAAAGTTTTATCATCCCTGTGCATGGTGTAAATACACAATGAAGCCCACATATCAAAGTTAACTTTCATGTCATAGGTGCATTTTCTGGGCCATCTACAATGATCTTACAGAACAGTTGAATGAACCAATTTAATTAAACAAATTTTACTTTTCCTTGGTGACTCTGATTAGCAGTATCACTTTAGAGTTCTAATTCCAGCATAAATAGGATCTAGAAAAAGGAAAAAAATGTGGCTTGAAAAGGCAAATTGATAGGCAAATTTTAACAGCAACATTCTGAGAAATGCTTTGCTTTTTACGGGACAAAAACATTTGGGAACTTCGTGGTTTTCAATGGCATGATTACAATTTTCCAAGGGTACTTTTGAGGGCCTATTTAAGAATATGGCAGAGAAAAAATGATGAAGCACCGGCTAAGCATTGACAGAGATCATTAGCAGGTCAGGGATATGTGAATAGGAAGAAATGGAAGGGTCCATTTGCATTGGTTGTGTCTGAAAAGACAACTATATTTATACACAGTCAGTTTTACAGAACAAAATATTTTGATGAGTTAAAAGGTCCTTATAAAAATGTATCCCACGAAAGTCACAGCAAATCTGGATGCAGTTTAAAGGTACTCATTTTTTATGTGCTCAAACATTTGTATTTGTTCTCAAGGTTGTCTTAGAAGACCAGTCTTTACCTTGCAAAATGCGGGAACGTAAATGCACCCAAACCACATATTCCCAAATTGGACTTGTTGTAGAACAAAGGTTGTTTAACATACTGGTTTTCATGTGTTGAGCGACAGCAACACCATGTAGGGACCAGATACTGATTCTCAAGTGAAGTCACATCGCTTTCAGTAGGCAGAACTGAGAAACTCAGTGCTTCTCAGAATGTGCCACAATTTTATTAATCCCTGATTAAGAATTGCTATCCTATCTGGAACAAAATGCTCCTCAACAAAATAGTTTTTACCTTTTTTACCCTTTGCTGATTAGATCTCTGTTTGCCTCGAGAGGCCTAATTTGACATCTCATAAAAAATTCTTCACATCTTCTTTCAGGTCGACCTGTGAACATAATGTATGTCCTGAATTTTTAAAAATGATGGGCATGATTAGCATGGCGGGCGGACGTCCAACAGAGATGGGGACTGCCCGACTTAGTGTTGGGGCCAAATTACAATGTACAGGTTTTCCATTGCTGTGGGTGCTGCTGGCAGCACCACCCGCCGCAATGGAAAAAAGCGATGGGTAGCAAATGCCTGTACTATGTGACAGGCTCCATGCAGTGCCTGTAACTTGGTACAGGAATCTGTTGGGGGACACAATAGGTGCCCCCACACCCAAAGAAAGACTGTCTGTGGCAGTCTCCACTCCATCCTAATCAGCCCCTATGTTCTTTGTCCAGCAAAGTGAAGTTTGAATTATCCTCCCCAGCCCTAAATACAGTGCATCTCACCAAAGTAGTGCTATAACTATCTAAATTCAATTGTGTAAGAGTGGTTCAACCTGCAACAGAACACTCTCTCAGAATTCTGCACAGCTGGACTGTCACGTCTGGTCTGTGCACCTCGGTCGTCACCTGTATGGCTTAGATGCCCCTTCAATCAAGGGATAAGATAGTCAGTGGGCATTTTGGGGTGTGTTAGGGTGTTGGCTACATTTCACGCCTGGGCAGAGGTGGTGCCTCCTTTAGGTCTAAATGAGGGCATTAATTATCACACTTACAGCATTTAAGGTCATACTATTGCAAAGGACTTTGTCAGGTGTGCAATTAGTAGTAGTCAATATCACCATATCACATTAGCCATTGACTGCCATAGTGGGCTGTCTAGCTGGTATCAATTGAGCTGTGTAGGATATTTTTTGAAAATTGTGTTCCCTAAGTGGAACGTTCACCACCAAATTCATCAACTACTCACCAAATGCTACACATATAGAGTCATCAAGATGGTGTTCGCACTAGTACTATGTTCAAAACCTAATGAGACCATTATCTAGCCTGGAGGTAAAAGTGGTAGAGGGGAACTTAAGCCAAAAGTGGATACATCTGCAACTGAAAAATTGGAATAAAGTGGAGAAGATATAGAGTGCATACCAAAGGTGTAATGTACATCAGAGACCATGATTTAAAAATGCTCCTCATCACTTACTCCATGTGTAATGCAGGAGGGATGCAGTTTATGAATTGTTTCCTAAGGGGCTCAAGCAAAGGTTTTTTGAAAATATAATAGGTTAGTCAGCGGAGTAGATATCCTTCCCGAACTTGATTTGAAGGATATATTTTTTTATCGACTGTTAGAACGTTGTATCTCAGAGATGCCACTGAGCAATGACAAGTAGGTGGCAATGGGCACAATTTCAAATAAAAACATACCGTGAAACAAAAATATCAGGTAAAAATATTGGGGTGTAAAAAATATTATCAACAGGAATATCAAAGGTAAGAATATCATTTTGGGGCCGATTCCGATCCTGTAAAATTCTCGTCCGTACGATTCGCATCCGGAACCGTTTCCGTACGACTCGTACACAAACTGTATGACTCGACGAGTACGATCCGGACCGGGGTATCAGGACGCGATCGTACGGTCCACGTCAGGTAAGGGCGATTCGTACGGAAAAGCGCACATTCACATACACACCGTACAGTGCGTACCCCACCATGATCGCAGGGGTATGCACCGTACCCCTGCGATCATGGAGGGTACGCACCGTACACCCAGTGGACATGGGGTACGCACCGTACACCCAGCGTACATGGGGTACGGTGCGTACACCCCAAGATCGCGGGGTACGGTGCGTACATCCCGTGATCGCAGGGGTACGCACCGTACCCCTGCGATCATGGGGGGTATGCACCGTACCGGGGGGGCCGTTCTGTACCTGTTTCGGGGCAAACTCTGCTTTTACGGCTGTTTTCAGCTCCCGTAGAAAAAGGCTTGTACGGTGCGTACCCAACACGAATCGTACTTGCCGGTTCGGAAAAAGCAGCCGCGACCCGTACAGATGTCGCGTACAGCTGGTTCTGAGGGAGATTCGTACGGGGATTTGATTTGTACGGTCCCTGTACGATTCGTACGGAGTCCAGCTCCTGGTACGGATCGTACTTCGTCGTACGTACGGGGGACATTGCAGGGTACGATTCGTGCTGGAAAAACGCTCCGAGGGGCAATTCGGAGCGCTTTTTACCGGATCGGAATCGACCCCTTTATGTGTTTTTTAAAGATCGCTGCAAAAATATCGAATTAGAAAATGTTGTACATCATAGCATTTGTAAGTGTTATTTTGTTTGTACTTTATTGTAATGTGTTTGATGTTATGTTTAATAACTTCTTTATTAGTGTGTTTAGTAAGATAATGTATTTATTATGAATTTATTTATTTTGTATTTTTAGTTGTGTTCATGTGCACCAAATAATGCTCATATATACTTCTTTTAGTAGTTGAATGTAGAGTTTTTATGGAATAGGGGTGGGGAGATTTTTTTTAAAGTGAATATTTTAATTTAATGTTAATAATGTTAATGGTATGCAAATTAATATTGTAAAATGAGTAAATGTGTTTTGTTACAGTTTATAATTATTTTGAATGTCTATATTATTAATGTTAAATGAAAAACAATACTGTAAATATTATAAGATTTATTCGCAAAAATGTTTGCAAATATTTATTATACAATTGTACTTAATTTATTTGTAATTATTTTTTTTAATACTTTTAAGGATTTTTTAATGTTGAAAATTATACTGTCATACTAAATACATTGTTTGAATATTTTTAAATGTTGAATTTTACTTGCATTTTCAAAGTTTTTAAAATGTTTGAAATGGAATCTGATTAAATATGAAAGTAGAATAAATATGTATTACTTATGGAGTATACATTCAAATCTTGTTTTATTTGTATATAATATCAGTATATTTATGAAAAAAGTTTTTTAAACAAAGTTCCTATAATAAAAGATGAATATGTTTAATATTGGGATGAGTTGAGAAAGCATTTTTATAAAATGTATCAATTTAAATTGTTTTAAAATATATGTTTAATTTTAAAGTTAGTCTTATATAGTTTTTTGTGACTTTTATTTTGGGAGTATGCATTTTTTAATGTTATGTTTCAAAGTTTAGGAATATTATTAATTATGAATACAAATATATTAATTATTAATAGTGATAAACATTATTTTATATGTTAATGTTTAAATATAAACAGGTAGATTCATAGGGGCCCATTAGGATGTCAGGCGGATTGCCCCCGCCAGGCTGGCGGTAGCCACCGCCAGCCTGGCCGGGGCAAACTGCCCGACATCCTCACTAGTTCCCCCCCGCCATATTAGTATGACGGGGGGACCTCGGCGGACGGAAAGACCATCCGCCGCTTTTCTGCCCCGGTCGCCTTGCGGCCGGGGCGGAAAATGAAGAATATGGTGGAGGTGTCTATCAGACACCGCCAGCCATATTAGCATGGGCATTTTGCAATGCCTTTCCGCCACGGAAAGGCATGCGGTCTTTACTCTGGGGGCCCCCTGCGGGCCCCCAGAGTGAAGGAGGGGTGGGGGCTGCACACGGGGGTACCTCTGGTACCCCCCCACATTTGCAAAAACAATGCGGCAGGCACCGCGCGGTGCCTGCTGCTTTGTATATGCAAATGCTGAAATGCATTTCTAGCACTGTGGCGGGCGGTGCTGAGAGCACCGCCCGCCACAATGCTACAAATGCAGGATGTGCCCGCCACTGTCGCGGGCACATCCTAATGCCCCTCACGGGATCCCCGCCCTTATGGCGGCCGGTCCCAATCCCCCTTAGTTTCGGTTTCTGTGCTTTTTTTAGATAATCTTTGTTTTATTTTATTAGTCAAAAAGTATGTATGAGTATGTAGTATATTTTGTGTATATAATCTTTTAGTGTACTGTACCTTGCATAACATTTTTTATAGTGGAATAGTAGATGTCAACTCTTTAGTGTCTAACACCTTCCCCAAATTGGTATAGATTTGAGTGTGAATAGAAAATGTCACCTAATCAATGTCGAACCCCTTCCATAGATTGGTATAGATTGCAGTGGGAGTAGTAAATGTCACTCTTTTAGTGTCCAACACCTTCCTGAAATTGGTTTAGATTGGAATGGGAAGAGTAAATGTCACCCCTTTAGTGTCCAACACCCAGAGCATAGCTTCAGGGGTGTTTGGGATGTTACAACCCCCTAATTTGAAGCTTAAACTTCCCCCCAATCTTAGTTCCCAATCTATGCCCCTGCCAACACCTTCCCCAATTTGGAATGGGAAAAGTAAATGTACCCCATTTAGTGTTCAACATCTTCCTCAAATAGATTAGAGTTAGAATAGGAAATGTCACTTCTTTAGTATCAAACATCTTCCCCAAATTGGCTTAGATTGGAGTGGGGATACTAAATGTGCCCCTTCAGTGTCCACCACATTCTTTAAATTGGTTTAGGATGGAGTTAGAATAGTAAATGTCACTCCTTTGATGTCCAAAGTCATCCCCAAATAGGTTTATTATTATTATTATTAAATCGGTTTTGTATAGCGCCAGGTTACCCTGGAGCATCCCTGCGCTTTGGAGTGGGAACTATAAATGTCACCCCTTTAGTGTCCTACACTTTCTTCAAAATGACGTGTTGGGGTGTGAATAGTAAATGTTGCCCCATTACTGTTAATTTCAAACAGTAGTTGTGTACTTGTAATACCATTAATAACATGGAGCAGATTTTTCTATTTTTATTTAATTTTCAAAGTTTACTTAATGCACATATTTTTACTTAAAATAAACATTTATGTATAGATAAATAAAATCAAATTGATATGTTTGTGTTACTAAAGAAACAATGTAATTGACATTTGAGCAGTATTGTATGTTGTACATTTGCCAGATTTTTTTTCCTATGGTAAACATGTTTTTAAATTTCTTAAATTGTGTTATAAATTTATATTTTCAACATCATTTTAACATGTTTTTCAGTATAATTTAAATAACTGTATATTTTTTATACTATAATTTAAGTTATAATTTACAATATTTTATCATTTTTTGGAATATTTTGTGACATGTTTTACATGTTTTATAATTTTCTAAATTTTTTAATACATTTATTCCTCATTTAACTTTTTTCCCATTCTTTTCTATGGGGAGATGTTTTTTTTCTTTAGTTTTATTTAGCAACCATTTCATTTACTGCAACCGTCTATTTTGTTGTCTACTTTGTCATTTTTATTCCATTTTCCAGGATCCAGGTCACAGTAAGATGCGACTGTTTGTCGAAAGGTAAGTCCTTTATAAAAGTTTGTTTATGGTTTTGACATTTTGAGGGTAGAGGAAATGTAGGGTAAACTCTTTTGTTTGTGAGTTTTTTGTGCAATTAGCTGCATTATTTCACTAGTGTGTTTAACTAGTGTGTAGGTTTTGGCTTTTGTACACTGTTTTTGTAACTTATCGAAAGGTTATGTGATATTATATTCTTTTATTTGCATTATAATGATTTAGTGTAATACATATGTACTTTTTGGAATGTAATGTTTTTTTGTAACTGGGTTTTCAGTTTACACGCCCTGTTCTTTATGCTCTCAAAAGGAACACAGCCAGGCTAGGGCTGTCCTCTCCACCCCAAAAGAGGAAAGTCTATGGGGCTCATTATGATGGCAGGCGGTCATCAGCCCGCTTGCCATCATAACCGTGATGGGACCGCCTCCCAGATGTGCAGCGGACCCACCAGTGGAATTACCATTGCGGATGGTGCTGCTGGCTGAAGCAATGTCCACAATGTCAAAAGGGCATGCACAGCATTTCCCGCAGTCCCTGCCACTTGGTGCATGGAACTGCAGGGGGTACCCGTAAGTGCACCCCCCACACACAGAGTTTCCGCCTGACTTTTTGCGGCAGGATATCCGCCGCAAAAAGACAGGCGGAAGGGCATATCATAATCACTACTGCGGTGCCTGCACAGCACCGCCGCAATGTTGTCCTGGTTCCGGTTTCCGCAAGGTGGGTGGAAGAGGACCGCCTTGCAGGACCATGGCAGACAGACTTTCCGTCTGTCACGGAGGAACCATTGTGATTCCCACCGCCATCTTCATTTGGAGGTGGAAATTTTCAGTATGATGGCGGAAGGACCGCCAAACGCCGGCCCGGCGTGGCGGTCCTTCCGCCGTCATAATGAGCCCCTAAGTTCCAGGATCTCACGTGAAATCTATGAAAAGCTGTGGAGAGGTCTAACAAAACTTGATTGGCATTATAGCCAGCGTTAAGCAAACATTTCATGGAGTCTGTTATTTCTGTAAGCGCTGTCTCCATGCTGTGGACAGCCAAACAGCTTGGCTGTGAAGGGTGGAGTACATTGAAGGAATCCAATAATGTTGTTAGTTGAGTGTTTTTGGTCTTGTCAATAATCTTAGAGACCCCCGGAAGCAAAGAGATGGATCTGAAATTCAAGAAGATTTCTGGAACTACTTTTGTTTTTTTTGAGAAGGAGAACTACATTCATCTTTTTCCATGAAGTAGGGACTATCCCAGCTTGCAAAGAGGTTGTAAAGAGAACATGGTAGGTCAGGCTTAGGCTATGCCCTATTAGCCTCACAACCTAAGGGGGGAAAGGATCCAGGGGGTGAGCCAGATTTTCATTTGTCAAAGGAACTTCCCAGTTGTTTGACAGTAGAAGAGTTAAACTGCAACAGTTTACCCTGCATGTCGGGTATTATTTGATTTAGAGCATCACCAGTGAGCTCATTGCCTTCATCTTTAGAAGACTGTCCTAATTTTTTTTAATTTTGTCTTCAAATAATGTGCTCAACTTTGTGCATAGGAAAGTATTTGATTGAAGGGGAGTGCAGTGTCTTTAGGGTCCGTAAAATCCAAGACAATTTGTTGTGCAAACTTTGGGTTGTTGTGGTAAGTGCTCAGGGCAACTTTGTACCAAACTTTGTTGGTTCTGCATATTCTTCAATAGATGTTAAGTTCTTAAATTGGTTCCTTTCTTCCACCAGTTTGTTAATGAACAACCGGGCAGAAGGTTGGTGTCTAGAGGTCCTTGAGCTAGCTCCAGGGGCAGCCATATTGGCAGCCTCACTTAGCCAGTTATTCACCTTGTCCTCTTTCGACTCAGTGTCACCAGTTAACATGGGTTTAATAGATGCTAAAGATATCCTTCAACGAGGATATGTCCACCTTATTATTAGGAGAGGTCCCACTCTCTTCTTTCTCTTAGGAGGGGACCCCTTCCAGAAAAAGCGCTGTAAGAAAGACTTCTCTAGTCCTACCATGATCTAGTGGGGTGCTGGAGAATATAGCATCTATTTTGTGGCCTCCTTTGTTAATTGGTGTCATGAGAGTCATAGAGAGATCAACGGCTTTGAGTGTCTTGGATAGTTTTAGTGATAAGCTGGGAGATAGGTTAACCATCTGAATGTTAATGTCACCCAGGATCGTGAAATTTGCATTGTATGATTTTATGTGCTAGTGCCTGGGTGCTGGAGTTGGTAAAGTCTTCCGCATACCCTGGCGGGTGGTTCAGCACGACCCTCACAAAGGAGCAGTGGGCAGAGGGTGATATGCAACAACCATAGGCATCTGCACCGACCAGGTCCTCAACCTGAAATGTTGTGCATTCCACTGTCTTTCGAAATGCTAAGTCTACCCCTCCTCCGCGCCTGCCCTCCGGGTCCAGGTGTAAGCATGCATAGTTTGGGGGAGGGACAATTTAAAGTCTGGACAAGAGTCTTCATTTAATCAGGGTTTGGTCATAAAGAGGATGTTGAATTGCTCCTCCTCAGTCAGGCTATATTTGAACATGTTTAGGGAGGGAGAGAACATTTATCTGAGCTGCTTTTAGATTTATTTGGGTATCCAGCTGCTTTTTCCTCTCTCTAACTCCTAAATTTAAAGGAAGACAGCGGAGTTTACATGAACAACAGTAAACCAGACCCAAACATTCCAGTAGTATAGGGTTGTTGCTGATCCTACTGCGGGTTCTCAGGCTGAGTGACTTTGTGGAAGTGGAAGTGGTTTGGGGCCTTACCTCTGATCTGCAACCAGCATAATGGCTGGTGTTGGCCACGGTCATAACTCGTGCAGGTGCAGATGGGGTTGCCTTCGGCACCCCAGCGGCATGCCCACTGCTTGTATCCACTGTGCTTCCATGCTTAGGTAGGTGAAATTGACCCGGACACTTGGAACAGTTCTGCCAATCAAAGTGCCACCTTTACATTCATCATGCCCCTAACACTTACCACGACCTAACAGTGTCTCAGCAGCGTGCAACTGTGCAGATTGGATGTGAGTGGATTTAAAAGCAGATTTTTCAAGTGACGAGTATCTAAAACCAGTAATTCTCCTGTAACATCTGTGTTTTCCCATAAATATGCTGGCATTTCAAATTTAAATTCAATTAACAGGTCAGGTGTCATGCTACAATGTATCCCCAAGACAGTGGAGATATCCTCCTGTGACGGCAGAGTGCCTAGTGCGTCCATTCTGGAGCCATGCTTATGTAGGTGAAATTTACTTGGGTGCATGGAACATTAGAACACAATCAAAATGGCGCCTCTATGTTCAACATGCCCTCCCTCTTACGGTGACCTAACAGCATTGCAGCAGCGCTCCTTTGTTCTGGTTGCAGGTGAGTGGATTTAAAAGAAGAGTTGTCAAGCGGCAAGTAACTAAAAACAGCATGTGGGCCCCTTGTTGGTGGAAAGAGGTTTAATTAATAAATTATAGAGGTTGGCTACCTCGGTGACAGGAAAATTGTCTGGTGCTATAATTTTCCTTTATTTTATAGGTACATTGACTACTTCTAACATATTCTACACTTGGGGCCAGATTATGCGTTTCGGAGGTGATGCCACTGCCGCGTTCCCGCACCACTGAGACTTGCCGCTGCCTGCCCACCAGATTATACCTTATAGGTCATCTAGTGGGCGAGCGTCATGGTGGTACTCCGATGATGGCTCTTTAAAGGCGGTATTGCCTTTAAAAAGGGCACTGCAATGGGACAGCACTGCAAGGTTCCTGCACAGCATGGATCCGTCAGTCCATGCCGTGCAGGAACTGGAATGCATGCATACAGGGGGGGCACATGTTATGTCCCCGGACGTACATCCAAATGCGGATGCGGAGAAAACAAAGGGGGCCCTGCAGGGCCCCCTTTGTTTCCTCTTCCCCACAGTGTACATGGAGGAGTAAAAACCTCCATCACACCGTCGGTGGAGAGGAAACTCGTAATATGCTTGGCGGGACCATGATGGCCTCACCAAGAATATTGTAGCCTCTGACCACCAAGACCCCACAAGTCTGCCATTTCTCAGACTGCCAGACTCGTAATTAGGCCTTCGGTGCAGATTCTTGGAGGTTTCTCCCTATGCCTTGATTGAAATCGTAGCAACAGGGGATACATTTGTAAAATGGGTAGATTCATGGCTTGCTCAAAGTTTATGATTATGTTTTGTAGGTAGTAGTTATTTCTTTTATTTTTAATGTGGTTTAAGAGTTCAAAGTAATTGCTACTTTGTTTATTTGGTAGTAGGACATATATAAGTGATGTTTTTGTTTTATATTCACCATGTATGTTGCATATTCGAATTTTTTGTGACACATTTTGAAGGTCTCATCCGTCATCCATGTTTCACAAGTGATATCTGCTGTAGAAAGAATTAAGATTTGTGTGTCATTGTTTAGGTTGTCATATAACAGGAATGGTTCTTCATGTGTCATTTTTAAGTGTTCAGGTTTTTCTACAGATCGGTATTTTCTGAGGGCAGGAGCGGTATTCCCGGTGACTTTTTTAGCATGTGCAATTAAACATTTTAAAGTTGGCATATGTGGTAGTTGGACTGTGATATGTTCAGGGACTCTTTTAGGGTTTTGCCTGTGGGCTCCTAGAAGCTAGTGTATGCTTCTATTATATCCTCCAATACCTTACTTACCTCTACTTCTGTCACTTCTGGTGGGGTTGTATTCTACTACATTAACTGCAAAATCAACTTTTGTGGTGGCTCTCCCATAGCATACATTGGATTTATATTTGGTACATTTCCAACTCGCATTTTACATCAATGTACTTTCTTGGCTGTAGGTGTAGCCCATGTGACTTAGTAATTGCTTTCCTTCCTGGTATGTTACATATCTTTTTGTCATTGTGTCTGAGAGTAGTTTAATAGTATTGATAATGACAATTTTTAAATGTTTATTAGCTTGTTATTTACATTTAAAATTATGCCACTAATTGTATTATTTATACTAACATTTATGTTCGTTTTTTGGAATGTTCCCATTGGGGGTGTTGTAATTTGGAGATGGTGCTTTTCTGTTTCATTTCGATTGTTTATTTGTTGGTATTTTTTTCAGGGTGGATGTCATTGGGTTTTTATTTTGAATATCTTTTGGGGTGAGTTTCTATTTTATAATAATTAATTAATACTTACTTTTTAAAGTTTTTTTTCTGGTGTGTGATTGGTGTTGTTTTTTGGCAGGTTAGCACTTTTCGAAGTTGTAGTTTTTTCTTTTACTAAATATGTGTAAGAAGATAGAAGTTGGAGAGTGTTTTGTTAATTATGTGCTAGTTTACATTTATAATTTTAAATATAAGAAAGTTTTAGTCTAAAGTCCAGAGGCACAGATTTCTTTTTTAAGGGTCTGGCCAGAGAATCTGTCAGAATTTCCACATCTTGTAGCTTTTGACATTTTTTAATTATTCAGTTGATTACATATTGTTGATTTAACTGGTTGTGTGATTTTATTGCTCAAGTTTGTTTATAGTTTGGTTTTATTGGTTAGTTTAGTTTTAGTTGAATCTTTGTTATCATTTATGCGCCTTCCATGGTAAATGCTAACTTAGGGGCCTATTAGGATGGCGGACGGACCTGCGTCCGTCCGCCACCCCCGAGGTGTAGGGACCGTCCGCAGGGGCAGCGGCAGTCCCTCCGGTGCAATTAGGATGTGACCGCCACCCTGGCGGTCACATCCTGTATCTTGAACCTTGCGGCGGGGGCTGCTTCAAGCAGCACCCGCCGCAAGGTTAAAAAATGCATGCCTTACATTTACATGCACAAAGCGGCAGGCACCGCGCGGTGCCTGCCGCTTTGCACATGTAAATGCTGGGGGCTACCATAGGTACCCCCCATGTGCACCCCCACCCCCCAACACCCTGGGGGCCCGCAACAGGCCCCCAAACACAAAAGACCATATGCTTTTCCACAGCGGAAAAGCCGCAGTGGAAAAGCATGTTTCTGCATGCATCCTAATATGGCTGGCGGTGGCTAGCAGACACCACCACCATATTTGTCAGCACACACCGCGGATCAGCGGCGGACAGACTTGCCGTCCGCCGCTGATCCCACAGCCATCCTAATGTGGCGGTGGGTGTTTCAAATGTCCGCGGCCTGGAGGATGCGGATTCACCGCCATCCTAATCGGCCCCTTAGGTTTTGTTTATAGCGTTTAATATGTAATTTGATAGTTTTTAATATTATTTCCATTTATATATATTTATTAATAATTAGGTTGTATAACTGTTAGTAGTTATGTTAATATTTTAGCTCATATCATTATGTAATTAGTTATATGCTTTAATGGGGTGAATTATAATTATTTTGATGATGTAATATAATTTTCTTTTCATTCAAACATGTGTATTATTATTTAATCTATTTTTTAGTTTAATGTAAAAAGTAGTTTTTTTATACTCATGACCGATAATGTGATACTTTTGACAATCTTATTCTAGTCGATATTGTGTGAAGCGATATGTTTAACATATTATGGGTCTCATTACGATGTCGGTCGAAAAGGATCCGAGCAGCATTTGGGTCGCCCGAACCCGATTTGGAACCCGCTTTCCCGACCGACTCGGAAACACATCCGACTGACTGATATTCGAAAAAGGTCGGTCGTTCTGACTTGGTTGCGATCGACATTGGGAGAAACCGAGTTGGTGGGAGCCAAATCATGGAGCTCTAAGGACCGTTTTTCTGACCAACGCATACGATGTCGGATTCGGACACCCTTTCTAAATTGTTCTGTCCTACATGGATTTGCTGTCAGAATCCAGCTTTAGAGCCTGGTAGAAGGGCCCCCAAACACCCAGAGTCTTCCGGTTGGGGCCTTTGGGGGTACCCATGGGTCCCCTCTTCCCAACTATGCTCAGTGTAGCAGGCACTAAGGGGTGCCCGCCACAGGGTTCAGGGTTTTCCGCAACCACCCCTTTTTTCAAAGGGACCCTGTGTTGACAGACAGAACACCGGCAAGTCAATGGGAGTCCGGCCAAACCGTGTTCGGAAACATCATAATCCGTCGGTCAGACTCCCCGAATCTGATTCAGTCGGAAATGATTCCAAGACCGAATCAGTCGGAATGCTTTCTGACCAACATCGTCATGGGGCCCCAAAATATTTATTTAAAGGTGACAATAGTTTTTTAAACTGTATTTTTGTTTGTGAAATAAGTACAAATTGAGATTTTTAACATCAATATTGTGTTTTCCATAATTGTGGTTTTATTAGTTAGGCATAAGAAGGCAATATTTTTGTTAACACAATTTATTTTTCAATATTTTTTGGCTTACATATTGTATGTATCAATATTATGTCAGTGATCCCAAGTAGTAAGTAAGTAAATAGTTTATTGTGTAGTTAATGAAAACCATTACAATATTCCAAGGCATAAAATATATTACCTTCACATGCTATAAAAAGATCAAATGTAAACAATTAATATCAAGTTTAAAAAATATTTTACAAATTTACAAGATCTGCAAATATTGCTTCATTATTCTTTCTTCAATTTCTCAAGATGGGTTAAAAATGTAATTATTTGACAAATTAATTGTGGGTCCTTTGAGTCCATACTCGTTAGTATTGCTGATCTGCAGGTACGAGTGCCTTTTTCATTAAACTTCCTCTTAAGCAAACCCCGGCGGCTGTGCCCTAACTCCGAGCAGATACATATCAAATGCATAAAGTCCTGTACTGCTGCTCCACATAGATCGCAATCTTTTCGGCCAGGGGTCCTCAAAATCGGTTGATCAGCATTGGACAGCAGTTTCCCCATGTGCAGCTCCATATACTTAGTTTTCAGATGCGGCGGGAAGGTGAGGGCCAGATATGCTGCTGGCTCAGACCTCGTATGTGCTTGTAAGACCATCCATGCATGCGCACATCGGCTTAAAATTACTTTATCTTCAATTAATGAGTGAGCTTTTGCTGATTTTTTCATAATCATCTGAAAAGATGTCCAGGGTAGTTTCCTTTTCCAGAGATCCTCCATCTTAGTCATTTTCAACGAAGAATTAAAATACCTTGCGTAGTCTGACTTTGGATCATTTTGCAGAGCTTCCCAGAGTCCAGAGTTGATATCCAAATCCCGATTCAGCCATGTTTTGTACCAGAATTTGATTGTCTCATATCTTTTGTGTAGTTGTTGTTGTTGTAATCCAAACTCGAGGCATACTTGGGCTGGTGAGGCATCACATGACAAATGGATTACTCTTTTGTAGACTCGTGTTTGTATTTTTGTCTAGTAATGGTGCACTTTTCCCGTGATGAACCACACTTCCGTATGCAATACTCGGTAGGAGTTTTGCTTTGATAACTGCAAGAAGTGGGCCGAACGATAGGCCTTTTAGTCGTTTTAGAATGCTGCAGAAAGCAAACAGTAAAGCAGTTCCCTTCTTTTCAATTGTTTCATGATGCGTAGCAAATGAGAACCTTCGGTCCAAATATATACCCAAATATTTGTAGCTGTCAACTACTTCCAGCTTGGTGTTGTCGATTATAAATTTTGGCTGTTTATGTCGACAGTGTGTTATAATCATGACCTTTGTTTTTTTATGTTTATTTCCATTAGGTTTGTTTTGGTGTAATCATGAATTGATCGTTGCAATCCAATTCTCGTCTGGCTTAGAAGTACAACGTCATCTGCGTAGGGCAGATGGGCTAGTGGCAGTGTACCCAACCGTGGTCGGTGAGAATTAACCCCGTCTAACCTTGGTGTTTAGTCAGCCATAAATAAATTGAAGAGATACGGGGCCAATACACAGCCTTGTTTTAGCCCTTCATTAGTGTGGATCCTCCGTGTTAGCCTCTGACCATCGGCAATGTTAACCTGCATCCAGGTGTTGGTGTAAAGATCCAAGATTGGGTTTAGAATTGTGTCTGGTAAACTCTGGTGCTTAAGTTTGGCCAATAATGAGTATCGATTAACGTGGTCAAAGGCTGCTTTAAATTCCACGAAGCATAGGTGGAGTGCCTGTCGCTGTCTTAGGCTTTTATCGGCAATTAGCCCTATCGCTAATATATTTGATAATGTATCTGTGCCACGTCGAAAGCCCAACTGATTCATAGGAATTTTCTTGTTTTCATCAAACCAGTTTATCAAGTCGGTTAGAATCAGGGATGCATAATATTTAATAGGCAATGTGCATTATATTTGATTTGCTACAACAGTTTAAACAGTCCCATATATTTTTCAAATGTATCTTCTGTTCAGTACATGATCATAATAGTTTTGTTGACCTTTTCAACAGTGGGATGTTAGCTCAGCTTTGTGTAGTCTATGTGGTGACAAATCCCAGGCCTGGATTACATGGAAGAAAATTAGTTTTAGGCAAGCTTCTTGCAGATCCGATCATATTCTAAATATTATATATCCCATTTATCTTGCCACTTTAAGCATATTTCTACGTTAGTTGAGTTTGAATGGCATTCTCAGATTATATTGCCTTCAGGGCCTGATACCAATCCTTTGCAATTACTCCACATTAACAAGAATGAGGAGATGTAAGAATGTAATACAGTGCACTCTTTAGGTAAAAGATGAAAACGCAGTCAGTGTTGTAGTTGCAAATGTTTCCCTCTTTGATCATTAGATATTATGAATTAATGTAGAGTATTCAATGTATTGAATTTGAAATTTGTAATTATGCAGCTCTAATATGTGCAATTTGGGCAATATTTGTTAATCTTAACATATACAATTCCCAAAATGATGCCATTATGCCACATTGCATAATTACAGGCTATGCAGTAAAAAGTTACAGCCAAGATGCCATTCATGAGAAAGCAAACAGCCGTTGTTCACAGTGATTTTGTTTCGTCCACTACTTTTTAGTATGAAATGCCTTCTCGTATCAAACATTGATATGAGGGCACAATTCAAGCTAAATTATAGTGCTTCATTCTGAATTTCAATTTCCCGTAAAAACATGTCATGTCATATTTTGCCAACATTTTGCATAAGTAAGCAAAAGCAAACAATCCAAATTACACACACTCCATGTTTTGGTCTATCCTTTTATCACTTAATGAACGAATGACCTGATCCGATTGGATTTCCAAAGGGGCAAGTGAAACAAACTGTTTGTGATAATTTAGAACTACTATATTTCAGATTTCTGTGTGCATTGATTGTCATGTTAGGAACCTTATACGAATAATAAGTGTTTGACATTGAGTTTCTGATTTTCACCCTGTCCAAACTGAAACCACCATCCTAGCCAGGGTAAGTCACAACACACCCTAAATTATCCTTTGCTCACCCTCTTGTAGCTTCCCACAGAGAAGTCAGACTGAACTTAAGAGGAAATGTGTGAGGTATTAGTGCAATATTTCAAACAGTAACAATAAAACAATGAAAACATCACAAAAAAGACTCCACAGCAGGTTACAAAAATATAAATGATTTTATAAGTAAAACATGACATATGACAAAAATCCAATAAGTAGAATCCGAGAAGTAAATGTAAAGAATAAACTGCAATATAGCGCTTAGAAGCAAAAGTATCTATTTGGGATATCTGGTCATGCTGGACCGTGGCAAAGTCAAAAGTTCAGGCTGACAATATTGGAGTGTGCAAAAGGGGATGATGGATGGAGCGTTTGAGCAAATCAAACACTCACCCCCAGTCAACTGATCTGGGTTTAATCCATCACCATTCTTTAGCTCACTCAGCAACCCCAGTTCAGACATGGCCATATGCAAATCAGTCTGACCCTGTGCCTCATGGGAACAGTACAGCCCGAACTGCCAAGCCATGTCTTCCCTGGACCGGAAACAAGCATCCTGGGACCGGTTTCGGATTCATAATCCTCATCAGCCAGGCTATCTTGAATCCAGTGGCCAAGTGAGCAAGGGACTCACGTCTGAGCATACCCTGCCAACTTAGGGCGAACAAAACGATGCAAAAGGGGATGATGGATGGAGCGTTTGAGCAAATCAAACACTCACCCCCAGTCAACTGATCTGGGTTTAATCCATCACCATTCTTTAGCTCACTCAGCCACCCAGTTCAGACATGGCCATATGCAAATCAGTCTGACCCTGTGCCTTATGGGAACAGTCCAGCCCGAACTGCCAAGCCATGTCTTCCCTGGACCGGAAACAAGCATCCTGGGACCGGTTTCGGATTCATAATCCTCATCAGCCAGGCTATCTTGAATCCAGTGGCCAGGTGAGCAAGGGACTCACGTCTGAGCATACACTGCCAACTTAGGGCGAACAAAGCGATGCAAAAGGGGATGATGGATGGAGCGTTTGAGCAAATCAAACACTCACCCCCAGTCAACTGATCTGGGTTTAATCCATCACCATTCTTTAGCTCACTCAGCCACCCCAGTTCAGACATGGCCATATGCAAATCAGTCTGACCCTGTGCCTCATGGGAACAGTCCAGCCCGAAATGCCAAGCCATCTCTTCCCTGGACCGGAAACAAGCATCCTGGGACCGGTTTCGGATTCATAATCCTCATCAGCCAGGCTATCCTGAATCCAGTGGCCAAGTGAGCAAGGGACTCACGTCTGAGCATACCCTGCCAACGTAGGGCGAACAAAGTGATGCAAAAGGGGATGATGGATGGAGCGTTTGAGCAAATCAAACACTCACCCCCAGTCAACTGATCTGGGTTTAATCCATCACCATTCTTTAGCTCACTCAGCCACCCCAGTTCAGACATGGCCATATGCAAATCAGTCTGACCCTGTGCCTCATGGGAACAGTCCAGCCCGAACTGCCAAGCCATGTCTGTATTGGAGTGTGGGCCGGATACAGGGACCCAGTTAGGCCCGCTGAACAAAAGTACCTTGTTTCGGGGCTGCGTCATCGCCAAAGACGATGCGAGGTGCAGCAGAAGCGACGCATCTGTGTTGAGCCCTGCAGTGGATGAGATGCTTTGATTTTCTTCATGCAATGGCAGCAATGCGTAAGTTCTGAGTGCGAAGCGCTTGTTCTGACTGTGATACACTGCTACTGCTCCTACAACAGAGATACGTTGTTTCCGAAGGTGATGCGCTGGTTCTGATCCACGCAAAGGCTAAGATGAGCCAGTGAGGATGCGTGGGTTGGCTTGAAGAAGCACCTCAGGCCTCACTTCCAAGGGTCCAGGACTGGGGTCGCACCACTTGGCAGGGCAGATTCAGGGGCAGATGCAGGTGAGTTGGAAGTCTTTTATGTCCCTGAACGGTAATCAGGAGGCAAGCCAGCAAGCCGTTGGAGTCACTTTGGGCTCAGGTGACGCAGGTCCAGATTTTATCACCCAGGCAGAGGAACAGCAGTCAGGAGGGTAGCACAGCAATGCAGGAGCCCAGCAAAACAGCAGTCCATTACAGTGTAAGACCTTCAGCCGCCACCAGGTCTTCTTCCTGACAGAGTCTTCACAGTTCCAGAACTGGACTGAAGTGGTGGTGTTAGATGTCCAGTACTTATACCCAGTTGTGACCTTGAAGTGGGGGAGAATTCTAAGGAATGTCTTCGTAGTGCACAGAGGTCCTTCCTTCCTGCCATGGCTCCAGACTCACTACAGGGGGATATGCAGCCCTGTGTGTGGAGAGAGGACACAGCCTATTCAGGTATAAGTGTGAGGCTGGGTCCCAGTCCTCCCTCTTATCCTACCCAGGATGCCCCAACAGGCTGTAGATGGCCCATCAGTCACACCTAAGGTCCCTTTGTGTGTGGTTGTGTAGAAGGAATACACAAAGGCCAGCTGTTACCCACCCCAGATGTGTTTACAGAGACAACAGAACGCACAGAATGGCTAAAGTTACATTTCAAGTCCAGGGAATTCCAAACTTGAAAAATCTATCTCTTCACAATTACAAATTACACTTTAAAGATGCAATAAGGTAATCCCAATGTTATCCTATTGGAGGGGCAGGCCTTGCAGCAGTGGAAAATGAATGATTTGCACTGCCAGGGCATGTAAATCTTAAAAGTAAATGTCCTTCATTTAAAATGCATTGCACCCTGCCCTCTGAGGTACGCATAGCATACTTTAGGGCTGAATTATATGTATAAAAATGGACGGTTTAGGCATGGCAAGAGGTTAATCTTGCCAGGTCAAAATGGCAGGGTAAACTGCACATACAGGATCTGCAATGGCAGGTGTGAGCCATGGTCATAGGGCTACTTTAGTGGGCGGCACAATGAGTGCTTCAGGTCTGCTAGTAGCATTTAATTTATGGTTCCTGCACACATGCAGTGCACTTTACTAAGGGCTTATGAGTAAATTAAATATGCCAATTGGGGATGAGCCAATATTATCATGTTTAGGGGATAGGGCACAAACCCTTTAGCACTGGTTAGCAATAGTAAAGCCAGAAAAAAAATAGGTCAGAAAAATTGAACATTTTGAGAATTTCTGTCCATTCAGAAAAAGGATTGTAAAGTTTTGCTCTCAATCATCGCTCATTCTTGGGATTCACTGTTTATATATGGAAAGTATTTTATTTAAGACTAGCAGCCCGTCCCGACGTTGTCTGGGTATGAAATCGAATGTGTGTAATGTGTGTATTCAGATATGGTCATTTGTGTGTTCCCTGGCTTGAGGCCCAGCTGTAGCCCTGGTTGATATTAGCAGGCGCGTGTCCCCCGCTTGAGGCCAAGCTGCAGCCCTGGTTCATGTTAGCAGGCGCATGTAATTAGTGTAGTGATCCGCCGCCTGAGCCTGGCTACAGCCCTGGCTGATGTTAGCAGGTACGTGTAATTTGGTTTAATGTGATAGTTCAGTAACAGCGCGCATGAGAGGCTGCAGTAATTGACCCCGCAGACACGCTCAGTCGCGTGTGCCCCTGCTTGAGGGCCAGCGGCGACCGTATAACAATTAGAATTGTGTAGTCTTGAATTATTGTTTCCCGCTGTTCTTATTTTTTTATGACCCACACCGACGCTCTTCGGCCCGAGTGCTTTTTAGACGCACCCAGGACAAGCCACACACTGCGTTCGGCCCTTTCAGACGCACCCAGGCCAAGGCACACACTGCATTTGGCACCCCCAGTATGTGTGAGACCACGCTTCGAGGTGAACGCCTTTGTGACGCCCCCAGCACACAGCCACAGCAGACAATCTGATTAATGTACGACCCAGATGGCATGAAGTGCGGAACGTAGCACACGCCCCCAGTGTTTTTCACGCCCCCAGCGTGCCCCTTGATGCGGCGCAATTGCGTAACTGGCGCTTCACATGGCATGAAGGGCGGTCACACGCCCACAGCGTTTGTCACTGCCCCAGCGTTTCACGCCCCCAGCGTGTCCCTTGATGCGGCGCAATTACAACTCACATGGCATGAAGGGCGGAACGTACCACACGCCCCCAGCGTTTGTCATGCCCCCAGCACACGCCTACAGCAAAACGCAGACACGCCCACAAGGGACTACTTTGCTGGCACGGTTCTTTTACCTTTTAAATGTATATGGTGGCCGTCTGCATAGCCTATGTTCTTCTGCTGCAACTGCCCTTTCCAACGATGTATTGTGTGTTGTGATTGGTGCTGTGGTTACTGAGATTACCCGCCTCAAAGGTTCTCTCTTTATAATAATAGTATGGATATATATATATACTAGCAGCCCGCCCCAGTGTTGCCTGGGGCAGAAAGGGGCTGGGGGCCGTACACCCGCTCCTGCCCCGACCCCCTCCCGTCCCGACTCCCTCCCGTCCCTCTGTGCACACCCGCTCCCGCCGCCCGCCCGCCCACCCGCCTCCCGCCCGCCCACCCGCCTCCCGCCTCGATTTCAATAAATTACCTGAGCTGCGATCTTCACTTCACCGCCGCTCCTCTTCGCCATGACGTGCCCGCAGCTCCATGTCTCTCCTACTCGTCATCACGCACGTCCTCATCACGCACGTCGCAGCCAGCGCTACATCACGGCCAGAGCAGCGTCGCGGCCGGCGCTACTTCCAGGGCACTACTTTGTTTTGAAACTTAATTTTTTTAATTTACTTTTTTATTTTATTTATATAGCCTATGCCCATCTACACACCCTGACATTTTCATAGATGTATCGGGTGTGTAGATTGGCGCTGTTGTTCCCGAGTTTACCTGGCCAAAAGGTGCAAGTTCTCTCTTTATAATAGTAGTATAGATATATATATGTTGGCAGTACTAAACTCCCTGTTTTTAACCGCATTTTACAGCATCTTAGGGCTATTGTAAATTCTGACCCTGCGTACCCAGTAGCCCGTCATTTTAAATTGGTACACCAAAAGAATCTAAATGATCTTCGGTACTTTGTAATTGACGCGGTTCCCAAATCTATTAGAGGAGGGAATAGAGAGAAGAAATTGCACCAACTGGAAAGTAAAAACATTGTATGGTTAGATACCAAGATGCCAAATGGGCTTAATACAGGGGAAGATCTTTACACTTTTTTATAAACCGTTTCTGGGTTTCACAGCTTCTTCGATCATTTAATACTAATTGTGTTTCTTATTTATTTACTGAAGAAAAAGATATCAGTCATAAGATGAATTTGTTTTACCTTCAATGTAATATCTGTCTATTTGAACTATGCTGCTTTTACAATCTTCAATGAAATTTTGGATACCTTATTAATTGGGTATTTTGATGAGATGTTTAATTTGATTTTGAATTGTATGAAATTTGGTGAATAATTATACTGTGTAATTAGGTATGTATTTATATTTGTGTAGTGTGTAGGGTCATTTACTGCATTTTAATCTCTCTTTTATTGTGATCTTTATTGGTTATACTAGGTATCTGGTTTTACTGGTTTTGGTCCGATAATGGTGTGGTTTTAATGTTTGTGATGGCTCTTTTGCACACTGTTTAAATATTTATATCTCCGCAGTTATGCACCATTTTGCACTTTAGGTTATCTGTCATTTCTCCATTTCTCTTCCATGCCTTATTTCAAAATTTCTTCCTTTGTTATTTACATGTTAAAACCAATTTTGGGAAATCCTCACGGGATTCTTTTTAATGAGACATATAATTGCATCCGCTAAATTATATTGTTTTTAATATGTCGCATCGACTGTGTGGGTTTTCATAGTCATTGCGTCCCACTTTCACATTTTTGGTGTAATATCCAATTTTTTTCCACCTGTTTCTAAATTCAAATTTGGAATTGTTGAAATTACTTTGATGTTGATTAATTGGGCACCTGCCCAGTATATCTAGTTCAACTATGAAAAACATGAACTAATTGTATTTTCATGTACATCGTCCAGACAGGTTTAAGGTGATATGTTTTGCCAGTTCATCTTTAAAAGTCTTTCTTCTCTATCTATGAACTGTTGGGGAGGTAACATGGTGGTAAATGGGAGTATTTAAGTCCGGTCATGTCATGTGAACAAGACCGGGGAGACCTGGTCGAAATGCGTCATGTTGGGAGAAGGGAGCAATAAAGCACTTTGATAATACCTTTGCCTGAGTGGTGGTCCGTTCCTGCCTTTATCATCTTGCTGAATATTTGAAGATGGACAGGATTTGGTGTTATATATATATATATATATATATATATATATATATATATATATATTGATATCCCTCGGTTCCTTTTCGCCAGAATTTGCAGCGCTCTCTCGCTGGTTCGTAAATCCCAGAGGCAGAACCACGCCGCATTTAAATCCACAACCAATTCCCCCAGCTGGGAGAAAAACGGGACTCACGTTTGTCTTCACTTATGTGCTTTTTTATTTAATCCTCACAGCATGGAGTTTCTCAAGCAGGCAGGCACAAATCTACGCGTTTCGGGATAGCATATCCCTTGCTCATGATCAATTTGGCTCCAGGCTCAATATAGTGAGTCACATTATTACATCATTTCCTGTTTGATGTTATTTTGGCCCTCGGCCTTCTGGATGATGTAGTTTTTTGCAATTTTTTAATACATTTTTTTATCCGTCTGCATAGCCTATGTCCTTCTGCTGCAACTGCCCTTTCCAACGCTGTATTGGGTGTTGTGATTGGTGCTGTGGTTACTGAGATTACCAGCCTCAAAGGTTTGGGCTCTCTCTTTATAATATCAGTATGGAAAGGTTGTAGTCTTCATAATATGAATGCATGAAGGGTAGTTGAAGATCACCCGCCATTGTATCAGCATGTTGTTTTGGCATTTTTAGTCTAGATTAGGAATGAACCATTATGAGCTGTTTTATGAGGTTGCTTCAGTAGGTGCTGTGGTATTTTTACAGGCAGCATGGGGTACAAGTAATTCAATCTCAAAGTCACCACCATCTTGATTGATTGCACCACTGTTGAGGAGCATACAAGAATACTTCACAGGGCACATGCATCAATGTAGGCAATTGCGATTCCATAATTGTGATTATTAAGGAATCGCAATTATGGAATCGTAATTGCTTATGTATGTAGGTTTCGCTAAAATATTAGCATTTCCTACATATTCCTTAATTACGAATTGCAAATTGCGATTCGCCATTAAGGAATAGCTTCCCAATCATTCCCACGGGCCTAGAGGCCCATAGAAATGAATGGGAATTGCATGCGCAATTTGTGAGTACCAAATAGGTACTCGCAAATTGCACATGCAATTTCAAGGGTGAAAGGGTGCCAAAAGGCCACCCTGATGCACCCCTGAAATTGGCATGTGATCACATGTTGTTCACACACATGCCCCAAGGGCGTGTGTGTGCACAACATGGCACTTTGAAAAATGCACTTTTGTGCATTTTTGAAAGTTTTAGCAAATTACTATCAACTTGAAATTGTTGGTAATTTGCGATTCCAAATTACGAAATCGCAATTTTGAAGTGCATCATGCGTTGCATTTAGGTAATCGCAAAATCTCGATTACCTGAATTGCGAAATTGCATTTGTGTAGAAGCATCCCAAATGCAAAAATACTGGTCGCAAAGGGGCAGATTAGCAGAATCTGCCCCTTTGCGACCGGTATTTTCAATGATGCATGTACCCCTATATGTTTTATGGCCCATTGGAATGAGTAGTCTGCTAAAGTATTTTAGGCATTCCATTCAGAAATCGACATTGGGTCATTCTTAGACTAATTTATTTTATATCCTGAGAATAACAGTTGAGTCAACAATAATGCAGTGGATTGATCAGACTTCAATGGCATCATTAACAGGCCACCAGCATGTAGCAGTAGTTTGATACCACCTACTACAGCCTCATAGCCCGGCGCAGCGCACTATACTGGCCATTAAAGACCCGCTCAAGCGATAAAGGCCCAAGCAGAGGGCCTTTATCAAGGAAGTGGGCCTTTAATGGCCAGTATAGCCTGCTATAGAGGGCTATAAGTGTATCAGAACATTCCGCCTCTAGCGAGCAGAATGTTCTAAATAGTAAAACAAAAGCCTCACAGAGCCCAAGGAGGATGAAATTCCCTCGGGTTCCATGAGGCTTTTGTTCACAGCAACAGCTATGAACAAAGTCAAATATTGGAATGTTGATGCTCCGAGCTTCTACCAGCCATCAGAAGCCTGGCGTCCTCCATTGTCTTCAATGAAGCTCCCAAAATTCCAATGTTCTAATATGTGTCGGATTATTACACACCCAGGTTGTGTTAGATGCCATGGGTCTGGTAGGGAGTGGTCTGAAAGTGCGTCTTTGAGAATGCCCCTGCTCCATCACACCAATTATTTTTATTTTTTTACTTATTTGTAAAGTTTTGTATAGCGCAAACATGACCCTAGTGGGTATCAGAGCGCTTTACATGAAGAGAAGGTAGAGTATAATTGAACTAACTAACATGATCATATAGATGAATGAAGTAAAGGGTCTTGATAAAACACAAATTACTACTCTTGTTTGCAAAGGTAGTCAGCAAAGAAAAGGTAAGGCATCATAAAAAGAGTCACAGGTATGGTTACAATCAATAAAAACAGTGGTGATAGCTTAGGGTACAACCTTGTTTATCAGAAATGATTTTGCTTCTTTTTTAAGAAGCGGTAGATGATATTAGGCGAACATCCGGTGGCAGAGAGTTCCATAACTTTGGTGCCACACCCGTGAAATCTCTGTAATTAGGTAGATTTCATAGATCTATTTAGGTTGGGGTCAATAATTATATTCCAATCACCACAAATGATACATTTTGCAATGCCAAATTCAACCAGCAGTCTACTTAGTGAGCCTAAGAAGTCAGACGTGCAGCCACTAGGAGTGTAGATAGATTCTACTACCAATGTGTAGGCCTAGAATTTAAATTTGGGAAATACTTACCTCTTGCCGAGGGTCTCACCCGATTTCTCTGGAAGAGAAAAGCAATTTCACTTTCTCTGGACCTGTGATGTATATAAGTGTGGTCATTTGGAGGGTGTGCTAGTATGCATTGGCTTACGCTTCCAGTCTGTTTTCAGTATTTCAGATACTTTGGCATTTAGGTGTATTTCCTGTAGAAGAACTATGGCCTGTGATTTAGTAGCCAGGTAGTAGGTGTTTTCTTTCTCTTAACATAACTGACTGGTCCAGATATAATATTTGTGGGTGTTGAGCTGATGGTGACTGTGCTATGCCTGTTAACTCTGAGGGATGCAAGAGAGAGACTGAAAGGGAGAATACCAAAGAGTTCAAAAGGGTATTAAAGAAAATGAGCAATACTCCAAATGGAGCTTCTTATAAGAAACTCTTGAAAATGTTAACAGACATATATTCAAAAGCTCTGCCATGTCTAGCCTCCCACTAACTCCAGATTGTTTCAGTTAGTGTGGAGAGACCATAGAGATGTAATTATTTGCAGCATGCAAAGGTTAGTGTAGAGCAGAGAGTATTTTAATATATACAGCTTCCTTATGTTCACATTGGCAATTATAAAAATAAGGGTAACGGAATTAAAAAGTGCATTAAAGGAATCTAAAGAAAAAAGTTCCCTCCATGCTGGTTGATGTCTGGTATCTTAGCAGGCATGCCAAGTACCATGCATCAGGGGTTAGACTAACGCATGTTCGTGCTAGTGACTACATCAATGCACTAAAATATGTTAGTCACGCATAATTACAGCTCCTCTGACTCAAACAAATTTACACAGCCTGTCAGTCCGAAGTCGAGGAGTCGGTTTGCCATAGTTACTTTGCTACTTTTAGTTCTCCCGCTAAAACAAAAATACTCAACATTGTACTCTCTGATCCGACCTCTCCGGGTCACATGAGGTGATCGGCATCAGAATAGACACACAACAACACCAAGTGCATTGGACCCAGCATTCTTCTGTGGATCTGGTACCAACTGTTTTTTCCAGATGCATCCTGCAGTGATTTAGCAGGCAGCAGCACTTCTTCCTACCCTGTGCCCCTGCCTCGTACTCCCTGAGACAAGGTGGTGCTGCAACGCAATGAACCTTCTGTGTCCCTGTGGAGGAGGCAGGGTGTTTTCTCTGTGACATCACCGGTTTGGTCAGGGTAGAATTACAAATTGCACATGCTTTCCGTTCTCCGGGGCCGCCAGGCCACCATAGACTTTTACCATTTGCTGTCTGAATTTATAAATTATATTTTTGATACTCGAGTTTTTCAACATGAACAACCTTAAAGTCAGCCTGCCCTTGTCTGTAGCGCTCCTGTGCAAGGGGGCCATGGTAATACTCACAGCGCGGGCGCTGGTCTGCCTGAAAGTGACTGCATGGCCTGATGGACGACAATGAGGAGCTGCAAGAGGCCGACGTGGACTGGATGTTGGCCCACTTACATTTCTTAATTTAAGCCGGTGGTTTCCGATGCTCGGCACCGGTGCTTGCAACAGTCTGCCACATGATGGTGTTGTTTGTGCAATTTAGAGATGGGAACAACAACAGTTATTTCAAAATTCAATGTAAATAAAAAGTGAATAATAAATGAAGGCCCAACCGATTCTCATAGTTGTTGGGGCCAGGCATAGCCTGAATTGGCACACATGTAGAAGTGGGATGGTTAGTAGTTGCGTTGGTGCTGTCATTGGCAGCACTGGCAGGGGCAGTGGGTGGTGCAAACTGCAGTGACCCCACTGACCAGAGCAGTGCCCACTTATGGCTAGATAGCCCTTATGCCGAGCTCAGCTACAGTGAGAGTGCAGAATCCAGGCAAGGGGATTCCGGCCTCACTTGGCAGTGCACCAAACCACTCTCTGTGAGACAGCGAGTACCTACCTAATAATACCGTAGTGGTGCCACTGTGAGCTCTGCCTCCTTGAAGAACGCGGGCCGAAGACGGTCTCATTAGCTCAGCCATTCTCTGCAGGGAGGAGGACATACTTCTGGTCATAACACAGGTGAGTTCAGCAGCAGAGCAGTCACAGAATATGAGTGCAGTGGGAATGACTGGCTCTGTCTAAAGAGTAAAATATTAAGGGGCAGATTTACAAGCCCCTTGCGTCACTTTAGTGGCGCAGCGGCTGCAAAAAAAATGCGGTCAATTTACAATGTGACGCATCTAGGGAGATGCGTCATATTGAAAAATCCCTGCATCACATTATACGTGCGTCAGGAATAATGTATGCAGGGTGGGCGTTACCGCGCAGGAAAACCTTGTAGAAGTGACGCAGTGAAATCTACAAGATTTCACTGTGTCACTTCTAGGACGCCACTGCGTCAAAACCTTATGCCTGCTTGAAGCAGGCGTAAGGAGTAACGCAATGTGGTGAGAATAGGCCTCAACATGCATTGCAAGAGTTTGCGTCGTGCCTGCGACACGACTGCAGCAATGCGTGACTTTTATGTCAACAGATGCGTGATGCATATGTCAATCGTTGAGACTTGGTGTGCTGTATTGTAAATATTCAGAAAAGGGGGTGGTGATGGACAGAGCATCTGAATTAAACAGAACACTCATACCCAGTCAAAAGATCAGGGCTTGATCCATCACCGTTTTTTAGCTCACTACACCATCCCAGTTCAGAACCTGGCTATATGCAAATTAGTCTGTCCCTGGCCCAGTGCATCATGGGAACAGGGCAGACCAAACTTGCTCACTGCACCATCAGGATTCAAGCAAGCCGGGCCGAAGACGGCTGCAATGCCAGAAACCAGTCCCCGGAAGCTTGTTTCCTTTCCAGTAAAGAATTGTCTTGGTAGTTTGGTCTGCCCTGTTCCCATGATGCACTGGGCCAGGGTCAGACTAATTTGCATGTAGCCAGGTTCTGAGCTGGGATGGTGCAGTGAGCTAAAAAACGGTGATGGATCAAGCCCTGATCTTTTGACTGGGTACGAGTGTTCTGTTTAATTCAGATGCTCTGTCCATCACCACCCCCACTTTTTGAATCGTTTTAGCCACCACAAGTGTGGCAGGGTATACTCAGATGTGAGTCCCTTGCTCACTGCACCATCAGGATTCAAGCAAGCCGGGCCGAAGACGGCTGCAATGCCAGAAACCGGTCCCCGGAAGCTTGTTTCCTTTCCAGTAAAGAATTGGCTTGGTAGTTTGGTCTGCCCTGTTCCCATGATGCACTGGGCCAGGGTCAGACTAATTTGCATGTAGCCAGGTTCTGAGCTGGGATGGTGCAGTGAGCTAAAAAACGGTGATGGATCAAGCCCTGATCTTTTGACTGGGTACGAGTGTTCTGTTTAATTCAGATGCTCTGTCCATCACCACCCCCACTTTTTGAATCGTTTTAGCCACCACAAGTGTGGCAGGGTATACTCAGATGTGAGTCCCTTGCTCACTGCACCATCAGGATTCAAGCAAGCCGGGCCGAAGACGGCTGCAATGCCAGAAACCGGTCCCCGGGAGCTTGTTTCCTTTCCAGTAAAGAATTGGCTTGGTAGTTTGGTCTGCCCTGTTCCCATGATGCACTGGGCCAGGGTCAGACTAATTTGCATGTAGCCAGGTTCTGAGCTGGGATGGTGCAGTGAGCTAAAAAACGGTGATGGATCAAGCCCTGATCTTTTGACTAGGTACGAGTGTTCTGTTTAATTCAGATGCTCTGTCCATCACCACCCCCACTTTTTGAATCCTTTTACCCACCACAAGTGTGGCAGGGTATACTCAGATGTGAGTCCCTTGCTCACTGCACCATCAGGATTCAAGCAAGCCGGGCCAAAGATGGCTGCAATGCCAGAAACCGGTCCCCGGAAGCTTGTTTCCTTTCCAGTAAAGAATTGGCTTGGTAGTTTGGTCTGCCCTGTTCCCATGATGCATTGGGCCAGGGTCAGACTAGTAGCCAGGTTCTGACGTGGGATGGTGCAGTGAGCCAAAAAACAGTGATGGATCAAGCCCTGATCTTTTGACTGGGTACAAGTGTTCTGAAAGGGAGAATACCAAAGAGTTCAAAAGGGTATTAAAGAAAATGAGCAATACTCCAAATGGAGCTTCTTATAAGAAACTCTTGAAAATGTTAACAGACATATATTCAAAAGCTCTGCCATGTCTAGCCTCCCACTAACTCCAGATTGTTTCAGTTAGTGTGGAGAGACCATAGAGATGTAATTATTTGCAGGATGCAAAGGTTAGTGTAGAGCAGAGAGTATTTTGATATATACAGCTTCCTTATGTTCACATTGGCAATTATAAAAATAAGGGTAACGGAATTAAAAAGTGCATCAAAGGAATCTAAAGAAAAAAGTTCCCTCCATGCTGGTTGATGTCTGGTATCTTAGCAGGCATGCCAAGTACCATGCATCAGGGGTTAGACTAACGCATGTTTGTGCTGGTGACTACATCAATGCACTAAAATATGTTAGTCACGCATAATTACAGCTCCTCTGACTCAAACAAATTTACACAGCCTGTCAGTCCGGAGTCGAGGAGTCGGTTTGCCATAGTTACTTTGCTACTTTTAGTTCTCCTGCTAAAACAAAAATACTCAACATTGTACTCTCAGATCCGACCTCTGCGGGTCACATGAGGTGATCGGCATCAGAATAGACACACAACAACACCAAGTGCATTGGACCCAGCCTTCTTCTGTGGATCTGGTACCAACTGTTTTTTCCAGATGCATCCTGCAGTGATTTAGCAGGCAGCAGCACTTCTTCCTACCCTGTGCCCCTGCCTCGTACTCCCTGAGACAAGGTGGCGCTGCAACGCAATGAAACTTCTGTGTCCCTGTGGAGGAGGCAGGGTGTTTTCTCTGTGACATCACCGGTTTGGTCAGGGTAGAATTACAAATTGCACATGCTTTCCGTTCTTCGGGGCCGCCAGGCCACCATAGACTTTTACCATTTGCTGTCTGAATTTATAAATTATATTTTTGATACTCGAGTTTTTCAACATGAACAACCTTAAAGTCAGCCTGCCCTTGTCTGTAGCGCTCCTGTGCAAGGGGTCCATGGTAATACTCACAGCGCGGGCGCTGGTCTGCCTGAAAGTGACTGCATGGCCTGATGGACGACAATGAGGAGCTGCAAGAGGCCGACGTGGACTGGATGTTGGCCCACTTACATTTCTTAATTTAAGCCGGTGGTTTCCGATGCTCAGCACCGGTGCTTACAACAGTCTGCCACATGATGGTGTTGTTTGTGCAATTTAGAGATGGGAACAACAACAGTTATTTCAAAATTCAATGTAAATAAAAAGTGAATAATAAATTAAGGCCCAACCCATTCTCATATTTGTTGGGGCCAGGCATAGTCTGAATTGGCACACATGTAGAAGTGGGATGGTTAGTAGTTGCGTTGGTGCTGTCATTGGCAGCACTGGCAGGGGCAGTGGGTGGTGCAAACTGCAGTGACCCCACTCACCAGAGCAGTGCCCACTTATGGCTAGATAGCCCTTATGCTGAGCTCAGCTACAGTGAGAGTGCAGAATCCAGGCAAGGGGATTCAGGCCTCACTTGGCAGTGCACCAAACCACTCTCTGTGAGACAGCGAGTACCTACCTATAAATACCGTAGTGGTGCCACTGTGAGCTCTGCCTCCTTGAAGAACGCGGGCCGAAGGCGGTCTCATTAGCTCAGCCATGCACTGCAGGGAGGAGGACATACTTCTGGTCATAACACAGGTGAGTTCAGCAGAAGAGCAGTCACAGCATATGAGTGCAGTGGGAATGACTGGCTCTGTCTAAAGCGTAAAATAATAAGGGGCAGATTTACAAGCCCCTTGCGTCACTTTAGTGGCGCAGCGGCGGCAAAAAAAATGCAGTCAATTTACAATGTGACGCATCTAGGGAGATGCGTCATATTGAAAAATCCCTGCATCACATTATACGTGCGTCAGGAATAATGTAAGCAGGGTGGGCGTTACCGCGCAGGAAAACCTTGTAGAAATGACGCAGTGAAATCTACAAGATTTCACTGTGTCACTTCTAGGACGCCACTGCGTCAAAACCTTATGCCTGCTTGAAGCAGGCGTAAGGAGTAACGCAATATGGTGAGAATAGGCCTCAACATGCATTGCAAGAGTTTGCGTCGTGCTTGCGACACGACTGCAGCAATGCGTGACTTTTATGTCAACAGATGCGTGATGCATATGTCAATCGTTGAGACTTGGTGTGCTGTATTGTAAATAATCAGAAACGGGGGTGGTGATGGACAGAGCATCTGAATTAAACAGAACACTCATACCCAGTCAAAAGATCAGGGCTTGATCCATCACCGTTTTTTAGCTCACTACACCATCCCAGTTCAGAACCTGGCTATATGCAAATTAGTCTGTCCCTGGCCCAGTGCATCATGGGAACAGGGCAGACCAAACTTGCTCACTGCACCATCAGGAATCAAGCAAGCCGGGCCGAAGACGGCTGCAATGCCAGAAACCAGTCCCCGGAAGCTTGTTTCCTTTCCAGTAAAGAATTGTCTTGGTAGTTTGGTCTGCCCTGTTCACATGATGCACTGGGCCAGGGTCAGACTAATTTGCATGTAGCCAGGTTCTGAGCTGGGATGGTGCAGTGAGCTAAAAAACGGTGATGGATCAAGCCCTGATATTTTGACTGGGTACGAGTGTTCTGTTTAATTCAGATGCTCTGTCCATCACCACCCCCACTTTTTGAATCGTTTTAGCCACCACAAGTGTGGCAGGGTATACTCAGATGTGAGTCCCTTGCTCACTGCACCATCAGGATTCAAGCAAGCCGGGCCGAAGATTGCTGCAATGCCCGAAACCGGTCCCCGGAAGCTTGTTTCTTTTCCAGTAAAGAATTGGCTTGGTAGTTTGGTCTGCCCTGTTCCCATGATGCACTGGGCCAGGGTCAGACTAATTTGCATGTAGCCAGGTTCTGAGCTGGGATGGTGCAGTGAGCTAAAAAACGGTGATGGATCAAGCCCTGATCTTTTGACTGGGTACGAGTGTTCTGTTTAATTCAGATGCTCTGTCCATCACCACCCCCACTTTTTGAATCATTTTAGCCACCACAAATGTGGCAGGGTATACTCAGATGTGAGTCCCTTGCTCACTGCACCATCAGTATTCAAGCAAGCCGGGCCGAAGACGGCTGCAATGCCAGAAACCGGTCCCCGGGAGCTTGTTTCCTTTCCAGTAAAGAATTGGCTTGGTAGTTTGGTCTGCCCTGTTCCCATGATGCACTGGGCCAGGGTCAGACTAATTTGCATGTAGCCAGGTTCTGAGCTGGGATGGTGCAGTGAGCTAAAAAACGGTGATGGATCAAGCCCTGATCTTTTGACTAGGTACGAGTGTTCTGTTTAATTCAGATGCTCTGTCCATCACCACCCCCACTTTTTGAATCGTTTTACCCACCACAAGTGTGGCAGGGTATACTCAGATGTGAGTCCCTTGCTCACTGCACCATCAGGATTCAAGCAAGCCGGGCCAAAGACGGCTGCAATGCCAGAAACCGGTCCCCGGAAGCTTGTTTCCTTTCCAGTAAAGAATTGGCTTGGTAGTTTGGTCTGCCCTGTTCCCATGATGCATTGGGCCAGGGTCAGACTAATTTGCATGTAGCCAGGTTCTGACGTGGGATGGTGCAGTGAGCCAAAAAACGGTGATGGATCAAGCCCTGATCTTTTGACTGGGTACGAGTGTTCTGAAAGGGAGAATACCAAAGAGTTCAAAAGGGTATTAAAGAAAATGAGCAATACTCCAAATGGAGCTTCTTATAAGAAACTCTTGAAAATGTTAACAGACATATATTCAAAAGCTCTGCCATGTCTAGCCTCCCACTAACTCCAGATTGTTTCAGTTAGTGTGGAGAGACCATAGAGATGTAATTATTTGCAGCATGCAAAGGTTAGTGTAGAGCAGAGAGTATTTTGATATATACAGCTTCCTTATGTTCACATTGGCAATTATAAAAATAAGGGTAACGGAATTAAAAAGTGCATTAAAGGAATCTAAAGAAAAAAGTTCCCTCCATGCTGGTTGATGTCTGGTATCTTAGCAGGCATGCCAAGTACCATGCATCAGGGGTTAGACTAACGCATGTTTGTGCTGGTGACTACATCAATGCACTAAAATATGTTAGTCACGCATAATTACAGCTCCTCTGACTCAAACAAATTTACACAGCCTGTCAGTCCGGAGTCGAGGAGTCGGTTTGCCATAGTTACTTTGCTACTTTTAGTTCTCCTGCTAAAACAAAAATACTCAACATTGTACTCTCAGATCCGACCTCTCCGGGTCACATGAGGTGATCGGCATCAGAATAGACACACAACAACACCAAGTGCATTGGACCCAGCCTTCTTCTGTGGATCTGGTACCAACTGTTTTTTCCAGATGCATCCTGCAGTGATTTAGCAGGCAGCAGCACTTCTTCCTACCCTGTGCCCCTGCCTCGTACTCCCTGAGACAAGGTGGTGCTGCAACGCAATGAAACTTCTGTGTCCCTGTGGAGGAGGCAAGGTGTTTTCTCTGTGACATCACCGGTTTGGTCAGGGTAGAATTACAAATTGCACATGCTTTCCGTTCTCCGGGGCCGCCAGGCCACCATAGACTTTTACCATTTGCTGTCTGAATTTATAAATTATATTTTTGATACTCGAGTTTTTCAACATGAACAACCTTAAAGTCAGCCTGCCCTTGTCTGTAGCGCTCCTGTGCAAGGGGTCCATGGTAATACTCACAGCGCGGGCGCTGGTCTGCCTGAAAGTGACTGCATGGCCTGATGGACGACAATGAGGAGCTGCAAGAGGCCGACGTGGACTGGATGTTGGCCCACTTACATTTCTTAATTTAAGCCGGTGGTTTCCGATGCTCGGCACCGGTGCTTACAACAGTCTGCCACATGATGGTGTTGTTTGTGCAATTTAGAGATGGGAACAACAACAGTTATTTCAAAATTCAATGTAAATAAAAAGTGAATAATAAATGAAGGCCCAACCCATTCTCATATTTGTTGGGGCCAGGCATAGTCTGAATTGGCACACATGTAGAAGTGGGATGGTTAGTAGTTGCGTTGGTGCTGTCATTGGCAGCACTGGCAGGGGCAGTGGGTGGTGCAAACTGCAGTGACCCCACTCACCAGAGCAGTGCCCACTTATGGCTAGATAGCCCTTATGCTGAGCTCAGCTACAGTGAGAGTGCAGAATCCAGGCAAGGGGATTCAGGCCTCACTTGGCAGTGCACCAAACCACTCTCTGTGAGACAGCGAGTACCTACCTATAAATACCGTAGTGGTGCCACTGTGAGCTCTGCCTCCTTGAAGAACGCGGGCCGAAGGCGGTCTCATTAGCTCAGCCATGCACTGCAGGGAGGAGGACATACTTCTGGTCATAACACAGGTGAGTTCAGCAGCAGAGCAGTCACAGCATATGAGTGCAGTGGGAATGACTGGCTCTGTCTAAAGCGTAAAATAATAAGGGGCAGATTTACAAGCCCCTTGCGTCACTTTAGTGGCGCAGCGGCGGCAAAAAAAATGCGGTCAATTTACAATGTGACGCATCTAGGGAGATGCGTCATATTGAAAAATCCCTGCATCACATTATACGTGCGTCAGGAATAATGTAAGCAGGGTGGGCGTTACCGCGTAGGAAAACCTTGTAGAAGTGACGCAGTGAAATCTACAAGATTTCACTGTGTCACTTCTAGGACGCCACTGCGTCAAAACCTTATGCCTGCTTGAAGCAGGCGTAAGGAGTAACGCAATGTGGTGAGAATAGGCCTCAACATGCATTGCAAGAGTTTGCGTCGTGCTTGCGACACGACTGCAGCAATGCGTGACTTTTATGTCAACAGATGCGTGATGCATATGTCAATCGTTGAGACTTGGTGTGCTGTATTGTAAATAATCAGAAAAGGGGGTGGTGATGGACAGAGCATCTGAATTAAACAGAACACTAATACCCAGTCAAAAGATCTGGGCTTGATCCATCACCGTTTTTTAGCTCACTACACCATCCCAGTTCAGAACCTGGCTATATGCAAATTAGTCTGTCCCTGACCCAGTGCATCATGGGAACAGGGCAGACCAAACTTGCTCACTGCACCATCAGGATTCAAGCAAGCCGGGCCGAAGACGGCTGCAATGCCAGAAACCAGTCCCCGGAAGCTTGTTTCCTTTCCAGTAAAGAATTGTCTTGGTAGTTTGGTCTGCCCTGTTCACATGATGCACTGGGCCAGGGTCAGACTAATTTGCATGTAGCCAGGTTCTGAGCTGGGATGGTGCAGTGAGCTAAAAAACGGTGATGGATCAAGCCCTGATCTTTTGACTGGGTACGAGTGTTCTGTTTAATTCAGATGCTCTGTCCATCACCACCCCCACTTTTTGAATCGTTTTAGCCACCACAAGTGTGGCAGGGTATACTCAGATGTGAGTCCCTTGCTCACTGCACCATCAGGATTCAAGCAAGCCGGGCCGAAGACGGCTGCAATGCCAGAAGCCGGTCCCCGGAAGCTTGTTTCCTTTCCAGTAAAGAATTGGCTTGGTAGTTTGGTCTGCCCTGTTCACATGATGCACTGGGCCAGGGTCAGACTAATTTGCATGTAGCCAGGTTCTGAGCTGGGATGGTGCAGTGAGCTAAAAAACGGTGATGGATCAAGCCCTGATCTTTTGACTGGGTACGAGTGTTCTGTTTAATTCAGATGCTCTGTCCATCACCACCCCCACTTTTTGAATCGTTTTAGCCACCACAAGTGTGGCAGGGTATACTCAGATGTGAGTCCCTTGCTCACTGCACCATCAGGATTCAAGCAAGCCGGGCCGAAGACGGCTGCAATGCCCGAAACCGGTCCCCAGAAGCTTGTTTCCTTTCCAGTAAAGAATTGGCTTGGTAGTTTGGTCTGCCGTTCCCATGATGCACTGGGCCAGGGTCAGACTAATTTGCATGTAGCCAGGTTCTGAGCTGGGATGGTGCAGTGAGCTAAAAAACGGTGATGGATCAAGCCCTGATCTTTTGACTGGGTACGAGTGTTCTGTTTAATTCAGATGCTCTGTCCATCACCACCCCCACTTTTTGAATCATTTTAGCCACCACAAATGTGGCAGGGTATACTCAGATGTGAGTCCCTTGCTCACTGCACCATCAGTATTCAAGCAAGCCGGGCCGAAGACGGCTGCAATGCCAGAAACTGGTCCCCGGAAGCTTTTTCCTTTCCAGTAAAGAATTGGCTTGGTAGTTTGGTCTGCCCTGTTCCCATGATGCACTGGGCCAGGGTCAGACTAATTTGCATGTAGCCAGGTTCTGAGCTGGGATGGTGCAGTGAGCTAAAAAACGGTGATGGATCAAGCCCTGATCTTTTGACTGGGTACGAGTGTTCTGTTTAATTCAGATGCTCTGTCCATCACCACCCCCACTTTTTGAATCGTTTTAGCCACCACAAGTGTGGCAGGGTATACTCAAATGTGAGTCCCTTGCTCACTGCACCATCAGGATTCAAGCAAGCCGGGCTGAAGACGGCTGCAATGCCAGAAACCGGTCCCCGGAAGCTTGTTTCCTTTCCAGTAAAGAATTGGCTTGGTAGTTTGGTCTGCCCTGTTCCCATGATGCACTGGGCCAGGGTCAGACTAATTTGCATGTAGCCAGGTTCTGACCTGGGATGGTGCAGTGAGCCAAAAAACGGTGATGGATCAAGCCCTGATCTTTTGACTGGGTACGAGTGTTCTGTTTAATTCAGATGCTCTGTCCATCACCACCCCCACTTTTTGAATAGTTTTAGCCACCACAAGTGTGGCAGGGTATACTCAGATGTGAGTCCCTTGCTCACTGCACCATCAGGATTCAAGCAAGCTGGGCCGAAGACGGCTGCAATGCCAGAAACCGGTCCCCGGAAGCTTGTTTCCTTTCCAGTAAGGAATTGGCTTGGTAGTTTGGTCTGCCCTGTTCCCATGATGCACTGGGCCAGGGTCAGACTAATTTGCATGTAGCCAGGTTCTGAGCTGGGATGGTGCAGTGAGCTGAAAAACGGTGATGGATCAAGCCCTGATCTTTTGACTGGGTATGAGTGTTCTGTTTAATTCAGATGCTCTGTCCATCCCCACACCCACTTTTTGAATCGTTTTAGCCACCACAAGTGTGGCAGGGTATACTCAGATGTGAATCCCTTGCTCACTGCACCATCAGGATTCAAGCAAGCCGGGCCAAAGACGGCTGCAATGCAAGAAATCGGTCCCCGGAAGTTTGTTTCCTTTCCAGTAAAGAATTGGCTTGGTAGTTTGGTCTGCCCTGTTCCCATGATTCACTGGGCCAGGGTCAGACTAATTTGCATGTAGCCAGGTTCTGAGCTGGGATGGTGCAGTGAGCTAAAAAACAGTGATGGATCAAGCCCTGATCTTTTGACTGGGTACGAGTGTTCTGTTTAATTCAGATGCTCTGTCCATCACCACCCCCACTTTTTGAATCGTTTTGGCCACCACAAGAGTGGCAGGGTATACTCAGATGTGAGTCCCTTGCTCACTGCACCATCAGGATTCAAGCAAGCCGGGCCGAAGACGGCTGCAATGCCAGAAACCAGTCCCCGGAAGCTTGTTTCCTTTCCAGTAAAGAATTGGCTTGGTAGTTTGGTCTGCCCTGTTCCCATGATGCACTGGGCCAGGGTCAGACTAATTTGCATGTAGCCAGGTTCTGAGCTGGGATGGTGCAGTGAGCTAAAAAACGGTGATGGATCAAGCCCTGATCTTTTGACTGGGTACGAGTGTTCTGTTTAATTCAGATGCTCTGTCCATCACCACCCCCACTTTTTGAATCGTATTGTAAATATGGCACATCCATGGTGTCGCAAAGGTTTTGCAGGCTGGCGCAGGGAAACTGACACATCTCAACAGAGGCATCAGTTTCTTTTAAATCTGCCCCTAAGATCTCAGCTCCGGTGTTACAACTGAAGGCACTGCGTGTTTCTATCAGTGCCTCTCATGAGTCATAAAGTAGTTTCCACTACATTCTCATTTAATCCTTGGCCTCTCTGCAGAGTGCAGGGAACACTTGTCAAATGTGCCAATTTGAATTACTATTTTACTTGAGGGATTATGGGGGTGATTAAAATACTGACAGCATGAAACTAATAAGAAGAAAATAGGGTATTTACAGGTGAGGAGACTGTATGTGTGTGTGCGTGCATGCGTTTGTGTGTGTGAAAGAGAGAGCATGATCAAAGTGAGACATAACGGAAGTCCAGACAGAAAGACAGTGAAAGAAAGCTAAAAAAGTGGTGAAGAGGTGTGAAATAATGAAGATGGAGGATTTTAGAAAAATGTTCGGAGCAAAAGGATGTGAGAGGCTAACAGACTGAGAATCGCACGGAAAATTATGTGAAGGTAAGACCCGGAGTGATTGAGATGCTCCAAATACCACTGCCGCCTCCACAGACCCAGAATTATTCAGATCAAAGTCTAAAATTTTAAATATCAAAATCTTTTTATTTCTAATTAACAAAATCATTTTTGTTACTCATTGAACTGATTATTCTATTAAGCACTGGCAACGCAACATTAATAACTCTGTCTTGTTTTAGGTATATGTTTATTCTTGATTAATATGTCTGTATACAGTAACTGAAAACTCACAGAGAGACAGTCACATACTGGTCATTGCTTTGATTTGCTTTTCAAGGAAGTGTGACTCAAAGTGTCACAAGTTTGACAGTAAAATGTCACTCATAGGCAGACTGAACCCATAGAAATATCACACATAAGCGATCTGAAAACATGGCGCTATGTCTTAGCCCTATGAAAGAAGAAGAAAGAAATTCTTTATTGCATGATTGATAACCATCTTTGCAATTGAGCTAAAAGTACAGAGAAAAGCACCTTTTCAAAGCACATAAGAACAACTAATTTCATTACAATGATAATAGTTAGAAACCATTAAAAATAAAAAAATAAAAAGTAAAAATGTGTTTTTTTGTTTACTTTTATGTTAGTACTGTTTACTGCAAGTGAAAATTATAAAATCCCTTTAAACGAACCTAGCTTAAAACATTAAAAGTAAGGAGTTTCCATTTGGCAGACATCAGTTTGTACTTTTTCTGGTTACAATATCCTAAACGTTCGCAAACGAATCTGACAAGAAGACTGCTTAACAGATAAAGGTTGCGATTCCGGAGTTTAATTTTCCGATGTTCCCGTTTTAAGTCAATTCATGTACTGACAAGAGGATTTAGCATGATGTTTGCTAATTTCATGAAACGTACCAATCTGCAAGCTAATTGAATATCTCCTCCTGCAAACCATGCTATTAATGCTTGTCGGCGAGTGTGCAGGCATCTTTGGTTCCAGAGTTGTTTTAGTAGTAACCTTCGCTCCTTCTCTAGACCTTTACAGCTACACAGTAAATGCAAAACATCCTCTTTTAGATCACCGCAAAGTCTACAGTGTGTGGTGGTTTCCGAGCGTGTCTATGGGGGGTGATGTTCTTTAGCTGATATAACTCCCATCCTCAACTGCAAGAAGGATTCCTTTACAGCCCTTGAAAACCCCGTTCCCAGGTATGCTTGTGGTAGAGACCTGATGTAGCTCTGAACCACGAACCACCCATGGGCCCTCCTGGTAAGTGTAGATGTATCTTCTTCCAGGGATAGTATCTTCACTGTTTTGTTTACAAGCTATATCTTAGCCCTATGGGATCTGGTTGTTATAGCTGCATACCAACTGGAGGCTCCTGTGTATCCAGTCGACTAACCTTATTTTACTTTCAATGGCAGCAACAAGGCTGTCATTCCCCTTTTGCAAGGATGAGCCGGATTTATCTCTTTCTTTGGTAGCATTCAGATCAGATGAAAGATCTTATTCCAAATCTTCTTTTGATGTTTTATCAAATGAGCATTAGGAAGTGTTTGGATTTGTGTATTACCACAGTAGTCCTTCCAAGCATGACTTCATGCAAAGGCAGACTGCTTCATAACCAACGAAGATTCACCTGCGACTGCCAGGAATATCTCTACATTTTCCAGTTTGTGGAATTCCTGGGAGCTGATATTCATCATTTATCCATGTCATCACTGGCTCATGGATGCCAAATCTTATATCCCACTCTCTCAGCCAGGGACTGAAGGCCAGAAATATTTTCCTTTTCCTATTCGTGTACTGAGAGAAATCTGCAGAAAAGTAGATGTCTGAGGCCATATATTGAAATGGATAGTTTGTTTTTGCTGTGGATACAATTTGTTTTGCATACAGATGTCTTTTGTCTTTGAAGCAAGGCAGTCATAGGTATATGTATAGTGCCTATATGCCCTTTCGTGATTCGAATCCTACGTGCTTTATGGAAAAAGTGATAGGAATGACACAATATACAATACTTCTTGCTTTTCAAGAACCCACATGCATATGTTATCACTCCTTCTTATGTACTCACGATCTATGACTTTACTTTGAAAGTACCATATGTCTTATTCTTATTCTATGGTGAATGCTCTGTGTTCCTTAATGGAGTTCAATATATTCTTGTTATAAGCAATCAAGCATTCAGTGTGGCCATGTTTGTTCAGGGTGATTTTATCTCCTCTGTGATTTCTGTAGTGGCATCTCAACCACTCCTATGAACGTCTTGATGTTTCACAGATCCGACATCAAGGGATCCAGCATGACTGCCATCATGTTATCAATTTTGCAAGGCTGTGTCTTTTGTTTGCAAATCAAAAGGGAGAGAGAGGACTAGGTAAGCTAGTCCGGGTCCCCTGGTTATATGCAGGAATATCAATATAGGACTAGCTAAGTTGTGTTAGTGAGACTCAGGAGGTACATCTGTGGGCAAACCATTAGGTTTGGTCATGAAGCCCTCACACACCAACCTAGTTGGTGTCATGCTTCATCATCGGGCCCACCTCAGTGACACCGAATGTGTCCCGGGTGTGCTGCGACTCCAGATTACTGAGGAGCTGGTATGCTTACTGAGTGTGCAGTGATAGGTGAGTATGAACGTGAAAGGTTAAAAGCTATACAGGTGGTCCCAGTTCCCAAGGGTGAAAGGTAAATTTTAATATCTGGGCCCCTGTTAGCAAGATAAAAAGGCTTGTGGACGATGTGGAGTGTATTAAGAGCTCCTACGTCCTATGTGGTCTACATGTTTCAGCCAGGCCTTTTGGTTAAAACTGGCTTTCCTCAGGACCAATGAGTATGTGTGGGTGACAATAAACTATATTAAGTGACTTGGTGTGTAGTAAAAAGTGTCGCACTCGCTAAGGTGCTGTACGTGTTAGAGGGGGATTCCCTCTGCTTTACTGTACATTGAACATAAAGACATTACAGACATCCAAGGGAGAACCAGTGAGAATGGTATTTTAGAAAACACAACTTATGGCCGACTTCTAGTGTGCGTGAGCGACCTAGAGCGGCATATAACGTGGCCATGAGCGTTTTTCATGGCTGTGGTGAAATATGGCGGTAAAATTTTTAAAACGCAGTGGCGGTGGTGGGCTACACAGCGAAACAAGCATAGCGTGAGGTACAGGTAAGTATGGTACATAATTCCTCACACTTGCTACTTGCTGTTAAAGCCTCATGGATCACTTGGCAGGGAGGGGAAGAAGACCCTAAACATTGTAAAAGGCCAGAGTTAGGATTGTACCTGTGGAGAGAAAATGCTGCTTACCCAGAGCGTCGTGAAGATTTCACACGTTTACTCACGGTAATTCCGATCAGCGTGCTCCTGCGACCTATCGTCCTGCTCCAGTGTCCCGAGTGAAATTGCATGGCTCAGGCACGGGCTTAAGTAGCTGGTTCAATTGGTTGCACCTGGAAATGAGAGAGGAGGGTGCGGTCGCGCTGGCCCTGTTTGCGCGTGTGTAAGGAGACAGTGCCACTCGCGTCGCGCATGCGCGAAGGTCTGGGCGGCGCATGCGTGTATTGCAGACGCATACACACTGCGCATGCGCATTAGAGAAGTTACAGGAAAAATGGCCATGGGACCGATTAATGATGGCCAGTGGTGGGTAAAAATAAAAATAAAAATAAAAAGCAACTATTAAGGGGTTAATCAAGTTAAAAAGGCAACTACAGAGTAGGGACAGACCACGAGTCTGAGCGTGGACAGGAATACAGCAAGCAGACGGGGCATGTTTATTTGGATAAAGCATTCCACGGAATGGAATCATTAAGCCCCTCTATGTGGGTAGAAAGGCGATAAATCCAGCGTTGCTCTCTGGAGAGTAGGGTTTTCTCATTGCAGTTGGATAGTGCGAATTGTTCAATGACTGTCCAGGAGAAGTCATTTGGGGTGTGATATTTCACCACAGCCATGAAAAACGCTCATGGCCACGTTATCTGCCGCTCTAGGTCGCTCACGCACACTAGAAGTCGGCCATAAGTTGTGTTTTCTAAAATACCATTCTCACTGGTTCTCCCTTGTATGTCTGTAATGTCTTTATGTTCAATGTACAGTAAAGCAGAGGGAATCCCCCTCTAACACGTACAGCACCTTAGCGAGTGCGACACTTTTTACTACACACCAAGTCACTTAATATAGTTTATTGTCACCCACACATACTCATTGGTCCTGAGGAAAGCCAGTTTTAACCAAAAGGCCTGGCTGAAACATGTAGACCACATAGGACGTAGGAGCTCTTAATACACTCCACATCGTCCACAAGCCTTTTTATCTTGCTAACAGGGGCCCAGATATTAAAATTTACCTTTCACCCTTGGGAACTGGGACCACCTGTATAGCTTTTAACCTTTCACGTTCATACTCACCTATCACTGCACACTCAGTAAGCATACCAGCTCCTCAGTAATCTGGAGTCGCAGCACACCCGGGACACATTCGGTGTCACTGTGGTGGGCCCGATGATGAAGCATGACACCAACTAGGTTGGTGTGTGAGGGCTTCATGACCAAACCTAATGGTTTGCCCACAGATGTACCTCCTGAGTCTCACTAACACAACTTAGCTAGTCCTATATTGATGTGTCTTTTGTTTGTCAGTCAGTGACTCTGAAACAAAGATTTTTTGGAGGCATTATGACAAGACATGAAAGGTTCAGATAAAAACCTTAACTATTGCACAGGGGAATATGCAAAGAGAGCTAGGAAGTGTCACAGCCTATACAGTTGTAAAAGCAGGGGACACCGCAATTTTGACACCCAAAATTTTACCTCAACAGAATGCCCACAATTCGCGGAATCGGCGATGGTGTTAAATTTCAATTTCATGAGGCAATGTGTCTCTGAGGTAAGGCACCACCAAGCACATCAAAAATATCAGGAATACAATCAAATAAAGAAAAGGGCCTGAGTAGCTGAATAGTTTAAAGATTTATTACAAAAATCCCCAAAATGTGGGACACAATAATTGCCATGAAGGCTCTCAGCAAATAGAGCACTGCCGAGTAGTGTAAAATCACAACCCAAGTTAACAGCAAAAGTAAGAGGGAACAGACAGCATCCTTAGTAGCACAAGAACTATCTCTGGCTCATCCCCCAATATGGAGAGTTTGTACACATTATTTTTGCATATACAATTAGTAAAATTGGTGAATCATGGTGGCATGACCAAATGTGCTACATTCAAAGCAAATCTGAGCACAGTCTTATTAAGCATCATATTGTCTTAAGAACAAGCACTATACCACTACATAAATATTGATTCTACCCACTCTATGCTAATGCCATCCAGAGATAGATGGTGGAACAAACTAGCGACATGATAACAGCAAGCTATTATAAATGAATAGGCTATAATGAGCTAGCAGAACGAGCTTGAAGTAACAGTTGCAGTGTTGTGACTGAGCCGGGAAGGTTCATCGAGAACAATATGAAGAATGCGACCGGTATTTTCAATGATGCATGTACCCCTATATGTTTTATGGCCCATTGGAATGAGTAGTCTGCTAAAGTATTTTAGGCAGTCCATTCAGAAATCGACATTGGGTCATTCTTAGACTAATTTATTTTATATCCTGAGAATAACAGTTGAGTCAACAATAATGCAGTGGATTGATCAGACTTCAATGGCATCATTAACAGGCCACCAGCATGTAGCAGTAGTTTGATACCACCAACTACAGCCTCATAGCCCGGCGCAGCGCACTATACTGGCCATTAAAGACCCGCTCAAGCGATAAAGGCCCAAGCAGAGGGCCTTTATCAAGGAAGTGGGCCTTTAATGGCCAGTATAGCCTGCTATAGAGGGCTATAAGTGTATCAGAACATTCCGCCTCTAGCGAGCAGAATGTTCCAAATAGTAAAACAAAAGCCTCACAGAGCCCAAGGAGAATGAAATTCCCTCGGGTTCCATGAGGCCTTTGTTCACAGCAACAGCTATGAACAAAGTCAAATATTGGAATGTTGATGCTCCGAGCTTCTACCAGCCATCAGAAGCCTGGCGTCCTCCATTGTCTTCAATGAAGCTCCCAAAATTCCAATGTTCTAATATGTGTCGGATTATTACACACCCAGGTTGTGTTAGATGCCATGGGTCTGGTAGGGAGTGGTCTGAAAGTGCGTCTTTGAGAATGCCCCTGCTCCATCACACTAATTATTTTTATTTTTTTACTTATTTGTAAAGTTTTGTATAGCGCAAACATGACCCTAGTGGGTATCAGAGCGCTTTACATGAAGAGAAGGTAGAGTATAATTGAACTAACTAACATGATCATATAGATGAATGAAGTAAAGGGTCTTGATAAAACACAAATTACTACTCTTGATTGCAAAGGTAGTCAGCAAAGAAAAGGTAAGGCATCATGAAAAGAGTCACAGGTATGGTTACAATCAATAAAAACAGTGGTGAAAGCTTAAGGTACAACCTTGTTTATCAGAAATGATTTTGCTTCTTTTTTTAAGAAGCGGTAGATGATATTAGGCGAACATCCGGTGGCAGAGAGTTCCATAACTTTGGTGCCACACCCGTGAAATCTCTGTAATTAGGTAGATTTCATAGATCTATTTAGGTTGAGGTAAATAATTATATTCCAATCACCACAAATGATACATTTTGCAATGCCAAATTCAACCAGCAGTCTATTTAGTGAGCCTAAGAAGTCAGACGTGCAGCCACTAGGAGTGTAGATAGATTCTACTACCAATGTGTAGGCCTAGAATTTAAATTTGGGAAATACTTACCTCTTGCCGAGGGTCTCACCAGATTTCTCTGGAAGAGAAAAGCAATTTCACTTTCTCTGGACCTGTGATGTATATAAGTGTGGTCATTTGGAGGGTGTGCTAGTATGCATTGGCTTACGCTTCCAGTCTGTTTTCAGTTTTTCAGATACTTTGGCATTTAGGTGTATTTCCTGTAGAAGAACTATGGCCTGTGATTTAGTAGCCAGGTAGTAAGTGTTTTCTTTCTCTTAACATAAATGACTGGTCCAGATATAATATTTGTGGGTGTTGAGCTGATGGTGACTGTGCTACGCCTGTTAACTCTGAGGGATGCAAGAGAGAGACTGAAAGGGAGAATACCAAAGAGTTCAAAAGGGTATTAAAGAAAATGAGCAATACTCCAAATGGAGCTTCTTATAAGGAACTCTTGAAAATGTTAACAGACATATATTCAAAAGCTCTGCCATGTCTAGCCTCCCACTAACTCCAGATTGTTTCAGTTAGTGTGGAGAGACCATAGAGATGTAATTATTTGCAGCATGCAAAGGTTAGTGTAGAGCAGAGAGTATTTTGATATATACAGCTTCCTTATGTTCACATTGGCAATTATAAAAATAAGGGTAACAGAATTAAAAAGTACATCAAAGGAATCTAAAGAAAAAAGTTCCCTCCATGCTGGTTGATGTCTGGTATCCTAGCAGGCATGCCAAGTACCATGCATCAGGGGTTAGACTAACGCATGTTCGTGCTGGTGACTACATCAATGCACTAAAATATGTTAGTCACGCATAATTACAGCTCCTCTGACTCAAACAAATTTACACAGCCTGTCAGTCCGGAGTCGAGGAGTCAGTTTGCCATAGTTACTTTGCTACTTTTAGTTCTCCCGCTAAAACAAAAATACTCAACATTGTACTCTCAGATCCGACTTCTCTGGGTCACATGAGGTGATCGGCATCAGAATAGAAACACAACAACACCAAGTGCATTGGACCCAGCCTTCTTCTGTGGATCTGGTACCAACTGTTTTTTCCAGATGCATCCTGCTGTGATTTAGCAGGCAGCAGCACTTCTTCCTACCCTGTGCCCCTGCCTCGTACTCCCTGAGACAAGGTGGTGCTGCAACGCAATGAAACTTCTGTGTCCCTGTGGAGGAGGCAGGGTGTTCTCTCTAACATCACCGGTTTGGTCAGGGTAGAATTACAAATTGCACATGCTTTCCGTTCTCCGGGGCCGCCAGGCCACCATAGACTTTTACCATTTGCTGTCTGAATTTATAAATTATATTTTTGATACTCGAGTTTTTCAACATGAACAACCTTAAAGTCAGCCTGCCCTTGTCTGTAGCGCTCCTGTGCAAGGGGGCCATGGTAATACTCACAGCGCGGGCGCTGGTCTGCCTGAAAGTGACTGCATGGCCTGATGGACGACAATGAGGAGCTGCAAGAGGCCGACGTGGACTGGATGTTGGCCCACTTACATTTCTTAATTTAAGCCGGTGGTTTCCGATGCTCGGCACCGGTGCTTACAACAGTCTGCCACATGATGGTGTTGTTTGTGCAATTTAGAGATGGGAACAACAACAGTTATTTCAAAATTCAATGTAAATAAAAAGTGAATAATAAATGAAGGCCCAACCCATTCTCATAGTTGTTGGGGCCAGGCATAGTCTGAATTGGCACACATGTAGATGTGGGATGGTTAGTAGTTGCGTTGGTGCTGTCATTGGCAGCACTGGCAGGGGCAGTGGGTGGTGCAAACTGCAGTGACCCCACTCACCAGAGCAGTGCCCACTTATGGCTAGATAGCCCTTATGCCGAGCTCAGCTACAGTGAGAGTGCAGAATCCAGGCAAGGGGATTCAGGCCTCACTTGGCAGTGCACCAAACCACTCTCTGTGAGACAGCGAGTACCTACCTATAAATACCGTAGTGGTGCCACTGTGAGCTCTGCCTCCTTGAAGAACGCGGGCCGAAGACGGTCTCATTAGCTCAGCCATGCACTGCAGGGAGGAGGACATACTTCTGGTCATAACACAGGTGAGTTCAGCAGCAGAGCAGTCACAGAATATGAGTGCAGTGGGAATGACTGGCTCTGTCTAAAGCATAAAATATTAAGGGGCAGATTTACAAGCCCCTTGCGTCACTTTAGTGGCGCAGCGGCGGCAAAAAAAATGCGGTCAATTTACAATGTGACGCATCTAGAGAGATGCGTCATATTGAAAAATCCCTGCATCACATTATACGTGCGTCAGGAATAATGTATGCAGGGTGGGCGTTACCGCGCAGGAAAACCTTGTAGAAGTGACGCAGTGAAATCTACAAGATTTCACTGTGTCACTTCTAGGACGCCACTGCGTCAAAACCTTATGCCTGCTTGAAGCAGGCGTAAGGAGTAACGCAATGTGGTGAGAATAGGCCTCAACATGCATTGCAAGAGTTTGCGTCGTGCTTGCGACACGACTGCAGCAATGCGTGACTTTTATGTCAACAGATGCGTGATGCATATGTCAATCGTTGAGACTTGGCGTGCTGTATCGTAAATATGGCACATCCATGGTGTCGCAAAGGTTTTGCAGGCTGGCGCAGGGAAACTGACACATCTCAACAGATGCATCAGTTTCTTGTAAATCTGCCCCTAAGATCTCAGCTCCGGTGTTACAACTGAAGGCACTGCGTGTTTCTATCAGTGCCTCTCATGAGTCATAAAGTAGTTTCCACTACATTCTCATTTAATCCTTGGCCTCTCTGCAGAGTGCAGGGAACACTTGTCAAATGTGCCAATTTGAATTACTATTTTACTTGAGGGATTATGGGGGTGATTAAAATACTGACAGCATGAAACTAATAAGAAGAAAATAGTGTATTTACAGGTGAGGAGACTGTATGTGTGTGTGCGTGCATGCGTTTGTGTGTGTGAAAGAGAGAGCATGATCAAAGTGAGAAATAACGGAAGTCCAGACAGAAAGACAGTGAAAGAAAGCTAAAAAAGTGGTGAAGAGGTGTGAAATAATGAAGATGGAGGATTTTAGAAAAATGCTCGGAGCAAAAGGATGTGAGAGGCTAACTGACTGAGAATCGCACGGAAAATTATGTGAAGGTAAGACCAGGAGTGATTGAGATGCTCCAAATACCACTGCCGCCTCCACAGACCCAGAATTATTCAGATCAAGTCTAAAATTTTAAATATCAAAATCTTTTCATTTCTAATTAACAAAATCATTTTTGTTACTCATTGAACTGATTATTCTATTAAGCACTGGCAATGCAACATTAATAACTCTGTCTTGTTTTAGGTATATGTTTATTCTTGATTAATATGTCTGTATACAGTAACTGAAAACTCACAGAGAGACAGTCACATACTGGTCATTGCTTTGATTTGCTTTTCAAGGAAGTGTGACTCAAAGTGTCACAAGTTTGACAGTAAAATGTCACTCATAGGCAGACTGAACCCATAGAAATATCACACATAAGCGATCTGAAAACATGGCGCTATGTCTTAGCCCTATGAAAGAAGAAGAAAGAAATTCTTTATTGCATGATTGATAACAATCTTTGCAATTGAGCTAAAAGTACAGAGAAAAGCACCTTTGCAAAGCACATAAGAACAACTAATTTCATTACAATGATAATAGTTAGAAACCATTAAAAATAAAAAAAATAAAAAGTTAAAATGTGTTTTTTTGTTTACTTTTATGTTAGTACTATTTACTGCAAGTGAAAATTATAAAATCCCTTTAAACGAACCTAGCTTAAAACATTAAAAGTAAGGAGTTTCCATTTGGCAGACATCAGTTTGTACTTTTTCTGGTTACAATATCTTAAACGTTCGCAAACGAATCTGACAAGAAGACTGCTTAACAGATAAAGGTTACGATTCCGGAGTTTAATTTTCCGATGTTTCCGATTTTAGTCAATTCATGTACTGACAAGAGGATTTAGCATGATGTTTGCTAATTTCATGAAACGTACCAATCTGCAAGCTAATTGAATATCTCCTCCTGAAAAACATGCTATTAATGCTTGTCGGCGAGTGTGCAGGCATCTTTGGTTCCAGAGTTGTTTTAGTAGTAACCTTCGCTCCTTCTCTAGACCTTTACAGCTACACAGTAAATGCAAAACATCCTCTTTTAGATCACCTGCAAAGTCTACAGTGTGTGGTGGTTTCCGAGCGTGTCTATGGGGGGTGATGTTCTTTAGCTGATATAACTCCTATCCTCAACTGCAAGAAGGATTCCTTTACAGCCCTTGAAAACCCCGTTCCCAGGTATGCTTGTGGTAGAGACCTGATGTAGCTCTGAACCACGAACCACCCATGGGCCCTCCTGGTAAGTGTAGATGTATCTTCTTCCAGGGATAGTATCTTCACTGTTTTGTTTACAAGCTATATCTTAGCCCTATGGGATCTGGTTGTTATAGCTGCATACCAACTGGAGGCTCCTTTGTATCCAGTCGACTAACCTTATTTTACTTTCAATGGCAGCAACAAGGCTGTCATTCCCCTTTTGCAAGGATGAGCCGGATTTATCTCTTTCTTTGGTAGCATTCAGATCAGATGAAAGATCTTATTCCAAATCTTCTTTTGATGTTTTATCAAATGAGCATTAGGAAGTGTTTGGATTTGTGTATTACCACAGTAGTCCTTCCAAACATGGCTTCATGCAAAGGCAGACTGCTTCATAACCAACGAAGATTCACCTGCGACTGCCAGGAATATCTCTACATTTTCCAGTTTGTGGAATTCCTGGGAGCTGATATTCATCATTTATCCATGTCATCACTGGCTCATGGAGGCCAAATCTTATATCCCACTCTCTCAGCCAGGGACTGAAGGCCAGAAATAATTTCCTTTTCCTATTCGTGTACTGAGAGAAATCTGCAGAAAAGTAGATGTCTGAGGCCATATATTGAAATGGATAGTTTGTTTTTGCTGTGGATACAATTTGTTTTGCATACAGATGTCTTTTGTCTTTGAAGCAAGGCAGTCATAGGTATATGTATAGTGCCTATATGCCCTTTCGTGATTCGAATCCTACGTGCTTTATGGAAAAAGTGATAGGAATGACACAATATACAATACTTCTTGCTTTTCAAGAACCCACATGCATATGTTATCACTCCTTCTTATGTACTCACGATCTATGACTTTACTTTGAAAGTACCATATGTCTTATTCTTATTCTATGGTGAATGCTCTTTGTTCCTTAATGGAGTTCAATATATTCTTGTTATAAGCAATCAAGCATTCAGTGTGGCCATGTTTGTTCAGGGTGATTTTATCTCCTCTGTGATTTCTGTAGTGGCATCTCAACCACTCCTATGAACGTCTTGATGTTTCACAGATCCGACATCAAGGGATCCAGCATGACTGCCATCATGTTATCAATTTTGCAAGGCTGTGTCTTTTGTTTGTCAGTCAGTGACTCTGAAACAAAGATTTTTTGGAGGCATTATGACAAGACATGAAAGGTTCAGATAACAACCTTAACTATTGCCCAGGGGAATATGCAAAGAGAGCTAGGAAGTGTCACAGCCTATACAGTTGTAGAAGCAGGGGACACCGCAATTTTGACACCCAAAATTTTACCTCAACAGAATGCCCACAATTCGCTGAATCGGAGATGGTGTTAAATTTCAATTTCATGAGGCAATGTGTCTCTGAGGTAAGGCACCACCAAGCACATCAAAAATATCAGGAATACAATCAAATAAAGAAAAGGGCCTGAGTAGCTGAATAGTGAAAGATTTATTACAAAAATCCCAAAAATGTGGGACACAATAATTGCCATGAAGGCTCTCAGCAAATAGAGCACTGCCGAGTAGTGCAAAATCACAACCCAAGTTAACAGCAAAAGTAAGAGGGAACAGACAGCATCCTTAGTAGCACAAGAACTATCTCTGGCTCATCCCCCAATATGGAGAGTTTTTATACATTGTTTTTGCATATACAATTAGTAAAATTGGTGAATCATGGTGGCATGACCAAATGTGCTACATTCAAAGCAAATCAGAGCACAGTCTTATTAAGCATCATATTGTCTTAACCACAAGCACTATACCACTACATAAATATTGATTCTACCCACTCTATGCTAATGCCATCCAGAGAGAGATGGTGGAACAAACTAGCGACATGATAACAGCAAGCTATTATAAATGAATAGGCTATAATGAGCTAGCAGAACGAGCTTGAAGTAACAGTTGCAGTGTTGCGACTGAGCCGGGAAGGTTCATCGAGAACAATATGAAGAATGACAGTGAAAATAGACAAATATGATTTTGCTTGACTGCATGTTGCAGAAATAACCAGCAGTGAGATGTGCGGGGGAGATCAAGAGAGACATCTTTTTAATATGGCTGCTAGTCCCAAATTGATAACAAGGGTCTGTAAAACACACTTCTACACAGCATAGGATTTAAAAAAGAAAACAATAGCTCTATATCACTGTGCAGTACAGTGAAAAATGACATTCTCCACATGGTCAATAATGTGCAAAAATACAATTGCACACAAATCCCCAACACTATGCTATAGCCAGCATGGACTACTATGGTGGCTCATCGGTTAAATCTAAATTTTCATGGGACGGGGCAGGAGGTACACTCAGAATGGGGGCTACGCAAGTTTTTAAGAAGTGTCCAGCAGCCCGCCTCACAGAATGGAAAGTCTAGCAACATGGTAAGAAATCAGCAGCAGTGTCTGAGCCATTCAAATTAAATGCACCGTTCAGCAGCTTGGGCAAACGAGCACAGACTGACTCGCTCGAGCAAAGACTGCCAATCTTAATGCTACTCAGTCTCGACCACACGCCTGCCCCCAAAATGGCCGCCAAATAGATCAGTGAGGACAAGCTATTAACTTCGGAGCCCCCTAAACGCGGAAAACCAACTCTCAACAACTCAGATGCCAGCGCTCAGCAGTCTGGAGCCAACAAACACAGATCACCTGCTAGATTGACTCACTTGAGCAACAGCTGACAATTTGAGCGCTACTAAGGCTATTCATTACTCCGATCCCGAAAATGGCCGCCAAAGAGGACACCGAGGCCAAGCTATTAACTACATAGTGATCAAAGGTTGAAAGCCAAATATCAGCAGGACTCATCGCAATAAGGTCACTAATACTTAATAGTCATTAATTAATAGAGTCCTGAGCTAAGAATAACCAACAATTTACAGAGTCCTGTGCATCAACTTAATCTTAATTAGTTTTCACCTGCAAGAATAGCAACAAAGGACGAAACTAGCCAACATACAGTAACAAATGGGGCGTTGATCTTCAAAAGTGTCCAAATCTCTTGAGCTTTGGCAGAGAGAGGACCCTGACGCCTATTCCTACATTGTCCGCTAGAAGAATCAATGAAAACAGCTTTCCTCCAGCAGAATCCCTAATGCTACATTCCAGTTAAACCTCCATCAATACCCCAGAGTACACAATCCTCTACAATTAGTACACTGCCCATTCTCAGGCCTAGAGAAGCCCCTCTCCAACACGTCCCCCCTTATCCCTCCTCCCCCACGGGAGAACCCCCCACAAGACTCAACCCCACTTCCCCCGCGAGAAGCAACCCCTCCTCCTCACCGCTCTCCCCCCCCCGCCTGACCAGAACTCTCTCACCCCTCCTCTTCAGCATTCCTCCCCATCTCCCTCCGGATCAAACCAGACCCCCTCATATCAGAGGAAAATGTCACCGAACTCACATCCTGCTGCCACTTCGCTAACTTTAAACCTCCTGATTACCCATGGTCCGAACACTATCGCAATCACCTTCCCCTCCAAACTCTCTAGTAAAGTGAAGAAACTCTTCAAACATAGACTTCTCAGACTTCATCCCGAGACTCTATTCACTGACACCTACCACTGCCTCTCCAGAGGGCCTTATCTTCCACACGGACAGGCCGGACTTCTGGCACTGTACCCTAAACACACATCTCAACATCTTCAAAACCACCTCCACTCCCCTCAGTTGCAAACTGATGACCTCCCTCCGGAATCTCCAGCTAAAGAACGGATATATCTCCATTACCATTTTCACTAACGCACAGTCATAATTCAGGCCAAAACGCTCACCTTGAGAGCTTCGATTCTCTCTTCCTCTCACTAAAAGAAGCCCCCTTGACCACTTCAGGTTTCGGATCCATCCCAGCCTTTCATTCAGATAGATATCCACGACAGGGGACGAATCGGACCCCTCCTGCAGCTCCCCTGACACCCACCTCGGTATCAACCCAAGACCCCCCTTGCAACCCCACCCCTCCTTTCTCCACTCACTCCCAAGTTATAAGACAGTCTGCATCCAAAGTCCCCCACTGTAACTCTTTCCCTCCCCGTTCCACTTACCATCCGCCAATCCGAAAACCTGGTCACCCAGCCTCCTCCCTACCTCCTCTGCTGACTCCTAGGATGGAACATCTCCTTCCAGCTCAGCCCACCCATTGGTCCCCGCTCCCGAATCACTCGGGATCAGTCTACGTTCACGAGGCAGCATCCCCATCAATCAGACAGCCTGCCCATCCTTGCCCCTCCTCCCCTCCTCTATTAACCCCCAAGTGGGAACATCTCCCCCCAGCTCAGCCCACTTGCACCCCTCCGTCCCCTCTCCACTTGGGACCCGTCACATGCCTTGAGGCAACAATCCCCTCTCCTTTTACTCCTACTATAGATTATCCAGGCAGCCCCTTTCACAAGAATCTTCTTGAACAGGACTCTCATCCTTCATCAAACTACCTTCTAGTCAGAGACCTACCCCCCGTCATCAAGAACAATGCGGCCTCTGACACCCTTCCTCACCCCGTGGTCCCTCCTCCCTTGGTCCCTTCTCCCTCACCCAAGATCACTCCGGATTCAGACACCCATCTTCCCTACAGTGACATCACGACACATCGCCTCTCCCTACTAGAAACACAGTTGGAAATCCTGGTTCGAGGCTTGAGTGAAATTCTCTCCACCCTGACCCTAACCCAAAAGTCCTTCCAGCCACCCTCTGAGCTAGTCGATCCCCATCCAACCTAACCTAGGCAAGGTAACACCCCCCCATAGAGCCAAACGTCCCACCCAGACCTAAAGTCGGGTCCCGTAGAAAAGGGAAGATCAGCTCGCTGGAAACACTCACAAGAACTTCATCCTCACTTTCCCCGCAGGGCTTGACACCCCCTGAGGAATCCTCCGAACTTCTGCTGAACTCGTCCCCAAAATCCACGATCCAAGTAATCACGAGAGTCAGAAGCAAACACCACCCTCCGAGAACCCCAAGACCCCCGTCCCACCTGGCCCTCCTTCCAAAGGCCCAACCGAACGAGTACAAAGAAGTACCCCCATCAACTGCATGCTCATAAACTGCAGATCAGCCTCTAAACATACTTCAGAATTAGCAGAAGCCACACTCTCCCAAGGCAGAGACATAGCATTCATAACAGAAACCTGGCTCAACAACCTCTCCTACCCTAATATGGACATATTAGTTCCCCCTGGATTCTCGATGATCAACAAGGACAGGCAAGGGAATAGAGGCGGAGGCATAGCAATCATCCACAAGAGTAACATCGCCATCACGGAAACCTCCTCTTGTGCTTACTGCTCCTTTGAATGCCTCTCTGTCAACATCAAAACTCAGGATTCCAGACCCATACTCTGCCATCTTCTAGACCATCCTCCAGGCAAGTCTTCAGAATTCAGGGTTCACCTTTCCGACTTGATTGCCCAGTGCGCACTAGGCAACTCTAACTACATAATTCTGGGCGACCTCAACCTAAGATGGAATGAAACCAAGAACCAACTCATTCAAACCTTAAATAACCTACTTCAAGCGAACAATCTGACACAACACTGCTTAGAGGAAACTCATCACAGAGGAGCTATCCTGGATGCCATTATAGCGGAAAGGAAGACTATCACCATCGATCACATCCTCCCCGTTGACAGGTCCGACCATCACATAGTCCTATTTCACATCAACCTTCCAATCCTGACTAATTCAATTCCAAAACGAGACCCTTCCAAATGGGTGAGGAACACAGCCCAAATTCCACAAGCAGTCTTAGAAGAAAGAATCAACTTGCTGCTCCCATGCACCACTGACCACCTCTTAACCAATGATATCACCTCTCTCTCTAACACTAATTTGACGCTTACCCTAGACCAAATTGCTCCCTTGAAACTAAAGAAAGCTAGGAACATCCCCTCTAGAACATGGTTCACCACTGACATCAACGAGGAAAGAAGGCAATTAAGAGCCGTAGAAAGAACTTAGAGGAATAATCCCTCAACCCCCCCACCATGATCAACTCCAAGAAGCCCGCAGGACGTACAAAAATCACATCAAGAATAAAAAGTCTGCTTTCTTCTGCTCAGCATTAGATAATGCAAAAAATCGACCCAAAGAACTTTTCAACATCATAAGAAATCAGACCTCCAAACCCATTCCTCCCTTAACTCAGGCATCCAAAGCTCGGTGCAACAGCTTTGCAACCTTCTTCAACGACAAAATCGTCAAGATCGACCTCGAATTGGGCTTAAACTCCATCTCTCTCAAAGACAGCAATATGCCCAAAACCCTTGTCAACGCTTCCATGAAATCTCCACTACAGTGGTCATCATTCATTCCCATCCAGGAGGCAGAGATAGTAAATCTAATCTCCAAGGCCAAACCCTCAGCTCACGCCCTGGACCAACTACCGCCTCTCCTGACCAAAGACCTAAAGCGAGTCCTAGCTCCAATATCGTGCAAGATCATCAATAGCTCTTTGAGCTCTGGATCTGTTCCAGACTGCCTCAAGGTAGGGCAAGTCACACCACTATTAAAGAAACCAGGTCTAGACACGGAAGATCTGAACAATTTCAGACCGGTCTCGAACCTTCCATTTTTGGCTAAAATCATGGAAAGATGCGTGCTCCCCCAGCTAACCATTCACCTTGAAAACATCAAATTTCTAGATCCCCACCAATCGGGATTCAGAAAGGGATGTAGTACTGAATCTGCAATCCTCAACGTCATAGACGACCTACTCAAGTCACTCGACTCCGATCAATGCTGCCTTCTCATCCTCCAAGACCTATCGGCTGCATTTGATACAGTCAACCACAACCTGCTCCTACGGGTTCTTCAAGATAGAGTCGGTTTACAAGAGACAGTCCTTCAATGGTTCTCCTCCTTTCTTCACAACCGATCACAGAGAATAAAAATCAAAAACTTCGAATCCGACCTTCACCCGGTCATCAGAGGTGTTCCTCAAGGGTCTGTACTCTCCCCACAGCTCTTCAACATCTACATCGAACCCCTCACCTCTCTACTCAGAAAATCCAATATCCCCTTTCATCTATATGCGGATGACACGCAGCTCTATCTGGAAACGACCTCAATTGACGACATCCAGAGACTAAACAATACGCTCAAGGAGGTACAAGACTGGCTCACAGCCAATCACCTGAAACTAAACCAAGACAAGACAGAAATACTACTCATTTCTAACAAAGATGATAACCCTCAAATCAAATAATGGCTCAAAGCCATTGATGCCCTCAATGGCGACCTCTCCGTGGCAGACTCAGTGAAATCTCTAGAGATCACCCCAGACCCAAAACTTGACATGAAGAAACACCTCTCAAGATCTGCTAAAAGTGCCTTTCTCAACCTAAAATTACTTTACAAAATAAAACCCTTCCTCCCCCCCAAGGACCTTCAACAAGCCACCCAAGCATTAGTCCTCTCCAGAATAGACTACGGGATCACGACCCTGACAGGGACAGCAAAATCTCACCTTGCCCCCTTGAAGACGACACTCAACGCAGCAGCGAGAATGGTCTCCATAAATTAAGAAATTTGAGCACATCTCTCCAGCCCTTAGAGAACTCAGATGGCTCATAGTGGAGTTGCGAGCCAGTTTCAGAACAGCCTGCATCACGCACAAAGCCCTGCACACAGGCAAACCAGAATACCTGGCCGCCAAGCTCACCAGGGCAGGCCAGTCCAGAAACCTCAGGAGCTCCAGCTCTCTACTGCTCATCCCTCCAAAAACTCGCAAGCACAGAACCTCAGCCAAATCCTTTGCTGGTAACGCTCCTAAAATCTGGAACTCCATTCCTCCCCACATCAGAACAATACCCTTGTTTTCAAAATTCAAGAGGCTACTCAAAGTCCTCTTCCTCGACCATACTCGAGGGAACTGACAGACCCCGGACTGCCCCCAACTGTCTCTCCAGTTTTTCTAAAACTTCGAGTGTGACAACACGATCGCAACTCAAGATTCCCTCTGGGTACAATCATTTAGATGACCTATTCTGTACAGTTGAACATTTGCTAACTACTGTATATGATGTACATGTTGTGAAGCGCTCTGATACCCTTTGGTCTAGCTAGCGCTATACAAAACTACTAAAATAAAATAAATAAAAAATACAATGGCATTTGAGAAATGCATGTCGGCTGTCTCAGCATGATTTGATGGAAGCCCTAACCCCATGCATGCCTCTTAACATGAAACAAATGCCAATGGTTCCCCGCTGTGCTGATCAAACTGGGGCACTTCCTGTCTCACACACCTAGCCAGCTCCTGGAATGTGCATTTCCTGCATGTGCTGGAGAAAAGATTGGGTACATCTCAAATACTGCTCAAATTATGCCAAATGAACTGATGACATTCCCACCACATCCACTAGCATCTCCAGCTACACATGGCTATAGAATTGAGCTTCTCCATCTTGCAATCTGTGGGAAGATTTTGACTTATCAACCCACTGGATCATCAGCGTATCGCTGCCATCGCTGCCACACGCAACTCTCCTTCTTGTACTTCTAATAAGGTGCAGTGAGAGTCAAACATCAAAGAAGAATCAAAATCACATAGATGAGTCTTGCACTTCGTTGCATCTATGTTTTTTCTATGATGAAGGCCAGAGTACAGGCCTGGCCCCATTTCTTTTGAGGTTTATACGTGAAACAAAACTGATTTGTGGCATTAAGCATCATTTCTGCTCTTAATAATTAGTGTTGATCCATTCCTGAGCCTTATTTAGGGGAACTCTCCTGAGATAGACTATTTGCTGTTGCCAGCACTTGATTACTCATTCAGGAGTCAAATAAAAAATGCCAAAAAGGGTTGGTAAATATATAGGTGGATGCTTTTTTTAGGTAATCCTACAACCATGGCTTGTCTGTGCTGTCTGTTTTTCTTTTACAACTAAATATTTGAATTGTACATAGATAACCACTAATTCCTAAGCTAACCCTAACTGTTGTATGCTTCACATAACCTGACTTTCATCTGTTGTCTTTTTCATTTTACGTGGTCGCCCCACTCCCTTCAATGCCACCCTCGACATAAACTGTCTTCTTACACTAGTCATGATAGTATCTACAAATCTATGATTTGATTTTAAAATTGGCTTTAGTGCCTAAACAGTAATGCATATACTTTTAAAATGAAAGAACAGGAAAAAAATATGGGGATGGCACACTGCCTGGCATACCTGCACCAATTTCTCCCAGATGAATTATGGCAAATGCAATGCATGATAATGGCCTCCTTTGTTTACTCACAAGTATCCAGGTTGTAGCTATTGTTGGTATAGCCAGTACCTATATCTCTGGACACGTGTTTCCTGATTTTATTTCTTCAACAGCAGAGAGAAACATGTCAATTTAGGGGTGCTTGGAAATGCCGTTCAAAGTCTTCTCAGGTTAAGTACAGTCCTAGAGTGCAGATGCATCCACAGGGTGCATCAGCCCAGCTACTCCACGGAGGAGCCAATTATAGGTAGGGTGGAGTACACTGCCTGGCATAACAGCACCATTTCCATCAGATGCCTCATAGTAAATGCAGTGCATGATGCCAGTCTCTTTAGTTTGCTTAAAAGTATCAAAATGATCACCATTGCTGGCAGAGCCAGTGCTCAATATCTCTCAATCAATGATTTGTGTAGCACTGCTTATCATCCGTGATGGTATCCAGACATGGGGGGGCTGCTGCTGGAGTTGTCAGTCAAACATCCAGGTTTTTAGGCCATCTCTGAACTTCTGTAGGATGGATGCAGTCCCAAGGTGGAGTGGGAGGCCATTCCAAGTCTTGGCAGCCAGGTAGGAGAAGGTGCGTTTGCCGCTTCTGCTTTTGTGGAAGATGGCGTGTGGTTGAGTGAGAGGGAGGTGAAGTGTAGTTGTCTGCCGGGTTGGTGGAAGTTCAGTCTACGGTTGAGGTAGGCTAGTCCTTTGTTGTGCAGGGCCTTGTAGGCAAGGACAAGCAATTTCAACCAACACCTTTTTTGAATTGTGAGCCACTGGAGGGCTCCGCGGTGGGGGTGATGTGGTCTCTTTTAAGGAGGTCGAGGTTGAGCCTGGCTGTAGCATTTTGGATAGTTTGCAGTCTGCTCAGTAGTTGTGAGGTGAATGCCACTTAGAGAGGGTTTCCTTAGTCCAGGCGGCTGGTGATGAGGGCTTGGGTGATGGTACATCTGGTGTTGATTGGGAGCCGTTTGAATATTCTCTGGAGCATGCGGAGGGTGAGGAAGCAGTATGAGGAGATATCGTTTATCATGGTGAGCTTGTTGTTGAGTATAATGCAGAGGTTTCTGGTAAGAGTTCGAGTAAGGGAGGGGCCCAGTTCCACTGGCCACAAGGAGTTGTCCCAGGGGGATGTGTTGCTCCAGCATATGAGTACCTCTGTTTTGTCAGTGTTGAGTTTGAGGCATTTGTTTTGTATCCAACTGGATGTAACTTTTTTCTAATAAATAGTCCGGCAGTTTGAGCACAAAATTGCTTTCATCTTGACCTTGAACCCCAGTTTCTTCCAAGTACATTTTTGAAATAATGACCGAAGAATTCCCGAGATTCTGCCCACACTCAATTTGAAACAGCTTTTTTTTAAGTTTGAAAGAACAGTGAGCAAAAGCACTGAAGTAGTGTGTGTTCAGACGGGAGTGTCACTTGCATGGTAAACTGGTATGTACACCTGGCCTGAGCATCCACCTACATGTGAAACTGGTATCTTGACTTGTTTGGCCCTAAAATCATGATAGCTTAGCTTCTGCAGACATACCCAAGCCTGTTCATGGTAACACAAGGCCCATGATCTTCCTTTGAACTGGAGGGGAACACCAACCAAGCCCACAAAGCGAGTACAGGACTACCGTACATGCCCCAGGTAGATCACATAACGTAAGCAGTGGAGACACCAAGTTCTTGTGAATCACTGGTAGCCCTCAGAAAAAAGAGCCCGCTCGTACTTTTATGCTAACTCTTCACAGAATGGGGAGGAAACTCTTGGCTTTCTTAGATAACACTCACCCACCAGGGTTGCACCTTGGTGGCATGTTTCATCAAAGGGTTCTTCCCGCTCTGCTGCAGATTGGCGGGTGCTGCGACCTACAGAATATGCCGGAGCACAGAGTGGTATATTGTAAATGATGAGATGTAATTAGGAGTGGGAGGGCTTTTGGGTGAAAGGTTAAAATGCCTGCCTGGTAGGTAAAAACTGCTACTTAATCTGACCTCCTGGTGGTATGGTTAAAAAACGGGGAGAGAGATAGAAAATAAGGTTATGAAGTACCTGCTCTTCTACGGTCTACATGTTGCAAGCCAATCCCCATGGCTTTTCTTCAGGGCCAAGAACTAATTCCCTGATTCCACTCCTACATTGGTGCTGGAACAAAATAACCACATGCAATCTGCATGCTGAGAATAATAAAGTGATTAGACCTACTTGGTTGCACTGCTTGGTAATCTGTGATATATATTCATGAGAGGGATAACCTGCCAAGAATTTGCAGAACACAGAAAATGTGATACTATCATATAGTGTGACTAGAACCGCACAGTGTGTAAACTTGTTCTATATACTTTAAGAACATCACTCCATTGTGACTTGTCATGTGAGTTAATGTATGCCATTATTTAATGTGAACATATCCAATAATGTGAACCTTTGACATACAACATATAGCCCAATACACATAAGAAGGAAAATTGCACAAAAACACTACATACAATAATTTAGACAAATACATACTTCACGGATCCTCCAGTGGTCAAGGTGAGCTTGCAGTCACACTCTACAGGGTAGAGAAATCTATATATCATGCCCATTATGTCGTGATTGTTCAGTGTGGCTCGATCTCACAAAGGACAAATGCTGCATTGGCATCTGAACCGTACTTACTGCTCCAAAGCATCCATTTGGCCAGTCATCTAAGGAAAAAATGCACTGGCTCTGGAATATCACTGGTCTCGTCTCTGTGTGTTAGTTAAGTACTCTGTGTCATTGAAGATGGTGCATCCTCACTGCACTGCACACTATCCAGAAAACCACTAGACCGCTCACCGCCAAAACGGAGACTGTAAGTGGAACCACTTCACTTGCACTCACGTCTACCGGACTGAGACATTTTGAATGAATGAGTTTTAAAATTATGAATGAGTACAAGGCTGAAAAAATGCTGAACAAATAGGAGGGAGAGATCCACAGACCATAATATTGGAGGAATTAAAGAGAATTGGTGAAGAGGGATGAGAGGTGATTGGCTATCGGCATATACCCATACCTTTCCTCCTCTATGTAAAGGTCTTCACTTTGTTAGAGTGGCCTGACCACGAAGAGCAGGTAGCATCCTTTTATAAGTGAGTGGTTACGCACAAAGGCATCATCACATGGGCTATAAAGGTTTAGGATATGTGCTCTTTGTTGTAGTGGTCAAAGAAGATCAATGGTGATTAAAATTATGCCATGGAGTGACATCAAGGGATATTATCATTAAGTCCCTCTGTATGAGTCATGAGTTTGAACAACCAGTGCTGGGATTCACGATTCACTGTATCGTGAACGTGTTTCAAAACCACCCATTAGTAGTCTTGCGCTGTATGTTTTTCTCAATATAGTGAATCAACATTTTATTTGTCGCTCATCCACACCTGAGGTTGCTTCTGTGTTCGCTTATGTTTTTACCTTATGGTTGGTCAGACCTATGAAATATAGGTTGCACGGATAGGTGATCAAATATGCCACTTTTTGTCATTTACAATTTGTAAAATTCCTCAGTACCATATTGGTGTTATCATTAAATGATGCTGATTTAGTACCCTTTGTTATGTGGCATACACTTCACCTGCCTCAGGGAAAGTGGCCAATAAATGGGGATAGTGTGTCTTATTTCTGTTGTTCATTTTCGAGGGCATGTGTGTACCAGTAAATCTCTCAGGCTTTATCCTCGTCTGTGGGAGAACAGGAGTTTAGGAAAGGTCAGAGAGCCACTATTTAAGATCCGCCAATGATTGCTTATGATTTTACTCACTTTGTCTGAGGAGATATTAAAAGTGGTTATGCAAATGGGTCTCTCTTCTCTTTCTTTCAGTTGGCCTGGTCCAGAAGGGTCTCTCTATTCTTATTGTGTGCCTGTTTAATTGCCTATGCCACTATTCTCGGTGGATATTTTCTAGCCTCCAGTTTGGTTGCTAAACGGCATGCTTGTACTTTGCAGTCTTTTTATATCAGAACAGTTCCTCTTTCTTAAAAATTGCCCAAAGAGGAGATTTTCGCTCAAGTGGTACAGATAGAAGCTGTTGGTAAGTGGTAGCAGTGTTTTGCCATTGGTTTCTCATGCGTGGTGGTTATGAGGTGCCCTGCTCAGCTATTATGCTGAGATCAAGGTGAACTAGTTCCATGTTGCTTATGGTGTATGTGAATTTCAAAAACCCATTTTGGGTATTCAGCCAGATAAATGCAAAAAACAGAAGATGGACCCTGAATCCTAAACACAATGAAAAGGGAACAACCCGCCAGGGCAAGAAAATAGTCAGAACACATGAAAGGGGAGTTCCCAATGATAGAAAGAGGGAGAATTCTCCAAAAATCCAAGAAACGCCCACAGAACAACAAAATAATATCACATAGTTCTTTTTATTCACATAAAGACATTTTGTTTGATATAAATTATCAAAAATAGTTAGTGCACAATATATTTCTTTCTCATATTTTTATATACATTTTTCTCAGTAACACATACATAAAAAATATAACATCAGCCAAAGGACACAAGCAACAGTAAAAGATTGGCACACAATTCACTCACTCAAACAATCAAACTGAAATCATTCCCATACCACTACACACAATCACTTTCAAACATAGACATCCACAGAAAGCGCCGACGCGCGTTTCAGAAAAGTGCCAATACAAGCTTCCTTCATCAGGGCGCAGAACACAGATAATGAAGTTTAGCACAATCTCTCAAAATAGGAAAACCCCAGAAATGGGTGGGTGTCCTAATAGCAGTCGTGGCTGGCAGAACATATCTGTGGGCGGAAAAGGGTATGATAAGGATATGTATAATACAATACCTTAGAGGCTGTCAAGAAGATGCTTCAAGATTCAGATTGTCCATCAGAAAAATTGTTTGTGCTGTAATGCCTAGCTATTGTGCTCAAGTAGAATTATTTTGAGTTTGATAAGGTCATATACAAGCAAGTACTAGGCATCAGTATGGGTGTGGCGTGTGCCCCCAATGTAGCGAATGCTTACATGGGTGCCTTTGAGGAAAGGTTTATCTACAATGAGATTGCCCCATTTTATGAGCATGTCACCAACTACAATCGTTATATTGACGATATTTTTCTAATTTGGCGAGGCCCACAGGAACAACTGAGTGAATTTATCCTTTGGATAAACCTGTGCGACCCTCATTTAAAATTCAGTGCTAACACCAGTAAGTCCAAGATTGAATTTCTTGACGTGTGGATTCAGGTTACAAATAACCATATTGAGGTTTTGCTTTTCACCAAGCCTACTGCCCGAAACACTCTTTTGCTCTATGACAGTTTCCACCCGCGGAGTCAGAGAAACAACCTACCACTCAGTCAATTTCTGCGGCTCCGCCGAAACTGTACAGACATGAGAAACTTCGAATTGCATGCCACACAATTGAAAATTAAACTCCTTAACAGTGGTTACCCGAATAGACTCATCAGGGACCCTTATAAAAGAGCCAAATATTTTGACCGAGAGGCTCTTCTGAACCCAAAACAAAAAAATGAGGATCACAAACTTGTCGTTGTCACTACCCATTCAAATTTCAACGAAAAACTGAGATACATTATTAATTCTCAATGGTATCTCTTAAATATGGATAAAACCACTGAGAAATGGGAAAAACCTATCTTTGCGGTTCGCCGCAATAAAAATCTTAGGAATGTGTTAGTCAGTGCTGCCCTGACGGACTGTCCTACTGCCAGTCAGAAAAGTATCACTGGCACCAATCCTATTTCAGGTAGCAATAGATGTGGCGGATGCCACGCCTGTGAGAATGTCCTTACTATTTCCGAACTAAACTGGGGCAAAAGAAAAATCCCACTCAAAGAGATGACTAATTGTCGTACAAGTAATATCATCTATCTTCTCCTTTGTCCATGCTCCAAGGGCTATGTAGATGAGACTGGTAGAGAGTTCAGGACAAGGTTTTTTGAACATAAATCATGTATTAGAAACCTTCGTTCGGGAGCCCCACTGGTTGCCCATTGGAAAGCCTTTAAACATTCCGTGGAAGATTTGAAATGGCTCATACTTGAACGTGTCCACTGTCCGAAAGATGGGAACATCGACGCCCTTAGAGGTAAAAGGGAAGTGTTTCGGATTTTTCTTCGAGAGACGGCTGTCTCTGGACTGAATGAGCAGATTCCCTGGGAAAATGCCATCCTTTAAGGACTCATGAGTCTATCGTTCGAATTCTCCCTGTGCTCTGTCCTGCTGGGACTTTTGCAACCTAGCTGTGGTTCCACTATTCTTCTTATGATTCTGTATGGTCTACTGCACACACCTCTGTTTGATCCTTTCACTTTTTTGAGTGGTGAGACTTTTTCATCCTGAATATAGTTCTCCCCTCTCCCCTAACGGGAGAAAAAGAAGAAAAAATAGCTTTTGGGTATATTCTCGGGATGCAATTCTCGACCTTGTTAGGATTTTTTCTATCTCTATGAAATCGTGTGGACAAGTCATGGACTTATACATTGTTAGGTTGCATTTTATTTGGGTTGTATTTCTGCTTCCTTCGTCACTTGTAAATTTTTCTGGATAATTACTTTTCAGCTGGTAGGACACCGCGTTTCCTGATTCTTCGGATAGTGTTCTTAGCCCCTCATCGTGCGGCCGCCATTTTTCCTTTACAGGACGCTCCAGTTAACGCTCTAGTGTTTTGGATCGTCCCGTACGTCCAGGTGTTCCGGATTGTACTGATTGCACATTGTATTTATTTGCCTCCCCCGGCTTCGCTCTTACCACATCCGGCCGGTGCCTTGGAAGGGGGGATCCGTCATCGTTCCGTTCATCTGAGAGGAGTTCTGTCCATTTCAAGGTGAGGACTGGGACCTGGAGTTCTGATTTCTGTAACAGACGTCCCCGGCACTTCCTTCGTCCAAGCAGCATGATTATCTGTTCTCAGATCGCTCGGCAATTTGCTTAGACTTAGCAGCTTGTTCATCTCTTTTTTTAGACCGCTAACAGCGTCATGCGGCATCAGCTTTCGAATTAGACTCCCGTCATTACTCTTGTGAATGTTGCAGCCGCCCCACTGGTCCTCAGGTAATTTTCCTTATTCTGTACATTTAATTGTTGGTTGCGGACCCACTCGAGTTGATCAAGTTCATTTTTCTCTTTACCTCTGCTCCCACCTTTTACCTAGAATAATGTACCCTTGAGGGTATGTATTGTCTAGATAGTTTTGGTAAACTTCCGACCTCTGAACACTTTTGACTATACCAGATATCATTTATATCGTTTGTTTGCTCCCAGGTGTTTCTATTACCTGAGCCTCATCTATCTTTCCTGCTTGAAGCTGCTTTTTGTAAATACACCAACACTTATATGTGTTCCGGACCCCATTGAACCGTGTCATCTTAATATTAGCTGAGGTAAGAATTTTCTACTCTCTAATTCTTGCGACATGAGGGGATTCTGGGGTGCTGAGAGGCCCCCTTCTTTCACCATAGAACTGTAGAGATAGTTACTCTCTCCCACTAGGTTTTCATCGAGTGCTGTATTTTTTTTACTTTTGACTAGAGTGCTCTGATTTTTGCGCTGATCTTGCGTCTTTAATATATATTTTTTCAGCATGTTACATCTTATCTGATCTCTATCCGGGTCCTGTCTTCATGCCTTGAACCTCTGGAGGGCCTAGCCTACCCCCATTTACCCCCTTTAGGATATCGCTGAGGGCCTTTTCCAGGCCGACTATATGGTACGCCCTTAACCCAAATATTTAATCGACTGGGGTGATGTGTATTTCCTTTTCGGCCTAAACATATTTTCATTTCTAATTGCGAACACTATGGGAACCTACTCATTTATCTCTTCTTTGGTGATGGCCTTTTGCACTTTGTTGTGTTACTTGGTTTTCACATGGTCTGTAAGGTGTTATCTCAGTATCCACGCGACCGGTGCATGTTTGTGCCAGTACACAAGATAACAGTGTCTACGTCCTGCATGTGCATATGAATTCTGCCTTACTTGTTATTATGCCATGTTCTTTTTTATTGTATTATACATATCCTTATCATATCCTTTTCCGCCCACAGATATGTTCTGCCAGCCACGACTGCTATTAGGACACCCACCCATTTCTGGGGTTTTCCTATTTTGAGAGATTGTGCTAAACTTCATTATCTGTGTTCTGCGCCCTGATGAAGGAAGCTTGTATTGGCACTTTTCCGAAACGCGCGTCGGCGCTTTCTGTGGATGTCTATGTTTGAATTTGATTGTGTGTAGTGGAATGGGAATGATTTCGGTTTGATTGTTTGAGTGAGTGAATTGTGTGCCAATCTTTTACTGTTGCTTGTGTCCTTTGGCTGATGTTATATTTTTTATGTATGTGTTCCTGAGAAAAATTTACATAAAAATATGAGAAAGAAATATATTGTGCACTAACTATTTTTGATAATTTATATCAAACTAAATGTCTTTATGTGAATAAAAAGAAATATCTGATATTATTTAGTTGTTCTGTGGGCGTTTCTTGGATTGTTGGAGAATTCTCCCTCTTTCAATCATTGGGAACTATCCTTTCATGTTGTCTGACTATTCAGCCAGATCAAACATTGTTTAACTGTCTGGTCATTGCCCTCCCAGATAACCAGTACATCATCAATGTTATGTTATATGATTTAGTTAAAGATTTAGCGGGCTTAAGATCGTATGTGTTTCCAAATGGACAATGTACAAACCGACAATGCTCGGTGCACAAGATCTACCCCTGCTGGCCATGTGCTTCTGCAAATACAGAATACCTTCAAACTCAAATAAGTAGTTGGTCAGGGCCCACTTATAGCACTCCATGACCACATTCCTGGGTGTCTGGTATTACCAGTTGAATTAAAAAAGGACTTCCTAAATTCTGTTGATGGTCTCTGTGTGGGGGAGGTTCAAATAGAGACTCTCGCTATCGAGGCCCTTAAATAGATTGGTGTCCAAGGTTGAAAATTGTGTCCCTTGGAGGGGTAAACAACCCTTTAGCACACAGTCATTACCACAATCTGCCTTTACAATACAGTTAATACCCGACTGCGACGTTATCATACACTCCTTTAATTTAGGAGGTGCTTTGTTGGATTGCTGTTGGATTTTAAGTCCAGCACCTTCCCTAGTGTTGCATAGACTGGAGTTAAAATAGTAAGTTATACTATTCCAAAGGCCAGGTCACCCCTAAAGCAAATTGTTGTAATAACTTGCATGGTAAAAGAATGCTTGGTAGCGTTGTATTTAGGGTAGAGACTGTGTTGTAGAGACATGCGTGGTAAATGCATGAGGCGGTTTGTCATTCATCTCCTTAGAAGACGTAACACGTCCTTGGTATCCTTGAGGTACATACTTGTGTTGTGGACAATAAGTCTAAGGAATGCATCAATGAACCTTGATGAAGGTTCCAAAATTTAAACTATCCCTGATACTATCGATCAACCTGTGAGTTCCCTAGGTTCCTATGGATCTTAGGGATGGTAGAGAGGAACAGTGTAGTGGGGTTTTTGTTAGTTTATCACCCTCTTTTTGTGATATCCAGTTTTTTGGCCAAGGCTTGTTCAGTCATACATACAGATTCTTGTTCTAAGGAAATCAGTTTGGTCCATATGCAAACATTCATAGTTTCTCTCATCCATGAGAAGCTGGAGGCATTCTTTAAGGTATACCTCTGTGGATTGAACGAAAAGGCTCCCTCCCTTGTCTGCTGGTTTAATCACTATACTTTTGTCATTGGCCAGCTCTTTGATGGTAGATTTTTCTTCATTGCTGGAATTGTGAAAAGTCTTTAGGAGACTAGGATTTATTTCTCCTATGTCCTTCAGAACTGCTTTCCCAATAACAAGTATTTTCACGGGTACTGTCTGGGTGTAAAGGTAGACTTCACTCTTACTCTTGTGTACCATTGTTTGTCATCCCCTTGGGGTTTGACTTCCAAAAAGCTCCTGAGTTTAATCTTTCTGATTAACTCATTCACTTTGCACTTGAATTTGAACTTGTCCTGGGTTACCATTGGTGCAAATCCAAGGCCCTTTTCCTTAACCGTATTTGTGGGGTTGAGAATCTCTTCTCAGTAAGGTATGAACTAGACTGGCCGGTTGCTTGGGCCTGATTGTGCTTCCTTTTTGATGCTCCTGGATTTCTTCCTCATTTGTTTCTCTGTTGGGGCCAATTGGACCTGCTTCCTCCTCTTCATTTTGCCTATTGTGTGGGCCTGGTCTGCCCATAAAAAAGGTCTTCATTTATTGTTTTGGTTTAGTGGATAGGCTCCAATTTGCAGATCCCTTGTTTATTCAGTGGGTACATCTATGGTAGCGGTGGACCATAATAATATGACATTGGATGCATTGGTGGACCATCATATGGGCCCCATACTCTGCCTTGCTTGTATCCAAACCTTGTTCTGCTTCTGTTGCCCCTTCTTTCTCAGAAATCCCCCCTGTTACTTGAACTGGAATCAGAGCTATTCGATCTCACTTTAATTGAGTCGCCGTCTTTGTTTTAGCCTGTGTTCCTAACTAAGATGTCATAATTGTCTCTTCATGTGTGAAGTTTTAAGTGTCTTTCCTGAGTTTATTAAATCTTGTTTGTTTGAGTGTGGCTTCAAATTCATTCATAGTCTGGTTTATTTCCTCTAGTCTTTTCTTCAGACTAACCATTGATTGGTGAGACTTTAAACAGACCTCAATGGTATAAATCTCTGTTTTGAGTTCCTGTGATAAATGGACTGCTGGTTTCATAATTAAGATCAGCCAGTCCTGTGTGCAGCGTCATGAGATCAATAAGCAATGTATTTTAAAAATGTTATCATGCTGAAAGATCAATGGTTAATTTCTCACAATGGGTCAATGTGGTGTCGCGTTTTCTCTCACGTACTCTGTCATCATAATCCCATAGATCATGGTTTTGATCTGAGTCCTTTTAAGAGTTGTGAGCTCATCCCACTCTTTAATATCGACACCAATATCTGGGTAACCAGTCCCTTCAAAAGAGGATATGGATGTTAGGATCCTCTTCACTTCTTCAGCTTAATAAATGGGAACCACAATTGCAGCCATATTCTTTAGAAAGTGTAAAGTGCTTAGTGTGTGTCTCTTAGGAAAAGGAAAAATGCTGTTTTGATCCTAATTTTGTAATTCTCACAGCTGCACACTCTCTATAATATTTTTTTTTAAAGGGGGAGAAAGAGGAATATCCCAGAATGGCTCATCCTCCTATTCATATACATCCTCAGAAAAAAGAGTAAGTTTGTACTTTATGCTAACCCAAGTAGGTGCAATAACTTTTTTATTCTCAGCAAGCAGAGTGCATGCAGTTATTTTGCTCCAGCACCAATGTAGAATTGGAATCAGGGAGTTAGTTCCTTGGTCCTGAAGAAAAAACATGGGAATTGGCTTGAAATATGTAGACAACTGGGAGTGCAGGTACTTTATGACCTATACATTCTAGCTCTCTCCTGCTTCTTGACCATACATCCCGGGGGTCAGATTACATAGTAGTATTTACCTACCAGGCAGGTATTTTTATCCTTTCAACCAAAGCTCCTGCCACTCCAATTTATCTCTCGTAATTGAGTGCCTGATTACAAGTTTGGTGGTGCGGGAGTAGACCCACCATGCTGCCGCCCCACTCCAATACCGCCAAACCGGTGTGCGCACCGCCCGTCACATTATGACTTTTTTAGTCACTGGCAGATGGTTCTTTGGCATTCTTACAGCGGTGCCTATTAAATTGGCACCGCAATGGGAACGTCAAAGGCTGCACCTGCACAGCATGGACAGGTGCAGTCAATGCCGTGCAGATACAGGGGTGCATGCACACGTGGGCGTAATATGTGCTACCCTGCATGCACCCCATGGCTCAGAGGCAACAGGGGTCCCTTTAGAGCCCCCGTTATTTCCTCTCCACTGCAGAGTTCAGTGAGGAGGAACCACCAAGAAAACTGTGGCACAGAAGGAAACTAGTTATATGCTTGTCAGAACCTCCACATATGGCAGCCTCAAGACTACCGCCCCACTGCCAGGGATTTCTGATCCCTGGCAGTTGCAGTGGTGCAATAGGAGTCAGACCGCTGAACTTGTAACGGGCAGTCGGACCTCCAGTTTGACAGTGGCTGGACTTCAACCGCAGCACCACCATAAGTCTGGCAATCCATCGACCACCAGACTCATAATCAGGCCCTTAGAGTGTTCCACTCAGTGCTCCTGTATAATCTGTATGTCGTAGCACACAGTGGAACAGATTAAACCTTTGATAGATCATGCCACCAAGGGGCATGAGGGTTACATAAGAACATAAGAGTTTTCTCCCCATTCTGTGAAGAGTTAGCATATAAGTCCAGGTGGGCTCTTTTTTCTGAGGACGTTTATGAATAGGAGTAGGAGCCTTTCTGGGATATTCCTCTTACCTCCCCTCTTTTTGTCAAAGACTAACTTGTATGACCAGAACTGTGCAGCTTACAGACACCTTTAAAGCAATTTCTTTTATGTGCACCCCATTACCTTGTGGTGACATTCTGCGATGAGTGTGTATGTGCAGTAGATGTGCAGTAAATGTGTGGTAGTAGGGTTTTATATGTTGTCAGTGTCAGTATTGGGATGAGTAGAAGTAGTGGTATTCATTATGGGTATCCCCGAGCATTACCTGGCTCAAGATGGAGCGTGGATACAGCTTTCTCAGACAAAGTGTACTGACTGCTTTTTTGTGGCTGTAGAGTGGAGGAGCAGCCACTGAAGTGAGGGAGTATGGAGACAGGGCTGCTCTTAGAAATGTAATGATGATCTTGTTTGCAAATGGCTGCTGGTTAGTTCTTTTAAGCCCTGCCATTTAGTAGATGGTAAGGGTGCAGGATGGGACTGGAGTATCCATTTTTCAAGCTGGGGAAATTTTAGGAAGGGCCTGCCCATTTGCCTGTCCCTGGCTAGTTTTACAGAGAGGCTAATGACAGCCAGAAACATATATCTCACACTTCCTTGTGCTTGGTTTTTGAAACTCTTGATTGGGGCCAAAATTATTGTTGCCTGCTGTTAGAGACATCATCTTGCACAAGGGTTGTGCCTAAGTAAAGGCCAGAAAATGACATTTGAAAGAAAACCATATCAAACTGGTTCTGAAACCTTACACGGGGATCCACACCTCCTGTCTGGAACATAGTATGGTATAGTAGTGAGACCCATATCACCCAATTTGTTCCAGTTCCACAGACTTCATAACCATGGAAAGGAGTGCTCAGCAGAGCACTGGAAGGACTGTAGTGTAACCAGGGCAGGTTGTTGCATGGCAGCTAGTCTTCCAGAGGTGAGTGAACATCACCTGAAGCCTGCACATCTTGCTGGAGGAGCTAAGGGTCTGCTGAGAGAGAGAGACAGGGAGGCCTGGCCTTGTGGGAAGAGAGACTGTCAGGGAGAAACCAAATGTGTCCCTGGTGTGAGGAAAACCAGAAGAAGCTGACTGAGAGAGAGAGTGATGCCAGGACTGACTGGTGTTTTAAAAGTTTACTCTGTCGGAAAACTACGATCTAGCCCATGGACACTCCTCCGAGTATCCATGCACCTTATAAATGTCCATCATTCATTAAAACCTCCATCATTGTTTCCCGCTGTGAACTGCACTGAGCAATTTTAGGGCAAAGCCATGTTGTGGAGGTCACTTCTGTTTACTAAGCAGTTCCTAATCATCCTTGTGCCGCCCTGTATCCTACTGTGGGACCTGGAAGCAAGCTCTAACGCTGCCCTACATCCTAGTTGAAGACCCCTCATCGCTGCCGAGGCTGAAGGCCTCAATGGCCAGGAGGTCCAACCGATGAACAAGCACAACTGCTGCAGTTGCTGTGCCTGCACGCTCATCTGCACCCGGCCTGAAAGGACTCAACTGTGAAGAAGAGCACCCACCATGCAGAGCTGCCGTGCTGATCCTGCCACTAGGTTCTGGTTGGAGGGAGGTCACTGCGACCCTACTCCCAAGGCAGTATCTCCACTGAGCAGGTAAAAGCGAGCCCTAGCTCTCAGTGGCACAAGTGACCCCATGAGCGAAGCAGGCTCCTATTCCAATGAAAGACTTTTGCTGGAGTGAACAGGAGTCCATCATCCACAGTGTAAAATTGATGCTACACCTGGCACAATGGATAGAATGTAGGTCAACCTTGATAGTTTGGCTTATTACAGGTAGAAGACAGTAGGTCACATGAACTTCACCCTAAAGCCAACATTGCACCATAATTGTATCAGATATGCTTCCTAATTATTGTTATTCTTGTAAAAATAATGTGAAAATCAAAACATTACTGATTTCAACTTCCCCAGGATTTTAAGTTTCTGCTGACTATAAAACGAAGAAATGAAGCCAAATAATCATTTGACATAAATTAAGTAGTGTAAAGCTAGTATGTAATCATCTGCTCTCGGCAAGCCAACACCATGCCACCGTTGCATGCACAACACCTGATTATCGCTTACAACCATGAAATATTGTTGTCATAAATTTTGGAGCAGGGACATTAAAATTCAGGTTGCGAATACTGTGCCTGTCTTCGCTAAGTGTAAAAGGCACATTTTTTCATATTTTGGATATGTAATCATTATCAGGGGAGAGCTCTTTATTTGCAGCATAAATCCGTGCAATTCCGTTTACTGCAACCTGACAATAATTATAATTCTTTGCTCGATTGCTGATGGTATTTGACCAGCATATTGCGCGGATTATAGTAATTATTAACTTGATTGATCACTGCAGGGTGCTTAATATTCATGCAGGCCGAACGCGCAATAGTTTGCCGCTAGTGAAAATGTCAGGGTTGACTTATTACAAGGGCAGAAGTGTATTTATTCTTTTAAAATCTGTATTAGACCCATGATCAACTCTCACTTCTTATCAATGGCAGCGCTGCGTTCCAAAGTTTAAAAGAACACACGTCCTTTGTTCAATAGTTTGAAAACCTTTCTATTCATATTAAAACCGTTCCCCACTGTACCATGGTATTTAAGTAACTTAGTCAATAATCTGGTGTTCCATATAGACTTTTATTGGGGTGCCTTGCATAAAATGACAGGAGATTAATTCCTTGCTGCAGGACGGAGACATTTGAAAAAAGGAATTTAATAGAATTTTCGGGCAGTACTTCTGTTCAAAAAAACTCAAATGAGCGAAGTATTAAAGGACACACATTGTCCGACAGCACTTGCATGGCCATCCAATCTCCCATCTCAACGTAATTAAATGAATTACATCGTGGCAATCTCACCATTTCTTGTTCCATTAGTCATACAATGGATACAGTGACACAGGGTAGACCTGGAAGGATAATTGGAAGAAATTGGGTTGTAGGTTGACTGGGTTGTGAGCTCTGGTCAAGCAGCAATCATAGTCCTTGAGAGGGTGAGGCAGAAGCCAACGGGTGAGGCAGAAGCCAACCCTAAATTAGCCTGTACTCCACCCTCTGGTAGCTTGACACTTAATAGTCAAGGTTAACTTAGAAGCAATGTGTGGAGGATTTGCACCACACTTCAAACAGTAGTAAACTGGAAACACCATACAAAAAGGATCCCACTCCAAGTTAGAAGAATAAAACTTTCTTTAATAAGTGAAGCAAGACCAAAACAATAAAACTCCATTTAGTAGAACTGCAGATATTCAATTTAAAAGATTTGAGTAAAAATAGTGCTAAAAAGCACAAAGTGCCAACTGAGGATATTTGCTTCTCCCGGACCGGAACAAAGTTACAAGTTCAGGCCAACTATGATGGAACGCATGCCTTCTATAGGTACGCTTATTAGACCCGCTGAACAAAGTACCTTAAATACTGCTTTGGAGAGCGTTGCCAGGATCTGCGTTGAAGATGCGCCATGGAGCCGAAGAAATGCATCTGTTCCAAGATGTGATGAGGCTTTGATGCTAAGGTCTGCTTCATTTTTGAGGATCTTGCGATACATAGTTCTACATCAAGGATGTGGCTTGAAGTTGGGACAATGCATCAGTTCCGATGAGCTGCGAGGCTGCAATGCTGAATCCAGCATTGTCGATGAGGCTGTGATTAGGGTTGCAAGGGCATGGACCGAGGATGCATCACGCAGTGGTGGTTCCTAAGGCATTGCGGGTTGTGGCAGCAAACCAGGTCTTTGAGACAGGTTCAACCCATCCAGCAGCAGAGATGTGTCAGTTCTGCTCTCGGGTGGCACCACTTGGCAGGGTAGACTCACTGATGGTAAAGTCCAGGTGCAGATGCGAGGTTGTTGGGACCCTGCTGTGTCCCTGGGGCTTCAGACCAGGAGGCCTGCCGACTAGCACTTGCAGTCACTCAGGGTTCGGAGTTCAAGAGATGCAGGTCCAGTACTTCTCACCCAGGCAAGAAGGCATCAGGCAGCAGGTCAGTACAGCAGGGCAGCAGTTCCTTCAGAGCAGCAGTCCAACAGAGTGGCAGTCCTTGTAGCAGTACAGCAGTCCTCCTTCCTGGAAGAGTATCCACAGGTCTAGAAGTGCACTCAAGTGGTGGTGTCTGAGGTCCAGTATTTATACTCAGTTTTGCCTTTGACGTGGGGAGAAATGTCTAGAGCAGGGGTCTCCAACCTTTCTGTAATAAAAACTACTTATGAACAATGAAAATCATCCCGAGCAACTGATGGTAGTGATTTAAGAGTGACCATCCCATCAAAAATTATCATCAGTGATTATATCAGTGCATTAGGCAGGGCTTCAGCAGTAAACTAAAATGGTCTTTCACAAATGTAATTGAAATATTACACTGGTAATATATAAAAGGTATTGCTGCATTCACCCTGGCACCAAGTAAAAATATGAGCAAAACATCTCTCCAACTCAAATATTAGCTTTGAAATTAAACCATTTTCTCCAAACATCAGTTTATGAGTTCTGAAAATACACACATTTTCGTCTTGAATACATTCTTTTAATACTCATATAATAATTTAACGAATGAAAAAACTTCTATATTAGTAGGCTGGGCTGCACACAGGAGCACTGCTCAATCAATCAATCAACAGCGTTCATTTCCTTCTGTCTGAGCCCGAAAAAATCAAAAAGAGCTATCTGACTGACAAATAGACTCAGCACAGACTGTGTATCAGGAAACACCCTTTCAAACTCCAGGACAGCAAAGGGCAACCTCTTCTGCAGAAGTTTAAGGAAAATACATCGGAAAAATAATCTCCCCCTTGCCATGAAACTTGGAGATGACCTTTGAGAAATACCCAGGACTCAGTATTAAAATCATATGATGTAGGAAGTTGTGCAAATAAAGAATAACACTCACCAAAATACCCAAAAATCCTCAAAAGGAGCCAATGTCATATGACCAGAAAATATAACTTCCACACCAGGCACTGATACATGGTCCCATGTGTGAGTTCAAATGTTATACTAAGTTATGGAGTATTTTTAGAGTGTATGCATATACTAGAGAATAAGATGGAGAAAGGCCTAAAAATGGCAAAAGTGTTGGCCAAGCAATAAAGTTTTTAGTTGCTTCCTCAAACTCACAATTGATTATAGTGATCGCAATATAGTAGGTAAAGAAATTCATTTTCTTAAAGTGGCAACCTATAAAGCTTCCAGATCCCAACTAGGGGTAGCATCTTACAGATTATGGAAATAAAGTTGCCACTAGAGTGAAGAGAGCAAAGAGGAGCATAGGGAAAATAATTGTTGGCTAAAAAGTAGCAATGTGGCCCTAGGTGAGTTTAAGGGTTATAACCATGCTCTTGAAATCGATATGGAATTCCACTGGGAACCAGTAGAGAGAACAGAGAATAGGCAAGATGTGACCTCTTGCCTCGGAGTGCCAAATAAACCTGGTGTCAGACCTTTGTACACATTGAAAGCTTTTTATTTCACTTTTTGTGACAGATGCTGATAAAACAAGTTGGTGTAATATATGCGAGATTTGATGAGTGTGGTGATAGCTAATTTATGGCGAGAATTGAGAATAAACGGCATAATGTATTTTATTAGTTTTGAGTACCATAAACAGGTGTTAGGCAATGTAGCCACCTGTGGCTCCAAATAGAGATCAGCATCCATAATGATGCCCAATATTTTTTACAGTTTTCATCAGTTACAGGAGTGAGCCTGGAGAAATCGATCAACGATTTTGATTACAGTTGTCTACAAATTTTCTAAAGACCAATATCTCATTTTTGGTAGGATTAAGTTTCAAAATGTTGGATGGCATACAGGAATGAACAAAGGAGAGTGATTTAGCTTCACAACAGGCAGAGTCAAACAGGGTATCAGAGTGTAGTAACAACTTAAAAAGTAGGAATAATCCTCATTTAACCGGTGTATTATTTGAGTGTAATAATCCTTCCAGAACAGTTTGTCAACAATCAGAAAGAAAAGCCTGAACCCAGCTTCATTATTAAAACCAACCTTTTGGCGAGTATGGGGAGAATAGAATGATCTAAGGTGTTAAACTCCATGGAAAGATCCAATAAAATCAGAGCAAGAACCTCTCCGTGGTCAACCACATGACAGTCATCAAATGCAGATAAAACCACAATTTTTCTGAGCTCTCACCAGTTCTGAAACCAGCCTGGAACAAATTGAGGGCATATAGGTGTTCTGTACGTTTTCATTTGTCAAAAAGCCAGTTTTTCTAAAATCTTTCTCAAGTATGGAAGAAGCAACGTTGGTCTATAGTTGACTGGTCTGTTGACATCCAAGTTGGATTTATTTAAGAGAAACCTAACAGTGGTGACTTTACAGGCAATGGGATCTTTACCCTGAGAAAAGGATGAATTAAATAGGCTGTTCAGATTATAGATCACAGAAGGACTCAATTATTTAGTGGGGCGGGGCTCCTAGAGAGCAGCAAACTCAAAGGACAAATCCCAAACCAAGCTAATAGGAAGTGTAACTAGGACCACCAAAGAGAACGCAACAAGAAGTCAAGCAACTAACTATTAAATTTACTTTTGGGTCTGAAAAGTCCTCTGAATGGTAATGGACAGGCACCCCTGCCCTGAGTGCCCAGCTGTACTGTTGTCTGGACCCCTATTGCTGTTTTTGTTGTCGTAGGTAAACATGGATCATGCACATGAGCCATGACAATGACCTGTCTCATGGAGTGTGGCCTTGTTGCACCACTGAAGCCCAAAGAGCTACCTTCATAGTGGTGGAAGATTACTACATTCACCAAGAGTTAGGCAGCACTAGCACAGTGGTGGCAGTATACCATGTAGTGATCAGTAGGAGTAAACAGGCCTTTTTTAACACGTGTCACTGGAATGAGGCTTACAGAAACACTCAATTTTTAAAGATCTGCTTTTGTGTACGTAACTCACCCTTGGGCTACAACAGTTAGATGTGTAGTGCTTTGCAGTGCAGGAGTGGTGACTCTGCACTGGTAGTATCTGTGAGTGGGAATGGTAAAATACAGTAACAGAGCAGTACTGTGCAGTACATGCATGGCTAGTGCATGTGCTGGGTGTGTGTGCACCTGAGAGAAGTACAGTGCATGAAGAGTGTAGTGTTGTGCAGAGCACGCATGGTGAATTTGTGTATTGGCTGTAGGAGGGGCTGCAAGTGGCACAATGTAGAAACGCTACACTACTGAGCAGTGTGCACAGAAGAATGGCTATGCTGAGTGTATGTGTGTTGTGGTGGCACAATACATGGAGGTAAAGGCGCTGGAAAGTGTGTGTGTTGGGTGTAAGTATGGCTGTAATGGTACATTACATGGAGGACCCTCTGTTCCATTTTGGGAGGCCCATGCCTGCCTGGTGAAGACTTGAGAAGGTAGAGGAATCCCCCTAGATAGATTTGTGTATTTCTGCATTCCTGTGGGATGGGTGGGACACACTGGGAAAGGGAGCACAAGACTCCTCCTGGACACTTCAAAGGGTCCTCTTTGATTCAGTGAGAGATCACAAGGAAGGGGCCTGGACACATCTGAAGACGGAGATGGGGCTGATAAGGGAATCATAAAGAGTGGAGCTGGGAACATGAGATTAACATTTTGATGCACATATCACTGTGGATGACATCCAGGTGTGAGCTCTAGTCACTCACTATCAGCTTTAGAGTCTTTCCTACTGTGATAACCCGCTGTTCAAGAGGAAGAGGGAGAGGGGAAGTATGTATTTCAAATGAAATACAACCAGGACATAAAACTTCAAGAACCAAGACCCTCAATCACATTTGGTGCCTGGGAATGGACTACAAGAAGGGAAGGTTGAAATCCCAAGAATGGTCATCTGCCAAGCAGTCAGTCAGTCTTTGTAAGCAGGGGAAGCACTGCAGGAATTCTGCCTGGGTCCAGGACTGGGGGCCTAGGCCAGCTAGTCTCACTGCTAGGTGACGGGGACATCACCCAGGGAAACCAAGACCACCTGCTTTAGAGCCTGGAGCATTAGCACCTGTCTGCTTGCCAAGACCAGTGTGCATTGTGAAAAAGAGGAGTGGTGAAGGAAGTGAGGTCCAGTTGGCAGCCCCGTTGAACAGACTCCCAGTGCGAGGTGTGAGGCACGACTGCTGCACAGATCAAGTCATTGCCCATGCATATGTTGGTGACTGCCATATGCCAGGTGAGAGCTGCCCGGAAGATAGCCATGTAAAAACATTGCTGTGTGGTAAAGGCCAAAAACTTGCATGGCAGTAGTGCAACAACCCTGTATGCCAGGAGGGGCTGCCAGGAATGATTGTACCATGTTGATCAGGAAGGAACCTGTGAACTGTGAGCAGTGGTGAGCCATAGGTCACCAGGACCAACAAGAAGAGTAACTGGCCCAACCCCGAGGACCAAGTATGAACACAATGGGAGCATCGTTACCTTAGCGGGATCGAGATAAGGAGCATCAGAATCACCTCCCAACCCTTTGGGAGCATGGAAACATACCTCCCAGGTGCAGCTTAGAAACAATTCTGGTCACTGCTGGAGCACAGCAGCACAGGCTAAGGAGACAATTGTGCTTGCCAAGTGATGCTGCCATGTCCATCTGCAGCCAGCTCACATGAGCAGGACTGTAGTTGTAGAGAGTGCCTGCGGACGGGGCACCCTCCAAGACGCTGCACACTACCTCCCTGCCAGAGTGGGTAAAATGTATTACACCTCTACTGGGTCATTGGGGATTGGCTGCTGAAAGTGCTGCAGGGCTAAGGCACTTTTGATTGTATTCAAAATGTCAGAGTGGACTTTTGAGATAAGGCATACTAGTGAGCATTTCCTGGATGCGGCCAGCAGTGAATGGGGAATGACTACGATCACCTTGTGTGGAACGGATGGGACAGGGACTTGCCAATAAAACATGAGAGCCTCAAAACCAAGGAGGAAATGGGGTGTTGTCTGTGCATGCCATAACCTTCCATTGAATGAGTAGAAATTGAGTTTGAAATAAAATACTTGTTTTGGATATAAAAGTAGGATGTGGCTCGGCATTGATTTATTGCTACTGTGTGCGTTTTGAGTTACAAACCATTTTCCCTATTCTGTACCTCCCCCACACCTCCACCCCTAGATGGCCTTAGACTACTCAGTTACATCTACCACTGAGAGTCAAGTGTATAAGGGGTACTTAGACCAGTTGCTCAGAATCCATAGTAGGGTGAGTGCTGGTACATCAGGAGTTAAAGGCCTATACTGGGAGAACTGTAAGAACCATTCTGGAACCCGTACGGGAGAAATGAAAAGAATAAATGAGCCTCAGATGCACACAATTAAAATCCTTGATCTTTGCTGCAAGACTGAATATTAACTCGGTGACTATGAGTACTTCTGATAAATAGATACATAGAAACATAAAATCTGGAGGCCAAATAGAAAGGAGGAGAGTAGTCCTTCAGGCCTAACATTTCAACATCCACACTGATAGTTGACACTCCTGATAGTCTCCAGGCAAAGGGACAGGGAACTAACAGAATCTAGGAGGATGGAAGATGCCATTCTGCAGGTGCATCCAAGGTTCAGCCATAGAATGAGAAAGCATAACATATGCCTCTGCCATGTTAATCAAGCAATGCATACATTTGCCTCATATGGGCATTGGCAGTAGTGAGGATTGAATATAGATATAATTATTGAGGAGTCACAGAGATCAGCGACATTGAAGAGCATTTACACCCATGCCCTCTGGACTGAGAGCTAAAAGCAGTTGGAAAATCATTGATCAAAAAGAAACAGTCCTCTGATTGTTTACCTGGAAAACTAGATGAAGGGTAAGAGAATTTTCACGTGTCTACCACCACATTGTCTACACCATCAACTGGATGGCAATAAAAGAGAGGGGATGCACCTCTTCCCATACCCCTGTGTGGAAAGCGACCTTTGCCAGTCCCTGTGAAAGAATCCTCAACGTTTAAGCAGCTGTAGCAAATGCTTCGCAAATGCTTAGCCAGTTGCATAGTTGAGACCAGATCATCTCTTCCCTTGGGTAACTGTCACCATACTTCATTGGAGCTGCTGTATCCTAATGTGTCTGTCATAACAATGAAGAATGCAGTATTCAGTAGAGGAAACCCATGCTTAAGATCAACACTGCAGCTGTCCTGAAGTCCCAATTGTCATTGAAATCAGAAGGTTGGACTGCTAGTTGTTGATTTAATATTAGGCCTAGGCAAAATGTTTATTACGCTGGTGTAATATGCATTATTTCGGGAATTTTACATTACCATTCTTATGTGAAATTCCTGAGATTAAAATTTGGCCTTTGTCCCACTGTGCATAATTATATGACATTTGCTGTAAAGCTTTCCTGCGAACACACTAGAACAAAAGAACAAGTGGCTGTTGATGTCAATGATTTTTTGTATATTTATTTGGGAAAAAACTGAATCAGTGCAGCAAAAATTGACGTGAGTACACATTTCACAATAAAATATTGCTCTGTTTGACGAATTTTCAATTCACATAAATAAGCATAATTTTGTAGACATTTTGTCTAAATTTCACACACCTTTAGTTTCTATCATCTTGAAAATTGTTGTGTCTGATCCCTACCCAGGTAGCAGTGAGCCTTTAGGCATGCAGCCAAACATTTATAGATGCACATGGAACGGAGTTTTTAAGTTAACAAAACGTGCTCTTCATTTCTTGTGAACTTTCTGCCCAACACAAACGTGAAACTTAGATATTTTTCTCTCCTAGCATGTTTTTTTAATTTCAGTCACTCCTCTTACAGTCAGTACAGATACATCGTGATCTTCTTGAAACACCACATCACAAATGAAACACTTTTCTACGTCCATTTTCACTGTATCTAACACCAACTCGCAAGAACCTGTAACACTTAAATGAAACATTTTTGATTAACAAAAAAACAAACAATAACAACAAAGTTACAAAACAAAACACAAACAATAGCAAACTTTGTATTTCAAAAGTTAATTGTAAATTCACGTTCCTTCACAGTTTGTCATATAAGTCAACAAAAAAATTATACAAACTTTGTCTATCTGACATATTCCGCGATTATTTGATATTATGGTCATCAGAAACAATTTTTGATGTTCTTTTTGACTTTTCTGTCCCTAAAAACATATAAAATGATACCACACATTGGCATATAAACAGTTATACCCTATATATCAAATAATGGGCAGCCTTTTTGAAAAATCCGCCATATTGGATTAACTCGTCATGATAGAGTGGTAGACTTTTCACCATAGTTTTCTACGGAAAATTTTCAATAAGAATCCACTCACAGAAATTGGATTGCAATTAGTTCTAGGTTAGCACATTTTTTTTAACTAGTTTGACTAGACTTTATACTGGCGCCGCTCTGTGACGCTGGCAGCCGGGCGCTGCAATGGGGGTCCCCCCTTTTTTTAATATGCACCTGCCATGGGATAGATTTTTCTCTGCCCATAGGTTTTAAGGAAGTGAGTTTCATATTTTGCAGTAGCGCTTTAGAAAGTAAAGTCCCTAAAAGTGTCAGGTTTTGAACTGGGGATAAGGAGCAGGGAAAGGAGCTAAAATCTGGTTTGGCCAAAACCTAGTTTCCAAGCAAAAAGCGTCTAGGAAAAGTAGAGCACCATTAAAAGCCAACAGCACTCAGTTGACTAGGAACTAGGTGCGATTTCAGGTGAAGAGGAGGTCGGATGCATCGATCTATCTTAGAAGGTGAAAAGAATGACTATAATTCTTCTTTTCTCCAGCTGCTGGAAAAGTTCCTTATAAGTTATTTAGTCCCTAGCTCCTCAGGGCAGGATTCTAGGCAGTAGGTCTCTATAAAGTCTCTATAAAGCATGGTCCCCTGCAGGCTTTTGTCCTCCATGATAAGCTTTGCTCTCTTGGAATTAAGAGCCCTTCTGCTTTTTGTATCCCTGAAGCAGGCAAACACAAGGCCATCCACTCACATTCCTCCAACTCCTTTTGCAATTCTTCCTCTTTGTCTTACTGTACTATTACCCAGGAGCACATGTCTCAATTGTGTCAGGAGTCCATAAGTCCTTGAGTGAGTCTATAATGTACATTTAAATACATGCACCTGGCTGATGGAGTAGCTGCATCCAAGATCACATGTACCAATTAAAAAGAAAGGTGAAGACAATTGTGCCCTGTACGATACCACAGCTGAAAGAGTTTGCTTGGTTAGGTGGTAGTGTAACTGACTCGGATCTCCCTGAAATGAAGAAACGATATCCCCTAGGATTGAACAAATGAAATCAACTGCTTCCAGTGTATCGAACAACATGTGATGAGCTACGGTGTCAAAAGAAGCAGACACAAGGGGCATGGCTTGAGCCCCCACAAGATGGCCGCGACTCTGTGAAGCTCCTCGCTTCGACCAGGACCTTTTCTTTCATGGAGCGGCATCACCCTTCTCTGGATACTATGGAGTGGAGCATTTAATAGCACAGACACGGGAAGCATGTAGCTGCTATTTTTTTTATATTCACAAGCCTTTTTTTGCTTTTGTTTCCCCTGCGTCACCTTCCTCTCAGGCGTGCCGGTTGCGGCTGCAATTTTGTCTGATGTGGGAAGCAGCGGTGAATGGCTGCTGTAATTACAATTTTGTTCCCTGGATATGAATTAAACATTATGGAAAGTAGCCTCTAATTACCTATGGGTGATGCGTGGGCCAACTTAACCCTTTCTTTGCCGGCATCAAAGTTTTTCAATTATGTTGAGTTGCAAGTGGCATCTCCCCACAGACTTCCTCTGTTCTTCTTTGCCTCTCACTTGTTTTTTTAACAGAGGAAGGGGAAAGGTCATACGAAAGAAAAAGTAAAAAGGTCACTGTCTAAGTTTAGCTCACAGCTGCATTTCATAGGTTTTGCTAACTGAATGACTTTTGTGGCTGTGGTACATTAGTGGCATGCCTTCCTTTGCAAAATATATGTAGCCTCCTTTCTTCTTCAGCCAAAAGGGTGCTTCTGCTACCATGTCTTTCCTTCATAAAGACTTCACCTCTGCTGCATCAAAACGCCAAAAGAGGGAGCCTTGATCTCCAACAAAATCTCCACTACCCATAACACTGGATGACCTCATGGAGAAAATAAAGCTTATGAAACCCTTTGTTATCAATACAAATGCTACTGTTTGTAGACTAGAAGATCAGTGACGCCCAGGATGTGATCCCTAAAGTGGAAGCTATGTCCAGAGAAATAGCTCTTCTCAAACAACAAATGGAGGACTTGGAAAACCGTAACAGATGCAACAATCTTAGAATCTATGGTATTCCTGAGGGGGAGGAGGGGTCTGACGTGCTTGCCTTTCTTAAAATTCATATTCCTAAAATAGTTGGCCTCAAGGAAGGTACTACTCTCAACTTACAACGTGCGCACCGTATTGGACGTAAACTTGGGGGGGGTCCTCCTCCACATCGTCCGTCAGTCGCTCCAGAGGGATAAATGTACATTTTCTGAAATATACTGAACTGTTAATGGTTTTGTCTACAGCAAAACAGAGAAAGCAGATGTTATGATCTGGCCAAATAATTTTTCTTTCCCAGGACGTGGCTCGTGCCACCACCGCTCGCCGTAAGAGGTTCCTCTACTTTCACCCTGCTCTTCGTTCCATGAATGACAGATATGGTCTTGTTCATCCATGTTTTCTTAAAGTCACATACAAGGAAAGGACTCACTCATTTGATTTCCCTGACGGTGTAAGACAATTTATTTTTCACCACAAAGGAGAAGTAATGGACTTTGGGAAAACACGAACACTGACTTTTCTACCGTGTTTTGTTTCCTATTTGCTTAACTTTTCTCAATTTACAGGTCAGATGATTTTTGTCAATATTTGCCTGTTTGTTCCTTGATTGTTGTATATTTACCCTCTCAGGGGGCTATCGTCTAACAATGTAGTGGTTTCCTTTTCGCAGATGTCTCTTGACTAGCACAGACACCCCTTCTCGATGTTTCTTCCTCCTTGTGCCTCCCCTCCCACTCTTAGTGTTTATAGTTCTTCTTCGCTTGTTGGTAAGTGTTTCTCCCTCCATTATGTATGCAGGTTTCCTATATGTGTTTGTTATAGTATTTATCTCTTTAAGTTAATTCTGTCTACCATATCTCTCTAGCTGCTGCTCCTTCATTTTCTTTGACCTATTTAGTGGTCTTTGTCATTTCTCTTGACTTTGTCCACTCTGCCGTCTGTCTTCTTTTTTGCGGTTCCCCACATCTTCATGATGCTCTGTTCAATCGGGAAGTATACAGCCACGGCCCGTGGAGGGAGTTCCGTGGGGCGGTGAGGCAGGGAGGGGCAGGGTGGGGGGTAGTAAACACCAGAATATGGATGTACGAAGGTAAGTAAACATTTAAATAAATAAAATGAATTTTGTTGCACGCGCTGCATTGCATTTTGCGATGCAGCGCACACAACAAAATTTGTTTTATTTATTTAAAAGTTTACTTACCTCCGTACATCCATATTCCGGTGTTTACTACCCCCCACCCTGCCCCTCCCCTTGCCCCGCCTCACCGCCCCACGGAACTCCCTCCACGGGCCGCGGCTGGAAGTATATTTTGTTCACCTTGACTGAATTCTCTAGGCTTCTTGTCAACCTCTCTCTTTCTATCATTCAAAACCTCTTCTCTTTTCTTTTTTTACCTTATCCTTTTTTCTTTTTTCCTATTCCTTATTGTTCGAATTGTGGTTCTCCTTTCTTCTCCTCATTTTCTAAATCACTATCTCTGATCATTTCCTTCTATTTTTCTTATCCTGTTTTTTACCTCTTGAACATCCTTCTCTATCATTCACTCTTATTTTACACTCTCTCTAAGGTTGGCCTGATATTTTTGCATGCTAAATTCACATTTTGTATCAATTTTAGAATGCTTATGGTTGCATTATTGCCTCTCCCCTCTTACTATGACTGATAGTGTTCGTATGGTATCCTGAAATGTGAAGGGTCTGCGTAACCCCATAAAAAAACAAAGGGTACTTACTCATCTATCTAGATTACATTGTAAAATTGCAATGCTGCAAGAAACTCATCTTAATGAAAATGACATTAGTTCTCACAAAAAGCATTGGGTGGGTCATATGTATTGTTCCCCAGCTAAAGAAAGAAAAAACGGACTGGTGACATTATTTCATAAGTCCCTTTCCCATACTATAGAAATGGAAGTGAGGGAAGCCAATGGCAGATGGATTTTTCTTCACTTAATTATAAACGGTTCAGCTATTTCTCTCCTTAACATCTATGGTTCCACTGGTATTAAAACACAGTTTTGGCAGTCCATATCGCATGTCCGCCACTCCTTTTCTAATTCCAATCTCCTGGTAGGTGGGGATTGCAATCAAGTTATGGACCCCGTCATTGACAGGAAATCTACTTTGAGATATATCCCTAATAAAATACAAAAAACCTTTATGAGCACTATTCATTCAAGAGGTTTGGTAGATGCTTTATAGGATATGCAATCCAGATAGTTTAGAATTCCCCTTTACTCACCTACACATAATTCTAAATCTAGAATTGACTACATTTTTCTGAGCCCCGATCTTCTCACCAACCTAACTCATGCCGTAATTGGATCTATACTTATTTCCGATCATGCACCTGTTTTTATTGATATAGATCTCCCCTCTGAACCTTCCAAAACCCATAGATGGCGCATTAATAATTATTTACTTAAAGATCCTATTTTCATTGGGCGCTTCAAAGAGTTTTTATTAGAACTTATTCTTAATAATTCCAGTCCAGACATACCTTTCCATACCATTTGGGACGCCTTTAAAGCAACAGCCAGAGGATTCATTGAGTCATTGGCAGCTAAGAAGAAAAAACCTGTTAAGGAATCAACCTCCTTATTATCTTCTATTAAGCAACTCGAACATGCTTATTTCTCTTCTAACGATGATGTTGCTCTTAAAAATCTTTTCCAGGATAAATGAAATTTTGATAGGAAATTGACAGAGGAAGCCTCCGGGGCGATACTTAAAATTAACTCCAAATTCTACGGTGGACGTCATAAAGCTGGTAAATTGATAAACTATTTTAAAGTCAAATCCCAAAAATCCAAAGCAGTCAACCACATTGATGATAAAGACATTAATCATTTAAAGATGAGGAGATATTAAAATATTTTATGGGTTTTTATAAGAACCTATATACTCCTAAATCCTCTCCATTTGACACTGCTTTGGATTAATTTCTTGACTCGTTGCCTCATCGCTCCCCCCTTCCCCTGATTGCTCTTTTTTGGATAAAGACCTGTCCCTCTCCGAGATTAAGTTAGCTTTAGCTCAACTACCTAAGAAAAGGCCCCTGGCAATGATGTCTTTACTGCCAACTTCTATTCCTGTTTCTCACAGATTCTTCTCCCTTATCTTTTATCCCTCTTTCAGCATTTTAGTTCTCATAACAATGCTCGTGGCACTTTTGTGTGATCCCAAAGAAAGATAAAGATCTTTCATCTTGTACCAACTACTGCCCTAATTCTTTAACAAATTTAGATTGCAAATTTTTGCCAAAGTACTGGCCCTCTGTAATAATCAGATAATTCCAGTTCTGATCGGTTCTTAACGGACTGGTTTTGTCAAAGGTATAACCCTGGTAGACAATTCAAAAACCTTTCTAAATATTATTCATCTTGCATCTAAGAGTTCCTCACCTGTAGCAACCATTACTTTAGACACTGAAAAAGTCTTTTATCAAATTCACTGGCTTTTTATGATGCGGGCACTTAAATTGAATGGTTTTTGCCCTGGTATCTTGTCTTTTATAAATTTGCTGTATTCTTCCCCAACCACTTTCGTTAATGGATCTCAATCTTTTTATTTTACCCTCAAAAGGGGCATCAGTCAAGGCTGCCCTCTTTCTTCTTTGCTTTTTATATTATCTCTTGAACCTTTTCTCCATTCTTTATGACATTCTTCCTTATTTCAGGGGTTTACCTATAAATCTATGCAGATGAGATTTTATTATATATCTCCGATCCCATTATCTCTTTACCCGGTTTTACTGACACTCTTTCTTCATACGCAGCCCTGTCGGGTTATAAGTTAAACGTTTCTAAATCTGAAATGCTCCCACTAAACAAATATTCCTTAAAAAACATGTTTGTAGGTACAGGTTTCAAATGGACCACCAATTTCATTACATGTTTGGGAGTCAAATACTCTTCTTCAATTGCCAAAACAGTTCAACTCAATTTGGAAGATGTTTTATTAAAGGTGTCTCACATGGCAGGTAAATGGTCTCCCTTATATTTATCTTGGTGGGGTAGGTTGGACACAATCAAAATGATGATTCTTCATGGTATTAGCTTTTATCTGTCCATGTTACCACTGAGGCTTTCATTAACGTTTTTCTTGAATAACCGGAAAGCCCACATCTCCTTATATTCTTTGTCTGCACCTAAGGATCTAGGTGGTGTTAACTTCCCCAATTTCCCACAGTACCACTCCTCTTTTCTAGTTCATCAGGTTTTATCGTATCTATCTCCTTCCAAAACACCCTTCATATCAGTCTGGCGTAGATTGGAGGATTACTTAATTCATCCCTTTCCTTTTTCCTCACTACCCAATTTCCCCCATCATCCTCGCTCATTTAAGTCCCCAACCATCTCACAATTTATATTGACTTTTAATCCGGTCCTTAACAAATCCCTTTCATCCCTACAAGTATTCCTAGATCCTCCTGTATGGCACAATAAGCCCATCAAACTTTCCCATTGTACTATTTTCTGGAGAGACTGGGTGGCGAAAGGGATAATTCAAGTTAAACAATTAGTTCAAGATACGCACTTTCTTTCTTCTTGGAAAGTTCAGGCCAAATTTTGCATGGCCTCCACCTCCCTTCTTAAGTACGATTCTTTAAGAATGCTCTTAACTCAACAGCTTTCTCTTCTATCTAGATCCTCATCTACTCCTCCCATTTATACAAATAGCTTCATTTTTCTCTTCCAAAACGCCCCAAAAATAAAACTGAACTTTTATGGAAATTGGATTTGCAGCATACTCTCTCTGTTCACACGTGGAACTCTATCTGGACACGAATACAACACACTTCTTGTAATGCTAGCACCACTCAAACTCTTTGTTACTTTTATCACCGGTCATATTTAACCCCAATAGCTATCGCAAAACAAAGTTCCGTACTATCCCCCAATTGTTCGTCCTGTACAAACACCCCTGGCACTTATTTACATTCTTTTTGTCTTTGTCAGAAAATTAACTCTTTTTGGACAAAGGTATGTCAATCAATCTCCTCCATTTGCTCTATTAATTTCCCTATTGATATTTACTCCATATTCTTGGGCAGTAATTCCACTATTTAGTTTGGTGCTCACAAGTTGGGCTCCTTTATGGATTTGCTACCTGCCATTGGCTTTCAGGTTATTACCTCTAATTGGAACGATGCAACTAAGGTCAAATTTTCCGGTTGGTGGAATCTTCTCTGTTACCATCAGAGGCTGGATAGAGCTTCTGCCACTACCTCAACTTCTTCGAAAAGAAGCCTTTTGGTCTCCACTTACACACTATTTATCCTCTCCTATAAGGTGTAACACAGAAAGTACTTTTGTTTTTCAGCTGCCATGAGTATTTCAATACATTCTTCTTGTATTGTTCATATAAAGATATTATATTACTAGTATTTTGTTATCTGTAAGTTTATAGTGCCCGTTCTCGGATATTACTATTCATTACATTTGGAATGGATGTTGACTTTTTTTTGATTCCTCATCTCTTCCTTCTTCCTCTGCTTCTTTTTCTGTCTTTCTCCTTTTTATTTATAAAAATTTAAAATGCTAATTTGCTACGGTACAATATACTTTATTACTGTTCCTAGCTCTGAGCCCGCTGCTGCTGCCGCTCGCACTTGGTTCATGCCCCGCGTTATTGCCTGCATTCTGCTCTGCAATTGTCAGTACTGTGTTATCTTTTGTATTGTTTTGCCTGTATTCTTGTTTTTTTCTTCTCCAGCACTGTTGTCCTTTCCCCCTAGTGCCCCTTTTTGCCTTCTGTAACCCCCGCCCGCTCCCCCCTTGTTTTCCCTGCCGCTGCATCCCCTGCGGCCCCGCCTCCCTGCTTTTCCCATTCGCCGCTGCGCTCCCACCTCCCAACTGCTCCTCCTTCCCACATCCCCTCATTTCGAGGCCGCGCAGAGGCCGTGCACAGTGGGTGCACCTCTGGGGTGCCAAAGGTGCTCCCAAGGCAAGCCCGTCTGCGCCCGTCCGCACCTGAACCGCGCCAGCACGAGGACCCTTTTCCTGCTGGAACTGCAGCTTCACCAGCATCCGGCCCGCCAACCCACCTACCGAAGAACCCAACTTCCTCAGATGCATCCTGCTCAACACCTGCTCCGCCCACAAACACGCCGTGGAGCTCTGGAACCTACTCGATACCAACGCCCCAGACGTCACCTTCTTGATGGAGACCTGGCTGAACCCCTCCTCGGCACCCGACATCGCCATAGACATACCAGAAGGCTACAAGATAAACCCGCAAGGACTGCACCAACGGAGTAGGAGGAGGAATTGCCATCCTCAGCATCACTGAATGCCTGCACTTCCAGATCCACCCCGACCCCAACACCACCCTCAGAGGTACCCTCGTCTACAGACCCCCCAGACCCCGAATGCAGTTCAGCGACTCCATCGCCGAATTCATCAGCACACTCGCCCTTGCCTCCACGGACTACATCCTCCTCGGGGACCTGAACTTCCACCTCGAGGACAACGACTCCAACTCTTCCACCCTGATTAACAACCTCGCCAACCTCGGACTCAGACAACACGTCACAACACCCACCCACTCCACCGGCACAAGCTTGACCCCATCTTCTCAGCAAGCTTGCACATCTGGCTAACTGGCCAGATGTGGCTAACAACCAGGAATCTTGAGCTTTGATGGCTGTACTCTGGATTGTATCTTATCCGCATCTTCATTTGTAGTGGAGATACACTGTGAATACGAAATCCGGCCACTTCCTAACTCCTTCCAGCTGGCAACTGAGAGTTGCTCCACGGTCACTTTGTTACTGCTTTTTCATATCTTCCTCTAACGGCAACTGAGATTTGTGCTCCGGGACACTATTATTGTTCGGGTCTGGGACAATATATTTTCTCGCGCCCATCACCAATCTTCTCCTTACAGTGTTCCACTCATCCATCGAGCCTTGAGAAAGTCTTGGTACGGACTGTGTACCGACGAAACACGTGTTGGCTGTTTCTTCTGATGTTTATGAATAAATTGAATAACATACACAAAATGACTTTGGCTTGATCATCTTCTCTCAAGGAGAACATTGTTGATGAAATGTGCATATATTATGATTACTTTGCCTTGCTTTGTGATAAAAAATTGTTATGAATAATAGGTCATTCTTGACACTGCTTGCAGGATAGTGCTTAACCGACCCCTTTTTGCAATTTTGTTGTGGCAGATCTTTTAGATCTGTCTTAGTCACTCTTGGTAGTGAGTGAAGGTGGTCTCCTTAGCACTCCGACTAAATTCCCAATATTTTCTATAACCGTGTGTCCCAAATTACTATTCCACCTATACCTATGTGAATGTGCGGCTATTCCCTCTTACGGAACACCACTACCAAATTCTTGGACTCGCTGGCCACCTTCTTCCATTGCAAGATCGCAGACATCCACGACAGCTTCTACGCCGTCACCATCCCAGCAACTGCTGAGATCCCCGCTCCCACGACCACCAACCGCACCAACTGCCTGCTCTTCTGGACCAACATCAACGGCGACGACACCATCAAGATCATGAACACCATCCACTCCGGATCCCAGGAAGACCCCTGCCCACACCACATCTTCAAAAAAGCCAGCAGAACCATCGCACCCAATCTCCGGAAAACCATCAACATCTCCTTTGAGACAGCGACCTTCCTGGAGAGCTGGAAGCACAAAGAGATCAACGCCTTACTCAAGAAACCCAAGGCGGACCCCAAGGACCTCAAGAACTTCCGAACCATCTCCCTGCTCCCGTTCCCGGCGAAGGTCATCGAAAAGGCCGTCAACAAACAACTGACCAGCTTCCTCGAGGAGAACAGCATCCTGGACCCATCCCAGTCCGGGATCCTTAGCAACCACAGCACCGAAACTGCCCTCATCGCCGCCACCGATGACATCAGGACCCTGCTTGACAACGGAGAAACCGCGGCCCTCATCCTCCTGGACCTTTCAGCTGCCTTTGACATGGTCTGCCACCGCACACTACGAACACACCTCTACGATGCCGGAATCCAAGAAAAGGCTCTGGACTGGACCACCTCCTTCCTCTCCTGCAGAACACAGAGCATCTGCGTCCCCCCTTCCGCTCCGAAGCCACCGGGATCATCTGTGGCATACCCCAAGGCTCATCCCTCAGCCCAACGTTGTTCAACATCTACATGGCACCGCTGGCCCATGTCGCATGACGGCATGACCTCAACATCATCTCCTATGTCGATGACAACCAGCTGAACCTCTCCCTCACCAAAGACCCCCACACCGCCAAAACCAACCTCCACGAAGGAATGAAGCCCATCGCCGACTGGATGAGAAACAGCTGGCTGAAGCTGAACTCGGACAAGGCGGAGGTTCTCATCCTCGGGTCCACCCCCTCGGCATGGGACGACTCCTGGTAGCCGACTGCACTAGGAGCACCTCCTACACCCAGGGACCATGCACACAACCTAGGGGTCATCCTCAACTCCACCGTTACCATGACGAAGCAGGTCAACGCCGTCTCCTCCTCCTGCTTCAACACTCTCCACATGCTTTGCAGGATTTTCAAGTAGATCCCCTCCGAAACAAGGAGGGTCACCCAGGACCTTGTCAGCAGTAGACTGGACTACGGAAACGCACTCTATGCAGGAGCCCCGGCCAAACTCCTGAAACGGCTCCAAAGCATCCAGAACGCCTCCGCACGCCTGATCCTCAACATCCCTTGCTGCAGCCACATCACACCCCACCTGAGAGACCTGCACTACCTCCCTATCAACAAGAGGATAACACACTCCACACCCACGCACACAAGGCACTCCATAACACCGGACCAGCATACCTCAACAGCCGACTCAGCCTTTACTCCCCCACCCGCCAGCTCCGCTCCACAGACTGCACTCTCGCCCTCAAGACATGGAACACCCTCCCCATCCACCTGCGGCAGACCGAAGACCTTCTAACCTTCAGGAGACTACTCAAGACCTGGCTCTTCGAACAGTAGCAGTTCCCCCTCCCAGCGCCTTGAGACCCTCACGGGTATGTAGTGTGCTCTATAAATGCTATGATTGATTGATTGATTGGTATTCCGTTCAACAATAGTGGTTGTATCAGTTTTTAATTTTTACATTGGTTATATATATTGTATGCTATCTTTGTAATTCTTTATATTTGCTGTTGTAATGTTTACCCCTGTTCCTATTTGCTTTAATAAAGCTCTTTAAACTTTAAAAAAAAGAAGCTGACACATTTAGGGAAATTAACATACCAATATTGCTACCACCAATGACCCAGCAATGATTGCTCCTTTCTATAGTCAATCCAAAGACCACACCCCTTAGACTGACCATCGGGATGGATGAGAGGAACAATCTTGAGGGATTTGGGCTAACTCTAGTCTGAACCCACAGTTTGCAATCTCCTGCGGTCTTAGATGGGTACCTCCCGTGATAGAGAAAGTAACAGATTCTGCTCTCCCGGTTGCTACCTGTGGCCAAAAGACAGGTTCAGAGAGTTCTGATCTTGTACCTGCTATTGCCCATGAACCAGGTGAAGCAACTCTGGAGGATTGCTACATGACCTACATGATGGTGCTTGTTGATAATAGGTCCTGGAGAGGAGGGAAAGGAAGATCTGAATTAAGAATATTGACTGAAGTGGGAGGTTGCCTGCTATTCATGAAGGCATTGCACAGCATTCCCTTCAACTCAGGATGAAAGCATCTCTGTCTAAAGAAATGTAAACAAATTGAAATCCCATAATCGCGCGTTTCCTGGTAGCTGGCAGTGCTGTTGTGTAATCACTGCTCATGTAAGGCGACCATCAAAAGAATTGTTTATTGGAACTAAGCGTTACGTTGCATACGGCCCCTTAATGCCGCACAGTTGATACCTTCTGGCAGGGAGCAACAGCCTATAAATCTTCACTCATGAACTGAGTGCTGCTTATAGTAAATCACGCTTCACAGATCCAGGTTCAATGCAGTTTCATTTGATATAGTGTAATATCAACTTTCTTGTCAATATGATCACAATTTAGTTTTTTTTACTTATTTATTTACATATTTCAAAGCACGCTTATGCCAAAATCCTCATACTGCTATGAGCAAACTGTCACTATGACAAAGGCAGAGGCATTGGGAAAAACAGGCTAAGCAACAAAGCAAACTTAACAAAGCAACACTGGTTGTCAGATGTCTTTAAAAGAATACAAATTCTAATATCAGCTGAAGAGGAAGACTGCTTCATAGCTGAGGGCCCAGACCATAAAAGCACTCGTCCAGCAGTATGCTTTCCTCTAAGTGCGCATATTAAGAAGAGCCCGATAACTTATCTCATGGGCTTCTATCAAACATGAGGAGAAATGAGAACTGACAAGAGCTTAGGTTCAGTGTGATGAATGGCTCAATGCAACAGGCAGAGTCCCAAAATGTGAATTCTCGGCCTGATGAGCTGCCAATGTAATGAGTGTCAAGAGCCCAACACATGATCACATTTCTGTCAGCCATATTATGTATGTGATGCAACTTACTCAGTTGGGATTCTGGTGATTCAAGGTACACTGCATTTCAACAATCCAACCTTGAGAGCACCAAGACTCTCACTAGGGGCCAAAGAGTGCCAGATCCTGATACCACTTTTTCATATTTTGTAATGTACTCTAACCTGTTAACGCATCCTGACCACACACACTACTTTGTTAACTCGTACACAATAATATTCTCATTCGGAAAAAACACCAGGAGTGCCAATAAAATAAGAAAGTACATTCAATTAGACCAGAGCTTTCCAAACTCTGTTGCGCAACACATTACTGTGTCGCCTGCCATGTGTGAGTGTGTCGCAGGACGATGTCTTTGGGCGGCAGATTAGGGCGAATGCTCTCTTGGGGCCTCATTTATGAGGCCTTTCGTCAGTTTTGCGCTTCCGATGCGTCACTTTTTGTGACGCATCGGCGGCGTAAAACATGCCTCCTGTTGCGCACTATTTACAAAGTGACGCATCTAAGCAGATGCGTCACTTTGTAAACCCCTGCGCTACATTATACCTGCGTCAGGTATAATGTATGCAGAGGGGGCGTTCCCCCGCAAAAAGCCTCATAATAGTGACGCAGTAAAATCTATGAGATTTCACTGCGTCACTTTTAGGACGCTGTTGCGTCAAAATCTTGCGCCTGCCTCACAGCAGGCGTAAGACTGACGCAAGCCCTTTCACATGGGGCTTTCCCCATGTGAAAGGACGCATTGCTGGAGTTGCGTCACTTTTGTGACACACTCCAGCAATGCGTGACTTTTGCGCTTACAGATACGTCAGAAATACTGACGTATCTGTAACTCCTTGCGCCATGATGCGTCATACTGTAAATATGACGCATCATTGGTCTCGCAAGGAGGGCGCAGTGAAAAGTGACGCATCGCTGTTTTCACGCAGCGATGCGTCACTTTTCATAAATGAGGCCCTTGGAATTTGCATTGTGATGCAGAAAACGGAGAAAGGAGAGGCGATGCGCGTTAAACGCCCTGTCAGTCCACGGAGCCACCTTTGCTCTCCATCCCAGGTGCTTGGAACTGTAAGTTTATAAATTAAAAAGCTTTGCATTAAATTGTATCCCCTGTGCCCCATAGAAACAGAGAACCCGTGGCTGAAATGAACTGTGTGTCTCTGGTAACAAGGTATTTTTCAGCGACTCTATGGCCCATGGGAAACTTGGGTTTCAGCTCAGTTTCTTCTCACACACTATCTGAGTGTTTTGCGTAATTCAAAGCCCCCCCCCCAGCCCAGCCCCCCACCCCCATCTTTGCAAACCACGAGGGCAGAGTCATTAATTCCAATATCACACGATTTTTTAACATGGGAAACTAACACTCTAACTCAGGTTTCGTAGGGCCTGCAATTTAAGCACTTTTAAACCAAAACCCCATCCTTCGTCATGAACACGCTGGAGCAGTAGCTTCGATATTGAGGAACACGTATGATTGCGTATTCACAGCCACCTCTCCCATTAAAAAAAAGCAGCTGCCCCTCCCTTCCCATACCTTGAATTCTTGTAACCTCCTGTGACATCTGAGGGAAGCCTGAACGGTAATAACTGGGAGAGAAATGTGTGCCAGCAAGGAATGTGGAAGGAGTTTGCAGGAACAAGGGCGAGGAGGGAGAGCTTTCTTGCAACACAGCCCGAGTTTGGAAAGCTGTGGGAGGTATGACATGATTTTACTAGGGCTAGGCTGATTAAGTGTCCGCATGTTATAGGTTTGTCCTGCAGTGGTTCCCGTCCCTCAGCCCTCACAGACTTGTGGGGGTGACAGTTTTATTCCTCACCATTTTCGATCCTCTCACAGCACAATATTCACTCTTTCGGCTCTCTATGCTCTGTAGAAGAGGTACCTGTCCCTGACCAGGAGAGAGGGGCAGAGACCCTAGAGGGGGTCCTACGCTTTGCAAGGTCAGTGCTCCTTCAGCTTTGGAGGCGACAATATCGAAGCCTTAAATTAAACAGCCTTGACTGGGTGAATGGATGCCATGCTGGGGTCCTGTCTGGGAATATGCCCTTGGTTTTTATAAGTTCTTCCGTTGAGCACATTTGACTGCGAGAGACACAGGGAGAGTAAGATCTGCCCAGGACCATACTGCCAATATCAGCAACATACCCCTCCTGCACAGCACAGCAATCTCATAATAAAGAACACACAAGACACATTGTTTGTTAGAGAAAACATTGCTGCAGGTTTTATTTGCATAATAAATACGTGTCCTTGTGTAACTAAACTGGTGCTATGGAAAGAGCTCTGATGCCCGATATCTTCGGGTCTAGTTTGCGCTATATATTAATCTTTACCATCAATTTATCTTTTGACTCTGTTCAATGCTCTGTTGCCTTATTAGACTTAAAAGCTTGGTAGTTTCAGAGAGCTCATAGCATTCACTCCCATGTGCCAGCAACAAAAAAAACAGACCATGGTTGTTAATTTTAACACCACAAGACCACTGTTCTTGGGCCCTGCCTTCATAAACTAGAAATTCAGCCTCTTAGACCCCGCTATGATACTCATCACCCTCCATGAAAAGACTCTGGCAAAAATGGAGTGCTACCTATATTTCCTACACACTGTTGAATTCATTTTCACCCGCTCCCTTTACTGGGCAATTTACAAGACCACAGCAGGCTCATGATCAACACTGGGGTCCTAGACAGTTATGCTGCATGCTGGATCAACACTGGGGTCCTAGACAGTTATGCTGCATTCTGGGGGGTGGTTTTTTCACTTAATGTCGGATCGCAAGGGTCTGAACAAGATAGCTTAAAACTGCACTCTGACAGAAACCAGTTGAAATCCCCTATTAAGACTTCGCAAGATGTTCACACTGAAAATTCTTGATCACCTATCTGTTCCTTAATTTAGACAAAAAAAAGAACAAGGGTGGGTTTTTCAAGAGTTTATGCAGCCGGGCTAGGGTGGCCTTCTTGGTCCTGGGCTGTCTCAATTCCTTGAGCTGTCCTCATGATGTTCCATCATGTCAGCTGGGTCTTTCTCGGAGCATGCCACTCCTCCTGGCAGGTACAGTCCAGCTTCTTGTGCATGCAGGTAGGCTTCCTTTGCTCTGCATGTCAAATAGCAAGACAGTTCTGTAGGTAGTTTCCCGACCCTCCAACTCTGGTTTTTTGTACATTCTGCAAGTACTGTTTCAAGCAAGCTGTTTTGTTTTTTTGTTGTTATGTAAATTCTTTGTTTATACTTATGACTTTCAAAATTGGTTGAGATTCCAGCTCTGTGTTTACTGCTTACTCTTCCAGTGTAAATTCATTGTCATATAGCTGGGTCTGAACTGAGGTGGCGATTTTGTTTTTGTGCCGTAAATCACTGGGGCATGTGTCAATGTGTGCATTATTATATTCTTGTTTCAGGCCGAACCCTAACCTTGCTTACACCCAGTTTTGCCAGTCAATGTCTTTGTTAGAACAGATTCACAATTGCCTTATTAACCTTCCTATTTTCTCAAATTTGCTTGAAAATGCACCATTTGCCTACTATTTTTACAACATTTTCTCGGGGGGAGAAGCCCCCCGAGCTCCCCTTAGGTGGTTTGATCTTGCTCGCTCGCATTACCGTGTCACAAGATGAAGATTGTCTAAAATGTGTGTCACCAACATGAAAAGTTTGGAAAGCTGTGTATTAGACCATTCCAAGATAGCCGGCATAATACCAATACATCCAGGAACAGGATATATAGAGATTTATTTTTTTATTTTCAAAAAGACTGATATTAATTACAATAATTGAACACCAGTTATGAATAGAATTTCATGAGAAAAACATTTTCTGAATTAAGAATTCCAATAAAGATACAGGATTTGCAGAATATATTCCATTAATACACTCAGGACGACAACATGACCATTGTTGACACTGAGGGCCTGATTGGCAAAGGTAAGCATACACTTTTCTGTAAGTTTACAATTGTTTACTTTTCACAAAGGTATTTAACTAGTACTGTCTTTACAACTGCAGAGTTTTTGCACTTAAAAAGATAGCACTGTCCTATCTTTTATTGTGCGGAGACTCCACAATTGTAAAGATATTACTAGTAAAACATCAAATACATTTTCTTACATAGTGTGATGAGGGAGTGTGGTGAATCTATATTAACTATTTGTTGTGGGCTTCCGTAGGTTGGTTCTAGTTCTCCTTTTGAAGTAGGACGTTGGTTTCATGTTTTCAAACTTGAGAGTTAACAACTAGTACAGCGCAAAAGTTGCCCACCCTTTACTTGCCACAAATATGTCACCGATACGTAAAAGAGACACGGTATGAAAGTGAATTTAGCACATGTATCATGTATGGTTTAAAGAACTAATATAATTGTCACACTTTACATCATTATTAAAGAGTGCCTTCACTGTAGGATTAGAAAATGTATTCATATTAATGTGTTTACCTTTACTGAGTGTGATCATTAAGCCATCCTTATTTAGTATATACTGTTCGTACTAAAGAGATGAAATGTGATTCTAAACCCAGAAATATGTGTCTAGAGATAGCAGCACTACCTGCACCAACTTTGATGAAATCCTACAGAAACTTTGAAGAAAGCATACTGCATTTATCAGAATGCAATTGGCTGAACTTTGCTGGGATGAGAGGTAATGTGCCTACTTCCCCCTTGTTTTTAAAAGGCTCCCTTGAGCCAATGACCTGACAAGCTCACCTGGGATGCAATTGTGTGCCTGAAGAGTGGTACTGTGACCTGTGAAGACTTGGGCAGCATTTTACCAATCCCAGATCACTATTCTCTGCTCTGTACTACTTCTGCTCTCTACTAATGAAAGGCTAATCCTAGAAACATGGGTCTAGAGGAAACAGAACTACCTGCGCCAACATTGGTGAAAAACTTCAGCAACTTTGAAGTAAGCGTACTGCACATACCAGAATGCAATGGGGTGAACTGTGCTGGCATTAGAGGCAGTGTGCTCCATCGCCCTTGTGTTTGAAAGGCTCCCTTCAGCAAACAAGCTGACAAGCTGACCTGGGAGAATGTATTTTTTAAAACTGGGGTGTCTTGGTGCCCACCCTAGGCACCACGCAGCATTTTTAAGGTTAAGGGACATGGGGGGAGCTCCAAGGCCCCTGCAGTCCCACTAGCTCCCCTGCCTGCACCCATCCTGAATAGTGCAGGAGCCAGCATTGCTCCTATTCTGTGGGAGCAGCTTTTCCTTTGATACTGCCAGGCAGGAGCAATTCTATATCTCCCTGGCCACAAGAGCATGGGCAGAGAGAACAGTTTGTGCTCCTGCCAGTCTGGCACAGCTTTATGTGAATCTGCTCTATTTGTAATGAGAAATGTAGGTGAAAAAAGTATACATATCTAGCACACAGGCATATGTGGCCCGCAGGCGTCCTGTACTCCTGCGGGGCACAAGACTAAAAAATAACAACCCGATTGGTCGACCTCAAGTTACATAAACAGAGATGTTGGGCTTCCATTTTAGAACTTGGGGACATGTCCTGAAATGTAAAATAAAGAACAAATATTAGACAGGGTAGTGATACCCGAACCCCTAGCCTTGTACCCCTGAGACCCCTCTTGGACCTATATTATAATAAAAGGTGTGCCGCATGTCCCACTGTACTTCCGATGAACCCAGTGCAGCCGATTTCAGTCGGATGTATGACAGAACCACACATTCCGTTGTAACACATGCCGATACAATGCGGCTGTTACAATGTGAATGTCATTACCACACATACACTTTACAGCACATGCCTTTACAATGCATATGTCTTTACCACGCATGCCTTTACAATAAATGTCATTATAAAAGCATGAATGGTGAGGTCATATATGTGATAAAGGTTTTACAGGCAATTATAAGTATTTTACAGGTAAGTTTCAACCCTTTCTATATAAACATAAAGGTTTATATTTTCCTGGGAAATGCTAACATTTTAGTGATAAAAGCGTGCACAGAAAGTGTATATTCTTGCTTACAGTTTCGTACAAACACTTGTTTTGTGTAAACATTTCTTAAGGGCTAGATCCATTTCCTTGTTTTTTTCACACAGAGATGTTAATTCAGATGATACGTATCTGTCTGGAGAACAACTACCTCATGCTTAATGACAAACTTTTCAGGCAGAAACAAGGGACCCCGCTGGGTACCTGTTTTGCTCCCAGCTACATCAGTCTCTTCCTGGGATGGTGGGAGTAGCAGGTATCCGAGTCCCTTGTAGAATTTAAAACCAAGGTCATGATGTGGATATGCTACATAGGCGATGTTTTCATCATATAGAAGGGCACAGCGATAGAGGCTTCCAGGTTCATTTGAAAACTCAAAAAGAACCATATAAACATAGGCCTACAATCTCAAATGGATAAGAAAAAGGTTGAGTTTCTGGATATTACTATTGAAGTCGTAGGTGATAAATTGACCACAAGACTTCACAGGAAGGAGACAGTGAGTAATACTGTGCTCCATGCCGCCAGTAGCCATCCTAAAGCCCTCATTGACAATATTCCAACTGGGGGAATACTTGCGAGCTCATAGGAACTGTAGGACGGACAGTGCTTTTCAGGTGAACTGATGACTCAAAGATTTCTACATAGGGGCTACAAGTCAGACATTCTCAATAAAGCCAAGAAAAAAACAGTTATGTTTAAAAGAGAAACTCTGCTTGTCACCACCAAACCTCCCACAGATGAACCCACTATGGTGGGGAGATTCATAGCAACTTTCAATAACAGAGCTGGTGGCAATAAGAAAAATTTGTGTACACACTGGCTCATTCAATCAGTGGTGAGGAGCCTTGTGGGCTACGTTGATGACAACCCCAAAATAACATTCAGGAAAAAGACCACCATGAAAGATCATTTGATCAAAAGTGAGGTGGGGGTCACTACCAACAGTAAAACTAGGATTGAATGTGTTTTCCCTGCACAGTCTGCAAAGCATGCAAATACAGTACCAGCATCACTGAATACACCTCTCCCCTTACTGGCCGTAGCACCAATATCAAATCCCACTTTACTTGTCTATCCAACTCTACTATCTTTGTCCTGCAGTGTTCTTGTGACCTATGGTATATAGGTGGTACTGTACATACCACCAAGGAATGGATTTTAGAACATCATGGGGTCATCACAAATATAGACCAACAATATCCTGTGGCAAATCATTTTGACTCTCACCATAACAGGTGCCATAGCCTAACTGAAGTTTGTCATAATGGACCGAGTTCCTGTTCCCAAAAGGGGTGATGATAGAATCAAAACACTGAGATGCTTAGAGTAAGAATACATTATTGGCCTTAACACTAGAACACCGACTGGCCTCAACATGGATGTGGAACTTTCGGTACATTTAGGGTACTGTAGACCCTTTTTACATATTCCTCTGTAGGAATGTACATATTCCTGAGTTTTTACGAACCACTTTGGAACCATTCACATGATAGGTAAACATCTTTTTCCGCATACAGTAATGTTTTAAGATTTGCTTTTAACAGTTACATCACTGTAGATATGTTTTTGATCTATTGCCTATAATATGTTTGTTCTTGTACTCTCTTTTATATTTTACAGTTTTTTTTACAGTTTTTTGCCTTGGGGAAACATGTTTTCTGGTTCTTTGTCTCATCACAGACTCCACACCTGTATAAAATGCGGAAAATATTTTTTCTGCCTTTCCTAACCCTACTATGGATAATGTATAAAAGAAGTGCAAGCCTACCCTCTATATGTAGATGAGAGGTTATAGTAGGACCTGTCTTTATGAATCAGTGACGTTACACCTTCAAATTTATGTGAAGTCTCAAACAAGACATTTGAATATTGTGAAGGACAATTCATACTATAGTGCAAGGAAGAATTTTCCTTGATGTGCCCACTTGGGCCCAATTGAGATTGCATAGACAGAATTTGTTAGGAATGGAGAATGTCAACAGGGTTTTATTTGTACTTGCAATGTGTTTATATTGGATCTATGCTCAGCTATTTACGGATACATGCACCCTTTTGTATTTTATCATAACATTGTTTTGTTCAGTGAGTAAGCCCTGGATCTTGCTGAGTACACAGTGTATCACTGAGCAGTCGATCATGTCGTCCTGGACACTCTCTTGATATGAGATGCGCATCAATCCTAGGCTTTTGTCATGTGAGACCAAAACCGGCATATAACAGTTGTTTGCTAGAGTATGCCTGGGGGCAGTAATGAGCATCAGATTTCTTTCCCTTAGTGAATATTGTAACTAAGGGTAGAAGTATGAATGTACAATTCCTGCAGTGTGGCTGCAATACTTTATAACTGACTTATCTATATCTTTCATGTTTAATTTTCATCTTATTCTTTGGGTATTACTATCTCTCAACTCTCCCACAAATTTGGGCTACCGTATTTCCATGCTTTCAATGTTAGATTGAACGTTACTCTGGTGTACAATAAAATTATAGCCATGATGCAGGAATCTATTGCGGACCTGTGATTCCTTTCTCATTGTTTACACCGGTGTTACTACTTAACATGAACGATTCAGTAAGCCCATTACCCATGTGCAAGGCATGTGCTACGCTGAAACGCATTGGGTAAAAGTTGTTGTGGTTTACGCTGCTTGAAGATTATGTATGGACTGTTTTAAACCTTTGTTTATTTGCAACCCGTTGAGAGTGCACATCATTATTTTGGTTCGGTTGAGCCAAATTTGGTGTAAATATGTGTGTATATATATATATATATATATATATATATTCACTGAAAAAACCATAGGTTATAGACCATATATAGTTAGGAATTAGCATTTACAAAACCTTGAAAATTCACTGAAAAAACCATAGGTTATACACCATATATAGTTAGGAATTAGCATTTAAAAAACCTTATTTTACTCACACAAAACCATTGAAATTCCATATATAGTTAGTTGCACTAACTATATATCGCGCACCCGCAATCCACTGCTGATCATGTCACATATTACATCATTCATGACATGGTCAGTGACATCACTGATGACATCACTGATGACATCTCAAATGACATCACTGATGAGATCACTGATGACATCTCATTTGACATCAATGACCACATCACTGATGATATCATTCATGTGACAATACAATGCATCTCCTCACGTTTTAATATAACCTCTGTTTCACCCAGTGTTAAATACAGAGTATAATTTTTGAAACCATTGACACACCAATACTAGTTACTACATACGTACTCACTGATTCCTACGTCTACACACACATTCACTCATTCACCCATACAATCATTCATACATACAATCACTCATCTTTACAACACTATCATATGCACTCATACACCTATACAGACACTTACACTCTGCCACTCATCCATGGAGTTACTCACACACCTAGTCAGTCCTGTAAAGAATCAATCACACTTCCATTTTCTTGTCTATACAGTTAAACATAGAGCACCTTACATTTTCAAACATATACTAACACATACTTACTTTCTTATACAATCATTGATACAAGTACACATTGATCTGCACAGAGTCACACACCTCCCAGCCAGCCACACACACACTCAGTCTCCTATACAAATACTTGGACAATCAATCAATAACCCATATAGTTAATCATATAGCTACTGATCAACACATGCAGCAGTTTACAGAACAACAGACATAATGATGCACAAATTAAGACAGTTTAGTCACTAACCCATGCACTCAGTGAGACACATTTAATCACTCACTCATACATTCAGTCATGCACCTACTAAATCCTTCGTCCAGACACTTATACATCTACTCATTCTTCAATATGTAAAACATATTTAAACTGTACAAAAACACACAGTCACTGGATGATGTCATCAGTGATCTCATCAGTGATGTCATTTGAGATGTCATCAGTGATGTCATCAGTGATGTCACTGACCATGTCATGAATGATGTAATATGTGACATGATCAGCAGTGGATTGCGGGTGCGTGATATATAGTTAGTGCAACTAACTATATATGGAATTTCAATGGTTTTGTGTGAGTAAAATAAGGTTTTTTAAATGCTAATTCCTAACTATATATGGTGTATAACCTATGGTCTTTTCAGTGAATTTTCAAGGTTTTGTAAATGCTAATTCCTAACTATATATGGTCTATAACCTATGGTTTTTTCAGTGAATTTCAATGGTTGTTTAATAGCAAATATCATAAGCTGTCGAATGTCAAGTACGTGGTAAGTAAAAACATTTTCGTGTTTATGCACACTGATCTGCTTTGAATGCTGCCCCCCACCCCTCATTTCTATTAGGAGTACTCTCTCTTTGCAGATAGTGAAGGGTAGTTAACGCAGCCCTTTGCCCCCTTTGTAATCCGTCGTGCCTGCTTCTCTCTCCATTTGATTGATTGTTCTCTTTGGTTCATTCTCTATTTACAAACAAGCACAGAGTCGCAATACTCTGTTTAGTCTTTGCAGATAGCGAAAAATCATGTAAAAAAACAAAAGGAATCAAGCAAAATCAGTAGGCCACTAATGGGATCTCTTTTTGACCTCGCTAAAATAGAAACATTAGGAACAACCTGTTGAAAATAGCAATGCGTATGTATATAAGCGGCGTTCATTTGTGTTCACAGTACCCCTTGTTGATTGTTTCAATCGAGCATTGAATTGTTCGAAGTTAATTCTCTTAAGGATCTTCTATACCTGCAAACGAGGAAGAATAGGAATATTCTCTCTCCCTTTGCAGATAGTGAAGGGTAGGTAACGCAAGCCTTTAACACGTCGTACCTATTTCATTCCTCATTGATTGATTGATTGTCCGAACATTGACTGTTTGGGAATTAGTTCTTTTTGGAGGTATTCCCTGTTTGCAAATAAACGTAGGAAAATCTTTGCAAGTAGTGAAAGGGTACGTAATGCGGACCTTTCTCCCCCGTTGTAATCTGTCATGCCTATCTACTCCCCACTGATTGATGCACCTTTTTCACCCGGACCATTTACTAGAGATACGTCATCTGGCCCGACCAGAGAGCACCCCTAGTGAAAAGGACATATGCAATAATAACGAAGTGATCACTGTATCCTGTTAACAGAAACTTTACCATGAAACAACCTGGAAAGAAAAAAATAGGAAAACGAAAATCAGTAGGCCACTGATGAACATGAACTTTTATTAAACAACGAACAAAGAAACGATAACATAACGTAATGATAAAACCTATTAATGTCCTAGAAACAAGAAAACGTTAAAATATGCCAGTGGTGAGATACCAGAAAAACAGTAAGAGAAACCAAATCACCCCTCGCTGTCCCACCGCCTGCCACGCCAAAAAAATCGATAGACTAGGGAAAATGCAAGTCAGTAGAACATCCACCCCCACTCTGGAAACTTCCAAGGTGGGGCAGGGTTCCGGCTACGCCCAGCCGGGAGCAGCCCATATAAGGCAGGTCCTGCTGCCACGCCTCGGCCAGGAGATCCTAACGTAGGGTGTAGCCGGAGGAGAGGCCGAGGCCAGCGGGACCCGGCCAGGGGATTGCCTTTACAACGCTGAACAGTTGCAGGGGGGGGAATGTCTCCTCGACCCTCCCCTCTCTCTCCCAGTCCGGCCGCGGTGGCCCTTGAGAGTTGCAGGTAGTCCCGCCACATGCTCTTCCGGTCCGACCACCAACGGTCGGGGGGCCGAGGCCGACGGGATCCGGCTGCAGCCGATAAACCAAGAAACCCGTTCATGGGGCCAGAGCCAGGGGCGTCCGGCCGACATCCACCGGAAGCCCGGCCCGAAGACGGACGGGACACTTCTTTCTTTTATAATGGCTGCGACAACACTGGGGGGGGATGTCTTGCACATGCCTCCGACCCCCCCCCCCCCTCGTCCTCATCGCCTGGTCCGGCCATAACAAATCTCAAGCGAGACGCCGTGGGGTGCACTGGGAGGGAGAGACGGTGCGAACAGGCCTCTCCCGCCTCCCCAGGTGGAGGCTTCCCAGCTGCACCCTCAGCGCTCCAGGCGCCCGGAAAAGGGTTCTTCCACTGTGGCCATGCTGCAACGTCTCGCCCGGCAGGGTGGAGCCCGTCCGCTCATGTGACCCCGCGATCGCCGGTAGCTGCCGAACTCTCAAAATGGCGGTCGACCTGGCAAGAGCGGGCCCAGCATAAAGAAATGGCCCGGTCACTGGTTGACTCCACCACCGTAGTCCTCCACGACCTTGAAGATTCTAGAGGAGCCGCGGGAGTCGCCGACCCCCGATGGGGAATGACTGCCATGATCGCCCGTGGAGTGACGAAACTGTATCCGCGGGACGTCGGCGCTCCCATGCTGGCGCCAGCCTCACTTTGAATTACTAGAATCCTGCAGACCTCACTTCCGGTGAAAGCACAGTGTGACCCGGTAGGAAAAATTATTGCACCCCCTCCCCTTTTTGACTGATAGTTCAAACCACCGATCCTTTCCTTTGCCCTTTTAACGGAACTTTGGACTGCCTCCCCCTCTTTTACATTTTCTGGAGAAAACAAAACATTAACCACTACATTAGCATAGCAGTTGACACCAGAACTGTTTTCAAATTGAAAACCAACAACATCTTCAACAGAATCCTTTTTGTTTCTGCTGTGACCCTGCTACAGCACAGGCATTGTCCCCAGCAGTAATTCTGCAATGCCGGTAAGAATAGCTGTGGTGCCTTCTGGACTCACTCACCCCCGCGGCGCCCCACGCCGTTTTTTGCTGGGAGGCAACTTACTAGACATCACTTTCGTGCCATCTAGATTTCAGCGCGTTCTGCTGCCTTGGAACTATTCGCACAACAGACCGCTACTGACAAGAATATTTCATTATTGGTGCTGTCAATTTCAATAAATCTATTGGATAATTCAAAAGAAATTGCCACGGTCTCTTCGTTGTTTAAATGTTTTTACTGTTTTTGTTTTCTTGTATATATTTATATGTTATTAAAGTTTTATATTCCTACTACTTTGTTGGAGTGCTATATATTTTTAATGTGACACATAATTGTAAAAACTTTGATGTACAAAGAGTCATTCCTGGAATCTTCCGCTTCAGGCTCGGTCCCCTCCCCAATCACAATACAGGATGGTTTTCAGATAGTAGGAACACGTGTGGTGTGACGGATCTCATCGGGTGTGGGCCTTGATCTACTATAACTCCTTTGAAGAGGGGTGATTCTTTACATCTGGGGCCATAAACTACATCTGCAGGGCTAGCTGATAGCCTGGACAATCGGACACAGAGAAAGAGGAGTGTCAGAGGGTGCGGTAGTGAATAGGGCGAAAGGGAGGTGTCGGGCGGGCACAGAGTGTGATTCTCAGGGAAGAGCAGCGCAGATGGGGGGAGGTTTATTGCCCATGCATAAGACAGAGAGCGGTAGTGACCAGTGCCTAGGGAAGATGCTTGCGTGGGTGAGGAGCCATGCTACGAATCGACAGCGTGCAGAGAGTGGGTCTGGTCAAGACATCTAAAATGGCTGCCGTGCACGACAAAAGTGTGGCATTTCAAAAAAGGCAAGATGGCGCAGACAATGTTTTTCAACACTTCCTCATTTCCTTCGAATCGAACGTTAACAGACGTTGGGGCATATTACCAAAGTTAAGCGATATTTATCGCTAACGATGCTTACCAACCAATTTTTTACCACTAAGCATCGTCAGAAATTATCGAAGATAAACCTTGCTATTATCAAGGTTTATCGCACATGCGATAATAAACGGCCGCAATGCATGAATATCGCTAAAAACTCAGCGATATTCATGCATTACCGAGCTAATGCTCTTAGCCATGTTATCCACCTCCCATTGGATAACATGGCTAAGAACTGCACAGGGCAGGTGTTACTTTTTGGAGATATTCGCGCTTAGCGCGAATATCTCCAAAAGTTGGTAATAGGAGATAGATATCTTGCATGTTGTAATGCAAGTTATTGTGGTATATGGAACTCATACCATAATCTCTCAGGAAAGCAGAAACTGATCCTTTTGGGACCGCCTAAAAAGGCCTAGGGGGTGAGGAGTACTCTACTTTGCCCCCTTTTCACGTTCCGAACTATTTTATTTTACTCTCTTCTGTAATTACACAAAATAGCAGCGATAAGATGCATCGGAGACACACAGTGAGAGAAAGGAGGCCGGAGATGAAGAAGAGATGTCAAATACACATTGGAGATAATATAGTGGCAGAAGGGAAGTAAATATGAGTAAACTTACCATGTAACATAAAAATGTTGCACTCTATACTATAAGTCTCATTTTATACTACAATCACTTCGCTACAACCTCATAAATTAAAAATAAAAATGAATAATGTCTCAAACAATTTTTGATTTCTAAATATAAATTTATTCTTCAGAATTTTCTAAATTTGAAAGAACTAGTAACATGTCCTCATCAGCAATGTCCTCATTAAAAGTCTCCAATGATGATTCTTGTAACTCTATGGTCTCCAAACACTCGATAAATTCGCCATCAAGAGATTGATCAAAAAAATCATTCAAGTCATCTCCTCCTTGTGACAATATTTCATTATTGGTGCTGTCAATTTCAATCAATGTAGTGGAATCATTCAAGTCATCTCCTCGTGACAATATTTCATTATTGGTGCTCTCAATTTCAATCAATGTAGTGGAATCATTCAAGTCATCTCCTCCTTGTGACAATATTTCATTATTGGTGCTGTCCATTTCAATCAATCTAATGGAATCATACAAGTCATCTCCTCCTTGTGACAATATTTCATTATTGGTGCTCTCAATTTCAATCAATGTAGTGGAATCATTCAAGTCATCTCCTTGTGACAATATTTCATTCTTGGTGCTGTCCATTTCAATCAATCTAATGGAATCATACAAGTCATGTCCTCCTTGTGACAATATTTCATTATTGGTGCTCTCAATTTCAATCAATGTAGTGGACAATTCAAAAGAAATTGCCACGGTCTCTTCATTGTGAGCCATTTTATTTTGAAATTGCTTGCTGTAAATTGCAGAAAAAAATAATCACTTTCATTTATCGTTTTTAGTAATACATAATATAAAACTAACTTTATCAAGTATTTAGTATAACAGAAGGACTGCAAATAAATAACAGAAAACATTTTTCAAATTATCTTCAAGTGTACAACATAGTTCCCCTTACAAATTAACAACTCACCTTTTTAAAAGTAGCAGAAGTGTTAGTACTGTGTAAATCAAACACCAGAAATTCACCACCAAAAATTCCTCACAAATGTACCTCAGACAGTAGTATCACAAAATGGCTGTGGTTTCCTCTCATTTGACATATATACATAACCAATTAACTTTCATCACACACAAATACAAAACCAAAGTAACATTTTAATTGGTTCTAAATTTCAACACTTTCAAATGTGTTTTCCCCATGCAATTTTCCATAGGACATTTACATACGTCTACAGCCTGAATGGCTGAACGGAATTACACCAAACTTGGCAAAATGGTACATCAAACCTAAGAGGTCAGGAAGGATCTACTATGCCCCCTTATGGTCATTTCCCCCTTCGCTTTGGCCTCCTCTTGTCTCTCAATCCTACCGAGAGACAAGATGGCGGCCGCTACGGACTGTTTGGAATGTTGACAGACGCCGGAGAACCAATCAGCTTCGCAAAGCTCCGTAACGCGAAAAGTACGCGAAGCGGAGCGCTGTTACAGATATATATCTTTTTTTTAACGATAATTTCTCAAAATCCACTGGAGCACATATATTGAGACCTAGCAAAGGCACATCGGGCTACCAGTCCCTAATATTTTGCCAAGTTTCGTGCAAATCCATTCAGCCGTTCGATTATTATTATTTTGTTTTTTTTTTGCCCCGCGGGGCCCTTTTAAAACCTCCACATCAAACGTAGGGGGTCAGCGAGGATCTACTATTCCCCCTTATGATCATTTGCCCCTTCGCTTTGGCCTCCTCTTGTCTCTCGATCCTACCGAGAGACAAGATGGCGGCCGCTACGGACTGTTTGGAATGTTGACAGACGCCGGAGAACCAATCAGCTTCGCTTCACAAAGCTCCGTTGCGCGAAAAGTACGCGTCCTGGAGCGCTGCCCGGTCCGCTGTTACAGATATATATCTTTTTTTAAACGTTAATTTCTCAAAATCCACTGTAGCACATATATTGAGACCTACAAAAGGCACATCGGGCTACCAGTCCCTACAATTTTGCCAAGTTTCGTGCAAATCCATTCAGCCGTTCGGGCTAAAAGTGAGGCCAACCGCCCTATGGAAAACTCAATGTTAAAAACACGTTTTGGGTCCCCCCTTTTTTATCAGCCCCCCCTTGACGAACCCCCCCCAAATTTTCAAGGGCTGCTCAGAAACAAAATGTGCCATTTTCCTGAAAATTTCAGCCAATTCCGTCCACAAACGCCAAAGTTATTAGACATAGAATTTTCAAAAAACCCATAGAGAAAAAATCCTAACTATATATACCTACTGGCGACCGCCAGTAGGTAATATATATGTATATATAATCTATATATATAAAAACGAATGTATGTCTGTCTGTCTGTCTGTCTGTTTGTCCTTTACGCATTACTACACCATTCATCCGATCGCCATGAAACTTTGGGAAGTTGTTGAGTACACTTCCGTGAAGGTTTCTGGCATAACATTTTTAAAAATATCGGCCCCCCAAGGCCCTCATAATCTTTCGAATACTGATATATGCACCAGACGGAAAAACAACAAATCGTGTATCCACAAGCACTCGAATAAATAAATAGAATTAAAACACCATTAATCCGATTGCCATGAAACTTTGGGAAGTTGTTGAGTACACTCCCGGGAAGGTTTCTGGCATAAACATTTTTTAACTATCGGCCCCCCAGGGCCCTCATAATCTTTCGAATACGGATGTACGCACAAGACGGAAAACAAAAAACTGTCTATCCATAAGCACTCAAAGAAATAAATAGAATTAAAACACCATTCATCCGATCGCCATGAAACTTTGGGAAATTGTTGAGTACACTCCCGCGAAGGTTTCTGGCATAAATTTTGTTTTAACTATCGGTCCCCCAGGGCCCTCATAATCTTTCGAATACTGATGTACGCACAAGACGGGAAAAAAGAATCATGTATCCACAAGCACTCGAATAAATAAATAGAATTAAAACAGCATTCATCCGATCGCCAGGAAACTTTGGGAAGTTGTTGAGTACATTCCCGCGAAGGTTTCTGGCATAAAGATTTTTTAAATATCGGCCACTCAGGGTCCTCATATTCTTTTGAATACTGATGTACGCACCAGATGGAAAAACAAAAAATCGTGTATCCACAAGCACTCGAATAAATAAGTAGAATTAAAACAACACTTTGAAATGTTTTCCATATTAAAATGAATAAGTTTCAATAAAAATGACACAATGTAAATTGAATGTTATCATAACGAGTTTCCTTGAATTTCCTTTCTTCTGAGATCGCAGCAACGTGCGACGGGTAAGCTAGTATATATATATCTATTACCTACTGGCCGTGGCCGTCGCCAGTGGGTAGTTACAGTTAGGACCTATTATCCATAAGAAAAGCGTTTTTTGATTTGCCAATATCTTAGGCACCGTATGACGAATCTTCGAGAAATTTTCAAAACTTATGGTTCACTCAGGTCAGCTCCTGTCTTGAAAGTTTAGGGGCGATTCGTCAAGCTAGTGCTGAGAAAAAAGGGGGTCTTAAAACACTTTTTCTCCATATTAATTTCCATAGGAAATTTGAAACAGGCTACAGCTCTAACTGCTGAATGGAATTACACCTTATATGGCAAAAAGGTAGGCTTTGCGTGATTTTTTAAAAATGGTGTAAATCTGTTAAGTAGTTCCAGAGAAATAAAATAAATTCAAATGTATATATCTAAGCACTGAGGAGGATTTGCGACTCCGCCCGAGCACAAGCTGACTTCTGATTGACTGCCAACACTCCAAACCAGGAAGTGTTGGCAGCCTTCTTGTGACTCTGTAACCAAGTCACAAGGAAACAGCAGAAATAAGGTTAAAAAAGAAGAAAAGGGGGCAGGGTAGAAACAACCTGACCCCCTAGGCCTAGGGGAAAAAAAGCATTTTTTTTAAATCGCCCGAATTCACGCTGGGTTAGCGAATCCGGACAAGAGTGGGCCAGGTCCCGGTGCCAATGCGCTTACAATTATTCGGGGCCAGCAGGGGCCCCCACAGCCCATGGGGCCGCCACCTCCCTGGAGCTTAATTCATTATGTGTGGGGGGCACGCAGCCACCTCACAGCCCCAGGGATTGCCACCTCCCTGGGGCTTCTACATAAATGTGTGGGGGCTCCTGCCCCTATACACTGCCCCGGGGACCGCCAACTCCCTGGGGCATTTATCAATATGGGTGGGGGGCCTCGCAGGCACCCCAAGCCCCTGGGACTGCCACCTCCCAGACTTAAATTAAAATAAAAAAGTGAGGGTTGGCTCCTGCCACCCACACTGCCCCTGGACCACCACCTCCCCGGGGCACTAGTTACTTAAATATGGGGGTTTGTTTTTGACCCCCGGACCCAAGAACCACCACCTCCCCGGGGCTTTAAAAATACTAGGAGGGGGGCCTGGAGCACTTGATGGCCCTGGGGACCGCCACCGCCCAGGGCCGGCTCCTGCAATGTCCAGGGCTGCCCACCCCGGGAAATAGCTGCTTGCTATGGCAGGGCGGAAGCTACTGGAAACCTGCTCTCACTTCAACAAAGCAAAGCAGGATTGCTTTTGAGCAAGGGTAGCTGCATGTTAGCAGCTCCCCTTGCTCAAAAGCAATGCCAACTCCCACAGGAGGCGGAGAACTGGCTGGGACCATGGGGGCATTGGGGTTCCCCCCACAGTCCCCAACGCTAAGGGCCGGCCCGGGGATGGGGTACCCGGGGCCAGAAGTGGCCCAGAAGGGGGCCCACTCGGCCCCCTCCCCTTTAATTTAAAAATTAAAAAAATAAATAGGGAAGGCGGGCCCCAGGGGAAGGGGTCCCAGGGCCAAAATTGACCTCAGGAGGGGGGCCACGTGAGCCCCTCTCAAAAATATATAAAAAGAACAAGGCTGGCCAGGCCCCAGAGGATGGGTCCCCAGGGCCATAATTAGCCCAGGGGAGAGGGGAGAAATAAAAAAATGTTTTTAAAAGATGCCAGGCCCTGGGGAATGGGGTCCCCGGGGCCAATAGTGGCCCAGGGAAGGGGGCCCCCTTCCCATTTTTTAAAATAAAAAAATGCTCAGGCCCTGGGGGATGGGTTCCCCAGGGCCCAAAAATAATTAAGGGAAGGGGGGGCCACACAGCCCCCTTCCAAAAAAACAAAAGGTGGCATTCCCCAGAGGCCCCGCACCCTCCATGCGCCACTGTGCAAACATGCTTCCTGGCAAATTCTGAATTGGGGGATTAAGTCCCCTTGATTCCTGAGGGTTCCTGGGGGCCAACTAGCCCACCAGGTACCTCCAGTAAGCGCCACACAGCTGGATTGCAGAGAGGTGGCCTGAGGCCACGCCCCTTTTTACACCACTCTGCAAACGCGCCATTTGGTGCACTGCTGGTGGGGCAATGAGGTACTGCCAGTGAATTGGGATTGCTAGTCCAGACCACTTACCCTGAGAAGGCTTTGGGCTACTCTGTGTCGCTACCTTGGGAGTCAAATGCTATAAGAGGAGTACTCGGTACTCCACAGGGAGACAAATGTAGACCTATTACCTGTAATACGGTCTTACTTTACATTTAGAAAACCCTAGAAATTTCACTGAAAAAAGCAAAGGTTAAAGTGACATTATAGGTAGTTATAGAAAAAAGACATTACCTTACATCAAAAAAAACTTAGAAATACACTAAACAGCTAAAGGTTAAAGGGAAATTATAGTTAGGAGTCAATGTAAGACACATTGAACCCAAAACCCACCTATGTTCACCAGTTGTAGTTTGGTGAGGTAACTGTAACTTGGGCCCCTGGCATGCACTACTTATGATCACGTATATTACATCAATCAAGACATGCTCAATTACATCATTGATGACATCAACCGGATGTATGGTGCTCTCAATATACAATATTTTGGCAGGATAGTCCAAAGAATAAATCACAAAATCCGAATAGCAATACTTACATTTCATGATGGTACGAGGTTCTTCCAATATAGGTGCAGGCTTTAGATTTTCTACTTCAGTAGAAAATTCCCTTACTCTATGAGGAAGTCACATTGGGCTTATTTAGTATCATATGTTTACTGAATTTGACTCTGAGAGACTAACTTCACCTGAATGTTACTCAAGGGTAATCACTAATGTGATCAGACATGGTGTTCTCAGTTTTCAATATCTGCCAGTGCTTTTGCAAAACCTTTCGTACCTCATTTGCTTTGCTGTTGTATGTTGCCACTCATCTAATGGTGTTAGCCTCCTACCTGTCTGGGGATCTGCTATTTTCAATATATCTTTTCAATCTGTTTAATTGACTCTCTGAACTGCAGCATCTAAAACTCTGTTGGGATACCCTCTTTGAATAAATCAGCACAACATCATGATTTTGTTTAATCTCAATAGCTTCATCTGAGCTGCAGCTCCTTCTTGCCCTGAGCAGTTTACTAAATGCAATACTCTGGATAAGGGTAGAAGGGTAACAGCTCCCAGCAATTGACTGTTTCCTGCAGTAGGTTTTCTGAACTGACAAGTTATTAACATGTTTCTTTCCACAGTAGTTGCAAGATCAAGAAAATCAATGGTCTGTTTACTGATTGTACCCGAGCCCGTCTGCGCCCGTCCACGACTTGACCGGGACCAGCAGCAAGAACCCTGGACCTCCGCGCCGCTGATGCTACGACCCAGCCACACTCCACACACTCAACACTGGCCGCAGCAACAACTGCAAGCTAGCATCACCAGCCAACACACACGGACCCTTCAGCTGTCACCGCTGCCAGCACACCTACAGCACCACCAGGAACATGGACCCAGCACAACCCGACCACAAGAACACTCCCAAACCGAAGACCCTGCAATGCATCCTACTCAACGTCAAATCACTCCACAAACACGCCACCGAAATCTGGGATCTCCTCGACAGCAATGCCCCAGACGTAGCATTCCTCACCGAAACCTAGACCAACACCACCTCAGGACCAGAAATCGCCATTACCATTCCCTAAGGATACAAGATCTCAAGGAAAGTTCACCCCACCTACGCAAGAGGAGGAATCGCCATTGTCCACAAATCCACCCTCCGCCTGAGCACACTCCCCGACGAGCCCACAGACCTGATGGAAAACCAGCACTTCAAGCTACAGGCCAGCCCTATCACCACCATCCGGGGAACCCTCATCTACCGACCCCCTGGACCCCTGGACCTTTCACCAATTCCATCACGGACATCATCTCCCCGCATGCCAACGCATCCACCAACTACAGCCTGCTGGGAGACTTCAACTTCCACCTTGGCAACCAACTGGGCCCCAACACAGCATCCCTCCTAGACAACCTCCATAACATTGGACTTCGCAAGATCGTTACCAAACCCATGCACTCAGTGGGACACACCCTCGACCCTCTTGTCACAACAGGAAACTCCATCACTTTCAGCCACACCACGGAACACCCGTGGACAGACCTTCGATGCATCCACTTCACCTTCAGAACACCCACTATCCACAGACACCAGCACCGACTCCCACGAAGAAACTGAACCAAAATCACTGATGACCAGCTCGCCTCCTCACTCAGCTACGCCACTCCGACCACCGGGGAAGACGACTCCCCCAACACCGCTCCCCGAGCTCTAAACAGATGTATCACTGACAGCGTCAACACCATAGCCCCCCTCAAGAAGAACTACAATGCACACACCAAGAAGGCCAGATGGTTTACCCTTGAACTCCGAGAGTCCAGGCGCACCTGCTGCCGCCTCGAGAAGACCAGGAGGAACTCCAAGTCCACAGAAGCCCACAACTTCAAAGCCGCCACCACCATCTCATCAGAAACACAAGGAAAGCTGCAATTGAAGACAGAATCTCCACACACGCACACAACAGCAAAGAACTCTTCAACATCTTCAAAGAGTTCACCCAACCTGGCAGCGAGTTGACTGACGTTCTCCCCTCACAAGACCTCTGCAACAAACTCAGCACCTTCTTCCACCGCAAAATCAAGAACATCTATGACAACTTGAATGAAGACAACCAACACACGGAACCCCCAGCAACCACCCCCGATGCCTTGGCGCCAACGATTAACAGCTGGGCAGCCCTCACCACCGAAGACACACTGAAGACGATGAAGTCAATCCACTCCGGGCCCCCATGAACCCCTGCCCCCACCACATATTCAACAGAGCTGCCGATACCATTGCACCCATGCTTAGCCAAACGATCAACCGCTCCCTGGCGAAAGCCTCCTTCCTCAACAACTGGAAACACGCCGAGATCAACCCCCTCCTGAAGAAGCCCTCGATGGACCCCACCGACCTAAAAAACTACAGACCCATCTCCCTTCTCCCTTTCGCAGCAAAAGTCATTGAGAAAGCCATCAACTGCCAACTCGCCGCCTTCATCGAAGAACACAACATCCTCGACCCATCACAATCCGGCTTCAGAAAAAAACACAGCACAGTAACCAACAACATCTGCTCCCTACTGGACAAAGGAGAAACAGTAGCCCTCATCCTCCTTGACCTCTCAGTGGCCTTCAACACGGTATCCCACAGCACCCGCAGGTATCTGGGACAAGGCCCTCAACTGGATCTACTCCTTCATCTCGGGCAGAACGCAGCGGGTCAGACTCCCCCATTCCTCTCGGACCCTACACCAACCACCTGTGGAGTCCCCCAGGGGTCCTCCCTCAGCCCAACGCTCTTCAACATCTTCATGGCTCCCCTCACCCCATCATCAGAACCTACAGACTCGAAATTGTTTCATAAGCAGATGACACCCAACTCATCCTCTCCCTGTCCAACGAAGCCAACACAGCCAAACACAACTTCCAAGAAGGCATGGAAGCTGTCTCCAAATGGATGAAAAGCAGCTGCTTACAACTAAACACCAACAAAACAGAAGTACTCATCATGGGCCCAGACCCGAACACCTGGAACGACACCTGCTGGCCCACCGCCCTCGGCAGCCCACCCGCCCCCACTGACCACGCATGCAACCTTGGAATCATCCTAGACTCCGAACTCAAAATGGACTGCCAGATCAACTCTGTCACATCCTCCTGCTTCCACATCCTCTGCCTTCTATGTAAGACCTTCAAATGGCAGCAGACTTGACTATGGCAATGCACTCTAAGCCGATATAAACAAAAACCTCACACTCAAGGTACAAAACGGTAAACAGTCATAATATCGATTCCAAAATATAGAATGGACATAATATCGAAGTAAAAATATAGAATGGACAAAATATCGAATGGACACAATATAGTGGTTAAAAATATCGAATTTAAGGTAAGTAATATCGATTTTCGAAATATAGAAGTCAAAATATCGAAGTATACAATATAGGCATTAAATATATCGATTTTTTAATAATATACATTTTTTTAAAGTGTTTTGTATGTTGGTATATGTGTGAAAAGTATAATAATTTTTGTAATGTATGTTTAATGTATTTTAAGTAATGAATTTTATGTTATTTAATGTTTGCGTAATTTAATTCTGTAGCGGGTTGTGGGTTTATAGGGGAATAGGGTGGGAAGTAATTTAATTATATTAAATTAAATATTAATTTTTAGCAATTAATATCAAATTTTAATTAAATTTTGCTTTTTAGTTCTGTAGCAGGTTGTGGGTTTATAGGGGAATAGGGTGGGAAGTAATTTAATTGTAATTAATTAAATATTTTTATTTATTTATTGGTATTCATTTTGAATTTATTGTTATTTTTTAATTGGTAATTAATTTTTATTAATTGCCAATTAATTTGTAATAATTGATTAATTGTTACTTATGTTAATTTTCTAAATTTATTTTCTGTAGCGGGTTGTGGGTTTATAGGGGAATAGGGTGGGAAGTAATTTAATTGTAATTAAGTAAATAATGTTTTTCATTTATTGGTATTGATTTTAAATTTATTGGTAATTAATTTTTAATTGGTAATTAATTTCTATTAATTGGCAATTAATTTTTATTAATTGGTAAATATTTTGTATTAATTAAATATTTGATAATTATGATAATTGTATTAATGTATTTTCTGTAGTGGGATGTGGGTTTATAGGGGAATAGGGTGGGAAGTAATGTAATTGTAATTAATTACATATTAAAAATACTTTTTGTGTATTGATAATTAATTTACTGTTAATTTTTTATTGGTATTAATTTTTATTAGTAATTAGTTTTTGTTATTGAAAATTAATTAGTTGTTAAATAATTATGAATAGGTTATTATTTTTTAATAACTAATATGTAGTTGTATTTCTAATTAATTATTACATAATATTAAATTGGTTATTAATTTCAATTAATGTTTTATTGGTATTGATATTTAAGTTATTTTTAATAATATATTGAATCATTACTTTCCCTACTGTTAAACTCACTGGAGTGGGAATAGTAATTTTCACCCTCCCGCTATCCAGCGCTTTCCCTACTGTTGCACCCTCTGGAGTGGGAATAGTATTTTTTACCCCTACGCTATCCAACGCTTTCCCTACTGTTGCACTCTCTGGAGTGGGAATAGTAATTTTTACCCCTACGCTATCCAAAGCTTTTCCTACTGTTGCACTATCTGGAGTGGGAATAGTAATTTTCACACTCCCGCTATCCAACGTTTTCCCTACTGTTGCACTCTCTGGAGTGGGAATAGTATTTTTTACCCCTACGCTATCCAACGCTTTGCCTACTGTTGCACTCTCTGGAGTGGGAATAGTAATTTTTACCCCTATGCTATCCAATGCTTTCCCTACTGTTGTACTCTCTGGATGGAAATAGTAATTTTTACCCTTTCAATATCCAACGCTTTCCCTACTGTTGCACTCTCTGGAGTGGGAATAGTAATTTTTACCCCTACGCTATCCAACGCTTTCCCTACTGTTGCACGCTCTGTAGTTGGAATAGTAACTTTTACCCTCCCGCTATCCAACGCTTTCCCTACTGTTGCACTCTCTGGAGTGGGAATAGTAATTTTTACCCTTATGCTATCCAACGCTTTCCCTACTGTTGCACTCAATGGAGTGGGAATAGTATTTTTTACCCCTACGCTATCCAACGCTTTCCCTACTGTTGCACTCTCTGGAGTGGGAATAGTAATTTTTACCCCTACGCTATCCAACGCTTTCCCTACTGTTGCACTCTCTGGAGTGGGAATAGTAATTTTTACCCCTACGCTATCCAACGCTTTCCCTACTGTTGCACTCTCTGGAGTGGGAATAGTATTTTTTACCCCTACGCTATCCAACGCTTTCCCTACTGTTGCACTCACTGGAGTGGGAATAGTATTTTTTACACCTACGCTATCCAACGCTTTCCCTACTGTTGCACTCTCTGGAGTGGGAAATAGTAATATTTACCCCTATGCTCTCCATCGCTTTCCCTACTGTTGCACTCTCTGGAGTGGGAATAGTCATTTTTACCCCTACGCTATCCATCGCTTTACCTACTGTTGCACTCTCCTGAGTTAGATTAGTAATTTTTACTATTAAATGTTACCCTCCTGCTATCCTACGGTAAAATATTGTACATTTTTTATTAATAACTTAAATTAATTATATCTTAATTTTAAGGTTATTTGAGTATTTTTAAGTATGTTTTAGTTAATTATATTTATTATTTCATTAATTTTAAATTACTTTTAAGACATTTAAAAAAAATCGATATTTTGACTGACTATATTTTTTACAGACATAGGGGTCCATTAGGATGTCGGGTGGATTTCCTCCGCCAGGCTGGCTGTAGCCACCGCCAGCCTGGTGGAGGAAATCTGCCCGACATCCACAGCACAATTCCCCCCCGCCATATTAGTATGGCAGGGTGGACCGCGGCGGTGAGAACCACCGCCCGCATGTTTTCCGCCCCGGTCGTCTGGCGGCCGGGGCGGAAAACGAGTAACATGGAGGCGGTGTCTGTTAGACACCGCCCGCCATATTACAGTGGGCTTTCACCAATGCATTTCATGCGGAGACTCCCTGCGGGGGCCCGTTGCGGGCCCCCTGGGAGTCCCTGGCTTGGGGGGTTGCACATGGGGGGTACCTATGGTACCCCCCCGCATTTCAAAGTGCAACATGGCAGGCACCGCGCGGTGCCTGTCATGTTGCACTTTGAAAAGCACAATGTGCACTTTTAACAAAGCGGCGGGCGCAGATTACTGCTCCGCCTGCCGCAATGGCAACCATACAGGATGCGCCCGCCTGTGTGGCGGGCGCATCCTAATGCCCTGTTCTGGACCCCCGCCCTTATGGCGGGCGGTCCCAGGTCCCGATATGATGGCGGGCGGACTAAGTCCGCCCGTCATCATAATGGACACCATTTGGATTCGATATTTTTGTACTTACCTGTTTGTAGATAGGAATTCGATATTTTGGCATTCTATATTTTGGTGACTATATTTTGGTAAGTCTATATTTTGTCATTCTATATTATGTCAGTGATCCGTACAAAACATCCAGAACGCCGCTGCAAGACTGGTCCTCAACTTACCATGACACTGCGACATCTCCCAACACCTGCGCTCACTCCACTGACTCTCCATCAAGGCAAGAATCCCTTTCAAGATCCCCACCCATGCACATAAAGCCCTCCACAACACCAGACTAGCATACCTCAACAGCCGAATCAACTTCCACGCACACCAAAGAACCCTACGATCAGCCAAGCTCTCCTACGCTGCGGTTCCCCACGTCACAAAGACCAGATCAGGAGGCCTCTCCTTCTCCTTCTTTGCAGCCAGTGTATGGAACGCCCTACAGCTCTACCTCAGGCAGACAACATCACTCCCCATCTTCACGAGAAACCTCAAAACCTGGCTCTTCGACAGACCCCCTCTTGATGGACTAGAACCTGAACCCCCCCTCCCCCTAGCGCCTTGAGACCCCTACGGGTGAGTAGTCGTGCTCTAACAAACCCATGATTGTTTGAGTTAAGAGAGGTCCCCAGGGCCTTACCCTATGTCTATTTATAGATGTTACCATTGAATAGGAAAATGTTGTGCATGAGTTAGAATAGGATTGTGTCCATAAGCACCTCAGTATGAGGTAAGATGCATAAGGCATTAGAACATGTCCTGTATACCTGCCTCATGTTTAATCCTGGTGTATAGACTACTAAAATCTAATACCCTCCATCAAGGCCAAGAAGTCATGGCTGTCCTTGATATGAGAAGGAAGGGGTGAAACCAAAAGGTGTAAGTAAAAGTCAACATCCTTGGAGGTCTTTTTTAACGCACATTTTCGAGAAGAGATGATTGGTGTACCTGTGGGTCCAGGTTCCCATTACAGTTATGCATGATCTCTCTATTTCTTTCATAAATCTCCCAATCAATGACTTCTGGCCCCTCAAGCTAAACTGCAAATCAAACCAGCAGTCAAATATAAGTTAAATAAACTCGGCCTATTAAAATCTGAACCAGCAATGGCCCCCAGCGATCTCGTGCCTGAGAAACCGCTTAACTATCATGAAAACTTTATTCCCATGACGCATGATTCTACACCTAAGACGCATGATTCTACACCTAAGGTGCTAAACATAATGTATTTAAACACACGTTTCATGGTCAAACATCATTTAGAAATGTTCAACTTACTAGACACCGAAGCTCCAGACATATTGCTACTGACAGAAACTTGGCTGACAATTGAATCTACGCCATACATACTAGCAGCAGTACCTGAGAACTATTATCTTTTACAGACAGACAGACTTCCTGGGAAAGGAGGGGGAGGATTAGCATCAGCTATTAAACAATACCTCTCCTTCACCATCATCTCCCCCTTAGGTATTGCTAGTTTAACTTTAAACTAGATTCACTCACCTCTACATTGGTGTGTGTACTGATCTATAGGCCTCCAATAGTGATGTGGGAATTTTCCAAATACCTAGCAAATTATCTTGCACCCCTGACTAAAGATTATGCAAACATTTTGATAATCAGAGACTTGAATTACTGGGCAAATGAGGAAGAGGGAAGCAAGGGCTCCAAGAAACTCACAGAATTCTTAAAAAACTTGAATCTTGACGGACATATATATGACCCTACACACATTAAAGGGCATACACTTGACCAGGTATGGTCCTTTAATTTCTCAGTTCAGAAGTTCGCAATCAACCTATGTATTTGGTCAGATCATCATTTAATCAGCTTTACCCCCAAGTGACCTATTGTTACCCAAACCTCCGGCTGGCCCAAAACTTATGACCAGAAACTGGAATCGTATTAACTGTACCACTTTTCACAACACCCTGGCATCAAATCTCCCTGCCAGGACAGATAATGTTGACAAGTTTGAGACAGCTATTACAAACCGGCAACTGAAGGCAAGTGACATACATGCCCCTTTACATAGTCAAGCCAGTCGCTCGCGGCGGCATGAGGCATCCAAATGCTTCCCTTCTGAGCTGAAATTAGCAAAGCTCAAAACACGCCAGGCTGAGCGGAGATGGCTGAAAACTTACTCACCAGAAACAAGGGAAATATATACACAATCCTTGATAGCCTACAAAACAGCCATTCTAGAGGCAAAGAAAGTCTTTTTTACCAGCAAAGTCTTAAGCTCGGACAACAAAGCAAAAGATATTTTCAATATAGTAAAGGAATTATCGAACCCTGACCAAATAACTCCCCTCATTACTCCCTCTCAGTCAATCTATGATAATCATTAGGGGTCAATATGATGGCGGAAGGACTGGTGGTTCTTCCGTCATCACCAAGTTCATTACCCATCGCCAAATTAGGATGGAGCTGGGTATCGCGGTAGACGCAAAGTCCGCCCGTCGCTTGTCCGCCAAAGGCAATCGCACCAATTGCCTGGCAGATGGTGTGGGGCCCCTGAAATGGTGGCGGTGCCTAGCAGGTACTGTCCACCAGATCAGGATGTGGGTTAAGGAAGGCCTTTTTTAGGCGACTATGCCGCCATGGAAAGGCTGGTGGGGATTGGGTTTGGGGGCTCGTTGCGCCCCCCCTTGTGTGTGAGGGGGTGTCGCTGCACTGGGGGGTACTCATGGTACCTCCCCTCATTTCCATGCACCAAGTGGCAAGCACCGCGTGGTGCCTGCCATGTAGTGCAGGGAAATGCTGGGCATGCACTTTTCACATTGCGTGCAGTGCTGCAGCCAGCAGTGCCGCCCACAATGTGAAAAGCCAAGGATGGGCCCACCAGTATGGAAGGCACATTCTAATCGCAGTGGTGGGACCGCTGCATGTCTGGCGGCCGTCCCACACACCGCTACGATGGCAGGCGGACCTAGTCCACTTGCCATCGTAATCAGCCCCTTAATCTCTTTTTTGTAAATAAAATAAAGAAAATACAATATTCCATTACTCCTAGCTCACAGGATTGGAAGTACCTACAGCAAGATGGCAACTCTTCCACACTTTCTACCTTTCATGGTATAAATATAGAACGTCTCACGGAACTAACAAATAAAGTAAAATCAGGATCACCTAAAGCCGCCAGTCCCCCTCCAACACAAAAAGGCATCTTTACCCTCTTTCCAGATAGTATCCTTGCCCTGCTCAACCTTTCACTCATGCAAGGCATGCTCCCCGTGCATTTAAAGAAGCAGTCATAATCCCGCTCCTGAAAAAGCTGGCATGGATCCCCTACAATTAGATAACTGTAGACCCATATCGCTTCTTCCCTACTCTGCTAAAATCCTAGAGGCGCACATAGCTAAACTTCATTGCTCCTTCATTGAGGAGACCAACTGTCTAGATAGCCACTAAGCAGGTTTTCGGCCCTCCCAATCGAACGAATCAGTCATCCTACGCGTTGTCGACGATCTGAAGGAACGGGCTGACAGGGGGCACACACAAGCATTGGTCCTACTTGACCTGCCAGCAGCATTCGATACCGTTAATCATGGGATACTAGCGAATAGAATGGTTGTGGCAGGTCTAAGGGGCACTGCATTAAAATGGATGACATCTTTTCTGAAAGATCATACCCAATCAATTAGACTCGCACCCTATAGTTCTGCCATAGTCACGACAAATTGTGGGGTACCACAGGGCTCCTCCCTGTCCCCTCATCTTTTTAATCTCTAAATCCGCCCCTGATATATTCCCTCCTACAAAGGAAGGTTAAAATGTACAATTACGCAGATGACATGCAACTGATCTTTTTAATTAACAAGATACAGGACTCCAAGGTTTTCTTTCAAAACACTATGTTATTCATCAAGGATTGGATGAATAACAACCATCTAAAACTGAACACCGATAAAACAGAGATAGTTATCTCCAACAACAGATTAAACCATTTGACTTCAGCATTCTGTCGCAAAACACTAGGCACTCCACCCACCCCGAAGAGCACTGTAAAGAGTCTTGGCATTCAAATAGACTCCAACCTTTCCATGCAATCTCAGATAAGCATGGTCACGTCATCCTGCTTTTTCCAACTTAGAAATTTTAGAAAAATCTGAAGTTTTTTTACCAGGGAGGCCAGCATGTTAATCCTAAAGGCCATGATCCTGTCCAGAATTGATTATGCCAACGCCATTTACCTAGGTCTTCCTAATAACCAAACCTATACATTTCGGTTGTTCTAAAATGAAGCAGCCAGAATCATCTTCCAACAGCCCAGGTACTGTCATACAAAACCATTGATGAAGGAGCTTCACTGGCTTCCCTTCGTTCAGCGGTCTATGTTCAAAACGGGTTGTATTATCTTTAAAACAATCCAAAACAGAGGCCCCACATTCCTTTCAACGAGGATCCACCCATACCTCCCAAAACGGAAGCTTAGATCTGCGCAAATTAACTTACTGACAGTACCCAGATGCAACGATTCAGAAAAGGGGGTGGTGATGAACAGAGTGTCTGAATTAAGCAGACAACTCTTACCCAGTCCAAAGATCAGGGCTTGATCCATCACCGTTATTTAGCTCACTGCCCCATCCCAGCTCAGAACCTGGCTATATGCAAATTAGTCTGTCCCTGGCCCAGTGCATCATGGGAACAGGGCAGACCAAACTACCAAGCCAATTCTTCACCAGAAAGGAGACAAGCTACCGGGGACCGGTTTCTGGCATTTCAGCCTCGTCGGCCCGGCTTGCTTGAATCCTGATGGACCAGTGAGCAAGGGACTCATATCTGAGTATACCCTGCCACACCTATAGTGGCCAAAAACGATTCAGAAAAGGGGGTGGTGATGAACAGAGTGTCTGAATTAAGCAGACCACTCTTACCCAGTCCAAAGATCAGGGCTTGATCCATCACCGTTATTTAGCTCACTGCCCCATCCCAGCTCAGAACCTGGCTATATGCAAATTAGTCTGTCCCTGGCCCAGTGCATCATGGGAACAGGGCAGACCAAACTACCAAGCCAATTCTTCACCAGAAAGGAGACAAGCTACCGGGGACCGGTTTCTGGCATTTCAGCCTCGTCGGCCCGGCTTGCTTGAATCCTGATGGAGCAGTGAGCAAGGGACTCATGTCTGAGTATACCCTGCCACACCTATAGTGGCCAAAAACGATTCAGAAAAGGGGGTGGTGATGAACAGAGTGTCTGAATTAAGCAGACCACTCTTACCCAGTCCAAAGATCAGCTTCTTTCCTTCCCAGTGTAAGAATTGGCTTGGTAGTTTGGTTTGCCCTGTTCCCATCATGCACTGGGACAGGAACAGACTAATTTGCATATAGCCGGGTTCTGAACTGGGATGGTGCAGTGAGCTAAAAAACGGTGTTGGATCTAGCCCTGATCTCTTGACTGGGTGAGAGTATTCTGCTTAATTCAGAAACTCTGTCCATCACCACCCCTTGTTGTTAAGTACCCAGATGCAAGCGCGAAAGAATGGGTGGTACACGCTTCTCCATGTTGGTATTCCAACTATGGAGCTCTATACCGAGGCGGTGGCAGTGCCTTACGTAGGTGTAAATGCGGGGAGTCACCGGAATGAAGATTATTCCGGTGTTAAGATAACCCCCCCCACCGACCTATGAAGTGAAGAAAATTGTGCTTTCACATTACAAAATCCTGGAAATACCAGGGTGATCCGGTAAAAAACCGTGAGTCTTTTCTCTTTCTGGTACACTGAGGTTAGGGTACGCCTTAGCGTGTGTATACCGCCCAGTGTCGCAGTTTGGTCCTGAAGAAAGCTCGGCTAAAGGGGCCGCTATGAGCAGAAACATGTCGACCATTTGAACCATTAAGCAGGACTGTTTGACTCAAATTTATAGTCAAGCCTGTCCGTCAATCCTTTTTTAACATCGTGCCTGCTTCAACCTTTATTAAAATTAAGTCTAGGTTGGAACGCGCACTCTTTTATTCTTACACTTTAAATTCACTATCACTTTTTTGCACTGCTTTTAATCTAGTAACCAGCTCCACTGCAGTTGCAGGTGTAGTAGCACACCGGGCATGCACTTGGCATACCCGGTGAACAACCCAATGATGAAGCATGTCACCCAATAGATGGGTGAGTGAGGGTTCTATAAAAATCATTTTGATACTTTTTCTATTACACACCCACGTGCTTTTTTCTGTGTCTCATTTTGTTATTTTTCACTGTTTGAGTCACTCCTTTGTTGTTTAAATGATGCTCTATACCGATCGACATAAGACAAACAACTGATTATATGTGTTTCAGGAAAAAATTGAAAACCTGGCTCTTCACTCAAACCTATAGCTAGGTACAACATCAGTGGTGGCCTGAAATGCCAAGAGACCTGCTGATATAGGTGTGCTTTACAAATCTCCCATAACAAAACATACCTTAACATAACAACAAAACTTGCCTCAGTCTAAAACTATGATTTTCTTTGGCTTTGAGTAACGTACACATTTCCAAATAATAACAATATTGCCCTCATTATCAGCAGGTTTTTATTAATATATTGTAGTCATGCTCCAAAGTCGTCATAGAATTTCATTGACTCTAGGCAGGATTGTCTCTCTTCCAAATAGTGTTCTGTCTCATTTTTTTAGGTATTGTATGACCAACTGATAAATGAGTGTTCCAGGGAGGGACAGTAAATTTTGGCTTAACCCCACTGGGGCAGTTGGCATCAATGTTATTATTCATCTCAGCCAAACTGAGAACAGGGACACCTGTATTTAGGGCATAAGGGTCTTGCTCAGAGAGAGTCATTGTCGCCAATGCTGAGATTGCTCACTGTAGAAGCTCTTACAATGGCAGGGCTAGTATCTGTGGAATTGAACCAATTCTTCAATTTTTATGAATAAAAATGAAAACAATTAATAAGCATTTCAGCTAAGTCAAACCCAGTTGTGGAACGAAATGATAAGCCAAAGGATAATACACTGAGCTCTGTATTGCACAATTGGCTTTGTGTCAAAGTACCACTGTATTAAGTCTTTGCCTCATCATCACATCTTGTGACCCCCTGTTTCCACTCCCATTGAGTTTGTATATTTTATTTTTTTCCTCCTTTCCTCATTTGGTGTCAATTCTTCCTCCTCTCTTCATTATGATCGATACTTGGCCACCTTTTGCTGTCATTTGACTCTGGTCACGATGCAAAACGTGTCTTAAACATTATTTCTTGTCACGCTATTCTGGAAACACTACCAATGCTTCCTTCCAAGATATCACTGTCACTAAGTTGTTCAGAGACCACATCCGATGTAGACATATCTCGTGTCTCATACCGAAACTGAAGATCTTTCCCATCTAATAATCTATAGGATCTCTCAGGAATTATCTCAGTTTTTATTTTATTTTAATCTCTTCCTGAAGCTTTTCCAGTCTGTTGTTCATCTTCTCCATGAAGTTATCAATATTCTTTTTCCTGTCAGTTTTTTTTATTTCTTCCTATATTTTCTCAAATTCTGAAAGCACCTGATCCCTGTCTTTCCAGGCATATTTAACCAAAATATGTAACATCCCTTTGAACAGTTGTCAGAACTAACGGTCCATTCACTCTACATATCAGGGTTGAGGTTTTCATATGATGGGATGATCAATATTCTAAGACCAATTGGTACTTTCCCACAGTCTATGTATTTCTGACACAACATCTCCTCCCGCCCAAGGTTTAGGCCTTTTTTGACAGTTTTTCTAATCTCTCATATTTTTGCTTTAGAAATAAATTGTTACAACTATGGGTAATTTCATTCATTGTTCAGTTCAGAGGCTTATTTCCTTTTGACATCACTTTCTGAGACAGTGCCACAATCCCACACTGTCACCCATCACTATGTGGGTTAAAATAGTATCAAACTTAGACAAGCATGCACTGGTCATTGATGTATCTCATATGTCTCTTGCAATATAGTGGCTCCACCTGCCCCCCAATGTCAAATTTTTTTTGCCTGAGCTGCAGTAAGGGCAATATATATATATATATATATATATGTATAATCCTACTGCCGGTCAGCAGTAGGTAGTTATAGCTTTGACCTAGTATCAATAGGAAAAGCATTTTGTGACCTGCCTATAACTTTGGGGTCGTTTGACTAATCTGCATGAAATTGTCCCAGAAAAGTGTCAAAGTCAGTGGTCGGAGTGGTCGGTTTCGTGGGGGGCACTGTGTGCCCCAACTTTTTTAATTTAATAGAAACCGTCACCTTATTTTATTATTTAAGAAAAGCATCCCAGGTTGGCATAAATAGCAATGGCCTATGAATCAGGCTTGGCTGTTCTGGACCGGTGTGGTGGGCAGAGAAGGAAAAAGGGGCTGTCTCTTTCTTCTTGCCCAGAGAAGACAAGGACAGTGCACTCTTCTCCTGCTCTGCTTCTCTCAGCTGCCCCCTCTCTTTCTTCCTCTTATTCCCTCCCTCTCTTTCTGTCTGTCTCGCTCATCCTCACTTGCTGAATGAAAACCGTGACTTCAAGAAATGGCTCTTACCCTCTCTTTCCTCTCCTTTTCTTCATCCGTTCCCATGTGAAATGGATCCAAAAAAGAAAGACAAGCTTTTGCTGGAAATGTCTTCTTTTTCTGATATTTTCCTGTTCCAAAGTGCAGCCTTGGGACAAAGAAAAAAAGGTCAAAAATACAAAAAATAATTAATTAAAGCAAGACAAAGTGGTAGCAAAGTGGCCAGATTTGTTTTATTCATGCCCAAACATATTAGCGCCACTTTACAGAGTTTGAGAGTGAAGGGCTACTTTGATTTTCTCATCTTTCTTAGAGCAACATTGTTTTCCCCGAGTGGGGAAGTGCACCATTCCTGAAGGTACAGCAATACCTGGTTGATGCATGGAGTAGAAAACGTTTAATGTGATCCTTATCAACTGTTTTCCTTATTTTAGTTTATAAAATAAATGTGTACTGGGGCTCTGTGTTCAGGGATGTGGTCTTTTCAAACCATACTGCTTACGTTTAGTAAGGATATAAGCAATGGATATTGAAACAGGTTTCTTCCAGGCCCTGTAGTCATGTCCTTAACTTTTCAGACAAAAACACTAATCAGCGTGAAGGTTACCATTTTATTTCCTGCCTACATTTTACATGCTTTACTTAATCTTGTATTCCGTATGAGTGTTTGCTTTTCCCAGGTTGTTATTTACTTTTTTTGGCAATATATTACTCTTGTCTAGTGCATAATCTGAATTGAATTGCATCCAGGTGTTTATAGCGGGCACAATTCTGCTCTATCTGAAGGCATTGTGAGTTTTTTTCAATGGGGCAGTATAGTATTCAGTGGGGGGAGGATTTGGCACTATGCCCAGAGCTGCCGAATTTGGAACTGGAAAACCAGGTTCAGCCTTCATGACCAGTCTACCTGACCACTCTCCTGAGGGAGCACATCCCAATGCTAGACCTTACAAGGCCCCACTAGACCTTAGGATCCCTGGTGTCTTAGCACCAGCATGTGAACCAAGCGGTGGCAACTGTGGGTTATCATTGAAGACCTGTCCACCACAATCCCTACTAAAGTACACCTCCAGTCTTGCAGGCAGGCATACGAAGCAGCATACCCTAGAGCGACATTTGCTCTGTCACTGAGGTCACAAGACACTTGAAGCCAGTCCAACTCATTTGGCCTTGTTTCAGCAGGGGTATTGCAACTCTCCAGTCAATACAGGATTTGCATGCAAACCAAACTGAGTATGCAAACTTCACGGTTGCACTGCTTCATGCACAAGCACTTTTAACATGTGCTGCCTGCTTTTGGGGAACTAGAAGTATGCAGCAATGGAGGACAAAATTATGTTGCAGTGTTGACTAAATTACGCAGCAAAAAAGGCTGCAGCAGAATGTGGTAAATATTCTGATACTTTATTATTTTGACATTTTTACACATACTAAGTCTCTGCAAAAATGTTGCCACATTAGTACCAGTAACATCAAATTCAGCAGTGAGAAAGGTGACCAGTCAACCTTTGCAAAGGGCCCTCCACTTCGCAGCCACACAAGTCACATTTTTAGTCAAATTTGATCCATTTGAGCTATAAACAATTTTTTTAGTTAAACTCGTCAGATTATGTATTATGTGGTAAATATGACAGAGCCATAATTCTGTGAATTTTGCCATTCATGTTTGAACTGCTAATGTGGAAAAAGGGATAAGTGCTGATGACAGAAACTGCATCACTCAGAGACAAATGGCTAGTGATTCCACTTTTAAGCACATTTTGGGCATACTGTGATTGGAAACATATCCCATTTTGTGATTCTCAAAACCTGCCATTCACTACAATGCATTTCAATGGGGGGGCTAGCATGAATTTTGGTCCCAATATGGCTGCCAACACTTCCTGGTTGAAGTGTTGGCAGACAATCACATTTCAGTAGTGTTTCAGTAGGCTGTTGGGCTCCCATATATCGATATTTAAAACTAAAAAATATTTGAAACTACTAAACGAATTTGTACCAGATCACAAAAAGCACACTTTCTGGACCATCTAGCTTTCTGTTAAATATGGTGTGATCTGTTCAGCGGTTTGGGCTGTAGTCGTGTTAAAAAAATGAAAAATCCCCATTGACATAACATTAGGTAAACGTGTTTTGGGACCCCCCCTTTTTTCTCGGCCCCCGCTAGATGGATCACCTCGAACCTTTCAACACAGCAGCTGAACCAAAAAAGGGAAGTTTTGTGGCAATTTCGCAAACATTCGTCAAGCGGAGCCAAAGTTATTGGCAAAACAAAACATGCTTTTCACATGGGAAATGTGGTTCTAACTATAACTTCCAACTGGCAACTGACTTTAATTTAACCTTTTTGCTTTGGCAATCTATTTTTAATCCTTCCTCTATCACTTTCTATGCGAGAGTGTGGCAGTATCAGACGTTAGCCATGTGTGATAATGGACCTACTGCTGCTCATTTTTGGCAGTAGTAACTTACACTCATAAATTTGTCTCCACCCCCTGCTTTATGAGGTCGAGACATACAAGTCTACACTTTTGAGTAACTTTACACATGTAAATGGTGAATAGCCAAAAGTAGTAAAGTTAAATCAAAAGTGTAAGAGAAAACATACAAGTGTAAATTACTCACATGTGTAAGTTACCTTGGTTAATCACTCCATTAGTGTCAACAGTATCCGGCACCCTTATCCAGAGAACGTCATTCAGTTGGTATCTGTGTGAAAGGAGTGCTCTTCTTAGTGAAACATAGAGTGACTTTGCCTGGGGGTTGGGACCCTCTTTCCTAATACTCCGGAGTGACCCTAGGCCCATAATCAGCGTTGAGACTAAGGATGCTCATTTCCTCCCCGAGCACTGAGTGTTCTGGACTCTGGCTTCATGAGCACCTTTCTAATGCAAGTGGTGTAAAGTTGACATGGAACTTTGAGGTCCTCGATTTGGGGTTTGTTGCAGAGACAGCTCCTCTGCTAAGGGGGAGGAGCATCACGCCACTGCTCACGGAGCAGTGTAAAATAGAAAATAAAATGATAATACCTGAAGTTTTTATCATTTTATTTTTGTTATCATCAGGTTGGGTGGGGCTTGGCTCCCCTGATGTCAGAGAGGAGGAGTGGTGGCTGCACTCTTAAGTGAACATGACGCTTTGGCTGGCTGTCTGGGCCAGTCAAAGTGTCATGTGCACTTTGCCTATTCTCCATCCAGGCTGCCTTACAGCCTGGGTGGAGAACATGCCCACACCTCCATTCCATGTCGGAGCGTCGAACCACAGTGTTCAGACAAATCACAACGCTGCATTGCAGCATTATGATTGGCTCTGGGGAGCCTGGGTGCTTCCTGAAAGATGAGTGCGAGCCGAGGAGACACGAGGTGGGACCGATGAGACACATGCCGACCAGGTAAGTAATTTTAAAACTCTTTTGTCCCCTTTATCAACCATTTTCTCTCCTGCCTCACTGACCCTGTACCGGCTGCCACTGGTTTGTTGCTGTATGCAGGCCTGTGACACGGTAAACTGGCACATGGGCAATAGTGGGGGAAAGGGGGCTAATTACTGTAATGATATTTTTGAACTCCTTCAGTGTCGTTTATGCACACCCTCCAGTGGTTTCTCATGCTTTCCTTAGCTATGTTCTCAAAAATATTTTTGGAATCCTGAAAGAATGTACTCATGTTAGCACTACTATTAACTTTAGAGCCTTGAGGAAGCTCCACACATAACAGGCCATATGGGCAAAACACATGTTGACTGAGTTTTAATGCTTCATTGTGATGTACAGAAGTTATGCCACATAATAAAAAGAGAACAATAAAAAGAACATATGTGTTAATCATTGTTTTCAGTATACAGAAAATCATATATGGTAATATTTTAAAATGTATGATGAATTTTAGAATCAGACACCCCTCATCTTTTGCATATATTATTACATCTGGGATTGGAGGACTATAGCTGTCAGTGGAAGTCTACATAGTATGGTCTCAAACTTTATAGAACTTAAGTGTAAACTGGATTTGTGGGTACCCTAAATATAGTAAACACTAAAGGTACATTTTGCCTCTGCAGGATGAAAGTCACAATTTTCTTCAAATCTCATAGGACCTTAAATCAGGAAATGCGAACATATTGGATCTTTATAAAAACTTTCACAAACCAATTGAACCTGATTCCTATCTTTTAGCCGGTTTAGCTGTGGGAGGGTGGTATCTAAAGTGACAAGCCAGTTTAAATTGATTTATATCACTAACAATCAGGATTAAAAGTCTTTCTTGCATTCATCTTAAGATGATAGTCTGCCATTCAAACCTGGACAGCCAAGATGCAACTGTTGAGGTAGCCGAACTGCACTTCAGCCAAGCACAGTAGGGGATGGCCACAAGCAGATTACTCCCACTGCACACAGCTTTCAGCAGTTGTTGGCTGCAGTCTCAGTGCAAAAGTTACAGTGGTTACCCAACATATGCTACTTATGGCCAGTGCAGATTGAAATACATTTTTTCTGGCCAACACACCGTGGAAGGCCACCTGCACTGCACATGGTTTTAGGCCATGTGCAATGAGGGTTAGCCGCGGGCCTGCCTTTAGCCAGGCCCTGTTGTCAACCCTATGTGCGCAGCCAACGCCCGTTGACCAGGACATTTTTTTATTAATTACATTTTTGTTGGGAAATTGTAGGCTGGTCCTCAAACCGCAGCAAGCTTCATGGGCCTGTTTTGGCCCTTCCATGGGGTCTGAGGCCTGTTTGTTGATTTGCAGAACCAATGAGAGGCCCAGCATAGGACCAGGAAGCGTGCAATCAGTTCACAGCCCAGACACATGAAGCCTACACCGATTGGTTCATGAACCCTTTGCAATTCAGTTTAAGAGACATTTTCTAATGTAAAACATGCATGGTTAGCATAGCTAGCCGTATTCTAGCATGCTTCTTGTGATTTTCAAAATTGGTCAAGGACACAAAGGCCATTGTGAATGGGGGAAATTTAATTTACTTCCATAACTTAAAATGCTTTTTCATGGCTGCCATTAAGGGATGCAAGGCAGTTTGCAAAAGTTAGGGAAACCATGATATGGAAATAAATAACATAGGGGGCATTGGGATGCAGAGAAAACATGTTCCATTCATAGGGGAATCTGCTAGTCATCATTTTGGGATGCAGGGGTGCACTTTCCTTGCATGAACACACAGATTGTGAATACAAAAACATTCTCAATCATACTTCCCAACTCAGCCACCTTTGGCACATGACTCCCTCTCTGGGGAAGAGGGGTGGTATACCTCCAAGGGTCAGTTGGCTCACCTTCTATATGGCTCGAGGAACAAAACAATCTGGAAGAGGTTGTTTTCTTGGAATGCCCTACTGACCAACAGCAACTGGATGTGGACCGGACACTTCTGATGGCCTCTGTTGGAATGTGTTCCGGCCTAAAAAGTATTGTCCCCTGAGGTCCTATTATCCTTAAGAGAGGCCAAGAGGAAGAGCACCAGAAATGGTAAAAAGTTGGGTCTTTGAGCATATTTGAACTTCTAAGACCTCCGGTGTGTCCAGCTTTGGGAGGTCTTCATCGAATACAGTTTCAGGCTTTCAACCGCTGTAGGATTTGTGTTCAGAAGGAATACATTTTGCCTGGGTGAAGTCATGACAAGAATCTGACTGACAAGAGGCCTTTAGCAGGCACAACATTTACATTTTTCTGCTCTGATCTTTTCTCACCAAAATCAGCAACTTCTACAGGACATTGTCCAATAACTATCTGACTTTGAGAATACAACTTATTGTCTTGCCCCACTGGAGGATTTTAACCTCCATTTCAGGGACTAAGTCAGAGGATAACATTTTTGACCTAGATGACCCGCTTAGGGTATACGGCCTCCTCTTCATAGTGGCCGGTCTGAAATAATGCCTAGGTCCCAGTCAAATACAAACAGTGACTTCTGATGGATGCTTTACTTTTTTTCTGGTGTGTTTTGCTGTAAAGCATTAAAAAACCTTTTTTTCAGGCTCCCCTTTTAGTCATTTTAGTAATTTTTGTGGGGGCTGGGGGGGGTCTCCCCCCCCAAAAATAACAAGCAGGTTACTTTAAAAAAAAAAACGAACATAAATTTAAAAGAAAAAGGAAAGAGCCTCCCCCAAAGACGTGCCGTGTACGTCAAAAAAGCAGTCCTTTTTTTATTTTGGTATACGTGTTTTGACGCTTGTTTCAATGGAGGATGGAAGTAAGGGCTCGTAGAGAAAGACGTGCAGGTAAGACGTTTTTAGGCGTAGTAAAATCCTACGTTGTAAATACCAGCGTGGTAAAGCCACTTGCGATGTAAAATTCGCGTGGTAAAGCCATGCGTGGTAATTGAAATCGTGGTATAATCATATATTCCACACAGCCAAGCCCTGTGTGTTTCATTCCGAATGTGTCCTATAATTATCTTTTGTACGGACTGCACACAGGACACGTATATATGAACTATATTTTATCCGTGCCCTGTAGATATGGCATACAGGACACAAAGGGGGGAAATGAGTTAGGGCCTGATTTAGAGTTTGGACGATGGTATACTCCATCACAAACGTGATGGATATCCGCCCAGCGTAATGCAAGTGCATTATATCCTATTGCATAGTATATTTTTGTTTATAATTCTGATTTTGCACTGCTTTTGTGCTTGGAATCATTGCGTACTAATCGTGCCTCAAAGCGAGTTTCATCTTTCACATTTTAAAAGTGGAGAAATTATTGTTGCTCCACTTCTAAGATAAGCACAGCCAAAATCGTGAACAACACTTTGCTCCCAGTGTTAACATTTGGAAGCAAACCTTGTTTTCCGTGTTACTTTACACACCAATACAAAACACTTTTAGCACTGGTGCAAATTTCTGTTGATCTGGCCCCAGTTCTGGCAAAGCGCCTGTAACATTCGTCTTACATAGCCTTTCTCTCTGAGCTAAGCTTCTCAGTAGAGAAACACAATTATGGATCCCACATGGCCAGCCAGGCGGTGAGCAACAGGCTGAATTATATTTAGGGAGGTAATTGTTTTCCCTTATTCAGTGACCTGTCTGAAGACGATTGTGTGAGATATACATTCTGCACACCGGTCAATGACTTTTGGTTAATCTGAACAGCAAATAAAGTGTAAACTGTATTGTTTAGTACTTAAAACTTCACTTTGAATTATATTTGAAAGAAAACTTGCTAGTGTGTCCAACATCAACAATTTAAATAGGAAGGGATGAATAGCAGCAAATTTTACAGCAAGTTGAGGTAGTGATGTTTTCACTCAAATAATTGATTACAAGTTTACATCTGTGTTTTTCATCTAAACTTGCATTATAGTAGAAACATAGAATGCACTAGCTTCGAGAAATTGTGCCCTGCTTCTAAACAAATGTACACAGCAAATATATATCTGTACTATAGTCGGCATTTTCAATGTAAACTCAAGACTTGTAATGTAACTTGATTACTTTCAAGTTACATTACAAGTCTCTGTACATGATAGTAACTGATTTGAACGTGCACATTCATAGAATGTACAGCATTATTAAAGAGCTCCAAGGGGACAGGAAGAAAATGCAACACTTTATTTACTGTCAATCAGGGAAACAACAAACCAAACATGAAAACATACATGATGCATTGGGCTTTAACATTTGTTTGGTTTTGCAGTGCAGACCCCAGTGGATCATTGTCTTTCTTGGATGAAGAGATGCCTCCTTTTCTCCTTTCTCCTTTTCCCTGGGATTATCTCCAAAATATCTTCCCCGTCCCTGTTTACCTGTTTCCTTGGCGTTGTGTCAGGCCACTAATGTACCTCAACGCACCATTTCAATTTGAAGTCAAAGGCCATTATCAATGACCTGTCCCAGACGGTAATGGCCCTCTATCCAAATTAGTGCCCGGGTTTATCTCCTTGAATCACAGCTTCACACATGTACCTCTTCAAGTGCCATTTTAAGTGCTAGCATACCTTTGACCATTGCCTTCCGTTGTCTCCATAATGGCTTGTTTCTAGCCTTGCTCTCGTAGGACCAGCCGACTAAGCGGCAACATGCTCTCACTCTCTTTCAACTCAGTAACAAGACTAAGAGACGTCTGCCACAGTAAATAACCTAAACAGCTTGATTGGAAGGAACTCTCCTCCTGCGAGAATTCCACTTCCTTTAAAAGGAACTCCTGATTAGGTCCTCTAAAATAGCGCTCTAGAGTAATAACAAAGTGTACATATTGCCCTCCATAAATATCAACTCTTCAATATCCCTTACAAAAATGTTGTCAAGGTAAGTAAATGTGGAGTTAAGATCAGTAAAGCTATACTTCCCTATCTGTACTTACATTGCTGATGGGTTGGTACCCTTTATTGTTGAGTCACATGTGTGCAGGTCAATATTGCTAAACACTATAAAAGTGTTGCATGAAGGCCATTAAGACTTCAAACTTCTTTTATGTTCTGTAGAGAGCGCTTCTGAAGAGGGAAGGTTCCATTTTGGTCATTTTGTTCTGTCTATATTCTTGAATCAAGCTCTGGTTCTCTTAGCATTTCAAAGGGAGGCAGGCTTCAGAAGATACGTGATCCCAATTCTAAACTTTCTGAGCATAGAAAAGAGAGTTGTTTTACGAATCCCACCTCAGAAAGTTTATTCACCCATGAATTGGATTTTTTATGAAGGTTGAATGTCCTAATCAACAGATCCGTTTAAGGTTAGTGAAGACATTTAGGGCAGATGTACAAAACATGTTTGCACTCACGAAAGGTCTAAATCGTAGAATGAGGCTATCAGCTGCTACTAACACATTTTTTGGTATTTAACAAACCGAAAATGCGATTTGGTAAAACAATCGCAATTTCGATTTGCAGCCTAAAAACAAATCGTTTTTAAGAAGGGGTGTGTTTAGGGCATAACTTCTACATGCCGAAGTGGGATGGAATGTATCATTATTCTGCCACCAAAATCTGTTTTCAAAATATTAATACTTTGATCATCACACAAATGAAGTGGTAAGCCATTTGCAAACTGAAAGGGGTCCTTATGGGACCCTTTCACCTTTGAGATTGTTGAAAAAATATTTTTATGAGTGTACTCTTAAAAAGAGATAGTTGCAATTTTCATTTTTTGTAAATGCATCCCATTTTATTTTAAGGAAAATAGATTGCATTTTTACAAAAAAATGTTTTAATTAAAAATAATCACAGACATGGTAGTTTGCTGACCTCATCAGGTCACCATCCCTGTGATGGCTGCAATGTATAGTGGGCTGCAATTTGTGATCTATCTCCTTAATATTCATGAGGTATGTTTAATTGCAACCCAAGGGGAATCAGGATTTCGTGAACCGACCTATTAGTGCAGAGGTCAGTTCACAAAAACAGAATGAATTCAATAAAAGTCGGTGTGCAATTTGTGGTTACTTATGAAGCCATTCTTCGTATATGTGGCCCTCATTTTAGATGCTGAATCATCTTTTTTGTAAAAGAAGAAAAGGTTTATGTGAGAGCAAATATGCAGTGGTATCCGACTTTCCAATAGAGAGATAGTAGAGTTATGTGGTCTGCAAAAGCCAGTTGTGTCCCTTTAGTCTTCTTTGTGAATTATCTGTGAGAGACTTCAAAAGGGTTTAGTTGTCTCTTAGTCATGCAATGCATAGGATGACACTGTCCGCGTTATCAGAGCCAGGATCCGAAAGACTTCAATTTTCTTTTTAAGTGTCCTAAAATCCATTAATTGATGTCCCGAAACTAGAAATACCTTGACAGTTTAAGATTAAGAATAGGTACATGCACACTTCATAGCGCTCTACAAGAAACCATACTTCTGCAGCTATTCCCATTCCCATAAGTATACCTCTGAGGATAAGATGAAACACAAATTAATTCATACATATGACAGAAACTCAGGACGTGTTTTATAGACCAGACGTATCTCTCACTATTGGAAAAGTAGGAGACCACTGCGCCAAGACGAGAAGGAAAGGAAGAAAGAAAAAGAGACAAGGGAACAAAAGAAAGAAGAGAAAGAACCTGAGGAAGTGGAAAACAAAAGAAAAAGTATGGAAAAAGACCTGGAAAGAAGGGAAAAAAATGAAGAGAGTGAGGCTGAATATAGGGACAGAAACTAGAGGAAGAAGAGGAAGATAAGAAAGAAAGTGAAGAAGGAATCAGGAAAGAAGAGGAAGTAAAGAGAGAAATGAAGGAAGGAGAACGAAAGCAAAGAAGGAAGGATAGAAAAAGGAACATAGGAATAAAAGCAAGGGAACAAAGGAAACAAGGTAAGAAGGAACAAAAAAGGAACATAGCAGAAAAGTAAAGGAAGCAGGAACAAAGAAGAACATGAATATAAGAAGGAGTAAATTAGAAAAGAAAGGGAATGATGGAACAAAACAGAGAAGGGGAAAGAAAATAAATTGACAAAGATAAATAGTAACAAAGGGGTTATGGAGAGAAGAAAAGATAAAAGGGAAGGAAGAAAAACCAAAGACGGAGCAGTAGTGAGAGCAAGCAAAAGAGAGAAAGAGAAAAAAGACGGAAACAAAAACCAAATAAAATAGAAAGAAAAAAGAAAACAGAAAGTAAAAGAATGTAGAGAAAGGATCACCAAGAAGAATGAGAGAGATGAAGACGGAAAGACAAAGAAAAAGAAAAACGGGAGAGGGAAAAGCAACATAGAGAAAAAGAAAAAGAGAAATAATTAAAGAGAAAAAGAATGAAAGAAACAAAAAATGAAAGTAAAAAGGTGAAAGAAAGAGAATTGAAGGAAGAGAATGGAAAAGAAAAAAAAAATCAAATGCAGGGCAACTCGTCTACAAATATTTTACTGCCATTAGGTTTAAGGAAATAAATCACTGATTGAAACATATTATCAGGGATGCTATATTTTTTCAAGGTGAAAGTTTTTAAACACTGTGCTCTGAAGTGAAGGGTGTATTCACTGTTTAATTAAGGTTTCTTACCAGCATTCTTTTTTATTTAAGAAGAGAGAAGGCCTCATTTTGTTCCTGGAGTCACTTGTCCAGGCTTCATAGCTGAATTTCCCTAAATGGTGTGACAGCCAGCGAGCTACTCGAAGACAGGTTGTGAGCTACTGATAGCTCGTGATTGAACTGTTGGAAACTCTTGATATACTGGACGCTATGCACAGCAAATAAATATAATGTTTCAAGATCTAGCGTCTATTATTTCGACACATATTTTTTAAGTTACAAAAGGTATTATGGCACAATATGAATAAGAAAAATATCATCTAACATAAACATTGGGCCTAATTCACAAAGGTAAAGTTTATGAATTGTTGTTATTCACAAATACATTTTACTAGCTATATCTTCACGACTGCGGAGTCTCCACACTGTTTCCACAGTATTGTTTTATTAACTCCGAAAGAGCAATATGTGTGTAAACGATATTTAAACCACAATAATTTAGTCGGACGGTGTTTGGGACATGATGTTGTAACAACATACCTGACATTGCAACTGAAACTGGCTCACTGCTGGACCTAGAAGAAGTCAGTGGATGGACCCAGAGAGCTTATCAACCTTTTGGGCTACATAAAAATAGCCTTGTTCAGTGCAGCTAAGACACCGGACAGGATGAGCGGAAGACTGTTCTTGTGTGTTGACTAAGCTCTCACAATAGTTTTTACAGGGAATTCATGCTTTTTCCCTTAAAAGAATGAGTAGGACGGTAACACCCTGCTTGGCATGACATCACCAGTTCACTTCACCCAGCTGCATTATGGTAGATGCAGTACATGAAAGAGTTGCTTTATTTACAACAGTGTGTTTGGCATGTGTTGACACAGCCAGTGCTTGTATCTCTGAACACGTGTTCCTAGATTTTTTCCTTTGTCAGCAGTGAGTAACAGGTTGGTTTGGGGTGCTTGTAATGCTACTCGCAGTATCTCAGGTTAAATAATGCCCCACAGCACAGGTGCATCCACAGAGGCTAACATTCTTCAGCGTTGTGAGTAACATAAAGTGACTGTTTACATAAACTGCATCTACTTTAATGCCTCTGGGAGAACTGGCTGTGCTATGCAAAGAAGTGTGCTCCCCTTCCCCTTTGACTGTGAGCTCCTCTTTGGTGTTATTAGGCTGACGAGCCTGTGTGGATACCTCTGTACTCTGGTGTGGGAGCTAATCTGGGACAGCAGGCAACATTACAAGCTCCCAATCTAACCGGTTACTCTCTAATGGAGAAGAACACAAATTGTGAAGTATGTGTCTGGGGATACAAACAATGGCAAAATGCCAGCTCGTGACAAACAGTCTTCAAACTTGTTAGTAAATTGAAATGTCTCAATTCATAAACTGCAACTACTCTAACACACCTTAGCAAATTTGCTCTGTTATACCCACCCAGATTTATGTTCACACCCCCACCCCCTTTTGCTGTGAGCTCCTCCTTGGATGTATTGTGTTGATACTTAGCACAAATAGTGACATAGAGAAGGTGGGCAAAGTCCTCTAAAAAAAGTCACATTCAGATTGTGTTACTTCCTGCAGCAAAGGGTTCACCAGTGAGATTGGATCTAATTCTTAATGTTTGGTCAGATATGCAGTTCAGGTTATTCTACTGCTGAAAACCAACATGGTGATAAGGCACTGAATAAACACTCTCAATTGGTTCTTTTGTTATGACTCTCCAAGCTAGGATCGACAGACTTAGTGTGGCTTCCATGCAGTTTGCAGCAGCGTGTAGTTGTGAAGATTGTGGGAGGGGAAACTATCTTGCAAGTGTATGGTGCTTCAGTAGGACGGTGAGACTATGTCTTCCTCTGATTAATGCAACTTCCTCAAATGAATATCAGAAATAATCCAAAGCACAGCAGTGAACCATCATAAACTGATCTTTCATTCCTCCCACATAATATCCTTTTTCCCTGCCCCAGGTAGAGGTTGGATACTCCCATGGATTAGTGCTAATGGAACCTCAATGGGCTCCACCAATGAAAACCCTTCACCTAGTGGCCCGTCCAAAACTAAGAGGCAAAGTAATAGTGAGTTTCACCCTGCCCTTCATAGTGATGTCACTAGCTTGCCCTGCCTTTGAGCTACAGTGGGTCCAATGAGTAAGGAGAAAGCTCTCGCCGAATTAGGGCCATATAATGTTTGCTTTTCAAACACAAGCTACCACTTTGGGTGTTTATTTTTGAAAAAACGAACTGAATACCAAGTGGGGCCAGAACACAATGGCACCCACTCAGCATTTACTTCTGCCTTTTGTAAGTCCACTTCACAAATAACTCCACTGTATGCTTAACGATCTCTAGAAAGTAGACAGGGATGTATAGATTGGAATGGGCGTTCTTTAGCCCTTGGAGCAGGAAAAACATAAAATGAGCCCCATAATATTTAGCATGCAAGTTTTACCATATGGCTCTATGAAACACTGCTTAAAATATTCATATATGGGTTTTTGATTTGAACTCCTGGTAATTATATATATGCATATATTTCTTTATGACCTATGGGTTTTTCTGTTTACTTTGGCCCCCACAACTTCCAGACAGTTGGGGTTTCCACTGCATTTTTTAAAGGGAAAAACAACACTCAGGGGCCTATTACGGTCTTGGACATAAAACCTGCGACCTTAGGTCAGAGGCTTTATGACCGAGATCGTCGGTTTCAATTTCGGGAGCCTGTCGGCCAGTCTGAGACAGGCCTGTAATCTTATAGGAATACGTTTCCACCTTCGGGATTACAATGCTTGGATTCTGACATGCTTTCCATTTCGGCCTTTCCGACATGGAAAGCTTGTCTGAAAGCTGGGCCCCCTTTTCCTTGCAGCCTCCGGTTGGGGTGCTGAAAACTCTGCACCTTGTGGCAGGCACCATGAGGTGCCTGCCAAGTGTTGCAGGGATTAACACAACCTCCCATTTCCCTATAGGAGCTTGAGCTACCGCAGGTTTATGGCCATAACACATGCTCCCCTAAGGAATACAACATCACCATGAGGTGGTGCATCATAATTAGGCAGTCGGGACCACCGACCAGATGTCGGTCGGTCCAGTTTCCGCCATTGTGTCTACGACCGACATTGTAATAAGCCCCATATTGTAACCTAGTGGTTCCGAGTGCAGAGGGGGAGTGGGGATTATTGAGCTCATCTAACTTTGGTGAGAAGGTTATATCCAAAAGTGACTGTGGCATAGGTGAACAGTCATCATCTACTTCTCTCAAGAATCAGAAAAGACATTCAATATGCAGAACTGCAACAAACTTTAGTGGGCCTCAGCAAAACTCCATGGAGAAAAGATGTGTGCTCTGTGATGCATTAGTCTATCCAAAAATAATACATTCTCTTTAAAATAAGCATCCACGTGTAATACCAAGGTCCAAATTCACACAAAAATGTAACTCCCATAGGTTTTGTGCATATTAGATGTAGTTGTCACCCTTTTAGGTAATTTTCGAAAAATTCCTGTGAACCTTCAACTATTTCAGCTCCCTCACATGTTCGTATTTATACACTCCTATACAGTTAAGCATCTCCACCCTGGTTCACCTACAGTCTACCCAGTGTACAGATTTGCTCACAGACAACATTTTGAAACACTACCTGAATGATATCAACAGGCAGAGGCACATGCGCATAGGATAACCTCTGTTTATCACATGGAGGAAGGTGGGAGCAGGTGAGAATAGCCGTTTGAATACTGGTTTGAATACTGGTTAAGTTCAGGTAACATTTTATAACTTTACTAAAATACACATTTGGATGACATAGATTGTTATGCTGTTGTTCCTCTATAGTTTTTAACTTTATCATAGGCACCCGGATATGAGGTGACCCAATAGGTTAATGTATAAAGAATAATGTGCAATGCCATTTTCACTAGATGAACTTTTACTATAAGTGCTCCTTACTAAGTGAGTAAATTAGACATATGTCTTGTCCTGAATGAGAAGAGAACCCCATGATGAAATATGCCACCACTGGTGGTTGAGGGTCCTAAGTCCTGAAATAGTACTTGCCTTATCCATGAGTTAGTTATCACATTGGTTTGCTAAACCTTTTGTTTATTTGTATGTTGTGATTCGGAAAATATATCACTTGAACCTTATTTTCCACTCAGTTCCAATTTTATGTTCAGGATTAAAAATCATCATATTGTATGTGTAGAAAAAAAGATGGAGAATGATAATCAGTGGTAAATTGGAAAATTCAAAATATGTTCTACATTCAATAACTTGAAGATTAAAATATTTTTCCAAACAACAATGTCTGTTTTGACTTCTAGATATTCTAGCATGTTTGCTCAAATGATTCAAGCCAGTACTCAAATCCACCTAATCATTGGCCTTCCTGGAGTTGGGAATTCAAAGTATTTTACCCCTTAGTGAAGCTTTCGTATAGCTGACTTGTCTTTGAAAGGTTCTTTACAAGAATCCTTGTCAGTGTCATGCATTGCTCTCCAGCTCCATCACATCAATTTTACCACTTCCATTACTGTCAGACTTAGACACTTACACAGCAGTAAAACATAATACATCTCCACCGGCAACTTGATATAGCTGTCGAAGAAGGATCAGCAGCGAACTATGACAAGTAGAGGAGTAGGGAATTAGGGGTGAGGACACTGGGGAAAAGATCCTGCAACAAGATATTTCCCTCACTGTACCTTCTTCCCTGTCCTTTCTTTTACATCATATATATTATGTAGGAAGTAAGAAGCTTCCTACCTCTAATGGGTTTGATTTGATCATTTGCATTTTTGAGGGAATCACCACTGATGATCTGTATCAAGAAACCATATCAAGGTTAAACATCCATCAAAAGACCATCAAAAGAAACACCAAGAACACATATGCTCCCCAAACATACAACTTCCGTACTGGTGTTTTAACAATAATTAGTCTAAATCAAGCTGCTTACATATGCTTCTTGCATTAGCTTCATTCTAACAAGAAATGACTTTTAAGCGCACTTATGGTTTGAAGATTGGAAAGTTCCTTCTCCTATCAGGCTAATGACTTCTCTGTATTTTCAATCACACTATACAATTGTCCAACTAGTTACAAAGCTAGTAAATGAAAATTTCAGGGTTCTAATCATTCAAGACAAAAAACTCTCCGTATACCTCTTTCTCTAGGGTGGTTCAGAAGTCTGTTCCCTTAGTCTTAGACAAGACTTCTCTGGTTGTAGTACGACGCCGATTGTACTCCCGCCTCTAACTGCATTTCTGAACTTAAAATCACTCCTTTCATAAAGCATTGCGCTGATCTTGCGGCAAGTTTTTGGGACATGGTCAAGAGCCACTGTCTCCAAGTCTTCTGCTCTGCTCCTGAACAACACTGACTACCAGTTGATATTGGGTCTGCCTCCCTTTTATATGTGAGTCAAATCCTTTCAGATATTTAGTCTCACAAGAGCTTCAACTCTTGCGAGATCCAAGATGAGGACCATCATGCAGTCCATTATGTTAGATTCTTTCTTTACTCATCCTGTGCAACGAGGAACTCAGCTTTTGATGACATTTCCATAATATCAAAGGCCACAATCAGAAATGTGCTTGCCCAGCCAGCTGGACAAATTAACCAGGTGAAAGTTGGAGCCCACACTTTTTTCGTGTCAAATCGCAGATGGGTCTGACACTTACACATTTGGTATCCTGAGAATTATCTACTGAGACCGTTCAGAAATAACCTCATCCAGGATGGCTGCTATATATGAAATTAGAAGCTATGGGATAATTGTGTTGGTGTATTCATCAGATGAAGGCTTGTAGAGTAAAACTGAGTAGCAGATCCATTCAAGATATGCCATTAAATGAGATTAAAGTGACTTCATCTTTTGAGCCTCCTAGGATGGAATCACCACAGGTATCAATATTTTGATGCAAGAAAAAGTCAGCCTAATCAATGTTTTGCAAATAGTGTATGAAAAGACAATATTGTGGCTTTGTGATATATTAATCACTTAGCACGTCCAGGGAGATGTCTGTATTTTACCTGCCTCTGTTATTTGTCAGATTGCATAATCTGTTACATATTATTTCAGGTGGTGCTCTATTCAGAATTTTTCAATGAGGTGAACGACTAGATCCCAAGACAATTCAGGGAAGTCAGCAATTGGTGCCTTCACATGAGTAACAGATTCAGGACATTTTGGTGCAATTCAAAAATTTTCAAAAGATCTCTTTGCAGAAGAGCTGAACGCTCACGTCTCTGCTGTGCACAGATAGAGAAATGATCTAGAATATGTAGTAATGGATCTTTCTTTTATGATAATGTGCAATACTGCATTGCACACCTTTCCTTTTCTGCTATGAGCCCAGTGACACTACCAGGTTCTTATTCAACATCATACTGTAATTTTGGTGGTGCCAAAGAGCTGATCTAGCCTTGGTGGGCTATGAAACTTGATTTCAGATGAGCCAGCCACTGTTATTGGAGGCCTCCCAATAGCTGTGTATGTTTTTTGAGGTTTGTAATCAACCTACCGGTTACCAGGGCCTTACTCTAGCTGCCATGGTTGGTTTTAAGGAATCCAATCAACTTCTTGATTTTATAGCAAAGTTTATAGACCTCACTAATGGGCCTTTAGTTGCAACACACAAGAAGACTTTAGCCCTGTACAGATGGTTGAACCTATAATATGGATTCGATTGGATCAGCATTGGATATGCCATTAAATGAGATGAAAGTGACTTAATCTTTTGAGGATCCTAAGATAGAATCACCACAGGTATCCATATTTTGATGCAAGAAAAAGTCAGCCTAATCAATGTTTTGCAAATAGTGTATGAAGAGACAATATTGTGTCTTTGTGATATATTGATCACTTAGCACGTCCAGGGAGATGTCTGTAATTTACCTGCCTCTGTTATTTGTCAGAATGCATAATCTGTTACATATTATTACAGGTGGTGCTCTATTCAGACTTTTTTAATGAGGTGAAAGACTAGATCCCAAGACAATTCAGGGAGGTCAGCAATTGGTGCCTTCACATGAGTAACAGATTCAGGACATTTTGGTGCAATTCAACATTTTTCAAAAGATCTCTCTGCAGAACACTCACCTCTCTGCTTTGTACAGACAGAGAAAGGATCCAGAATATGTAGTAATGGATCGTTCTTCTATGATGATGTGAAATATCGCATTGCACATCTTTCCTAATCTGCTATGAGTCCAGTGACACTACCAGGTGCTTATTTAACATCATAGTGTAATTTTGGTGGTGCCAAAGAGCTGATCAACCTATGGTGTGCTTTGCAACTTGATTTCAGATGAGCCAGCCACTGTTATTGGAGACCACCCAATAGTTTTTTTTTTAGGTTTGTAATCAACCTCCGGCTAAACAGGACCTTGCTCCAGCTGCCATGGTTGGTTTTAAGGAATCCAAGTAACTTCTTGATTTTATAGCAAAGTTTATAGAACTCACTAATGGGCCTTTGGTCTCAAAACATAAAAATACTGTAGCCCTGTACAGATGGTTGAACCTATAATATGGATTCATTTGGATGAGCATTCTTTAAGGCAGATCTGTTTGTTAAGCAGCATCTGGGGTTGTATTAAGTACAATCATATAGATAGGGACAATGTTTCAAAAGGGCAATGTGAGAATTTGACTGCATGTGAAATTTGGTATCCTAAATTATATTTTTGGCACTGTCATCACGTTAATCTAGCTTGTGTGCAGAGGCCCAGGACATGTCCTATGACCTCAAGTGTTGTACCATATATTCCCCAATAGTGGACAGAGGACCTTGTCGTTTATGGTTGTAGCACATAAAGAGATGGTGGCAGCATACCTTGTTTTTTGCCACGATAAATATCCACAGGCTTAAACATACGTGTGTATATTTAAATGTACATGAGTGTATTTACCTTTGTGACTGGAGCCCCAAGTGTTTACTTGACACTGTATCATTGTAGCTACCTGGAAATTGAGTGCTTGGTTTGGTATTGATCTTTTCTTTTCTCCTTTGCATAAAATAATAATAAAATGCATAGCACACCTGAAAAGCTTGATACTTAAAGAACATCACAAGTAAAATGGTCACCTCAGTGGGTGTTGTTCTTATTTATTATACATGTTTGATTGCAAGCATATGTCAGTGACATTTAGGTGGCTGCATATTTTTCTTTTTCATTTTATTTTGTAGCATACACTTGCATTAAAAAAGGTTAGCCATCACACTAGCCTGTTGGCTTTGCTAATGCTTGTTCATTATTCGTTTTATCTAACCACAGCGCCTACAATGGTCTCATGCTTTCCTGCGCTAAAGACATCACCCCTGTTGCCCTTTACTTTGGGTGAATCCAGAACTGATGCTTCTTTTGTTAGAAGCACCAGAGGTTGCATGGCCCGTTGCTGGCAGAATGACTGGAGGACGTGTTGAAGACAGCTAATTGAGACAAGTTTTCAGCTTTTCACATATTCTATCCCCAATGAATTCAGTCTGTTTTTTTGTCTTGCTTGGGATAATTGTAATAAAGGTGTGTGCCATGCATCATTGGACTGCCTTGGAGGTAATCTGCAAGGCGAGGCACTAGACGGAAAGTCATAATTGTATTCATGATCCTGAAACACAGAATAATCCTTTGGCTGTCTCTTTGATCGCTCACGTGTTTTTTCTATTACGGTTATTGATTACTGATTTCTGTTGTAGAGAATGGCTTCGTCTGAGATATGGATGTCAACTGTTCAACCAAAATATTTTGACATTGGGAGGCTTCAAGACTGCACAAAGAGTCAGATCTCAAAAATATTTCTTGCTGCATGTCTGTGTGCAAAATCCATGAAAAAGTAAGGGGGATATTTACAATAAAACGTCGGAGCGCGGTGTTATGCCAAAATTAGTAATGCCGTGCTCTGACATGTTTTTAAACGCAGGGATGCGCCGTATTTACAAAAATGCAGCGCACCCCTGTATTTTCGCTGGTGCTGGCACTAAAAAAGCTGCCTAGCGCCAGGGCAGGCACCCTGGCGCCATGTTGCAAGGGTCCCTGCACTGCAGGATCAATTGTTTATGTGCAGGAAGGGATACCACCCTGCACATAAACAATCTTGAAAGTGATTTGCTGTTCTATGTGTGCTGCAGAATATAGTAGTTCACATAGAAAGAGCAAAATACGAGCAGAAAATAATAATTCCTCCTCCTCCTGGCACTGCTCCATCCATGTAAATATGGAGCAGAGTCAAAAAGCAATGGTGTTGCAGTGGAACGCCCACTGCAATACCCATTGCACGTCCCTTTCATGCTAAGTGAAACATGAAAAGGGTCCTTATTTACAAGGCGGCGTAAAGCCACGTCTATAGGCTTAACATCCCTTTGTAAATAAGGAAAAGGGGATATCGCCACCAGACTGTCACTTTAAGTCACTAAAAGTGATGGTCTAATGGCGATATCCCCTTGTAAATATGCTGTTCACTATTTAAACTTTGAGAAATGTTTGAGTTTATTAAACTATGCTGTATGTTATTCTGCATCTCTGTGTTTTCATAAAACTAGGGTTTTCTTCTGAGTGGCTCTCAGAAAGTCTCAATTTTGTGATTTCTCATTTTTTTTTTATTCGAAATTTGAAGTGTCTTTAGTTGAACATGGGACATGGCACTTCTGCCTGACACTTTAAAAAAAGTAATTAATAAGAAAACGAGGAGGCTGTCATGGTTCAAAGATAAAGAAGAGTTCAGAAAAAGAAGTCATGCATGGATAAAGATTGACACCTACAGGGAGCCTCATCCCCAGAAATACCTTATGATATTACTCAGATCGTTTTATAAAAACAAGCTCCTGCAGTTAAGTTTTGGCTTATGCCAAACACTAGAATATACTACCAAATGGCAACTGTAACCTTTGAACACACTAAAGGAAGAAAGCTTGACTAACATTGTATCAATCTGGCCAATCCTGTTAATGGAAAGAACAATTTTATTGAAATGTTTTTTTAATACGTATGGTATTAAATCATGTCGGCACACTTTACTAGTCTGCATGAAAGGGGTGTCCCCACAGATAATAGCTGCTTCCATAAAATGTTATCTTAAAGTAGAATGGCTACTGACCGCAAAAAAGTCTGATGAATGCAATTTAAAGATGATAATACAGTGATTTTATCCAAATAGAGTACAATATGAACTCCTGTGATGCTTAAAGGAAATTGTGAAAAACTGATTCACAAGATAGTAGTAATTTTTTTTATGTTTTTACCAGTGCAATATTTTATGGTGTTGATTAACTGAAATAGAATTACCTTTGACCTCCTTGGATCACATTCTGCCTTTAAAAATGCGGAGCTCCGCCAGGATTTACCCACATGCCACATGGTTGACTGAGGAACTACAGGCAATGAAAACAGGCTGAAAGAGGCTGGAGAGGGTTTGGAAGCTTAGCTATGCTGACACCTCTAAGCTTCATTGTAAATTGGCTCTGCAGCATTACCAAAACTGTTATTCTTGGATCAGATCATCTCAGCTCATAACTGTCCCAAAATGCTTTTCGGAATTATTAATGAGCTCCCTGATCCTAGCAAGATTGCTCCTACATCTCTATTATCCTAGGTTCAATGCGAGGAACTGGAGTTCTTCTTTGTGAATAAAGTGCAGGATATTCAACAATCTTTGTTGAGAGGACGAGGAGATTTTTCTCCGACTATCACCTTGCCGTCTCACTTTGATTTTGATGATTCAGTTCCTCCTGATTATCCTCTTATTCACCAGACATGGTACTCATGGGATATTTTGGATCTGCCTTTATTGATGTCTTTGGCACAATCAATAAGATCTGGTTCTCACAGGAATTCCCTTCCCCCTGCTAAGCTCTGTCTTCTTGATTCAAACACCATGCTTCCTCTGGTAAGTCTCCTCAGCTGCTCGCTAGAGGAGGGCTCCATACTTAAGGCATGGAAGCACTCCAGGGTCCTTCCCCTTTTGAAAAAACCTAACTCAGATTCTACAAATTGGTCTAATTATAGACCTATTTCTTTGCTCCCTATTCTGTCTAAAATTCCAGAAAAGCATGTCTGTTCTCATCTCTCTGCCATTGAGGGGTCTCAACCTTTTTACATGATTTCCAATCAGGTTTCAGAGCCAGACAGAGTACAGAGTCTAACCTCCTGGGAGTCAAAGAACACTTTAGACATCTATTAGATGAGTGTGAGACAGCAGGGCTGTTTCTACTCGATTTCAGTGATGCCTTTGATTCTGTGTCCCATTACATGCTCATATGGAGATTAGCACAATTGAGGATCCAGAGAATGGCTTTGACTTGGCTATCCTCCTTCTTAAAGAGTTGTACCTTTCAAGTTTCCTCAATCAGTGTGTCATCCATGTGTTATGCTTTGACCTCTGGGGACCCTCAGGCATTTGGCTCTGAGTCCTGCGCTTTTCAACATCTATGTGCTTCACTTGGCCGAGTTGGTGGAATGCAGTGGCCTCACTTTTAGTTTCCTATGAGTATGATACCAGCATTCAGAGCGGTTACGGCGAAGACGCTAACCAGATGAAACCCTCGGTGCACTACTGAGTAACCCACCAGTAACCCACCAGTACCTGGCATCGGGGCTTGATATCGTCGGAGTGAAGCGGAGAAATATGTGGCTGACCCTCGCTCGGATCGGGTCTTCGAGGCGGCGTCTATGGGCTGTACTGCAGGCGTTGGAGGCTGTCATCCCTAGCTGCTTCGAGCCGAGAGGTGGGCGGAGTCAGCGGCTTCGGAAACAGCCGCGGAGCTCAACTCGGTGCAGGCGGAGACAGGAGAGGAAGCAAGAACCTTACTGCCCTGATTGCGGATGTGGTTGGGCAGACAACAGACAGCAGAGGCAGCGCGGTAGCATAATGGCTCCTAAACAGAACCCCAATTCAAAAACTGGTAACGCAAGGAAAAAAGCACCAAAGGGCGAGGCGGAGACTGAGACTGCAGAATCAATGCGTGGAGAAGAGCCTCCCTCACAAGAACAGCAAAGAAAGAGGCAGCAGGGCGCCCCCAAAACCCGTCTGGCTACCGCTACTGTTCTGGATTTGTTAGTAAAGGCTGGTAAGGAGAAGGGGCAGAGGGGTTTAGGTGAGAGTACACCTTTGGTCAATCATATTACCCCAGGGAACCCTGCCACATCCCTCCCTACACAAGTACTGGGGGAAGGAGCGCCCAATGAAGTTGGCTGTTTAAAAGAGACACTGTCTAGCAGCGTAGAAAATTCAGCGACATTGAGTGAAGCGGGGGCCGGAATAGAAGAAATCCCTGGCATGTTAGAGATCTTGTCGGAAACCCCAGCATTTGAAATTGAACATAAGGTTGATGGGGCAATGGCGGGAGGTACTGGTAAAAAGGAGAGTGAGCCTAGCGAGGCCTTCTTCTCAGTTTCTGAGGGCGGGGGAAAGTGGTCAGAAGAGGATGAAGAGCATAGCTCGTGTGAGGAGTCAGATACTGATCCTGAGAACGACTTCCCAGCAACTGCTATGAAAATTAAGAAGACTGCATGGGGACAAGAGCAAGTACAAGGAGAATTAATTTGGGACCACTCCTCCGCCCAGCCCCTAATAGGAAGCCCCTTACTGGAACAGACACAACTGCCCCTGTTAGAGTCCATACATCAAGAGATACTAGCACACAGAGAGGAGACGCGCCAGGATAGCAGGAAATCGCAGGCGGCGATGAGGAAGATGCAGGGAGTGGTGCGGAAACTCTCTAAAGCTATTGCCACTACGGGGGATAGAGTGTCCAATCTTGAAGAGCATGTGGTGGCAGCAGAAACTGAGGTGGCGGGGGCTGTTTCCAAGGTGGACGCTCAATGTTCTCAGGTATCTGATATTCAGTGGAAGCTGGAGGAGATGGAAAACAGGCTTAGAAGAAATAACCTGAGAGTCTGGGTGTTCCGGAGGGGGCTGAAGGAACGGACATAAGAGCATATATGATCAAACTATTTCAACAAGCCTTTCCAGAGCTTTCTAGCTGGGACTGGCCGAAGGAGCTACAAAGAGTTCATCGCTTCCCTTTCAATTTAAGAAGGAATGCAAAAGAAGGCGATAAGCCCAGGGCAGTACTGGTTTTCTTGGGTAATTTTGTTCTTCGACAGGCAATTGCAGATAAGGCGAGACCCGATGCCAAGAGAATTGTAGATGGGGTGTCATTCTTTGTCCGTCCAGACTTTTGCCACGTGACTGTGGAAAGACGCTGGCGTCTTAGGGGGATGGTAAAACCCTTTCAGGATAAGAAGTTACAAGCCTATTTGATTAATCCTGCACAGCTAAAAGTAATTAACGATGGGAAAACACTGTACTTCTATTCAGAAGTGAAAGCTAAAGAGTACCTAGATAGTCTGGGCAAATAGATTTGTTTAATGGACAATTCATAAACGGTTTAATGAGATAACAACGATAAATGAATGTACACTAGATCACTGGTAAGGGTTCGCAGGGTGCAAATTACTGAATGAATTTTTTTTCTCTTTCTTTTTGTTGCATGGGTTTCTTTGGTGTTTAGGTAATAGGAAGGTACATTTTAGTCGTCCTCGCCGTAAACTTTGCACTACCATCACATGCACAGACTAGATCTGTGCGCCTCACTGAGTGGGGGGCAGAGGTAGATGGGCTGGGGTGCAGGGGAGAGGGTTGGGAGGGTTGGGAGGGTTGGGGTTGGTGGAGGGGGGGACGTAGAAGGGTAAAAATCGAAAAAGGGAATATAAAATGCACCACTGTTTTGATTGGTATGTCCGGACGAAAAGAGCAGATAATTAAAAACATTAAGCGACAGGGCCTACAGGGAAGTCAAAACAAAAATCAGAATCGCAGACTGTAGTATTTGTACAATAAACGTGGGTGGTCTTAATGACTGGAGAAAGAGACAAAGACTGGCCCACTTTGTTAAATTCAATAAGATAAATGTACTCTGTCTCCAGGAGACGCATCTACCTTGGGCGAAGAGGCACCTCCTGTTCCTAAATGGCTTTGAGCTGATTGCCTGCTCCTCACAAACCACAACGATCAGGGGGGTCGCTATATTGGTTAGGAAATCTTTGGGCGGGGTCAAAATAGTGAAGGTAGATAGTAATAGGAGATGGGCTATCTCAGAGCTGGAAATGGGTCTAACACTATGCACAATTTACGGTTCTAATGGTGACGACCCAGAGGTATTTGACTTTTTGGAGATAGAGTTAGCTGGCTGGCCGGGACCCCTAATAGTCTGTCGTGATCTAAATATTTCAGCTAATTGGGATGATAATGCAACATATGCCGGTCGGAAAACTAGAGTGTTCAGGGCGATTAAGGCACTTATGAGTTCATTGTCTTTAACTGATGTTTGGGGCATTAAAAAACCACAAAATTCTGGTTTTACATACTTTTCGAATCCTGCCCAGAAACATTCTAAATTGGATTATCTGTTTATCTCCACTTCTGAAATAAATAGAGTCACCATCACTAGGCTACCAAGGGTGCTGTCAGATCACAATCCGTTGGTAATCCAGTATAAAATGAGCGGGGGCAAAAGATCAAAATCCTCCTGGACCTTCGAGAGAAGACTATTGGCAGATCCCAGATTTGTAGCCCACTTAAAGATCTGGTCGGAAGCTTTTTTCGATGTTAATAGATTTAGTGCCTCTCGGAATATAGTTTGGGAATCCTTCAAAGCGGCCTTGAGAGGCGAGACCATCAGTTTTTCATTTAAACTGAAAAAAGAAGATAGAGTGGAGGAATCCAAACTATTGGAGAGACTATCGGATATCGAAGTAGAGCATGTTAAGATCATAGCATCTGGTGGGGATGGAAGCAATAGTTATAATACCCTTTCTGCTACTAAGGCAGAACTACAGAAATTGATCACTCAAAAGGCGCTAGGGGAGTATCAAGCTACTAGATCCAACCGCTACGAAACAGGTGAACATGGTGGTAGAGCCCTTGCTCTCCGCTTGAGACAAGAGAGGTCCAAAAATGTAATTTCAAAGATTGTGGAAAGGGGCAACGAATTTACAGAAACTAATGATATCTTACATGTTTTTAGAGACTTCTATCAAAGATTATACGATGAGGAGAATAGAGATAATGACCAACAGGGTATTATTGAAGATCAAGGACCCCACCTTGGCACATTATTACAAGAAGAACTAGATAAGAACATCACCCAATTGGAGGTTATGACTGCCCTACACGAGCTGGCCTCGGGGAAGGCTGCAGTACCCGATGGCATTCCTCTGGAGGTTTATAAGAGTATATAATCCGAAATTATTAACCTCCTTGTAGATCTCTTTAACGGGATAGTATGTTCAGGCCAAACTCCAGACTCATGGAAGGAGACTAACATCATTATTTTCCACAAAAAAGGGAAACCCAGGGAGAACCCGGGGTCATATAGACCTATCTCGCTTATCAACTCCGACACTAAGCTGTACTCGAAGATCTGGGCTAAGAGGTTGGGTAGGATCATAGGCGGTCTCGTCTCCCCTTGGCAGCATGGGTTCGTCCCCGGACGTGGCACGACGGATCACACCAGTAGAGCCATAGCTCTATTTGATGCCCATGCTGCTACGGGAGGGGAGATGGCCATGATCCTGCTCGACGCAGAGAAGGCATTTGACCGTGTGGTCTGGAGTTATCTTTGGGATATTTTAGCAAGAAGAGGGTTTGGACAGAAAACCATTAGGGCACTAAAGGCGATGTACCAAGACCCTGTCGCTAGTGTGACGATTATGGGGGAGAAATCAAATTTGTTTCCTATAAGGAGAGGAACCCGTCAAGGATACCCGTGCTCTCCGATCCTTTTCTCCCTATATATTGATCCGCTAATCCAGGCTATACTAGGGTGTCCAAGGTTAAGACCAGTAATCTTTAACGGTTATGAAAACAAAGTCCTAGCTTACGCGGACGACATCGCGGTATTCTCTTCTGATCCCCAGCAGGCAATAGAGGTCCTGTCAGAACTGACGAAAAAATTTGGTGCTAGGTCTGGATACCTATTAAATGAATCGAAGACTCAGATCATTTGTACAAAAAACATCGCGAAAGTTGATTCTAGTTTTGTAGAAGCAGCAGTTTATCTTGGGGTGACAATTAATGCTTCGGTAGAGAAAATTGTGGAGGAAAATTACACTCCACTTATCAAATCAATTAAATCTGATTTGAAAAGGTGGGACGGGCTTCATTTGTCCTTGATTGGGAGGGTGAACGCTGTCAAAATGACAATGTTTCCTAAGATCTTATATTTATTTCGAGCCATCCCATTATTTCTGGAGGAGAAAATTATTGCGAATCTGGAATCAACTTTTATCAAATTCATCTGGCAATTTGGGAAGGTAAGACGATCCACCAACTTATTGTCCCTACCGAAAGATAGGGGAGGTCTGGCTCTCCCTAATTTAAGATGTATCATTGGACCTGCCTGTTGACACAAATGACAGTGCTTTTCCAGTCTGAGACATATTCCAACGACCTAACTTTAGACATCGAACGTCCTCCATCCATATTTGAGTTATTGTTAGGAAGAAAGGCACTGGGGTTAATGCTATGTGAAACTGATGGTAGATTCTACAAGAAGGCAAGATATAAGATCATTGATGGTGTTTGGAGAGTTTGGACGGCTTGTAGAAAGCACTGTAACATCCCAAAAATTAATCCATATTTACATATTTATAAATCCAGCCTCCTCTCAGCAATAGAAGCAGATAGGACCTTCAAAAAATGGGGAGAGCTGGGTATTAAATCCCTGGGGCAATTAATGGATGGAGAGGGAGTAGTAAGTTTTGATGCCATTCAAAACAGATATGGAATCCCAGATAACCACTGGTTTGTTTATACCCAAATAGTACGCATAATGAAGGCTCAGAGACCAAAATTGCTACCTCCTGATACCTGGCCCATACTGGACGCTCTGATTAGAGGGTGCAGGAAAATTAGGACCATGTATAACATTCTTATTTCTGAGATCAAAGATGATGTGGACAAGACTGAGGTAGCCTGGGCGAGGAAATTGGGAAATCCGGATATAGATGTTGATCAGGCCCTATTATTGAATAAAAAGATTTTCAGAGCTACAAACTTAAGGGCCCAGCACTATAAGACAGTATTTAACCTGTACTATACACCGGCGAAATTATTCGCATGGGGGGTCAGGATGGATGATTCGTGTCCAAGGTGTGGGAATGGTCAAGCAGACCTTTTACATATGGTTTGTAATTGCAATCTCTTAACTCCGGTTAAGAAAGAGATTGAAAAATTTTGGGAGGGGCTGCTAGGTCATAAGATCGATCTATCCCCTACCCTAATGATCCTGGGCACGGATTCTAACTTAAAACTCGGTAAAGAGGAAGAAGCATTGATTTTTATATCTGTGGCTGTGCTTAGGCTTTTAATTTCGGCTGGTTGGAAGGATAGCGTGACTCCTTCCTTCCAAATGTGGCTTACTAGGATGCTGGGAATTCATAATATTGAGTCTGCCCTGTACGAACTAAAGGGAATAAGAACTCGGGACTTTGGAAGAAGGCTCTGGGCCCCAGTCACAGACTGGAGGAAATCTAAGCTGTAACAGTATAATTGAATTGCTATTTTTTTTGTTTTTTGTTTTTTTTGTTTAGAGTTTATTAGTATTTAATTACCTGTTGAAGATCAAACTTTTATGAATTGGTAATAAGATGTAATTATTATGAATTTGTTCCAGTCATATTGTGTTATCTGAGTATTTATATAATGTTGCAGTATCTATCGTATTGTTCATTCGCGACTTATGAGAGTGCCTTTTTAAGAATTACTGCTTTTATGTCCGGATTTTATCATTAATGTTTTCTACTTATTGTATTGGCACTTATATTCCCAATAAAAAAAAAGAAAAAAAAAAAAAAGAAACATGCCTGTACAAAATTATCATCCTGGCTAAGTAATCCGAAAGGTCTATGCACTATTTTTGTAAAGGGTATTATTTTATTCAAGGTGTTCGATCCCAAAATTAAGAAAAATAAACACTATTGTTGGAAATCTTTAAAAAAAAAAAAAAAAGTATGATACCCAAATCATCTTTTTATTACCATCCACTCAGGAGCACAGCTCCATGTCTTTGAACTCCTGCTTGGCTCAAGTAGCCTCATGGATGAGAAATAACTCACTGAAACTAAATGGTGAAAAAACTGAGGTGTTGATCCTGAGAAAGAACCCATGCCTATCGGGAGCACAGCAGTAGTCAATGGCTTTGGGTGATACTCCCATTCCTGCTTCCAAAGTCAAGAACTTAGGCATCCTGGTAGACAATAAGCTCTCCATGAAGCCGCAGTTGGAAAAGGTTTCTGGAATGTGCTTTGCAACTTTGGAATGGCTACAGAACTTCATCTGGATTCACCCAATATCTGCACAAAGAACTGTCATCCAGGCTCTCATTTTATATCGCCTGGATTATGGTAACATCCTCTACCTGCGGGCTGATAAAGCCTCTATGAGACACATGCATGTAGTGCAGAAAGTGGCTGCAAGGCTGATCTATTGATTGCCAAAATATGCCTAAGTTATATCACTTTGCTGCGAGCTTCACTGGTTAGGGGTCGAAAAACGTGTTCAATTTAAAGCTTTGTGTTATGTCTTCAAAGCAATGGCATGGATCGCCCCCACCATATCAATAGTCTGATAAAACCCTACAAGCCCACTCACTATTTGCATTCCAGCAACCTCTCTTTGTGCACAGACCCAAAGATTAAACGTAATCACATTGAAGGTCATTCTTTCACATTCATTGGCCCTAAACTGGGGAATATTTTAACAGAACATCTGAGATCTTGCACTTCGCTGCCCACTTTCCACAGGCAGCTAAATATGTGGATGTTCAGAACCTTTGAACTGGGAGATACTCTATCTGCTGCTAAAATCACTGGGAAACCCCATGTGGGTAGCTGTATCCATGATACAAGCATTTAGCATATCATACTGTTGCACTGCTTGGGGTGGGAATAGCAAATTTTACCCCCCCCCCCCCAAATCCAATGCTTTCCCTACTGTTGTGCTGTTTGGGGTAGGAATAGTAAATGGACACCCTTTGAAGTCAACCACATTCCCCATTGTTACTTAGAATGGAGTAGGATTAGTAATTTTGAACCCTTTGAAGGCAAATGCCTTCTGGAGTAGGAATAGTAAATCTAACCATTCTGAAGTCCACAAGTTCTATACTGTTCCACAAACTAGAGTAGGAATAATATATTTAATATTCTTAGAAGCTAATAGTTTTCATTATATTCACTGTTTTATGTTTTTATATTTTATACAATGTTTTCTCATTTATAAATGTATTTTAATGTTCATAGTATTTTTAGTAAATGGGTTTTGGAGATTTTCAATTTTTCAATATTTTATTTATTGTCTACATTAATTGATACATTTTTCCTATTCAGTTATTTATATTGTGTATGTACTTTATACAGTGTGACTATCTAGTTATAGTTAGGTCTGCTTTTCCACAGAAAGAGCAAATTCATCCACCTTAGCTCTTTCCTGGAAATGCTCAGGGTGATTCATCAAGTGGAAGCCAAGGAAAAAGGGGGGTCCCAAAATACTAAATCCCCATGCCTTTTCTATAGACTTCGGTAAGACAGGCAACAGAGAAAACCGATTAACTGTATTACACCAAATTTGGCAAGAAGCTTGTGCTGTTTGTTATTTGGTGTAAATCCATGTTGTCATTTTTGAGAAACTAAGTGACAACAATAATTGTATATCTGGACTGTTGGGTCCATGAGAGTCTCAAGAGACTCTTGTGGGAGTGCAAATTTAAAAATAAAGCATTGTTATTGGCCTAGGCAGCTTTATTGTCCTTGGGCCATCTTGCTCCTGTGGCAGTCTGTTTGGCTGCCAGCAACATGAGAAAAATGTTGCTGGCAGGCATTACAGGACTGGGGGATTAAAAAAAATGTATGGGATCAGTGTAGTGATACCCTGACCCCGTAGGTCCAATGAGGGAGACCCAGAGGAAATGCCACAATCCCACAAGACTCTCACATGATTGATAAAAATAAATGACAGCAGGTTAACTTTTCATAACACTTTGCCCCCGGGAGCCCAGCCCAAGGCTGTGTTTATAAAGAGGAAGGGGCTGCGTGGGCCCCCTCCCTGAGTCCACACGGGTGAAAAATTTGTTTTTATGAGGAAGGGCGCATGCGGCCCCCCACCTGAGCCTCTGGAGGCCCCGATGAGCCCACCTCTGGAGCCAAAATGTCTTTATATGGAGGAGGGCGGCCACATGGCCCACGTCATAAAGCCTCTGAAAGCCTGATTACTTTAGGTGAAAGGGCCACGTGGCCCCACTCTCAAAGCCATTTATAGCCCCAGGGGCCCCATACCACGGGGCCGGCTCAGACGCTATGTCCTGGGGAGCCCATTCCCCAAGACATAGCGGTTTTCTGCCCAAACCAGTGCGGGCAGGGAAATGTGTTTGCTCTCACCTGGTGGTAGCATTTTTGAATCTCCTGCCCAGTGGGAGAAAATACTAGGTCTACTCCCAGAGGGTGGGAGCTTCAAAAATGCTCCTGCACACTGGGAGCGGATTTTTGATCTATTCCCATGCCCTCACTAAAGAGGGATTGGAAACAGATCAAAAGATTTCTCCCATCTGAAGGTGGCAGTATTAGCATTTTCTTCCTGTGAGCAGGAGCAATGCCCAGGGCCTAACAAGGCTTGAGGAGGGGTGCTGCGTGACCCCCTCACTGTTAATTAAAAAATGAACAGCTCTCAGAGACTTTGGAAATGTACTGAAGAAACCAATGGCTAAAGTAGTGTTGCAGTTTAGTGACTTTGTCAGTGACAGCATTAACATTTTGAACTAAAAAACACGCACAAATTCACCAGGTATAATTAGCAGAGCTAACCATAACTTATGCCCCCGCCATCCACAGCTTATGACCTCACATATGAAATCAACACAGATCCCCTTCCCAAAATAAAATAAAAAAACAAATCCATCTCCCTGGGGCTTATAGTTTAAAGTGTGGGGGACCAAGCGTTCTCCCCGCAGCCCGGGGGCCACCACTACCCCATGGCTATAATTAAAAAAATGCGTGGGGACTCCAGCCCCCCCGAAGCTGCCCCGGGATCCCAGCTCCCGGAGGCTAGTACAGAAAAATGCGGATGGCCACATGTATCTTGCTGCCCTAGGCTATTTTAAAAATGGAAGTTAGGCCGCGTGGCCCCCCTCTTGGAGCCGTAAATGACCCTTGGGACTGCCACCCTTCAATGTCCTTGCCACCCTCCAACGTCCAGTAATGTCCCATCCCGGGGTGCCCAGCCCCGGGATATTGCAGTTTGCTATGGGATGGCAGGAGCAGTGTCATGTGTTCAGTTCTCTCAGGTTTAGGACTGGTCTTCAACCCTTGTCTTTTTTCTCTACCAGAAAGAGAGTGCTTACCAATTTCATATGATCCCATGGTACTTATATAATTGCTCCTTACTCTATCATGGGCATTACCTCGTCCTCTACTATTTTCTGTTGTTCTGTGATCAGTACTATGTTCCTTGGGGGTGAGGATGGTGTCGGTGTTTTCAAAAATTATATTTTGAAGCCTTGAATGGTTTCTAAAACCCAGGGGTCTTGTGTAATTGTTTTCCAAGTCTTTAAAAAACAAATCTGAGTTGACCTAATCCTCATTGTCTGTAGTAGGGCGTTTGGTAGACACGACCAGCAGAGTGGCCCCTTCTGCCAGCCCTGGCAAAAACACTAGGGTTGAATACTCAATGCATGCTGTTGTGAGCTTTGTCTAGGGCTGTGGAGATTGTGACATATTTGCCTAAGATCTTGATCATGTCCTCTCCATATAAGAGTCTTTTGGGGTTTGCTGCGGGAGGGTTCTTTGTCAGCCATGTCGCTCAATTTAAGGTTGATCTTGGTAAGGACTACTCTCTGTCGTATGCATTTATCCCTGCATTCGGGTTCCCTAATAGGATCAGAGTTTTCTGACTTCATCCTCTTATCTTAGTAGATCTAAGTCTAACGGGGTACCTTTAATATGGCTATTAATTATTCTAGTCAGCGGGCCTAAAATATCAAGCATGCGATCCTGGCAGGCCTTCAGTTGAATTTGAATTTGAATTTAAAAAGCTTGTATAGCGCATCATACACCATGACGGTTTCTTTTAGCGGCTAGCAGAACAGAAAATGAAGGGAATCAAACAAGAAAGCTTTCAGGCCCTTGCGAAAAAGAGAATATTGTTTTGTCGCTCGTAAATGGTCAGGCAGGGAGTTCCAGAATGCAGGGGCCAGAACTGAGAAATTGGAACCTCCCCATTTTTTCCTGGTGAAGCGAGGAACCTGCAGAAGGGACTGAGAAGAAGATCGGAGGTGTCTAACAGGGACATACTCTGTTAAGAGGGAAGAAATAAAGGCAGGGGCCGATCCCTGTCGCGCCTGATAAGCCATGCACCCAATCTTGAAGAGAGATCGTTGCAGAACAGGCAACCAGTGCAGCGTCTTCAACAATGGTGTAGAGTGGTGAAAACGGGGAAGGCCATACACTAGTCTGGCTGCTTGGTTCTGCACAAGCTGGAGTTTGCGTAGACTATATGCCGGAATGCCGTTGTAGAGGGCGTTGGCATAGTCTAGCCGGGAGATCACCAAGGCAGACATGATAAGTTTAAGTGCCAGAGGGGAAAAAAAACGGGAAACAGTGCGAATAGTACGGAGCATCAGAAAACAAGAAGAAACAACAGAACTAATTTGTGAGTGAAGGGTGAGTTGGTTGTTAATTTTTATGCCAAGGGTCTTGACCGTAGAAGAGGGAACAGGAGAAGAACCGAGGGTGGAGGGCCAAAAGGAAGAGTTCCAGGGACTGGACGAGCCACCCGTAAGCACCAATTCGGTTTTATCTGGGTTCAGCTTCAGATGGTTGTGGCTCATCCAATCCCTGATAAAAATCATAATAGATTAAAAATTAGAGATAGCGTGAGGGGAAGAAGAAAGATTGAAAATCAGCTGGAGGTCATCCGCGTAGTTGTAAACCGTGACCTCCAGCTGCTGAAGTGCAGAGATAAGAGGATAGATATAAAGGTTAAATAATAAGGGAGACAGGGAGGAACCTTGGGGCACACCACAAGTGACCTTCCGAGGGGCTGCCATAAACTCTCCCAGCCGGACCGCCTGTGTGCGATCCCGAAGGAAGGACGAGAGCCAAACTAGTGCTGATCCCCCGATTCCCGCCGCTCTGATACGTGAAAGTAAGATGGAATGATCCACCGTATCAAAAGCGGCGGAAAGATCGAGGAGCACCAGGGCTTGATGTTTATTTTGGTCCAGGCCCTCCCTAAGGGTGTTCAGGACCGACACCACAACGGCCTCTGTGGAGTGCCTAGGGCGGAAACCAGCTTGGCAGGATGCCAAGGCGCCTGTAGCCTCTACGTGGGCACTGAGCACCGCGGCAACATGGCGCTCAAGCACCTTGCCCAGGTATGGCAACAGAGAAATTGGCCGAAAGTTGGTTAAGATAGCTGGGTCGGCGCCTGGTTTCTTCAGTATGGGCACAATGGTGGCCATTTTTAGGGCTGGGGTCACAATCCCTTGTGAGAGGGAACTGTTGAGAAAAATAATCGGAGGCTGTGTACAGACTGAGTAAATTTGTTGTAGTATACGTGCTGGACAGGTGTCAGCAGGGGACCCTGACTTGACTTTAGGTAGAATTTCCCGAAACCCTGCTTCCGTAATAAGGGGAATTGAAGTCAAGCTACACGGTAGGGTTGGCAGGCAGGGATCAACATATAAGGCAGAGGGAGGGGGAATGTTATTTTTGATATTGATGATTTTGTCAGGAAAGTAAGAGTTCAGAGAATCACAGAAGGTTTGAGTGGGAAGGATTTTAGATGTGCTTCTGTCTGAAAAAGCTAACTCGTTAACGATAGAGAAAATTTCTCGTGGTTGATTTTCCGCTGTTAAGATTTTAGCTGAGAAATAGCTGGTTTTGGTTTCTACGATAGCTTTTTTGTATTCCTGTCGTAATGTTAAATAACAGGTTTTCAGAAGGGGGCAATATTCCCTTCTCCATAGTCTTTCAGCGCGCCGAAGAGACAGTTTCTTTTCCTTTAGGTTTGAATCAAACCATCGATTTGCCTCCTTAGCTCTTTTAACTGAGATCCGGCGTAGGGGGGCCGCTGATTCGCAGCCTTCCTTGAGCCAGGTGTCAATCCCAGTTGCTTGTGCTGACGATGGTAAGCCCGCTAAGTCAGGTGTAGAGGCTAGGAGGGAAGATGATAATGAGGTCAGATCGGCACGGTTCCAGTTCCGGGCCCAGGTGTTTTTATCCCGCGAGATCTTAACTGGTAGGCTAGGGTGAAGAGTAAAGAAAATAAAAGCATGGTCTGACCATGAACAAGGGGAGACAGACACGGAGGAGATAGAGCAATTAAGCGACCAAACTTGGTCCAACGCGTGTCCACCGGTGTGTGTGGGGACATGAACGCGTGAGATAAAATTCAACGACTGAAGGAAATCCGTAAATTGTTTCGAGGCCTGGCATTCTAAGGGGTCGTTGGGCCAGTAGTTAAAGTCCCCTAGTATAAGGATAGAGGCATAATTAACCGCCAGCGTGGCTACTAGGTCCTGAAATGCTGATGTGAAATGCGGAATATTCTGGGGTGGCCGATAGGTAAGTAAACAAATAAGTGGAGGGGAAAAAATGTCAGAACGGGCCAAAAGGTACTCGACCGAGTCAATAGGGGTGGAGGAAAGAAGCTGAAAGTTATGTTCTGCTCTGGCGATAAGTGCCACGCCGCCTCCTTTTTTTCCTGCCGGGCGATCAACCCGAAGGGCTACGAAGGCAGGAGGGAGAGCCGCCAAGAGAGAGGGTAAGGAAGAGTCACCAAACCACGTCTCCGTTAAGCACAATATGTCTGGTTTCTGGGAGTCAAGCAAGATGAATAGGTCCTGGTGGTGTTTCACCGCTGATCTTGTATTCAATAAAATGAAGGTCAGGGAACAAGGGGGAGAAGGAAGGGAAGGGCAAGACACCATAATAGGAGAGCTGAGGCCAAGGGCAGAGATGTTACTGCTAGTGGCAGGCGAGAGAGGCCAATTGCCTTGTAGATGTTTCAAACTTTCTGAGGAATAGACGATATGAGGGGCAGAGTGGCATGCCCCTAGCCCCGGTCGGCCACGGACGGGCGCAGACGGGCTTAACTCAGGTGCAACTCCGGCGCGCCTCCGTCGCGCCCGCTGCGCTCGTCCGCTGCGCTGACACATAGTGGACGTCTAAGTAGGCTGGAGACCCGGGTGGGCGGAGTGAGCAGCGCGGGATGGGCGGGGTTGTTAAAAAGTGATGTGGCGTTCGCCGCTAGTAGTCAGCGCCAACACGAAGCTGTACGGCTTGTAGTCAGCCAAGAAGTTAAGGTGAGTGAGTTTTAAAAGTTAAAGCCGCTCGCGAGCACGTCATCTGCCACCGGACTGCTCGACTTTAGCGAGGCAAAGAAGGCGGAGCTTAAGTAGGCTGGAGACCCGGGTGGGCGGAGTGAGCAGCGCGGGATGGGCGGGGTTGTTAAAAAAGTGATGTGGCGTTCAGTTACCTTTTCATGCCCGTCCTGGGGTCTCTACCCAGTTTGAATAGGAATTTGATTAATTCTGGGTCGAGGTTGGGTGTCAGGCATACCTTTTCTTGAAACACTGGATCTTGGGGCCACCATTCTGAGCTCTTTGGGTGTCTGATATTATGTGGGGAGAACATCTTCTCACCCAGTGGGCTGGTTAAAATTTCTTTAGAGGATGAAGGGAGCTCTTCCTCTGATAGGGGACTCTCGAAATCTAGATCATCCTGGTCTAGGTAAAGGATATATTCATTCAACGGGTTGATGTTTTGGTCCCCTTGTGGTTCAATTTCAATATCTTGTGTATCATGACGAGCACTTAGATATTCTGTGCCGCTTTGGACACCTTGATAGGTTGTGTTGCTAAGGACATCTGATACTTTTGAGGTGCGTAGACCTCCCTTATAGTTTGAGGTGCTTAGACCTCCTTTATACGATGAGGTGCGTAGACCTCCCAAATTATTTGAGGTGCTTAAACCTCTCAATGTGCTCATGGGGCTTGCTGTAGCAATATTGTTTTTTCTCTTTAACCATGTGCCCCATTTTTTATTGCATTCCACGTTTTGGCCTTTCTGGGTTTCAACAGTGCCATCTTCTTTCTCTATTAAGGGTTTTTTGGTTGACATGAACCAGTTGAGTGTTTTGCGCATGCAGGAGTGCATCTCTTGTTGAGTAATCTTTTTCATTTCTTCATTATTAATGTTAGGGGTAAGTACCTCAAGACCCTCTGATTCTTCATCAGACATGTTGGATTGTATGCTCCTTTAAGGGTTGTAGTAGTTAGTAATCTGTATAGATGACTTCGAAGGCAGGCAATCTGACTTATTAATAAGGTTCAGAAGAGCTTATGTAAATTAGGGCTTTGTTAGAGGAGCTTATGTAAATAATGCATTGTTACATCAGGTCTTTTACATTTTATGCTCCTTTACTGTAAAGTGAGGTATTTGGAGTAAAAATAGTTTTTGAGTACTTGCGGTCGCAGTTAGCAGCTGATCACAGGAGTGTCCAACTGCCAGACTTCCTGACATCGGATATGCTTGTGAGCGATCAGCTGTTGATTTACTGCATTGCCCAGGTAGCCCCTCAACTACAGATGGGTTAAACATTTTTAATTTTTTTATTTTTTATTTTATTTTAATTATTGATTTTTGTTATGAGTTCCCAACTTTTCTGTATTTCGGGGTAGCCCATTATTGAGTGGAAATGCAATGTGAGGGCTGAGAGTGGGGGGGAGCGGGATTTCCATAAGTTGGAAATCAGTTTGGTGTGAGCCCAAATTTAAGGGGAGTTTTAGGTCAAAGAGGCATAAGTCTATTCAGAAAGGTATACAAATTAAGTTAAAAAGGGCACAAGTCTATTCATAAAGGTATACAAATTACATTGAGAAAACATACATACACATCTAGTTGCCCATTCTAGAAGATACAATTCATACATGAAAGTAAAGTTGAGAAAACATACATACACATGGAGTTGCTCATTCTAGAAGATATGGGTTATACACAAAAGTGAAGAAAAAATGTACTTATCTGCCTGGAGCTACATTTAAAAGAGGCAGACTATCCTATGTGCATGGCTATTGTACATCTGGAAGATTCTACTCTAGATCTGTTTCACTTTATGATGTATTGCTTCTAAGTGGCTGCTTGGAGTTAGCATTAAAAGAAATATGCATAATGTTAGCCTCCGGTCTTGTAATGAAATCATTTAAGGTTTAGTGTTTGTATGGGTATTTGGGCCACAATGGCTTTTTTATGCTGGGTATGGGTTTTTGAGTGGCAAGTGAATTTTTGGGGGTTTAAGTGGGTGTAGGTTTTTGAGGGGACCTGGGCATGTCTATGATCACACATATTCTTTTTGACAACAGTGGTAATATTATAGTCACACACCATCTCTGTGGGGACCTGTGAATGTCTATAATCACACACTATCTCTGTGGCGACCTGTGCATGTCTATAATCACAAACTATCTCTGTGTTGACCTCGGCAACTCTATAATCACACACTATCTCTGTAGGGATCTTGACATCTCTATAATCACACACTATCTCTGTGGGGACCTGGGCATGTCTATAATCACACACTATCTTTGTGGGGACTTGGCATGTCTATAATCACACACATTCTCTGTAGTGACTGTGGTAATACTATGGTCACACACTATCTCTGTGGGAACTTGACCATTCCTGTAATTAAATGCAAGCTCTGTTTTGGCTTGAGAATCATCAGCTTCGTATTCTCTGTATGGAGCTTTGTGAATACTGAAATGTAGTAAAGTTAAACTTTTGGTCGAAATTTACTTTTGTGAATCGGGCCCTATTTTAATGAGGACTTAAAGACAATCATCTTCATGCACTATCTCTGTGGGAACTTAAATATCGCTATAATAACACACGATCTTTGTGGGGGCTTTAAAAAAACTATAATAAAGCACTATCTTTGTGGGGACTTGAACATTACTATAAAAACATATCAACTCTGTGGGGACTTGAGTATTCCTGTAATTAAACGCATGCTCTGTTTTGACTTGAAGCACCAGGGGGTGCCATGAGGCACAGGGTCAAGACTGATTTGCATATAGCTGTGTCTGAACTCAGGTGGCGAAGTGAGCTAAAGAACGATGATGAATTGAACCCAGATCTGTGACTGGGGATGAGTGTCTGAAAGGCTTCAGCACTCCGTCTATCATCTCCTTGTGCTTGCTTTGACTTGAACATCATCAGCTTCACATTCTCTATATGGGGTTTTGTGAATATTGAAAAATATTAAAGTTAGACTTTTGGTCTAAATTTACCTTTGTGAATACTGAAAAGTACTAAAGTTAGACTTTTTGTCTAAGTTTATCTTTGTGAATTGGGCCCTATTTTAATGAGTACTTAAAAGCAATCACCTTCATGCACTATCTCTGTGGGGACTTATACATCGCTATAATAACATACTATCTTTGTGGGGACTTGAACAACACTGTAATAACACACTATCTTTGTGGGGACTTGAACATCACTATAATAACACACCATCTCTGTGGGGACTTGAACATCTCTGTGATAACAAACCATCTCTGTGGGGACTTAAACATTGCTATAATAACATACCATCTATGTGGGGATTTGAGCATTCCTATAATTACACACAACCTCTGTGTGGACTTGAACATCATTAGCTTCACACTCGTTATAATGGGATTTAAGTTTTGAATGTACACACTATTTCTATTGAGACTCAAACACAGTGATCTTCACCCACTATCTCTGTGGGGACTTGAACATCTATTTTGGCAAAAATGTAAGCAGCTAATCAAGCTCTGGGTTCCACTTGACCATATTCCTTAGTTCCATATGTTAATTTATTTATGTGTTAGTTCCCTTATTTGCTATAATTTTAATCACTAATAAATAGGTTAAATACAGCTTTAAGGGTCTTTCTTTAAGCATGATATGATATTTTCTGGCACATTAACATAATGTGTCTTTAATGTATACACCTAGTATATAAACTTGTAAGAAACAAGGGTCCCCTGAATGGATGGATAGCAACACAACCCCTAGGTCAGGGAACAAGACAGTGAAGGTATCAACCTAGGCAGTAATAAGAAACTTGCCCACGTAATAGTGGTAGGACAAGGACAACCCACTTCCAGTTAAAGGCAATTTTTATTAAACATGAAACAAGGACAACATTATTACAATAATGGAATTAAAAAGCATGTGGGGCATGCAAGTGTAAAAAATCAATTGACAAATAAGAAGTGAAAAAATTATAAAGCAAATTACTCAAAAATACATTACATTAAATGGCATTGATTCATAAAAAACACATATAAACTCTCTTTAAAAACCATATAATGAGTATTTTGTCGACGCGCGTTTCGGCGACCAGCGCCTTCTTCAAGACAGAAACTCAAATACCTAAAATTAAAATCACAATTAATAACACAAAAATGAAAAATATTATTTCCCCTTAAAGGGCAATAAACACAATACATAATGTTCAAGAAAATTTGTTTAAAACAGTCATGAATTCATAAATACAATACATTGTAATAGGAAGTGGGGAAGCAGTAGTCCTATATATTTAACAAGCAAGTCCCAATAATGGGGAATCAATAGGTAACCCATAGTGCTCATGGTAACCAAAAATTACATAGCAAGGGTAAATTATCCAGAGGCACAGTCTATGATCACTTGTCCTTGGAATTATAAAGGCATAAAGACCAGAATGGAAGGAGAACAGGATAGGCACAAAGAAAACCTCAACTGATATCTTATGTTTTCATAATGCACCGACCTATCTCTAAATGTAAATATTACAACAGGCTTACATGTTATAGATAATATCTATATGTAGGAAACACAGATAACATGGTTTCAGAAAAAAGTTTATAATTGTTATTTTCTAATAGATTAAAAGCTGTAAATAACATGCCTACCTATTATATAGCTTCCAAACCGTCAAAACTAAAGGTGCGTAGAGCCACAGTGTGGTACGTGCTCTGGTGAAGAAGTTGCAGTAACAATTTGGAAAATGCTGAAAATAACATAATAAGAACGAGTATAAATGAATAAAAAGGGGGAGAGGAAAGTCAGCTGATAATCCTCTTGAAATCAATAATCATATGTCTAACATGGATTGTGTACCTTATAGAGATAGACGTGTCCGTGAACCTTGATAGCGGTTGAACGGAAGTCACACTCAGATGAGAAATGCGATAAAAACAGTCAGGGCAGCAAATCGTCCTAAAGGGACAACCCCATTGATTAAATCAACCACTAAGATATTTCTTAAACAAAATCCAATTAAAATGCAAGAATCAGTCAATAAAACTGAACCAGGCAATACCTGAAATGATAACTAAACGTGCTGCGCCTCCACCTAACGAATGGACCAAATTATCTGTATCTCAGCTTGAGCGGGCTGGTGCTAGAAAAATCAATAAACACATTTTATTCCTCTATATTTGTGTGGCAGTATAAAACGAGCATTGTGGCAAGTGGTACATTGTATCTATACCAATGAAACCTCACAACAACCTACATACCTAATAATAGCAAAGATGTTCCTTTGAATTAAATATATAGGACTACTGCTTCCCCACTTCCTATTACAATGTATTGTATTTATGAATTCATGACTGTTTTAAACAAATTTTCTTGAACATTATGTATTGTGTTTATTGCCCTTTAAGGGGAAATAATATTTTTCATTTTTGTGTTATTAATTGTGATTTTAATTTTAGGTATTTGAGTTTCTGTCTTGAAGAAGGCGCTGGTCGCCGAAACGCGCGTCGACAAAATACTCATTATATGGTTTTTAAAGAGAGTTTATATGTGTTTTTTATGAATCAATGCCATTTAATGTAATGTATTTTTGAGTAATTTGCTTTATAATTTTTTCACTTCTTATTTGTCAATTGATTTTTTACACTTGCATGCCCCACATGCTTTTTAATTCCATTATTGTAATAATGTTGTCCTTGTTTCATGTTTAATAAAAATTGCCTTTAACTGGAAGTGGGTTGTCCTTGTCCTACCACTATTACGTGGGCAAGTTTCTTATTACTGCCTAGGTTGATACCTTCACTGTCTTGTTCCCTGACCTAGGGGTTGTGTTGCTATCCATCCATTCAGGGGACCCTTGTTTCTTACACGTTTACTACCCACAGCCTGTCTGTGCAGGGTTGCTCCTTTCACTTATTGATCTATTTTGTAATCTAATCCTTGTGCTCCTTGTTCCCTTTTCCATCAGTGCCAGTTATTAATCACTTATCCTTGCCTTTTCTTTCTTGCCTGTTTAGCCTTGCTCCTATTCCAGATATATCAATCTCGGTTTTTTCAATCAGGATATGGCCCAACTTAAAACATTCGGCTTCTCGGATGAGGAGTTCGCTCTATTGGTAGGTACATCCAATACGTTTAGCAATGCCCCTAACGATACATCTAGGGGACATGATGATCTTAAAAAACTTATTGATCTTAAAAAGAAACTACGTAGAATGGAAGCCCATGGAGAATTTATGTTGGCATACCTTAGATCAGGCATAATCCCCATAGGGCTTCGGGTTAGGAATATTCCTGGCCTTTTTGTCCATCACCGTGCCTTCCTTGAAAAATGGAGCATGATTGCGAGCCGGTGCTCGCGTGATCTTATGATTTTAATAGTTGAGACCGCAAAAGAATTATCTGTTGATATAAAAAATGAAATTGATACCTTGGAAGAAGCAATTAAACAGGCAGGTAATGTAGATGAAGCGCTCAAAAAAATTGCAGAAGCTAACAAAGAATTAGAGTCCTTTGCAAACTATTTAGAGAAGCGCAAAAATGACAAACTTATGAAGGAAAAAAGATTTTATTCTATAGAAGTAGCCTACCCCTATCTTAGAATGGACTTCTATAAGCAAAATCACTATATGGATACCAATAGGAATCAACAGCAAAGAGTGAACAATTTCTCAGCCTCCTCTGACTCAGGCGGAGAAGGCGATGATGCTTTTTATGAACTAGAAGGTAATTACAACTCTGTACAAACCAAGCGCAATCAACCTCAGCCCCCTTTTTTAGGCAACCGCGGGGGGAATCGCGGTCGCCCCAGAGTAAGATTTCAGCCACAGCCCAGGGGGGGTTACAATCAACAACAACATCATTATCAGCAAGATCCTCAACATCACTATCAGCAGGAAGAGCCACAGTTTGTCAGAGAAACCAGGAACAGACAATATTGGAAGGCGGGAATGTAATCCCCATCTTCAATCTATCCAATTCACAATTAAATGAATCCAGTATCAGTCTTCTATCTAAGGGTCTTTCCTTTGTCCCACACTGTGGAGTTAATATATTTGAATTACACAGTGACATAATCTCATTTTTTCGTAAAATACGCCTCAAAAAATATTTTCAAGATGAAGTCCCAAATTCGATATCTCAAATACCAACCAGCCTCAGACTTCCCTCAACTTTCAGCCCTTCTTTGGACCAACTTGGCCCTGAAGTGGCTGCCTTTGAGTTGGTTGTGCTGAACAAATTAGAAAGATCCATCCAATTTATTCCTAAACCATTATATAACATCAACAAATCTGAACATGACGCCCTCAAAGCACTGGCCTCTAATAAATCAATTACGATCAAGAGCAGTGACAAAGGAGGAGGAATAGTTGTCATTGATTCTGTTGTTTATGAACAGAACATGTTGAAGATGTTGGATGATCCTTCCTTCTATTCTGTTGTCACACATAACCCTGTGAAAAAAGTCATTAAAGAGATCAATGCCTTAACCACGTTGGCACTTGAACAAGGAGATATCTCTAGGAAAGAATTTGACTACCTCAACTCTAATGCAGGAAAAACCGCCTGTGTTTACGGCCTTCCAAAAATGCACAAAGATCTTCTCAATCCTCCCTATAGGCCTATTGTTTCCACCATAGGAACACCGACTGAACCCTTATCCAAGTATGTTGATTCCTTTTTATGTCCTTACATTTCCAACATACCTTCGTACATAAAGGACACTGGAGCAATGATCAACAAAGTAGAGAACATCAGTTTCAACCCTACTCGAGATCTTCTTGTGACTCTTGATGTTGAGTCCCTTTACAGTAATATTCCTTTGGTTGAAGCAATGCACACAGTGGATTGGTTCATTGAGCTCCATAAGATATTTGATTTCAAGAGGATTATCAGCTGACTTTCCTCTCCCCCTTTTTATTCATTTATACTCGTTTTTATTATGTTATTTTCAGCATTTTCCAAATTGTTACTGCAACTTCTTCACCAGAGCACGTACCACACTATGGCTCTACGCACCTTTAGTTTTGACGGTTTGGAAGCTATACAATAGGTAGGCATGTTATTTACAGCTTTTAATCTATTAGAAAATAACAATTATAAACTTTTTTCTGAAACCATGTTATCTGTGTTTCCTACATATAGATATTATCTATATACATGTAAGCCTGTTGTAATATTTACATTTAGAGATAGGTCGGTGCATTATGAAAACATAAGATATCAGTTGAGGTTTTCTTTGTGCCTATCCTGTTCTCCTTCCATTCTGGTCTTTATGCCTTTATAATTCCAAGGACAAGTGATCATAGACTGTGCCTCTGGATAATTTACCCTTGCTATGTAATTTTTGGTTACCATGAGCACTATGGGTTACCTATTGATTCCCCATTATTGGGACTTGCTTGTTAAATATATAGGACTACTGCTTCCCCACTTCCTATTACAATGTATTGTATTTATGAATTCATGACTGTTTTAAACAAATTTTCTTGAACATTATGTATTGTGTTTATTGCCCTTTAAGGGGAAATAATATTTTTCATTTTTGTGTTATTAATTGTGATTTTAATTTTAGGTATTTGAGTTTCTGTCTTGAAGAAGGCGCTGGTCGCCGAAACGCGCGTCGACAAAATACTCATTATATGGTTTTTAAAGAGAGTTTATATGTGTTTTTTATGAATCAATGCCATTTAATGTAATGTATTTTTGAGTAATTTGCTTTATAATTTTTTCACTTCTTATTTGTCAATTGATTTTTTACACTTGCATGCCCCACATGCTTTTTAATTCCATTATTGTAATAATGTTGTCCTTGTTTCATGTTTAATAAAAATTGCCTTTAACTGGAAGTGGGTTGTCCTTGTCCTACCACTATTACGTGGGCAAGTTTCTTATTACTGCCTAGGTTGATACCTTCACTGTACACCTAGTATATATTCAGCAATTTATATATGAATACATTATAATGATGTTTGTGTATATTGTTTATAAAAAATAAATATTTTGCCATGTGCCTTCAACTGTATTCAATCACAAATAGTGTTATGGACTAGGTCCCCACAGGGATGGTAGCACGTGTTCAAGTCCCCACAAGGATGGTGCTGTGCGCACGATTAAATAACAATATATTTCCAAATTTGAAGCAGGATCCTGTATCATGATTTTTTTCTCAACATTTTTCTGTTAAAAGAGTGTTTTAAAAACATTGTGAAAGGTTAGGCCCCAAAAGGCAGGTATTCACACATAGTCCCCACAAGGATGGTAACATGTGTATGGTTGTGCATGTGTGTCTGTGTATATATCTATCTATATATATATCTATATATATATATGAAGTCGGGCGAGTGCCCAGGGGCTTAAGAATCATGCTCGCCCCGAGCTTTGAGAATCCCAACCCTTTGCTACTAAAAGACTGGGCTGACAGCAATATGGAGGCATCAATGCGTTTAGTCTGTCTCTTGATCAAATATGCAACCATTGATCGAGAAGTGGATGTGGCAGAAATCACTCGCATAAAACAAGAACTGCTTTCCATTACAACTCCAGCTAAAAAGGATTTCATCGATAAAAGTCTCCTAGACATGGCGGGACAAATCAAAAAGCAAGAAGAAACCATTAAGGCTAGAAAGGCATTCAAATTCACTCGAGATAAAAATGACTAGGAGCAGGGCCAGGTTTTTACGTTTGCACGTAAATACGATTCTGTTAAAAAACAAAGAGTAATAGGGGCTCTACAAAAACAAGCACAAGCACAAACAGCTGTGCCTACCAATACTGTTGCCTCCTCATCAGACACCAGCGTGACAGCGAGCGATATATAAACAGAGGGGAGCGGCTCAGAAGCTGGCGATAATTCCGCATTAGGCCCCCTCACCTATGCGGAAGAAATGGATTACATACGGCAACAGAGAAAAATGTCCCTTCGCTCGAGGAATGTAAATCTGCAACCCGCAAACGCAGGAATTACAAGAGGCGCCAAAGGCGTAAATGCGCAAAACAGCAGAGGCAGAGGGCAATTCCACAAGAAGAAAACCTGGCAAAACTAGACAACAGTACGGAAAATACGATCATAAATTTAACAAATATCCAACTTAGTGCGGCTGAATTACAATTGTTGAGTTTGGGGCTCAGTTTTTGTCCGGAAAGTTTTTTTAATTTTGTGGAGACCAGGGTGGACGTGTACAAATTTATATGTAAACTCAAATTAGCCAAATTCTTTAATATTAAGAACCAGAACAAACAAATGCCAATCCACTCAATGTCTCTGGACAAACTGGACTAACAGTCAGAAAAATCCCTCTCATGAAAACTTTGTTTTCTTTGGGCCAGGACAACGCGAACAGTCAGCAACAATTACCTGACACACAACAAATAGCGGAGGTCGAGGTCATAACAGTTTCGGCAACTGGAAGCAGTCCATTCAAGGCCCCCTCCACTTTTGTCCCAGTAATGCCACGTGATGCCCTCAACATCTTTCACGAAAGGATCAAGGAAGAACTAAAAATCTTGCATAGGAAGACCATCAGGACCAAACAGAGACCGAAAAACACCACATCGCAACAATATTTTCAATTAATGAACAAGTTGAGAAACAACAATTCTGTAGTAATCAAGAACTCTGACAAAGGAGGAAATTTAGTACTGTGGAATAAAACTGAGTATAAGGAAGAAGCATACAGACATCTGAACAACATTGAATGTTATGATTTGACCAATGGGGCAGCAGTTAACAAAATAAACAAAGAATACAAGGCACAACTCATGCAATGGAAAAGGGAAGGTCTGATTACGAAGGACGAATTTTGTTTCCTGCATAAAGAATTTCCGACCTTACCAACGTTCTATCTTATTCCTAAAGTGCATAAGCAAGTTGCCTCAGTACCAGGATGTCCGATAATCTCGGCGAGAGTCAGTGTCTTTGAAAACACTTCGAGATATGTCGACCACTATCTACAAGAACATGTGATTGCTTTGCTGACATATCTTAGAGACACTAAAGACTTCCTGAGTAAACTTAATTCCATCAAATGGTCTAATGATTATCTGCTTATGACGCTACATATTGCTTCCCTCTATACAAGTGTAAGACACGAAGATGGCCTTGCTGCAACAGAATCTTTCCTTCTTGACAGATGTTTGTCTTTATATAATCACAACAAGATGTTATGTATGATGCGGTGGTGTCTGTTTAATAACCTATTTATGTTCGATAGCAAGGTGTTCAGGCAACAGCAGGGCGTGGCTTTGGGCGCATGCTTCTCCCCCAGCTATGCGTGCTTGCACGTAGGCTGGTGGGAGAAGCATGTGCTCATGGAACAGCACAAATCCATTGTAGATAGGCACTTAGTTCATATTTGGAGGTACATAGACGATATATTTATCGTCTGGAGGGGGACTGAATTAGAAGCCTCAGATTTTGTCAATACCATCAACAATAATCTTCTCAACTTGCAGTTCACAGCACACATTGATCGGCAGACAGTAAACTTTTTAGATATCACAGTATATATTGAGGACAATAGAGTCGAAACACGATTGTTTCGAAAGCCTACAGCGGGAAACACCTTGCTGCATGCTACCAGCTTTCATCCGCAGCACACGATCACAGCTTACCTTATGGTGAATTTCTAAGGATCAGGAGGGCATGTAGTACACCGGAAGCAATGAAGACAGCTCAGCAAGCAGCGAGAAGCAAACTCTTACAGAGAGGCTATAAAGCCAAACTACTTGACACTGCACTAGTCAGAGCCAACTCTAGAGACAGGGCAGATCTGTTGAAAACAATGTCCGTAGAGGAAATGACAGTGACGGATGAACAGCAGGATATTAATCAAAGCCAAACAGTCAGACCTAGTACTTTTCTCCCATGTAGATTTATTTCTACGTATAGCAGGCAGGCCAATGCTATAAAAAGCATAATTAACACTCAATGGCCAATTGTATTAACAGATACAACACTGTCACAAGTACTCCCTATTAAGCCAAATTTCACATACAGAAAAACTCGCTCTATGCGAAATGACTTAGTAAGAACAAGTCCAGAACTAGATCTCCAGAAGGGGTGGTTAACAGCTAGCAAAGGCTTTCACAAATGCAGCTCATGCCGAGCATGCAAATTCAGCATGAATGTCAAAACATATACCACTGGTTTCTCAGATGCCCCGATTAGCTTAAAAGGATACTATACCTGCCGCACTGATTATGCGGTGGATGTCCTTCAGTGTTCATGCGGATTACGCTATGTAGGTAGCACAAAGTTGCCTGTCCATCAACGAATATTACAGCATTTGCGAGCGACTGTAAATTCGGATCCCACCTATCCTGTGGCTCGGCACGTAAATGAAGAACATGCAAGCAATCTTAACGTGCTTAAGTACTATGTCATTGACAGTGTCCCCCTCAATAAACGAGGAGGCAATCGCGAGAAGAATCTCAGACAACTGGAGACTAAGTATATAATCGAATTAGACACTAAGGCCCCCAAGGGATTAAATATGTGTGAAGACATACATCATTACCTTTAGAGTGGCCTAGATAGTCTATCAATGACTAGTCAACATAGATACATCAAGTCTATGATCCTTTAATACTGTGTGAAAGTTCTTTGCTGATTATGTTTATTATTGATCGTGTTTTTCACTGTTTGCAATCTCTATTTCTAGATGACAGACTCTTTGCTTTACCGACCATGACTTCCTTTTAAATATTACAATATAATGTTTAGGTATTTATCAAAAGCCGTTCCTTTTTTCTCGATTTGAAACACAATGTGTACTTTATACACATTCTTAGTAACACTTTGCACTGAAAATGTCACTAGCACTTTTTCAGACTGTAGGGGTTTTGTATATAGTACTAGGCACCAAACAAGTTTAACCAAACCATTATATAATGTGAGCAGCAAGTGTAATTTTGGTCGATGCCTTTGATACTTCTGATGGTATTAATATCCTAACTGTTCTAAGCCCATAATTAAAGGGCATAGTTAGGAAATAATATGCATTTGTGCTTAAACAAAATCAACCATCAATAATGTACTAGTTTTGGTCCGACTATATTCTGCAAACCAGTAATTCATGTGAACACATATCATCTTTGGTTTTGAGATTGGTTTTGAATTAGCTTTTCTATTTCAAATAATTTTGAATAGCCGTTATAAAAGGCAAACTCCATCAGCCAATTAGAGAAACCAAACGTGACCAAATGGAAAGTTAATATCTGTATTTGAACAGTTACTAACATGCTGCAAGCATGTTTAGTTTAAAATCACAAATATGTACCAACGAAAAATGTTTGATGCCATACAAATTTTAGGTGATGTTGTTTATTGAAAACAGTAGAATTTGTAGTTTTTCACCCGCCAGTATTTCCTCACTTTCAGTGGGATTGGTAGTTTGAATGTCACGTGATTTCTTGCACATGTGTATTTAAAACAATTTTTTGAGCAACGCAATTATGTGAACAAGGCCACGCAGTTGGCCGAAACGCGTCATTCTTTCCGTTACATTTGCGCTCTTGGCTAAATAAATAAAAAAAGTCACTATTTCCAGCAGTGGAAGAAAGTTACTGCAGAGTCCGTGTTTCTCTTTATGGTGGATCTACTCACCGGAGCGGTAATTGGATATATATATATATATCTATTTTGACTCTGATCAAGGGCATCCGCCCGAAACGCGTCAGTTTTTGCTTTCTGCTTAGCTGCTCAATAAATCTATTGCCTCAGATTGGATTCATGGAGTCATCTGTTTCTGCCCTGGGGACCCGGGACTGCAGTTTGGCTTTTCTTGCTTTCAAGATCTATATATATATATATATATATATATATATATATATATATATATATATATATATATATATATATATATATATATCCAAAGAAACCCTCCTGGAAGAAAGGCAGAGGCCACAACGGGGAACAGTATGAAGGCTTTCTTTATTGCAAAGTTGGACGGCACTCCGGGCGTATGCATTTCCGCTGTGTAGCTTCGTCAGCGCCCAGTGTGGTACTCTGGAGGATATATATATATATATATATATATATATATCAATCCAAAGATCCTTCAATAAGAAGAAAACGTACAACGACACGCCAGGAGTTGCTGTGCTACAAAAATGTATTCGGCAGCAAAAAAACAAACAACGCGTTTCACCTCTCGGCTTGTTCACGTGAACAAGCCGAGAGGTGAAACGCGTTGTTTGTTTGAGATTGAGATATTGGGTTTCCGGGACCCTAACAACGACCCATTCGTGAGCGGGTACTGGCTGTATTACCGGAATCCTGTGTGTGATATATATATATATAGATATATATATATATATATATATATATATAGATTCCACAATCCTGTAGTGCAAGCAAACAGGCGAAGGCTCCAACACAAAAAACAGGTACAGACCACAACGAGGGCTTTCGTAGTCAAAAATAAAGTGCTTTATTCCATCGATGGGAACGGCAACATGAATTTTGAGGCTCCCTGGTGGCCAATTAGCCCACCAGGTACCTCCAGTATGCACCAGGGAGCTGCGTTGCAGGGAGGTGTTCAGAGGCCATGCCCCTTTTTACACCTCTCTGCAACACAGCTCTGTGGCGCTTACTGGAGGTACCTGGTCGGCTAGTTGGCCCCCAGGGACCCTCAGGATTGAAGAGGAATTAATTCCCCAACTTAAAATGAACCACAGGGCGTGTTTGCACACATGTCACCTCAGACCCTGCCCCTTCCTTCACCACTGTGCTAACGCGCCCCCTGGCTAGTTGTGAGTTGGCGAAATAATTCCCCTTGAATACTAAGGGTCCCTGGGGGCCAACTAGCCCTCCAGGTACCTCCAGCATGTCCCAGGGAGCTGTGTTGCAGAGAGGTGTTCAGAGGCCATGCCCTTTTTAATACCTCTCTGCAACGCAGCTCTGTGGTGCTTACTGGAGGTACCTAGTGGGCAAGTTGGACCCTAGGGACCCTCAGGAATCAAGGGGACTTAATCTCCCAACTTAAAACGGCTACAGGGCATGTTGACACAGTGGTGAAGGGAGGGGATGGGGCCTGAGGTGACATGTGTGCCCTGTGGCACGTTTTAAGTTGGGGAAATAATTCCCCTTCAATCCAGAGGGCCCCTGGGGGAAAACTAGACCACCAGGTGCTTCCAGTAAGCACCACTGTGCTACGTTGCAGAGAGGTGGTCCAGCCTGTGCCCCTTTTTACACCTCTCTGCAACGCAGCTCTGTGGCGCTTACTGGAATACCTGGTGGACTAGTTGGCCCCAGGGACCCTCAGGATTGAAGAGGAATTAATTCCCCAACTTAAAACGAACCACAGGGCGAGTTTGCACACATGTCACCTCAGACCCTGCCCCCTTCCTTCACCACTGTGCTAACGCGCCCCCTGGCGAGTTGTGAGTTGGTGAAATAATTCCCCTTGAATACTAAGGGTCCCTGGGGGCCAACTAGCCCACCAGGTACCTCCAGCATGTCCCAGGGAGCTGCGTTGCAGAGAGGTGTTCAGAGGCCATGCCCCTTTTAATACCTCTCTGCAACGCAGCTCTGTGGTGCTTACTGGAGGTACCTAGTGGGCTAGTTGGACCCTAGGGACCCTCAGGAATCAAGGGGACTTAATCTCCCAACTTAAAACGGCCACAGGGCGTGTTGACACAGTGGTGAAGGGAGGGGATGGGGCCTGAGGTGACATGTGTGCCCTGTGGCACGTTTTAAGTTGGGTAAATAATTCCCCTTCAATCCAGAGGGCCCCTGGGGGAAAACTAGACCACCAGGTGCTTCAAGTAAGCACCACTGTGCTACGTTGCAGAGAGGTGGTCCAGGCTGTGCCCCTTTTTACACCTCTCTGCAACGCAGCTCTGTGGCGCTTACTGGAGATACCTGGTGGACTAGTTGGACCCAAGGGACCCTCAGGATTCAAGGGGACTTTAACCCCCAACTTAAAATGGGCACAGGGCGTGTTTGCACACATGTCACCTAAGGCCCTCCCCTCCCTTCACCAGTGTGCAAACGCGCCCTGTGGTGCATTTTAAGAGATAGTTTTAATCCCCCTGCCCTATTATGTACTAGGGTCTTACATAGGAGGTCATGCTAATCACAGGAGTACCCCAATGCATAGTGTTCCCTAGTGTAAGTAGGTGTTTTCACTGTATTCTAAGTGTTTTTTAGCATAGCACTGGCTCTAGGCCTGGTTAGTCAGATTCAGTTACCACCAGTATCCGTCTGAAAAATGTGTGGGCACAGGCGGACTTTCTGCTCCTCTGTTGGTTCTTTCTACACATCTCTTCTTCTTCCTGCACTTTTCTTCATCTTTGTGGGCTTCTGTTGCTTCTTTCTGCATTTCTTTTTTTTATTTATGTGCATTGTTTCTTCTTTCATCACAGGTTCCTACCTCTGTAGGCATAGTTAGAAATTAGAATTTAAAAAACTTTTGAAATTCACTGAAAAAACCATAGGTTTCTGGCACGGTGTAGTTAGAAATTAGCATTTAAAAACCTTAGAAATTCACTGAAAAAACCATAGGTTTCAGGCACATTACAGTTAGAAATTAGCATTTAAAAAACCTTAGAAATTCACTGAAAAAACCATAGGTTTCAGGGGCATTATAGTTAGTTGGACATTTCATTCGTACAAAACCATAGAAATTCCCCCGTTATAGTTAGTTCAGCTAACTATAACTCGCACGCCCGTAATGCACTGCTGATGTTGTCACATATTGCATCACTCATGACATGGTCAGTGACATCATCAGTGATGTCATTTGAGATGTCATCAGTGATGTCACTGACCATGTCATGAGTGATGTAATATGTGACGTCATCAGCAGTGCATTGCGGGCGCGTGAGTTATAGTTATAGTTATAGTTATAGTTAGCTGAACTAACTATAACGGGGGATTTCTATGGTTTTGTACGAGTAAAATGTCCCACTAACTATAACGTCCCAGAAACCTACGGTACTTGAACCTATAGCTCTCAGTAAAGTTAGCATTTTTTTTTGCGTGACTGTTTTCTCGCATGGTGGGCTATAGGTAGTTTCTGTGTGGCCTGTCCTAATGCATACCATGCTTTTCATATACAAGTTACAGAGTGTATCCTGTCCCTCGGGCTGCACCTCTTTGGGTTGGAAATGTATGTAAACAGTGGCAGCGGTAGCACACTTTCAAGTTCCACAGCTATGTGCGGAATGCGCGCATGCGGAGAAGAAGTGTGGCTCACTGGTTAGAGCGGCAGACTCTGAGGCAGAGTCAGGCCCAGGACCAGGGTTCAAGTCCAGACGCGGCAGGGTCTTGAGCTCAATGTCCGCGGACTCGATAATTCTCGCCTCGGCGCCTACTCTAATCATGGGTCCCACGCTGCAACTCTGGACAATTGCTTGCTTAATCTCCACCATGGCCCCTACAACACTGGGATGCCTGGCTTCACTTTGGGGGTGCCCAGGAGGGGCATCTCACAGGGAGAGCCAGGAAGGGTTCCACAGTGTTATACAGCGCCGGGACGCCCCGTTGGGGCAGCTGTGCGCTTTACAAAATACACTACATTTACACATTTACATGCGGTCATGTCCAGCAATGGGCGTGTTGAGCCTGAACACAATAAAAGTATAGTTGGAGGTCTGGTGCCCCAAAGCCCCCTTGATGGTCTTGCTTTGTTAGAACCTTCCAGTTGACTCTCGCCTGCTTCCCTGCCTATGTTAGGCACTGCATGGCTGTGAGTAGTTTGAAAAACAGTGCCTGTGGGAGCCAGATCGGAATGTTCATAAATAATTATAAAAATCGTGGCAATACCACCATTTTTTGTATGGCTATTCTGTCAGGCAAGGACAGAGGTAGTCTGATCCCCCGATCTATCTGCTCATTTAGTTTAGTTTGATCTCTGCCATAGTTCTCGCGAATCACCATTTCTGGATTCCTGCGTATCCATACCCCAAGGTATTTGACCAGTTCGGTCTACCACTGCAACTGGAACTCTATGTAGTTCGCGTCAGCGGTATCGTCACTGATTTTAACTAGTTTATACTAAGTCCTGAATATAGTTCAAACTGAATGTATTCTCTAATGTGTGCGTTTAGGTTAGTGTCTGGGTGCCGAACATATAGAACCATATCATCTGCGTATAATGATATGCCTATTAGGCGTAGTTGGAATTGAAGAGCAGATTCTCTGTGTTTTTGTCAAATCTTACACGCAAATGGTTCTAATGCTATTGTGGAGAGGAGCGGGAAAGGTGGGCATCCTTGTCTGGTTCCGTGGCTTATTTTAATTGGGTCAGATGTATTCCCATTTATTTTAATGCGCGCGCGGGATTCAGCACATAAAAGCGCAATCCAACGCAGGAAGGGCTCCGGAAATCCCATCCTGTGCAGTATCGTGAACAAAAGTACCCATTCGACTGAATAGAAAGCCTTCGCCGCATCCAATAAGGCAGCAGCTGCTGGCAATTCTGGGTGTAATTGGTGGAACATTGCAAAAATAGTTCAAAGGTTTTGCCTAGTGGATCTAGTCGGTATGAAACCAGACTGATCCGGCAGTACGAGTTTCTGCAATAAAGGTTTTAACCTTGTCGCATTGATTTTAACTAAGATTTTTGCATCTATATTAATTAGAGAGAGTGGTCGATAGGACTCACATTTGAGGCTGTCTTTGTCTGGTTTGGGGAGACTGATTAGGAGCGCCTCCCTCAACAAGGTCAGTAGCAGTCCCTCCTCACATGCTTCTTCGTACATCTCGGCTAGATGTGGGATCAAAAAATCTCGAAATCGTTTATAGAATTCTCCTTGGAGACCATCTACTCCGGGTGCTTTGTTATTTGTCAGAGAATTTATAGCCTCCCTGATCTCAGCTTCTGTAATATGGTGATACAGATATTCACGATGGCCATCCGACAGCCATGCCAGTACAATGTCTTCTAAGTATTGGCAAATCTCAGGAGGGGTTACAGTTGTAGCCGTGGAGTACAGGCGAGTGTAGTAGTCTACGAAGCAATCTAGTATGGGCGGTGTATCAAATGTGGGGTTTCCTTGTATATTTGTTATTTGTGTTATATATGTGGATGCATATGGCTTCCGTATGCGATATGAAGCGCAAGTCCTGGTCTGCCCCCTTCCCCGAACGTGCGTGCCGTATGTATGCGTGAGATATGTTTGAGTTTGTCGTCCGCAAACCAATTGTATATGTCTACCTTCTGCCTAATGTCCGCTAGTGTTTTGGGGTCCTGGGTGGTTGCAACTTCCATCTCTAACCTCTGAAAATCTCTTTCCGCCATACCCAATTGCTGCTGAATGTCTTTCTGTGTGCCTGCCTGCTTGCCTATACAGTGTCCTCTGATGGTGACCTTAAAAGCCTTCCATAGGGTAATCCACCTTTACAACGAAACCTCTTTTCCCGCATACCATCAGTCCGCATACAAAGATAACGAAAGTACTATTACTCAGCAATGCCATTATAACGTATGGCATTACATTTTATATGCTTTTACCATGCATGTTTTTACAACAAAATTAGTTGTAAATGCATGAATGCATATGTTTTTTAAATTTAAGTTTAAGGTAAGTATATGGTTTGGGTTTTGGGGTGTAGTGGTATATGTTTTTGGGTACAGGGGTATTTTAGGGGTTCAGGGTGGGTTTGGGTAGTGGGGTGCACAGGGTCATTTTAGGGTATAGGGTGGGTTTTGGTTCAGGGCTAGGTTTAGGTTTTGGGGTACAGGAGTATTATTAGGGTTCAGGGCTAGGTTTGGGTGTTGGGGTATAGGGGTATTATTAGGGTTCAGGGCTAGATTTGGGTTTGGGGGTACAGGGGTATTTTTGGGGTTCAGAGCTAGGTATGGGTTTTGGGGTACAGGGGTATTTTTAGGGTACAGGGATATTTTTAGGGTGCAGGTCTAGGTTTGGGTTTGGGTTTTGGGGTACAGGAGTATTTTTAGGGTTCAGGGCTAGGTATGGGTTTTCGGGTACAGGGGTATTTTTAGGGTTCAGGGCAAGGTGTGGGTTTTGGGGTAAAGGGGTATTGTTAGGGTTTAGGGCTATGTTTGGGTTTTGGGGTGCAGGGTGTATTTTTAGGGTCAGGATGGGTTAGTGTTTAGGGTGCTGGGTATTTTAAGGAGTAAGGGTGGGTTATGATTATGGGGTGCAGGGGTATTTAAAGGGACCAGGGTGGGAATATTTTTTAGGGTGTACAGGGTAATACAAATATATATATATATATATATATATATATGTATATATATATATATATATATATATATATATATATATATATATACATAAAATATATATTTAATATATATACATATATATAAATTTATATATAAATAATTCAATTTAAATGAAAAAATGTTTTTTTAATGCGGCAGGCTCCGTGCCGCGGGAGAAGCACCGTCTGGAAACTGGAAATCAGGTCTGTGAGGCTGTGTTTCATCGCAGCCTGTCAGCGCGAAGATTTGCCTAATTACAATCACGAAGGCAGCCTTGGAGCCCACTGGAGGGCCACAAACATTTGTGAAAAACAACGGGGCTGATAAAAGTTGGGCAAAAACAACGGACCCTATTGAAAGGGATTATTTGGACTTGAAATCCCAGCATACATCTTTATTGGAAGCAGATGCAATATGGGTAAAATGCAAACTTTTAAACACTAACCGGATCTTGCCTGTGTCCCCCCTTCCCTTATGAATAAGCTGCAGGTGCAGCGAAACGCGTCAAGGAAAAAGAACTGAATTAAACTGGGGCTGCCAGCGTGATTGTGTGCAATAAAAAGGAATGTTTTCCCATCTTCGTGGAGTAGCGTTTCCCTTGCTCTGGGGCAATTTTGAATGATTTAATGCGGCAGGCTCCGTGCCACGGGAGAAGCACCGTCTGGAAACTGGAAATCAGGTCTGTGAGGCTGTGTTTCATCGCAGCCTGTCAGTGCGAAGATTTGCCTAATTACAATCACGAAGGCAGCCTTGGAGCCCACTGGAGGGCCACAAACATTTGTGAAAAACAACGGGGCTGATAAAAGTTGGGCAAAAACAACGGACCCTATTGAAAGGGATTATTTGGACTTGAAATCCCAGCATACATCTTTATTGGAAGCAGATGCAATATGGGTAAAATGCAAAATTTTAAACACTAACCGGATCTTGCCTGTGTCCCCACTTCCCTTATGAATAAGCTGCAGGTGCAGCGAAACGCGTCAAGGAAAAAGAACTTAATTAAACTGGGGCTGCCAGCGTGATTGTGTGCAATAAAAAGGAATGTTTTCCCATCTTCGTGGAGTAGCGTTTCCCTTGCTCTGGGGCAATTTTGAATGATGTATATATATATATATATATATATATATATATATATTTAAATAAAGTACTTTTACAAAGTATATGCCTTCACCACGCATGCCTTTGCGTTCTAATGGCATGCGTGATAAAGGCATATGCGGGGTAAAAGTTTGCGGGGTCATGGTATGTCGGAGTAAAGGCTCTTGCGTTATAAAAAATGCAGAGTAATGGTGTGCGGGATTTTATCCCACGGAATAACATCATATATTCCTTCCATAGTGTTTTCGCACTTCTGACTGATCCTGCGTTTAAGTCAAAGTATTCCACTATAGCCTGATGCAGCTCATAGTGGAAGACCTGGTCAGTGAGTGCTCCCTGTGTCAGCCGCCAGGTGTACTCTTGTGGGTTATGTGAGGGTAGAGCAAGCGCTAGGCAGAGGGGTGCGTGGTCTGAGTGTGTCTTGGGCATGTGGTCTATCTGAGTTGTCCATGTACTAACATCTTGTGTGACTATCAGGTAGTCTTTCCTCGAAAATGTATTATGTACCGTAGAGGTGCAGGTGCGTTCCCTCCGTCCTGGGTTTCTCGAGTGCCATAGATCAAGCATTGCGCATTCTATCATGCCGTCTCTGAGCGTTTTGGCTGAGTGTCTCCCATATCGCTCATCACCCGTTGACCTATCTATGGCAGGCTCTAAGCATTTGTTAAAATCCCCTCCCCATTTAATGGGTGTGGGTGGTGTTTGCCCAGTTTAGCCCATATGTGCGCGAAGAACAGCAGTTCATCAGTGTTCAGACCATAAGCTGTGACTATTGTCAATGCAGTGCCTCCGAAGTTTCCCTGTACAATAGCATATCGCCCCTGGTCATCCTTGAGGGATTTATTAAGTGTGAAAGGAACATTGCGGCGTATGAGGATCATTACTCCCCAGCATAAGTGGAGTAAGAGGACGCCATATGGTATCTCGCCCATCTCGTTCCAATCCGCTGTTCAGTGATGTTGGTAAGGTGTGTCTCCTGCAAGCTGGCAACATCTACTTTATGCCAATCTAAGTATGCTGTGACCTTACGTATTTTCTGTGGGTTGTGGAGGCCTCTCACATTCCATGTCAGTAATGTTAGTGGTCTAGTGTAACCTTTCCTCTTAGCCATATTTAGCGTGATCTGTACGGTGGGTTAGCTGATGACTTAGGTGTTGGATGGTGCTGTGTTGCGTACCACTATTTGTACCTGCTGACCAGTGTTTTTAAATGCACTCCCTCCCCACCCCCTCTCACTTTGCCAGCCCCCAAACTGCTGCGAAGACATGACCCTTGCTACCAAATAACTACCCCCTCCTCCCTTCTCTGCATAAAGTCAAGCCTCGAACTTGGTGTGGTGCTCCCATGTTGGTGGGAGCTGCCAGCCGAGTTTTCCAGGGATATATAATCACGCGGTCAGTCACTGAAGATGATAAACATATGCATCCAGTGGCCTGTAGTATACAAATTTTGCCTGCATAGTGCCCTGTCTTACCCTCACTTGGTTTTCCCTGCACGCTATTTCTAGCCAGTCTGGACTTATAAAAGAACATGGTCGTCAACAGCATAACTTAACTAATAGAACATTTTGCACTTAGTCTTGCGGGCATTTGGAAGGATTTATTCTTGCATTTTGCGGCCTTAGGCCCACTCACAGTTCAACCCTTTTGTAGAATCAGTCCAGGTACTCAACATCAGAGGTGTCCTGTTGTTCATCCGGGCCACCTCTCGGCGACTTTCTCCGTGGGGCCTGGGTTTTTCTGTGCTGAAGAAACTTGAGTGCATCCTTGGGTTCATTAAACACTGTGGCCTTGCCCCCATCTGTTATCCGCAACCTCGCAGGATCGATCATGGCATATGGAATGTTCTGCTCTTGAAGCTTCTGTCTGACTGGTAAGAACTTTTTCCAGGCTTCCTGGACCTGTTGTGTAAAGTCAGGATAGTTAGAAATGTCCACCACCATGGTTAAGGCTGCCCAGTTCTCTGGATTTGCAAAGCTCGGCATCTCGGTGGTGGCAGTGGGGCCAGTCACCTGTGCACCCGTTCTACAACGAAGACATCAGAAAATGTGCCTCTACCCCTCAATGTATTTTTCCATCTGGCCAATGTTTGTCATCTCCGTGATACCCATGAAGTGGAGGTTGTTTCGTCGGGACCACGCTTCTGAGTCCTCAGCTCTCACCTGTAGGGCTGCTAGGGTTTTGTCCATCTTGCCCTGTCCCTGATCCATTTATTGCTGCACATCTCCGGCATCGGAGATTCTACGTTCTGCCATGTCGATGCGCTCCGTGTGCTTTTCCAGCCTCTCTGACATCCGATCTACCCTGTAGGGTCTGAATTGCTGCAAACATGGAGTGCACGTCCCCTGTAGTTTCCCCGCCGTCAGGTGCTGCAGTAGTCTGTGTGGATTGATGAGCACCTTGGCTGCTCTCCGTTACCTTTTTGGTTTGTTCGAATTGCAGCTTCGGTTGGTTTCTATCCAGTTTCCCCATTTTCTCACAGAGACACGTGGAGGAGTTTTCGTCCCCTGGCCCTTTCGAAAAAGTGTCACATTTAGCACAGACTATTGTCTTTACCGCTCTACTGTTGTTACCCCTGACAAAGGAGGCCCTTTCAGGTGAGGCTTGCGGCGCCCAGATGCAGCACCCAGGACAAGAATTGGGCCACAACTCTTGAGGGAATATCCTACCTTCAGGCCGTGTGTTTGATATATGCACTGTGCGCCTGTCTCAAGCGTGCCCAAGGGGTCAGTTAGTAGTCCGCACATTCACAGTTCTACAGTGTCTGCATTTCACCTGACTCTGTTGCGCCTTCAGCCTGTCGACCTCTTGAGCAGTTTTTAACTAGTGATTAACCCCTGGGACCTCGCCATTTTGCTCCTAGGTGATATGCTATTCTTTTATGCCTCAATTCTTCATTATGGGTCTCTCAGGGCACTCTGTAATGTTAGCTTGACATAATTTGCCTCACTGGGATCTTATCTCCTCTCTCCACTTGTGTGGGTTCATGTCTCACAAACTCAGGCCTCCGTTCAGCCTCACTTGGAGGTCATTGCTGTGTGTGTGTGTGCGCGCTAGCGTCTGCAGAGTTAGCATGCAGTCTGTTCCATAAGTGGGGGCTGAGTCCTGATGTCGCCTGTTGTGGCAGCAGATGGGCTTCACCGCTGCAGCCCGCCACTCGCTGTCTATGCCTCTGATCTTACTGGCCTCGCGCATCTAACATCTACTTTTTGTGTTGAGGAGGCCAGATTGCTTCTCAGTGTTGGGGCTGACTGCCCCTGTCCCCGCTTGCTATTGTGAGCACTGGTCTGCAGGGGCCGCTCCGGTGCATGGCGGTGTGCGGCTAAGTGTCATCGCCGGGGGTCCTCCTTTTCATCCCACAATCCTGCTGGCAACATATCGGCTCGCGCCCGCCGCCGCACATTCAGCGCCGGTCTCACCTCCGAAGGGGTCCTCTTGTCGCATTTGGAGCTCCGATCACGCTCTCGAGGTTGGCGCTTGCCTTCCGCAGCAATCAGGCAGCGGCCACACACCTCCCCGGCACTGCGCTTGTTCCACAGCTGGGATCGCCGCCTTCGGTCAGCGGGTTGGCCCCTGCTGCTTGCGTGCTCTGTGGCTCGGTCTGCTTCCACGCCAGCCGGCGGCAGCTCCTCTTTTGCGTGTGTTGTTGGGCCTCTCCTCCTCCTCACAGGCAGCAATGTCATTCTAGCTTTTCCTGCCCAATTTTTTTTCACAGAACCAGGGTCTATCGGCAGGCAAGGTAGTACGAACTCGGTTTTTGGGGTTTCGGGCGTCCTTGGGTACACTGGAATGCAGGATAAATTAAAGATGATATTGTGACCGACGGAGCTCACTCAGATGGTGGCCATTTTCAAGCTTGGCTAACTCTGCCCCCATCTATTTGTACTTACCTTCTCAATGTTTTGCTCCCCGATATTTTTAACATGACATTCTGTCCACACAACATTTTTGTCCTCAATATTCTGTCATAGATCCCTTCTTCCTCATTAACAGTTTCCAAACCTCAATGAGGAAACCTAACAATACCCAAATGATTGCTGACTTCAAGGCGGGGCACATGCATGGAAAACTGCCCATCAATCAATCAATCAATCATGATACTTATAAAGCGCACTACATACCCGTGAGGGTCTCAAGGCTTGGCGGGGGGGGGGGAGTGCTGCTACTGATCGAAGAGCCAGGTCTTGAGGAGTCTTCTGAAGGCCAGTAGGTTTTGGGTCTGCCATAGGATGGTGGGGAGGGTGTTCCAGGTCTTGGCGGCGAGGTGGGAGAAGGATGTCCCGCCGGCGGTCGTTCGTCCGATACGGGGGACTGTGGCGAGGGCGAGGTCGGCGGAACGGAGCTGGCGGGTGGGGGTGTAGAAGCTGAGACGTCTGTTGAGGCCAGAGGCTGGGCACAGTTGACTGTTAAGGCCAACAATTGAGCAAAGAGCATGTGCAAACTCCATCCTGTGCCATAAGCTTCACATGCAGTTGTGATGTTTTAGACTCCAGCACTCTGACCCCTATTTTGCTTTTATGTCACAGAAATGTTTTTTCACATGCAAAAAAATTAAATGTTTTCTACCTACATGTGGTGGTTTGGGTATTATTGGTAACTTGCCACTATATTTCAAGTATGGATGTAATGATCTTCTTTAACATTACCTGTATCCCACATTGAATGTGTTTATACTTGAGGTGAGATGTGCCACATTAATAGGACTGGCAGATGAATGTTTGGGTACTGCTGATAATCACATTCTTTTTAATCAACTTTTTAATGTTTATATAGGCCTGTTCGGGGCTTTGCAAGACATTAAGGGGTTGATTAGGATGGCGGGCGGGTCACTATCGCAACCCGATGGGCTAATACGGTGGACGGAAAGTGCGTCTGCCACTTTTCCGCCGGTCGGCAATCGTTCCGAAAGCCGGGCAGGCGGACCTGGGCCACAATATGGTGACGGTGCCTAGCAGGCATCCATATTTGGATGTTTAGCTTTCAAGGCTGGTGGAGATTTACATTGGGGGCCCGTTGCCGGCCCCCGGGGGGGTGGAAGAGTGGGGGCAGCACATGGGGGTACCTATGGTACCCCCTACATTGCCATGCACAAGGAGGCAGTCAACACACGGTGCCTGCTATGTTGTGCATGGCAATGCACAACATGGCATCTTCACCATTGCGGCGGGTGCTGCAGCCAGCAGAACCCGCCGCCATTTTGAAGATGCCTGATGCGACCGCCGCAGTGGTGATCACATGATTGGGTTGGTGGGACCTCCGCATGGCTCGCGGGCGGTCCCGTTACCACTAGGTTGGCGGACGGACTTCAGTCCACCCACCATTCAAATCACCCCCTTAGTTTTTGCTAATTTTCCCACTTGTGGTTATATACACAGGCAAATGTGTCTCTCAAGACTTTTCCTGCTTTCTTATCTTTGTTCTTCACTTTTTGACAGCATGCGTCCCTTGAATTAGCCATATACACCATGATAAGGTGATGCTTACAATCTCATCACTGTCAGGAAACAACATTGAACTATTTGCTGAGTTCTTCCCACATGACATTTCTCAGGGGACTTTCTCAAATGTCTCACTTGTGACAAGGTTTCTGGTCTAGTTTACTTGGGAGTTGACAGCCATTTTTCTGTTGCCATTTAATGCAATCTAACCAAGCATTGTGTATTGTTTCTGCCATGGTCCCAGCTGTCATTTTGTTTGCATTTATTTGCCTTTGGGTTAGTAGATGATTATAGTAACTGCCTTCCAACGCCACATGCTGTTCTGTTCCTGTTTTACAATTTGTTTGTTTATATATATCCTAATAAAAACGAACTACTTTTGTGATGATTGACATATGTTAGCAGTTTTACTGACACTCACTTTCTTTTTTCTCTCACTGTAGACTCATCTGATCATAAGGAACCAGTACCTCTCTTGTTTTTCACTAACAGGAAATTATCTTCCCCTGGTGAGACCCAATGACTGGTGACATTCCAGGTCAAATAAATGGCGCTTTTAACCCCTGCCTGCTGCCGCGATTCTGCGCCTGTGCGGCACATTCCGATCGCGGGTGCGGTCATGACGGCCCCCAGCCGTCATCAGCACATGAACCACCGTAGTGCATGACGGCTGGGGGCCGTCATCAGCATGCAAGTGGTTAAGAGCACTGGAAGGCTGAATCATTTGTAAAGAGAACATACAGACGCTAATCTCAGATTCTCTTCTCTTCCTTCTCATTCATCCTATATACTTTGTTTTGCACGATGTATTTATTTACCTACTTCACTATCAACGGTGTACAGCTCTGCTAGCACTTTTGTAATATAATGACATAGATGAACACAGTACAAATGTGAATACCCATGTTTTGTTGTTTAAATTATGATGATTAACCAACCTTCTACCTGAATATGTACTGTGAAATAGTGTATTTACTCTGTTGCCAACTTATTGATTTTTGCCTATGAGCCCTTTGCTTGAGAAGAACAGGAAAGGGATTGATAGAGTTAACCACTCTGCTGAATGAGTACCCACACAAGGCTCGCACTTGAAGATGATGAGCTGGAAAATAGCAGGATTTTTAAAATTGTTTTTAGAGTTTTATATAGTGCAAACTAGACCCGAAGATATCAGATATCAGAGCGCTTTTCATGAGCACCAGTTTCGTTACAGACAGACACATTCATTATGTTAGGCTTGGGGAGATTAAGGGCCCGATTCACAGAACTAACAAGACAAAATCCTAAATTTACTACCATTTTGGTATTCACAGAAGGCACTTACTCATTTCGGTATTCACAGAAGTTACGAGTCCTAACTTTAGGACTCCTAAATGCCTTCTGTGAATACTGAAAGTCTTAAAGTTAGGATTTTTCTCAGTTTAGGAGGAGTAAAGTTAGGACTCCTAACTTTAGGACTCCTAAATGCCTTCTGTGAATACTAAAAGTCTTAAAGTTAGGATTTTTCTCAATTTAGGAGTAGTGAAGTTAGGACTCCTAACTTTAGGACTCCTAAACTGAGAAGAATCCTAACTTTAAGACTTTCGGTATTCACAGAAGGCATTTAGGAGTCCTAAAGTTAGGACTCCTAACTTCTGTGAATATCGAAATGAGTAAGTGCCTTCTGTGAATACCAAAATGAGTAAGTGCCTTATGTGAATACCAAAATGGTAGTAAGTTTCGAATTTTGTCTTAAGTTAGTTCTGTGAATCGGGCCAAAAGTGATTTGCCCAGAATCACAGGATGTTGAGCGTTGTTGCCGAGACCCGAACCCGGTACCCCAGCTTAGAGGTCAACCGCTCTAGCCGTGAGGCTACATCTCTCCCCAATCTCCAAGGTTGAGCAATACAAATGATATTGAGAGGTGGGTTAACTTGTTATCAGAACAGATTAAACTGGGCCAACATAAAACATTGGGCAAGAATAAATATTTTTATGTGGATGGGTTTGACAATTTTTTCACTGCTCTATCATCACAATAATGTAGAGCCAAGCGGGCTTGGTAACGTTGGTATCCCTAAACAGCCCAGGTAAATCTACACAGGTAGAAACAGGATCTAGCCATCTTCTGGAGGTTCAACTAGATTTTAAAAATGCAACTACTCTCTTGGTTATACATTGTTATAATTCCTTTGTCCAGGCCACACAGGTGGTACATTTACTGGCCTTAAAGTCTTTTTTAGAGTACTAAGCGGAAAGACACAGTCCTCCATATTTGGCAATACTAGTTGAAGATTTTAATGTTCACCTTTGTCGACCAGTGTGTCATATATATATAAAGCGTCCTGCATAGATGACCTCAATAAAGGCCACTTTGAGCAATCTAGTCAAGGGGATTTGCTTGATGTTATTGCAGCCAATGTTAATTTGGTACACTTGGAGCAATGTAGAGAGGAAGAGAACATTCCCACTTGTATTGATAGATGCTCCGATTCCATCATTGACTATATATTAACTTATGCATTCCTAGTTCAGTATGTTTTGCATTTGAAGGTCAAATGGAATCAGTTTAGTGACCACAAGCCTTTATGTTTGGTCTTGGAATGGAGAACGGGAGAGATAGTCAGCCCTATCTATAGTAGGACCCAGGAATACTGATATTTCACCTCAGGAAAAAGCGCGTAAATTAAAATGAAGCAAGCTCTCACCTAGATCCTTTTTTAAATAATCTCTATATCAAATGTGATCATGTTCTTAGTTTGTGTCTAGAGGGCGGCATGAAACCAGATCTCTTATTGAGCACCTTTATTAGAATCAGCACGAATATTGAGAAAGTGGAGGCTTAACCTAAGCTTTAGCGAGAGAAGTGGTTAAGTATAATTGCTCTAATGCACACTAAAATCTACTTTTAGCTTTACAAAAAACCTAGGAACAAGTGTGAGATAACTATTTGCTGGAAGAAATACAAATAGGCCTTGGTAAACCGAAAAAAAGAAATTAAAGAGGAAGCTCGGGATCAACAAGTCCAGATCAAGGTTTTTAACATAGTAGTAGTTTCTGGGAAATTGGCAACCACCCCTTTTTTAGTGAGGTGTCCAATAGCCTTTAAGATTGTATTATAACTCCAAATGTGTGGGTGACCCATTTTCAGGGAAATCTATGGGTGTATAAGTGCGCATACCTGCAACTGTACCCCAGTAAAGCCTAGAGGCAAAACTGATCTGACTTTCACTGAGGAGGAAGTAGCAGAGGCTATTTCAACTATATTGAAGAACAAAGCATCTGGCCCTGATGGGGTTATAACTGACTTATATAAGCCGAAACCCAAATTTGGGCCAAAATATTAACTCACATCCTGAATGCTGCTTGTCATGTAGGTCTTCCAACCTCCTGTCCATAATTATTCCAGTTTTTAAGAAAGGAGCAAGAACTGACCCTCGATGTTGTAGACCTATATCCCTTGTAGATTCCATGGTCAAAGATATGGGGAAAGTGATTCTCTCCAGGTTAATATCCTGGCAGAAGCAAAATAACATCATCTCAAATCTCCAGTAAAGGTTCGGTCAGGGAAAGGCACCTTAGACCAATGTCTAAATGTTCTACTGATCATTGGGAAATACACAGTAATCAAAGGAGGCATGTTACACCTTGCCTTCAAGGATTTAACATCAGCGTTTGATAGATTTAACAGATTGAAACTATGGCTTCCTATTAATATGGGAGTGAACCTTTGTCAACTTTTTGAATGAGTTACATTTAGATCTTTAGGCAATTGTGAGGTACAATCAGATTGGGAGTCTTTCTTCACCCATGAGATTTCTTAGTGGGGTAAGACAAATCTGTATCTTAGCCCCAATACTGTTTAAAATGCATATTAATAATTTAGGACCAATGTTATGTTTAGCTTGCAGAGACATCCCTGGGCTGGTACACAGTTAATCCCAGCACTTTTATATGCGGACAATGCCATTTAGCTAGCTACAAAAGATGTGGAGCTACAGCATGTTTGTAAAGGTTTTGTAGATTTTATGAACACTCTAGATCTGAGCACTAATTACACAAAATCCTATATCGTGGACATGGGCCCCAAAAACAAAATTGGAAATCTTTTGGGGAAGGTATAGAAATGACCAGGGTTAATGCCTTTTTAATTCTGGGGTGGGGAATTTCCAATGAAGGGGCTCTTGGGCCCCGTTAATGAGAGCTACAATTAATTCAATGGCTAGAGCCATAGTGGCTGATTTTGACTTTGCAAGTAGACTGGGTGCTAAACCTGTTCAGGCACTTGTTAAAGTTTACCAATCAAAATGTATCTGCATAGCCAATATGGGTGATATATGTTGGGATATAAGGAGTCCACTTAGCTACAGACAGTAAAAAAAAAAAAAGAAATTCAGACAGCTGCTGTCAGTTCCACAATCAACAGCTTCCTTTATAGTTCAAGAAGGTCTTAGTGTTGAACATACCTCACATCTATTGGCACTTTGCCACTATTAAGGAGGATTAGGATCTGGAATAACCCTGACCTTTAACTAAACCTGATCATTATAAAAGATGGTTTGTCTTTTGGAGAACGGTAATAGTATCACATCGCTCTGCTACATTAAGTCTACAGTGGTAAAGGTGGGACGTTCAGAATTGTCTGGGTCCCCAAAAGGATGACAAGGAAGGATTTGGGCTTGTTCAAGAAACATTTCCTCTCCATAATGCAGACTGAGAGAGAAGCTAAAGAGTTCCGTAAATCTTCAGTTTGTGCATATATTTTATAACAGTCTTGTCCTGTCCCTCACTAGCGCCTTACCTAGCAGTGGTCACAATTCCTCAGCATCCTTTCCTCCTAACAACATTCAGGTTAAATCTTTTGCATTGGTTGCTTGTGGAACTGCAGGGGTGGAATAATGTTGAAAATTTGGGGCTCTGTAGTTGTGACAGTTTTTCAGTCCGAGACACCATGCATTTTGTCATGTTTTGTGATAATTATTGTTTATTAAGACAGCGATACATATTACCACTTTTAGGAGGGAATTCCTCTTTATAAGTAAGACCTGCCCTAATATACCTACAGATGCTGTTGTGTGCATTAGTATGTTTTAATGTAGCTACCTTTTCAGAAGGGGCTGTCACACCCAGACAGAGATGACTTGCACTGGGCTCAGGTCTTGTAATAAATTGATTCTTTTTGGTTTAGGTCGTGTATTATTTCCATGGAGAAAATGAACTGGATTTTTATCCTTTTTATTTGTTTTCAGCAATGCAATTTTACTGATACACTGGAAGCATTTTGTAACAGTATTGGGGATCATGTATTATTAATATTGTTTGAGTCTTTCATGGTTTTTAATTAAACAAATAAAGAATATATGACCGATCTGAGCACTAATTACACAAAATCCGATATCGTGGACATGGGCCCCAAAAACAAAATTGGAAATCTTTGGGGGAAGGTATAGAAATGACCAGGGTTAATGCTTTTTCATTTCTGGGGTGGGAAATTTCCAATGAAGGGGCTCTTGTGCCCAGTTAATGAGAGCTACAATTAATACAATGGCTAGAGCCATAGTGGCTGATTTTGACTTTGCAAGTAGACTGGGTGCTAAACCTGTGCAGGCACTTGTTAAAGTTTACCAATCAAAATGTATCTGCATAGCCAATAAGGGTGATATATATTGGGATATAAGGAGTCCACTTAGCTACAGACAGTAAAAATAAAAAAAGAAATTCAGACAGCTGCTGTCAGTTCCACAATCAACAGCTTCCTGTATAGTTCATGAAGGTCTAGGTGTTGAGTATACCTCACATCTATTGGCACTTTGCCACTATTGGGGAGGATTAGGATCTGGAATAACCCTGACCTTTAACTAAACCTAATAATTATAAAAGATGGTTTGTCTTTTGGAGAACGGTAATAGTATCACATCACTCTGCTACATTAAGTCTACAGTGGTAAAGGTGGGACATTCAGAATTATCTAGGTCCCCAAAAGGATAACAAGGAAGGATTTGGGCTTGTTCAAGAAACATTTCCTCTCTATGGTGCAGTCTGAGAGAGAAGCTAAAGAGCTCCGTAAATCTTTAGTTTGTGCATATATTTTATAACAGTTTTGTCCTGTCCCTCACTAGCGCCTTACCTAGCAGTGGTCACAATTCCTCAGCATCCTTTCCTCCTAACAAGATTTAGGTTAAATCTTTTGCATTGGTTGCTTGTGGAACTGCACGGGTGGAATAATGTTGAAAATTTGGGGCTCTGTAGTTGTCACAGTTTTTCAGTCCAAGACACCATGCATTTTGTTATGTTTTGTGATAATTATTGTTTACTAAGACAGCGATACATATTACCACTTTTAGGAGGGAAATCCTCTTTACAAGTAAGACCTGCCCTAATATATCTACAGATGGTGTTGTGTGCATTAGTATGTTTTAATGTAGCTACCTTTTCAGTAGGTGCTGTCACATCCAGAAAGAGATGACTTGCACTAGGCTCAGGTCTTGTGATAATTTGATTCTTTGTGGTTTAGGTCGTGTATTATTTCTATAGAGAACATGAATTGGAGTTTTTAACCTTTTATTTTGTTTTCAACAATGCAATTTTACTGATACACTGGAAGTATTTTGTAACAGTATTGGGTATCATGTATTATTAATATTGTTTGTGTCTTTTATGGTTTTTAAATAAACAAATAAAGAATATATGACCGACTGACTGATTTTGTTTACTGTTATCATAAACATGATTGAGAAATTGGGTTGTTGTTGAGGAGAGAGGGAAACCCTAATCGAACACCAGTGACAATTGTTCTCAGAGTAAACCATTAAAGTCACCAAACTAACCTATACTTAACACTCTGGTAGCTTGGCACAAAAGCAGTCAGGGTTAATTCAGAGGGAGTATTCAAAGTATTTATGCAGTGCATAATAGTAATACAGTGAAAAACACAACACAAGAACAATGCCACACCAATTCAGTAAAAAGAGCAAAATTGAATACATTATTTAGCACCAAAATGACAAAAGGCTATTTAGTAGAACCTGAGATATGAAATTCTGAAGGTTTATGTAAAAATAGTGCTTAAAGTACAAAGTGCCAACTATGGTTATCTGACTGCACTGGGAAGAAGTCACAAGTTGAGGCCGACTGTGATGGAGCATGGGAAGGATACCGGCACCAGGTTAGGCCCCCTGAGAATTGCACCTTATGTCCTTCATGTGGGGTGTTGCAGTGTGCATCGTTGGTTGAAATAAGAGATGCAGGGGTCTGCATCGAGTTGTGTCAAGCAGTGTTGGTTCTGGTGAGGAGCTGAGAGGACTACGTCAGGTTGTGTCATACAGTGTCGGTTCTGATTGGGACAACAGTTGGGCCGGCAGAGCACCTTCATATCCAAATCCAAGGGTCCAGGACTGGGGAGGCACCACTTGGGGGATTAGGACTCACCACAGGTCGAGTCCAGGTGCAGGGTTCAAGGGTGTTGGAGCTTGTTGTGTCCCTGTAGCTCAGAACAGGCGGCCTGCCAACCTGCCCTTGTAGGCACTCTTTTGGTCCTGTGTTTTAAGTGCAGGTCCAGTCCTTCTTCCTCAGACAGATGGGCAGCTGAGTAGTCGCTCTTGCAGGCATAACAGCAAGGAAGCAGGGCAGCTGAGCAACCCTTCTTGCAGCAGAGCAGGATGGCAGCAGAACAGTCCTTTTTCTGAGTCTTAAACAGGCCCAGAAGTCATCTTAAGAGTGGGTCTGAGAGTCCTCTTTTTATACCTGGTGCCCACTTTTAAGTGGGAGAAGTTTCTGGAGTTCCCTATACAGAGGTGGCTGCAATGTTCTATTCCCTGGTCCCATTCTGTCTGGTGGGAAAATAGGTTATTGTGAAGTCCTTTGTGTGTGAGCTGGGCCAGTGCCTTTGAAATGCAAGTGAAGTAGGTGACAGCTCCATCCCCTATCCTGCCAGAGGTGGCCCATCCTCCCAGCAACCAGATCCTTTATTGCGATACTGTCTGGGAGGAATACACAAAGGTCAACTGTCAACTACACATAGTCATGTGACACAAGAACAGGCTTCAGGCACCAAATGGTTAGAACAAGAAGTTGGCAACTTTCTAAAAGTGGTATTTTCAGGACTGTGACGTAAAATATGACTTTACCATTAAAAACGGTTTTGAATTACAATTCATCAGACACCAAACATGAATTTCCTATCTGCTCCCACTAGTAAAAAACTGATTTGTGAGTTTTTCACTACCAGGACATGTAAAAAGTAAAAGTACATGTTCAACTTTTTAAAACAAATGCACCCCACCCTGTGGGTAGCTGAAGGTCTGCGCTAGTGGAGACTTATATTATTTAAAAAGGAAGGCTTAGGCCTAGATAAAGGTTTATCTTGCCAAGTCAAAATGGCAGTTTACAACTGCACACAGAGGTGGCAATGGAAGACCTGAGACATGTTTAAAAAGGCTACTTTAGTGGAATGCGCAATACGTGCTGCAGACCCACTAGCATTACCACCCCCTTTTGTACCGCTTTTGGCCGCAATAAGTGTGGCAGGGTATGCTCAGACGTGAGTCCCTTGCTCACTTTGCCACTGGATTCAAGCAAGCCGGGCTGAAGACGGCTGGAATGCCAGAAACCGGTCCTCGAAGCTTGTTTCCGGTCCAGGGAAGGCATGGCTTGGCAGTTCGGGCTGGACTGTTCCCATGAGGCACAGGGTCAGACTGATTTGCATATAGCCATGTCTGAACTGGGGTGGCAGAGTGGGCTAAAGAACGGTGATGGATTAAACCCAGATCTTTTGACTGGGTGTGAGTGTTTGATTGATTCAGATGCTCCGTCCATTACCACTCCCTTTTGTACCGCTTTTGGCCGCAATAAGTGTGGCAGGGTATGCTCAGACGTGAGTCCCTTGCTCACTTTGCCACTGGATTCAAGCAAGCCGGGCTGAAGATGGCTGGAATGCCTGAAACCGGTCCTCGAAGCTTGTTTCCGGTCCAGGGAAGGCATGGCTTGGCAGTTCGGGCTGGACTGTTCCCATGAGGCACAGGGTCAGACTGATTTGCATATAGCCATGTCTGAACTGGGGTGGCAGAGTGGGCTAAAGAACGGTGATGGATTAAACCCAGATCTTTTGACTGGGTGTGAGTGTTTGATTGATTCAGATGCTCCGTCCATTACCACCCCCTTTTGTACCGCAGACCCACTAGTGGCATTTAATTTATAGGCCTTGGATACCCATAGTACCACTTTACTAGGGACTTATAAGTATATTAAATGTGCCAATTGGGTGTAAGCCAATTATACCATGTTTAAAGGTGAGAGCATAAGTACTTTAACACTGGTAGCAGTGGTACAGTGTGCAGAGTCCTACAGCCGACAAACATAGGTTCAGAAAATAGGAGGAGTGAAGCCAACATGCTTGGGGGTGACCCTACAGAGAGGGCTGAGTGCAACAATGATGTATGGCATACCCTGTAATTATGTACTAAAGATAAGCCATGTCAGAAATATGGCAATTAATTTGGGAGAGAGGGCCTCCTTCCAACTCAATAAATATGCCCTGGTTAGGTCAAAACACGTTTATGAGAAAATCTCTGCTCAACCTCTTGCAGCCCTTCCACAAGAAGAAGGCAATCCCCAGAGATGTATGTGCTATGTTTAAGAAGTATCAACAATTGTAAAGTAAAGAAGATAACACAATGAAATTCCCAATCCTTTTTACTAAAATAGAAAAAAATATTATTGAGCAAAAAGGCAGCAAGATCATCAAAAAAGGTTAAGGGAAACCAGAGATATGAAGTTTTAGGCCAACAATCACCATGAAAAAATAAAGTAGCAATCACACGTCAATGTTTGTGGTTGACTGAGACTTGGGCACGATTTTAGGCCGACCTCAATGGATTAGATTCTCAAAGTGTGTTGGACAAGGATGTGTTATTGTGACACACATTTTGCTCCCCAAGTGTAAAGAGTTGTAATACAATACTATGAATCACGAGCCTTCAGCGAGTGATCGGATTTTGATTCCGTTGTTGCAAAAATCAAATGTACTGCCACCGCGACCATATTGTGTCATTTTTTGTACCTTAATACATGCCATGGTGAGACAAATGTGGGATGATCTTATAATCCTTTTGTTCCCCACGTTTCGCAAAACGAATTATGTGTCTGCATGGCAACCACTTTATAAGACTCGCAAGTCCTATGAAGTTTTCTATTATTTACTGTTTTGAAATATCATATATAATGTTAACCGCGTTCTTCCGAATTCTTAGTGCGTCTTCGCATATACTGCCAACATCAACAATGTGTTCTGTGTACCCTAGACACACACCATGGTGAGACAATTGTGGGATGATGGCATAGACTTTTTTTCCCCACGTGTCCCAATAAGAATCTTGGGTCTGCATGCTAACTATTTTACAAGATTCACAAGTACTCGTGTAGTTTGCTAATTTCCATTGTTTCGCAATGCCACTTGTAATGTTTACCGTGGCTTCCCACATTCTTAGTAAGTCTATACTGGGTTTCCTTTTCCCTCGACCAGGTGAGGGCCCTCCCACATGACATGCAGGGCTTTCTCCCGCTTGATTCCGTGGGAGCAGCACTCAGCTGCTGCTTACCCGAGCGTGGCGCGTGTACGCTTTCCGGCCGACTGAGCCGGTATTTAAACGGTGTTGAGTTCAGTGTTCCAAATACATTCCTGAGAAACGGACACACATCTGAACAGAAGGTATGTCTATCGTCCCCTGTCCTGGTGTCTCAGAGTTTGGTTGAACTTGAAGTCTAGTTTGCTGCAGTGGAGGTTTATTATTAATTTGTCCTTGCATGTCCCATTTTAGATTTTTAGAGCATTTGACTTTTGCAAGCCCACGATTACGAAAATATTGAATTTACATAGAAACGACTGAAGAAGTAAGTGCAAAGTTCTTGGTTATGGGGACCATTGTAGATCAATTTGTATTGACATTTTCAGGTGCCTCACTTACCCTCACACTTGCACATTGCTGCACTTATCCTTCCCTTCCCGTTGGGGCACCTTTTGCTTAAAAATTGTATATAACACATGATTTCTGTGAACATGAGTCTCCATACTTCACATGATTAAATATGTGTAATATACTGAAAACTGTTTCGAAATAATTTAACAAGTAGTGTTATTGTGAGTTTTTTCATTAATATTGTTTCCACTTGGGATATTTTCTCCTGTACAGCATACATAATTCAAGCAGTGCCTCTAAGTTAACTTTTCTAATAAAAGAGAGGGACCCCAGCAACCAAAGGGGTAGGGTACCAGGGAAGACAAATGTCAAAACAAAAATTCCCCTTTGGGTGAATTGCTATACCATACAAACTTTCAAGCACACAGCATGATTCAAAATGGAGCAAAGAGGAAAAACTAAAGTTGAACAGATTTATTCAATTCAGTTAAAAACACAATTTTAAAAAAACACAATTTATACAGATAAAAATTATTACTGAAATGGGAAACAAAAAATAAGGAATGCATGGATCCTATTGTCACGAGGAAAGTACAGTAGTCAAAACGTCACACTCTGACATCTATGTCACTTTAACCGTCAGGGTTGTTACTTCGTAGACTTAACGTATTTCAACTCAAAAAAATGCATTGACGCGTTTCGGTGGGCACATATTTTAAGAGCCAGCACCTTCTTCAGGAGTATAATATTTGAATCCCACAGTATATATAGTGTATCTTATTTCAGGATCACACAGGACCTCACTCTCCAAACTGTCAAATGCGAAGCCACTTGATGGCTTAGTTTCAACAGTGTTTTCATATATTTGTATCCACGATTACTGTAAATCGTCGGTCATCATTTCAATCATCGAGACTACTGTAGTTTAATTTTAAAAACGGTCAATAAATGGAGACCATATATCCAAGTTGCAAAGGGCCGTACGCCTCAAGTAGTAAGCAATGTTGCGGGTTACGTCGTAATCCCAGCCGGCTAACACGCACAGCTGCCAAGAGTCTTCTTGATGTCGGAAGTGCGACTGGTCAGGGCGTGCGCCTCAAATGCTCTGTCCAGGAGAGACCATTTCCCATTTCTGTAATCATTTTTATACTGTGATTTTTATGTGTACAAATTGTGTTTTTTATAAATTGTGTTTTTAACTTAATTGAATAAATCTGTTCAACTTTAGTTTTTCCTCTTTGCTCCATTTTGAATCATGCTGTGTGCTTGAAAGTTTGTATGGTTTAGCAATTCACCCAAAGGGGAAATTTTGTTTTGACATGTGCCTCTAAGTTAAGCCTGACTGCTTTTGCGATAAGCTACCAGAGGGTTAACAACAAGTTAATTTAGTGACTTTTGTAGTTCACCATGACACAGAAAGTGGCTGTTGACTGAGGAGGGTCTCCACCCCTCTCAACCAATAAACACATTTCTTACAGTGAGGTTAAAGAACCAAAATAGTTAGTTGAGCGCTTATCATAACAGAAAGAAAAATAGATATAACACTATCCATGGGGTGTCTGTCTGAACTGATAGAGACTGAAGTGGCCAAGAGCCCTTTAACAAAGGAGGAGAAAGAAAAAGAAAGAATTTGTATTTATGTCTTTTCTGCAATAATTGAGGACATTCTGTGAAGAGTAGCACCAGGAACCAACTCCATATGCAAAGCAATAGATGCTACCACAGAGCAGCAAGACAACAAACACATTCAGAGGTGGAGAAAATCACATCATCGAGCATCACACCATCATTGACCTACCACTGTTTATCTAATGTGGCTCATACCAATAACAATAATCTGACAACTCCTGTGTTTTAGTGGTGCCAGACTGACAATTAATCTATGTTTATACCTTATTAAATTCTGTTATCACCAGTAATTCCTTTGAAATTGAATATGCTTGTTTGTTAGAGATTCTTCCGTTCTGAAGAATTTACCGGTAGCAGCTGGATCTATTAATGAAAACGTGTTGCCCTCAGGGCCTATGGCATCCAAAGGTTACCATGACTACAACAAGAGGGCACACTTATCATGCGTGTTTTTATTTAATGTTCCTTGGTATTGGATAATCTTGGCATGCTTTGGTTGTAGAGCCATAACCACCCATCAATGAACTGAAAGGAGGGCGTCATAGCTTGGGAATCAAAATGCTATATTCACCAATAAAAAGGCAAATGGTCTATTACCACATAGGGATGATGACTGTCAAACTGGCTTGCAGCAAGCAACTCCTTTTTTGTAGTAGAATATGTTTATTGACAGGAAAAGGGAACACACTAGGCCTGGGAGGAGTTTGTGGATTTGTGCTGTGCGGAACTTGGCAAAGTGCCTAAAAGGTCTTCCACGTATGCAAAGTTCTGCGAATGGCAGAGTCTGGTACTTAGCACAGTTCACGCTGATTTTTAGCACCAAGAGTTTCTACCGCACTGTAAAATCAGCTCAAATGGCATCATGTGGAGCGCCCGAGGGCGCTGTTTCTTTCTGATGCTCGAGGAGATTTTCTACTTGAGCAACAGCTTCCTCAACATGAGCAGCAGCTTCCTTAACAAGAGTGTAAACTTTCTCAATGAAATCGGTAACGACCTACCGTGACTGGCCACATTCAGAAATCTCACCAGGAAGTGATCTTGTGCATGATTTCTCTCACTGGTGCTCGCCAACATAATGTTGGCAACCCATGTGAGAAAAAAAACTCCACTCTGTCTCTCAGAGTTTTTCAGAATTCCACACGGAGCGTGGAGTAGGCAAAACACTGCGAACTCAGCTAGCAGAGTGGAATTCTTCGGCCACTCCTAGAACACACATCTCAAGGCCTGTTTCAAGGAAAATCTGGCTAAAGGGTTGATTTGCCAATGAAAATTACCAGTGTTATCCTTTTTTCCCAAGAAAAGAGGGGCGATTGCACTTGCATTGCTCATTAAGCCATCAGTAACTTACTTATAAAAATCAATGCTCATTGTCATTGATCTCACTACTTTTAGACTAGGCGAAAGAAGGCACCATTTCATCAAAACTGAATATACACAGGACATTACATATTGTATAAGTCTGAAAGGGAGATGAGTAGAAGACCATATTTTCTCTATGAGCATCAACGTATGCCTGTCAGACTCTGGGCCTGATTTAGATCTTGGTGGGACTTCCGTTGGCGGGTACAAGTACTCCGTTGAGCTAACAGAGTCCCGCCTGCTGTATTTTGATGTGGGCAAGCTGAACTGCTGTCTGCATCAACATACTGTTTACTGTTGTGTAAGCATTGGACCTTTGTCAACGTGGTGGACTGCTCTGCTGGTGAACAGTAGTCTGTCGTCATCAGGCTGACGGGTTTGCACCGAGCCTATTTAGAGTTCCCATTGTGCTGGCATTATCGTTGCGGTGGATTCCTGATGGACTGGGTTCCTGGTGGTATGGAGACTGGTAAGTACAACTTATTAATGTGACACTACACATATATGTTGTGTGTGCTTCAAAATATATGTAGGTAATAATACTAATAAGGTGTATGTCCCTTTTTTATATATAGCAAAGCACTCAAACAGCATGCACACACTATTGAAAATACACCCACAGGCACAACAATCACAACACCCACAATCACCACAATAAATAAATATTTTTTTAAATATCAATACAGGTGTGTCCATTTTACTTTGATATGTCATGAAACGAACACTACTGCATTATACATTAGAAAAAGTTGTATATAAGAGCAATATATACATACACAGGGCTAAGGCAACTGTCAACACACGATTCATAGTAAGACAAGTTTAACAGAAGCTTACCTTAGATCCCAGTGACAACTGAGCTGACTAGTGTCATGGTCAAGTAGAAGCAGCAAATGAGGGACCTGGACAATGGGGTTCAAGATGGAAACAGAAGTGGGAAACAAAAAGGTAGGTTTCTACCTCATATCCTTCAATTATGCCAAGTTAAGTATGAGATTTCCCCTCCACCGTTTCCTTGATGAAAGGAACATTTTGATTATCCCTGCAGCAATCTTGGCTGGACTACTGCTGACAGCTGCTTCTGCCTCTGATGCTGTTGACGCAGGTGAAAACTCCTGGCGGAGTCGGGCCACTCGGACGGTCTTTTATCCATAGACCTGCCAACATCTAACTAGAGCAGACAGACCACCAAGTAGGAGGGCGGTGAAACCATTAAAAGAGTGATGGCTGGATCTAAATCAGGCCCTCTGTAACTTACAGTCACTTTACGGTTTTCCTAAGTAAGGTCCTGCTAGACTTCTTTAATACTTGCCTAGTGGTCTATAGTGACAATATACTTAATTACCTTAACTCTATGCCCTGAGAATGTGCAATAAGTGAGAACTGTATTACAAAACTGAGAGAGAATTGTTTTTAATTTGGAAAATGTATTTTTATGCAGACTCAGTGGAATTCATTACATTCCCACAAGGATTTGTCCCGAGAACGTCGATTAAATAACTCAGGGGAAGCAACCGGGTCTGTGAAAGAAGTGGGGACTTTGTGAATTTCCCCTGGTGGATCATTGAAAAAGTCTCCATACCTGTAAACTGGATTATTTAATGCTCATGAAAGGACACACTCTTTCAGTGGTCAGCTGAAGCAGATGCAGCCTTCCAAGTCCTTCCATTGGTCAAATCCAAAAACAGACCCAAAGAACTCTACAACATATCAGACAACAAACAACAAAGCCCCTGCCCTCAACCCTACAGGCTTCCAAAGAACTCTGTGACAACTTCGCCAACTTCTTCAACGATAAAGTCCTGAAAATCGAACTATCTCTAGACATCAACAACCCACACCTCCAGAAGAGCCACTCGGCCACCCCAGTGGCACTCCCATCCGACTCCTTTCCCTCCCCCTGGCTAAGCTTTCCCCCCCGTCCAGGAAACTGAGATAATCGCGCTGATCTCGACCTCCAAACCATCAGCACACATTTCAGACCCCATTTCCCCATCTTTAATCAAAAAAATGAAGCTTACCTTAGCGCCCATCTGGGGAAGAATCATAAACAGCTCCTTACAAAGCGGTGTGGTCCCCGATTGTCTAAAAATGGGACAAGTCACTCCTCTACTGAAAAAACCCGGTCTCGACTCAACTGACTTGAACAATTTCAGACCGATATCCAACCTCCCTTTACTCTCGAAAACACTTGAACGGTGTGTACTCCTGCAACTGACGCAACATCTGGACAACATCAATCTCCTGGACCCCCTCCAATCCGGCTTCAGACAAGGCCGCAGCACAGAAACCGCGATGCTGAACATCATAGACGACATCCATGGATCTCTTGACGCTGACAAGTGCTGCCTCCTCATACTCCTTGATCTCTCAGCAGCGTTCGACACGGTGGACCACAAGCTCCTCATCATGACTCTTCAAGAAAGAGCCGGCCTTGGCGAGGTAGTTCTCAAGTGGTTTTCCTCCTTTTTATATAACCGTTCGCAAGTAATAAAAATCAAGAACTTCACCTCCGATACCCAGCAAGTCAACAAGGGTGTCCCTCAAGAATCAGTGCTCTCCCCCCAGCTCTTTAACATCTACATGGAACCACTCGCCAAGCTACTCAGGAACGCCAACATCCACTTCCACCTCTACGCGGATGACACGCAGATTTACCTGGAAACCTCCTCTCTCAAAGACATTCACAGACTCAACGATGTCCTAAATGAAGTTCAAGACTGGCTGACAAAGAATCACCTGAAACTCAACCCCGACAAGACAGAAACACTCCTCATCTCAAACAAAGTAGATAACCCTCAAATTACAGAGTGGCTAAAGTCGATCGATGCTCTCAAAGGTAACCTCACACTAGCCGACTCCGTTAAATCCCTGGGCTTCACCCTAGACCCCAAACTAACCCTGACAAACCACATTAAGAACTCGGCGAAAAGCGCATTCTTCAACCTCAGACTTTTGAACAAAATTAAACCTTACATTCCCAACAAGGACCTCAAACTAGCCACACAATCTCTAGTTCTATCAAGACTGGATTATGGGAACTCAATCCTAACAGGCATCCCCAAATCGCACCTGGCACCACTAAAAACAACACTTCACGCGGCAGCGAGAATGATCACAGGCTGCAAAAAATCTGACCACATCTCCCCGGCACTCAAAGAACTCGAATGGCTCCCTGCGGAAATGCGAAGTACCTTCAGAACGGCCTGCCTAACCCACAAGGCCCTCCACACCGGCAAACCGGAATACCTGGCTAACAAGCTCAAAAAAGGAGGCCAAGCCAGAAATTTGAGAAGCTCTAACTCCCTGCTGCTCATCCTACCAAAAACCAGAAGGAAGAGAACTGCGGACTGCTCTTTCTCAGGAAATGCCCCCAAAATATGGAACGCCATCCCCCCGCACATCAGAACTCTACCATCCTATGCAGAATTCAAGAGCCAACTCAAATCCTTGTGCCTTATCCGCTCCCTCGGTTGTGGATAACTTGGAGCTGCAAACGTCCCAGAATCCATGCGGTAATGTTGATTCCTGTACCAAGAAGCCCCGTTGTCCGAACTTTTCTTCTTTCCAAATTGTCACTCGCTGATTGCTTTTATTGGGTTTGTTTCATGTTGTTCTCTTTGTCATTCCCTCTATTGTAAAGCGCTCTGATACCTTCGGGTCTTGTTAGCGCTATAGAAAACTTCTAAATAAAAATAATAAAATAAGTGCTAAAAAAAGGTTTATGGCAACACCTGTAACTTCGGTACCTTGACCCTATCTTAACACTCGTAGTGGAAGCTGATGCTTTGCAAGTGTTTTTGGGTGGTGGTTTATCTCACAAAGATTTAGATATTGGCTAATTCCATCCAACGGCATTTCTTGTAAGGTAATACCCAGGAATGTAATCATGCAGTGGCTGACTGAGAACTTCTGGTTGTTAAGGTTACATTTAAGAAGTGGCAACATTATCTCCTAAGAACACAAAACACATTAATTATTTAGATTTACCACAGAATAGTACACTTTTCATGAATCAACAATGATTCTGTTAGCAAAGCAACTGAGCTGGGCACAGTTCTAGACTTAGTATGATTTTGTAATACAGGAGAAGTCAGGAGAAAGAATGGCAACACAGACATTTTGTTAGAGTAAGGATTTACCAAATATAGTTCAAAGCTTTCCCATAACCAATGTGAATCATTCCTAATGAAAAGATCGTATCCGCTGACTAAATCCTTCTAGGGGACCTCAACTTCCACCTGGAGAACAACAACGATAACAACACCACCACCCTGCTAGACAACCTCGCCAACCTCGGACTCAAGCAACTGGTGAACACCCCCACCCACTACGCCGGACACACGCTTGACCCAGTCTTCTCCTCCAGCAAGTACATCTCCTTCAGCCACTCCACCAGACTCCACTGGACAGACCACAGCTGCGTCCACTTCAGCTTCAGAAGGACCACGACTCACCACCACCCGCAACAGGTTCCCCGCAGGAGCTGGAACAAGATCACCACCGACCAGCTCACCACATCACTGAACCAGAACCCTCCCGCCAGATCAACAGACCCCAACCAAGCAGCCAACAACCTCACACAGTGGATCACCAACTGCGCTGACGACCTCGCACCCCTGAAAAACCAACCAAGCAGGCCCGGCAGCAAGAAAACCTCCTGGTTCAACGACGACCTCAAGAACTCCAAGAAGAACTGCCGTACCCTCGAGAAAGCCTGGCGAAAAAACCCGACTACAGACAACATGACCGCCCTCAAGCACGCCACCCGCAAACACCACCGGCTGATCCACACCACCAAGAAAACAGAATTCAAGGATCGACTAGACAACAATGCACACAACAGCAAGGAACTCTTCAGCATCGTCAAAGAGCTCTCCAACCCAGGCGCCGGAAACAACGACATCACTCCCTCACAAGACCTCTGCGACTCACTCGCCTCGTTCTTCCACAGCAAGATCGCAGACATACACAACAGCTTCGGCGCATGGACCACGCACGCAACCACAGAACCAACGCCCCCCACCACCACCCTCCGCGCCTGGACCCCGGTCAGCACCGAAGACACCATCCGCATGATGAACACCATCCACTCCGGATCGCCAACCGACCCATGCCCCCACCACGTCTTCAACAAGGCCGACTCCGTCATCGCACCCCAACTCCGGGACATCATCAACTGCTCCTTCAACACCGCCACCTTCCCGGAGAGCTGGAAGCATGCCGAACTCAGCGCCCTCCTGAAGAAACCATCAGCAGACCCCACGACCTCAAGAACTACCCCCCCATCTCGCACCTCCCGTTTCCTGCCAAAGTCATCGAGAAGACCGTCAACAGACAGCTTGCCGCCTTCCTCGAGACGAACGGACCCCTCGACCACTCGCAGTCCGGCTTCCGAGCCAACCATAGCACCGAGACCGCCCTCATCGCAGCCACTGACGACATCCGAGCCCTGTTCGACAACGGGGAAACAGCGGCCCTCATCCTCCTCGACCTCTCTGCAGCGTTCGATACTGTCTGCCATCGCACCCTAGTACAACGCCTCAACAACATCGGAATCCAAGAGAAGGCACTGGAGTGGATCATCTCGTTCCTCGCCGGAAGAACCCAGAGAGTCCGCCTCCCCCGTTCAGATCCAAGGACACCGAAGTCATCTGCGGCGTACCACAAGGATCATCACTCAGCCCCACCCTCTTCAACGTCTACATGAGCCCCCTCGCAGCCATCGCACGCCAACACAACCTCAACATCATTTCCTAAGCCGACGACACCCAGCTGATCCTCTCCCTCACCAACGACCCAGCCACCGCCAGAACCAACCTACACAAAGGGATGAAAGACGTAGCCGAGTGGATGATGAACAACAGCCTGAAACTGAACTCAGACAAGACGGAAGTCCTCATCCTTGGATCATCACCCTCTGCCTGGGACGACTCCTGGTGGCCCCCTGCCCTGGGCAGCGCACCCAAACCAACGGAACACGCAAGCAACCTGGGCTTCATCCTGGACTCCTCCCTCTCGATGACCAGACAAGTCAACGCCGTCTCATCATCATGTTTCAACATCTTACGCATGCTCCGAAAGATCTTCCGATGGATCCCCACTGAAACCAGGAAGACGGTCACCCGGGCACTCGTCACCAGCCGACTGGACTACGGAAACACCCTCTACACCGGAACCACAGCCAAACTGCAGAAAAGACTCCAACGCATCCAGAACGCCTCCGCACGACTAATCCTTGACATCCCCCGACACAGCCACATCTCCGGACACCTGAGAGACCTGCACTGGCTCCCCGTCAGCAAGAGAATCACGTTCCGACTCCTCACCCACGCACACAAGGCCCTCCACGTCCTGGGCCCCATGTACCTCAACAACCGCCTGACCTTCTACACTCCCACCCGCCAGCTACGATCGACCAGCCACGCCCTCGCCGCCGTTCCACGCATTCGAAGAGCCACCATGGGAGGAAGATCCTTCTCCTACCTGGCAGCCAAGACTTGGAACTCCCTCCCCATCCACCTCCGTCTTACCCAAGACCACCTCTCCTTCAGGAAGCAACTCAAGACCTGGCTGTTCGAGCAGTAGCGGACCCCTCTCCCCTAAGCGCCTTGAGACCCTCCGGGTGAGTAGCGCGCTATACAAATTTCTTGATTGATTGATTGATTATCCTCTTGTTTCTGACTGGAGTATGTGATGAACGTGCCAAAATTGATAACACAGAACTCAGAAAAGGTAGAAAGGGTCAATATTTGACGATTATGGATGATACTCTGTTCTCAAAAACTACAAAATGATAAAGCTAGCAAAGTAATAGTGCCATACTTCCCCACTGGCAGGAAATCAAGGAGATTGAAAGACTACCCGACTAGTGAAAAGTTTTTTTAGGGGGGCCAACAATGGGGCAGGAAAGGTCACTTTAAATGTGTAGATTTACTCCATAAAAATCTATTACTGGACATAGGTGTATACTCCGAAAAGGTTAAAGCTATATACAGATCCTTCCCTCAAGACAATGTCAACAGCACTGACTTTTACACAGTTGTGAATAGCCATCCCATGTTGCCTCTGCTGGTTGAGTTTAAAACTGTGACCTGTGAACAAGTATCAGGAGCCATAGCTAAGATCAAATCAGGCTCTCCAGCAGATCCTCTTCCACCCCGCTTTTTCATGAATTAGCACCCATGTTAATATTAAATCTAACAAAGATTTTTAATATGCCATTATACCAAGCGATGGTGCTGACAAGATGGAAAACAGCTCAAGTTTGATCCATCCTGAAAAAGCCAGCCTTAGATCCCAGAGAACCAGGCAACTACCGTCCCATCTCGCTACTGCCCTATTTCGGGAAGGCGCTTGAATCCTTGGTAAATAAACAACTTACTGTCCATTTAGAAAGTCATGGACTTCTTGATTCATCGTAATCAGGATTTCGGTTGGTGCACAGTACCGAAACGGCAGTATTAGAGATGGTCGATAACATCAGACTGACTGGATAAAAGAGAATCAGCTATGCTGGTTCTTTTGGACCTGTCAGCTGCCTTCGACACCATCTCCCATGACATTTCAGAACATCGGCTCTGGGAGGTGGGAGTCTGAGGGAAAGCTGGTTTAAACACTACCTAAAGGATCGCTCCACTACTGTACACATAGATACCCTGGCCTCATGCAGCAGACCAGTAAGCATAGGAGTTCACATGGGGTCAATCCTGAGCCCTATGCTTTATAATCTCTATAACACCTCTGGCCAGGATAATCAGGTCCCATGGGTTTGAAGCCGTGTCATATGCTGATGACACCCACCTGTTGATCATGTTTGGTCCTGACTCTACAGACACAATGATCCGGTTTAAGACAGAGATAATTCTGTTCGGCAGGGCCGAAGAGTACTGGTCTAACTGCTGGTGGCCTTAGGCATTGGACCCATGCCCGTCCCCAAAACAAGCAGTCTGTAATCTTGGAATAATGATCGACAACAAGCTATCTATGAAAATCATGTCAATCTTGTGTTGGGCACTTGTTATGGGATCTTGCAGAAGCTACGCAAAATCTTTAAATGGCTACCTATCAAAGCCAGGAAGCCTCTGGTCCTGGGCTTAATCATAAGCCTCCTGGACTATGGGAATGCCTTCTTAGCTTCCCTAAATGAAGACCTATTTTCTGAATTGCAAATCCTGCAGAACACTGCGGAGAGACTTATCCTAAATTTACCACGAGATCCCCCTCAGTCCCAAGTCTGAGGTCCCTCCACTGGCTTCCAGTAAGAAAAAGAGGCCACTTTAAAATCCTGTGCCTTACCATGAACGTATCTATGGTACTGGGCCCGGTTATTTAGCAAAAAAGCTGAAAAGAGACCAGCCAGACAGCATGTTATGGTCCTATTCAAAATCTCTTCTCGCCCCACTGCGAGTCCGCACTGTATGAAAAGGGGTACGATCCTTTTCTTTTCTTGCCCGCATCTCTGGAACAAGCTGCCGTTTCATCTTCTCTCTATTGTGGACAACCAGCGCTTTCACAAAGAATTGAAAACGTGCTTGTTTGACCAGAAATAACGCAATTCGGATATGACTATCAGCCTCTGGAATCTCCGCAAGCACCATGAGACCTACCCAGTGATATGTGCTCTCTATAAGATTCTCGGATTTGATTTGACTCCGCCAAAGTAGAGAGAGGAATAGGTCTGCAAAGTTTTGTGGAGATTTGTCAAACAGGCGCAAAGTTATTAGCAACCACAATTCAGAAAAATTCCTATTTCTGAGAATCCTAGAGAATAGACTACTGCGGTACTGCCTCTGGAGTACTGTGGTATATAGATTACATTTAAAAAAAACATTAAAACATTTTAAATGCATAGAAATACCCTATATTTTACAAATATAGTTTACCATAGTGTATTTTCTACTGTTAACTAATTTATTTATGCACTATAGTCTACAAAGTACCGCAGTAATACCTACAAATTACCGCAGTGCTTAAACAATTTTTTTTAAATGCACAGTGCTCACTACGCTGCTGCAAAAAAATATAGAAAGTCATAATTACATTTCACTTTAATAAAGTGGTACTAGGTAGTAAAAAACAATAAAACCTATTACTTACCTATATCCCAGATCATAGCCCAGATCAAAGTGAATCGCCGAACGCGGAACATGACCAAACTGTGCGAAGAACTACATGGCTGTCTTTTACCTTTGGTAAACACAGACATTAACCAATCATATACTGATTTTTCATCCGCATGTACCACAGTATAACACAAACTTACAGCGGTAGACCGTGGCACATTATTTGCCAATGTTTTTTTAAAACGTATACCTTTAACACTACTCACACTATTTACACATACTACCATAAATTACAATTCACTCTTCATAATGTATATTCCAGACACATTACATCTAAATCCTTTCCCACACTTTCAGTCTGCATCTGTTTCAATTACCACACTCCAATCTATGCCACTCCACTCAACGCCACTACACTTTATTCTATCACACTCTACGCCACTCCACTTTACATCACTTCACTGAACCACTCCACTCTATGCTAAACCACTGTATGACACTCCACTCTACTTCACTCCACTCTACTCAACTTCTCTCTTTGTCACTCTACTGTATGCTACTATACGCTATGGCAATCCATTCTATGACACGTCAGTATTCACCACTTCACTGTATGTCCCTCCACTCTATGCTACTCCACTGTATGCCATTTCAATATAAGCAAAGCCAATCTACAACACAATACTCTCTGCTATTCTACTTTATGCCATTCCACTGTACACCACTTCATTGTACTCCACTGCACTGTATGCTATACCAGTGTATGCCACTCACGTATACACCACTCCACTGTATGCACTCCACTATATGCCACCCCACTCTACAACAATCCACTGTATGCTATTACACTCCCCGCCACTCATTTCTACACCACTCTATTCTACACCACTCCTCTGTGTCACAGCACTCCACCCTACTGCAATCTATGATATTCCACTGTATGACACTCCACTCTACGCCACTCTACTCTATGCTACTCCACTATATGCCACTCCACTCTACGTCACTACACTGTACACCAGTCAACTCAACATTATTCGACTCTACAGCACTCCACTGTACGCTACTCTACTGTATGCCACACCACTCTACGCCACTCCTCTCTACACCCCTACATTCTATGTGCTATTCCACTGAACGGCACTCCTGTCTACAACACTCCACAGTATACTATTACACTGTACACCACGACAGTCTACACACTACTACAGTCTACCCCACTACATTCTACCCCACTCCATCCTACATCATTCCACTCTACGGTATTCCACTCTCCACCATCCCACTCTACCTCACTCCAGTCCATGCCACTCCAGTCTACGCTAAAGAGGACCTGGTTTTGGATCAGGCATATCTAGTCTCGGCCCAGGCCTGGGAGGACCATATTTCTTCCAGGGGCAGGACCCAGAATTATTAACTGCATCCCTAGAACAGGCAATAAGTAGACATTTCACTGGGAAGAGATAATAATTTGCCCCTTCCTGCGGGCAAGGCCCTGGGAGCCAATGGAATGTCTGGGGACCTTATTAAATCCCAAGTGGAGTTTTGGGCTCCTCTTCTTACTCTTCATATTAATGCCACCTTCGGTTGCTCTTTGCCTGAGGTGTGGTGTCATTCCGTGATAGTGCCTGTATTCAGGAAGGGGGACAGAAGTGACCCTGCTTACTACAGACCTATCTCGTTAATTGACACGGAGGTGAAAATCATTGGATGGGTTATTCTGAAGCGGCTAGCCCAATTGGCGTACGAGCAGAACATACTGTCCATCCTACAAAGTGGGATAGGTCTAGCTGGGGCACGGTGGAGCAGAATCTTAATTTACATCTTGCAATAAATAAATACACCAGAGCCGAAAGGGGATATTTACACCTTGCCTTCATAGACCTCAGCTCTGTCTTTGACACGGTAATCAGAGATAAGCTTTAGGAAGAGCTGGGGTCCAAGGGGGCATATCATTCACTGGTTTTTATTTTGAAGCACCTTCATCATGGTTTCATGGGTTCTGATAGGTATGGAAGCAACAGGGAATTCACTAAGCACTTTGGTTTAAAAAGGGGTGCCTGGCAAGGCTGCATTTTGGCACCCTTTCTTTTTATTATGTATATTAATGGTTTAGAGAGGGTGCTTTCAGTCCAGGGGGTTAGATGTCCCAAGAGCTTGGGAGAAGATTACTCCCAGCTCTTTTATATGCAGACGATGCAGTTATGATTGCTGGCATTGCCAGAAGTCTTCAGCGGCTACTAGACCTTTTTATTGATTTCATGGACTTTCTGGGACTTTTCACAAATTTTAAGAAATCACATGTTATGATCCTGGGTCCAAAAAATACTAAAAGCTCCGCCTTCATGGTGCAGGGACAGGTTTTAAGAAAGGTAGATAACTTTACTTATCTGGAAATTTTAATAGTGTCAGGTCTTAGCTTGCAACACTTATTAAAATAGAACATTGGGAGCCTTAAGAGGGCTTGCACCAGAGTTAATAACTTCTCCTCCAGGCTGGGTCAGAAGCCATTGACAATCACGCTTGATATCTATGAAGCTAAGTGTATCCCAATTTCCAAGTCTGGCTGTGACATCCGAGGATATGTTAACAGAGCCCTGATTCTGATGGTGGAGACAAATTCCTAAGGGGCCTCCCAATTGTAGGGCAGGGTAAGCCCTCTGAGATTTTACACAAAGAGCTTGGTATGAGCTACATCGCAGATTTTATTCATCTGCGACAGCTCTTAATATGGTTTGCAGTCTGTCAACTAAACCTTAATAGTCTAGTCATTCTGGATTGTTTGAATTTGGAATATATGTCCAATATACTCTTGTTGCACTATTTGAGAGAAAATTGTAAAGCCCTTCGGAGGCCCAAGCTATTTTCTAACCCAGAAAGTATTGTAAAACAAGATGTTGTTTGGCTAAAGCAAGCATTTCATCTCAGGGTAGCAGCCAAGAGGGAAGCCTCTGCCTTGGCCAAACAGACATACCGTCAATTTGTTATGTAAATACTGTTTCTGGGATAGAACCATGTCTTCTTCTTTAAATGACCAACCATCAATGGCATTTATTGACCTATTTCAGCCTTGGCACATTCCATCAGCTGCTTTTGTCTGAGTGCACCTGGTGTAAGAATAAGGATCTACCACCATGTATTTGTGATCATGTCTCCATTTGTGGTATTTTGCGTACTTATATGCCCTATATATAAAACTCTTCGTCATAAGCTTTTAAGACCGCTTTTTTAGCCACACATTTTAGACAGGTCAGACCTACTCTATTATATTTACAGCTCTTAGTGACACCCAAAATTTGCTTTTATGTGTCAGGGTATCTATTGGGGCATTCACCTCTAGATATTAGGCCCGGCCAACCGGTTTCTTTTCCCCAAATAGTTTTTAAACAGATAGACTTGTGTCTTTTTAACCTTCATTTTTAGGAATCAGACTGTGCCCTGAGTCATAAGACGGCTTCCGCCACATCCTAGTTAATGTGGTGACAGCCAATCACATCTCAGTATGAGAACTGTCGGCCTTGCTGGTCCTCCACAGCATGAAATATAAAAAGTTTTTGAGCATTAATTGCTCAAAAGCTACTAAACAGATTTACACTAAATAAAGGAAAACTCTTTCTATACCAAGATCTAGCTTTCTGTCAAATTTGGAGTAAATCTGTTCAGACGCTTGGGCCGTAGCTGTGTCTAAAGTACCTATGGAAACATGTAGCAGGGTTGTTGGAAGTCTTTGATGTCCCTGAGTCTTCAGAACAGTAGGCAACTCAGAAAGCCATTGGAGTCACTTTGGCGCCTCTGGGGGTGTAGTGATACAGGTCCAGTTCGTCTCACTCAAAAGCATGGAGAGCAGCAGGACAGGCACAGCAAAGTAAGACTCCAACAAAGTCAAGCAGAGCCCAACAAAGTTACAGTCCTTGCAGCAGAACAGCAGTCCTTCTTCCTGACGTAATGTCCTATGTTCCAGAAGTGTACTGAGTTGGTGGTGTCAAGGTTCCAGTGCTTATAATAAACACAGAACACCTCGGGTCTAGAAGAGAAAATCAGAAAGTGAGTCAAAAGGACCAACATATGACAAACGCTAAGACACCAGCCTCCCAAAACTAGAGAAGAAATCCCTTCTACCAAGACCCATCATTCACATGGCGTGATGTCTCATCATTTGGATCTGGCCTGCTCCTTTCAAGGCACCCAATCTCAGTAATTGATCGGGAAAGACCTTGGTCGTTGGAAAGACTATAGGATGGCTGGTGGCTCCGCATAATACATTCTGGAACCCAAAGACATACTCAAGGTGGTATAAGAAGAGGGTCAGAGTAGTGTGAAAAAATGTGCAGCGCAAAAGAAATACGAAAAAAGTGTCTAAAAATGACTAAGGGTACTCTATCCCAACTTTATTCTCCAAGTGCCCCTGTCATGATTAAAAAAGGAGTATGTCGACACTTGAAATTTTCAAGATGTCAGACAAAGTGGTAGGTCGACATGTTTCTGCCCTCACCTAGATCTATAAGTATCGGGGCATTCCTCGGGACCAAGCTATAAACAAATAAAGCTGCTGCTCATTACTACAAGTGACAAGATATTATATACAGTGATTAAAGTTGAAAGAAAAAGTTTTTTCTAACAAATACTCCACCGGTATTGTCCAACGTGAACAGTGGTGTAAGTAATTACCGGGAACCTGCAAGAAACAAGGTATGTTCAGATTTAAGATATTCATGCCCACATGTGACTCACTTTCATTAAACTACCTCTGAAACTACCTCTTATCGCTCAGAGGGTGTATGCAAACCCCCTAGTGGTCCCATCGCGATCAAATAAATATCAGCACTTACCCGTATTTGTTGGGTAAGCCACTAGGGGGTTTGCATACACCCTCTGAGCGATAAGAGGTAGTTTAATGAAAGTGAGTCACATGTGGGCATGAATATCTTAAATCTGAACATACCTTGTTTCTTGCAGGTTCCCGGTAATTACTTACACCGCTGTTCACATTGGACAATACCGGTGGAGTATTTGTTAGAAAAAACTTTTTCTTTCAACTTTATTCACTGTATATAATATCTTTTCACTTGTAGTAATGAGCAGCAGCTTTATTTGTTTATAGCTTGGTCCTGAGGAATGCCCCGATACTTATAGATCCACGTGAGGGCAGAAACATGTCGACCTACCACCTTGTCTGACATCTTGAAAATTTCAAGTGTCGACATACTGCTTTTTTAATCATGACAGGGGCACTTGAAGAATAAAGTTGGGATAGAGTACCCTTAGTCATTTTTAGACACTTTTTTCGTATTTCTTTTGCGCTGCACATTTTTTCACACTACTCTGACCCTCTTCTTATACCACCTTGAGTATGTCTTTGGGTTCCAGAATGTATTATGCGGAGCCACCAGCCATCCTATAGTCTTTCCAACGACAAAGGTCCTTCCCGATCAATTACTGAGATTGGGTGCCTTGAAGGAGAAAGCCAGATCCAAATGATGAGACATCACGCCTTGTGAATGATGGGTCTTGGCAGAAGGGATTTCTTCTCTAGTTTTGGGAGGCTGGTGTCTTAGCGTTTGTCATATGTTGGTCCTTTTGACTCACTTTCTGATTTTCTCTTCTAGACCCGAGGTGTTCTGTGTTTATTGTATTGAATTAGGGGAAACACACCTTGCAGGTCTATAAACTGTCCCTGAGACCCACCGATATTTTGTCGTTGTTATATCCAGTGCTTATACCCAATTGTGCCTTTGAAGTGGAGGAGACTTCAAAAAGAGGCCTTTGAAGTACAAAGTGTTGCGTCCACTCGCCTGGTGAACCAAATACTGCTAGAGTGAAGATATTCTTCTCAATCCCCTGTTGGTCAACCCCTAACACTTACCATTTCACGAGTATTGATAGTTTCAAATCCAGGGGAAGAGGGTGTTGGGAAGAGAGAAGAAGGTATGCAACGAGGGATTCACCTTCTTACTTCAGGGTGATGTGAGGTGTCAGGTTCCATCTGTGTCAGTGCATATGGTTAGCCTGCACTCTGTTAGATGATGGATTAATCCTCTATCTATCTATCTATCTATCTATCTATCTATCTATCTATCTATCTATCTATCTATCTATCTATCTATCTATCTATCTATCTATCTATCTATCTATCTATCTGTCTATCCTTCTATCCGTCTATCTGTCTATCTGTCTGTCTGTCTGTCTATCTGTCTATCTATCTATCTGTCTATCTGTCTGTCTGTCTGTTTGCTATCTATCCATCTATCTGTCTGTCTGTCTGTCTGTCTGTCTGTCTGTCTGTCTGTCTGTCTGTCTGTCTGTTTATCTATCTATCTATCTATCTATCTATCTCTCTATCTATCTATCTCTCTATCTATCTCTCTATCTATCTATCTCTCTCTCTATCTCTCTCTCTCTATCTCTCTATCTCTCTATCTCTCTATCTCTCTATCTATCTCTGTCTCTATCTCTCTATCTCTCTATCTCTCTATCTCTTTATCTCTTTATCTCTTTATCTCTCTATCTCTCTATCTCTCTATCTCTCTATCTCTCTATCTCTCTATCTCTCTATCTCTCTATCTCTTGTATAGCGTGGATTATCACCCGTGAGGGTATCCAGGCACTGGGCTGCAGGATTCAGTCGAAAAGCCAGGTCTTAAGTTTCTTCCAGAAGTTTGTAAGAGTGGATGATGTTCGTAAGTGGCATGAGAGGGAGAAGGCATTCCAGGGCTATGCAACAGACTGGGAGATGGAGTGTGTAGTATCCTCAGGTTGTATATATGTTCCTTTACTCCTCTGCATCTAGCTGCTCAGCCAGTGTGAGTGTTCTCCTGAGCAGCACCAGCAAATGTGTGTGGTCTGTGCGAGGGCGGGCTGAGCGGAGCGGGGGTTTCTGGATGGCTGGTGAAAGTTCAGGTGGTGGTTCATGTATGCAGTTCACTGGTCGTGGAGGGCTTTATAGACATGGGTCAGTAGCTTGAACTGGCATCTCTTCTGTTTGGGAGCCAGTGGAGGTCTCTCAGGTGCTGGGTGATGTGAGTCCCTTTCGGCAGGTTAAGGATCAGTCTGGCTGCTGCATTCTGTATCCTCTGGCGTCTTGTCATGATTTTGCTGATGGTGCTTGCATAGAGTGTGTTGCTGTAGTCAAAGATGGCTGGTGATGAGGGCCTGTGTCACTGTTTTTCTGGTTCTGACAGGGTGCCCCCACCATGTCCAGTGTTGTTATTAATGATGTTATTTGAGATGCTATCAGTAATTTCATCAGTGATGTTAATGAACATGTCATGAGTGATGTGTTCTACGAGGTCAAAAGCCGAGTATGGTGGAAGCACAAGTTCTAATTGTCTCAGTAACCTATAACTGGTGAATGTCAATGTTTTTATTTTTAAAACATACATTTAAACTGCCATTTTAACCTGATTTTAACGTAAGGTACGATCTTAATATCATGTCCTACCCCCCAATGGGTCGCCAACCTCTTGCCATGTACAGCCTTCGGCTATGTTCCTCATGGGCACTGTAAGCCCTGCATCTCCCCTGACAAGCAACCAAGCCCCGAACATGCATAACCTGTGGGCGTACCCTGCATAGGGTTAAAAACAGGCCCTGTGCCCAGCACCCCACGGGCAGCTAATACCCAACGGACAACCGCTCCACATTCAGTTTTTTTGTAATCCATTTTTCAGTCCCTCTTGAGTCCTTCAGGATACCAGCGGGCATCCCATGGACGTCCTGCAGGATAAAAGCATCCCCTAAAAAAAATGTTTAATATTGGGCCATGTGGGAGTGCCTCTGGGACACCCACTCTACAAGGGCCAGTTGGTATGGGTACATTTTTTTACAAGGACCAGGGGGCCATGGTATGTATTGTAAACATTTTCAGTACAGGAGACCAAGTCCCAGAGTCCTGAAATGACCACCACAACATTTTTGTTCATGCTGTAGCGAGCTAAACAGAATGCTGTTTGTTGCAGGATTGTTTTAGTGTTTCTCCAACATTTAATTTGGGAGATGGAAGAAAATTGAACCATTGGATTTAATCGTGAACTTGGGGTATGCCTCCTTAGTTTCTTTTTTTGCAAAGTAGTGCCAGTATTTGGCTTAGACTTATTAGTTATGATATGGACACCAGCTCAATATATAAAGGTGGTAATATGGCCTAAACTCTTGATGTTGGGGGGAGGAACTTGCAAACAGTCTGTCTCACAACCTACTTAGAGAGCCATGTTAACTTCCATAAAGTGTGTAGCGTCAGACAATAGCTCTCCTGTGGCGAAGCCAATTTCTGAAAATGTAACCATGCCTTTTGGTGTTAGCAGGCTATGTCTACTGCATGATAACTTGAATGTAGTAGGGAAGAATGCGCTTACTTACAGGGGTACTAACTTGAGTGTTGGCATTGGTGAGTGCACTATTAGACCTACGCATGTATCCTAATTAGACTCTCCCATTATTATTTTCGTTAGCAATTCTCAACCACCTGCTGAGATGTACTGGCATCTTCATAAGAGACCGTGTGGATACTGAGTGCAAGGCAAAGAAATGATCTAATGTATTATTAAGTCGCTCATGATAAATAATAAATGAAGACAATGCATTCCTTTGTTATTCGTATGGTGCAATCAATGATGATTATGATTGTTTTATTAAATACATAAAACAAAAACTGTCATTTGCAAATGTTGAAATAATGAGAGTGGTAAAGTTCAAAAGGTAATCTTGGATGAAAATGGCCAATCGATGTTTGAGCCGACTGTCATTTAGCATCCCAACTCATTGTAGATTAGATTCCAACTGACCACATAGCCGAATATAGGACAGCAACTGGATAGAGAGATCCAGTCAAAAATGCATTCTGAGTGCTTTAGGCCAACGAGATCAGATAAAGTGGCATTCAATCCTGAATTAGTTCATAAAATGCTCACTTATATCTCTGGGTGACTTATGGAATATCAATGACAAAATTATTGTGTGGAAAATATCGAAGACCAAAATATTGAGAAGGTAAGTGCAAATAGGTAAGTATAGATTTACTATTCTTAACTCCACATCTACGTCATATGGAGATATATATTGTTGAGGTACATATATGTGGAGTTAAGTATCGTAAAACGTTGTTTTCTCAAAGAAACTTACCCTCACAATATTTTTGTCCTCCACATTCTTGACACGCTATTTTGTCAACACAAAATGTTCACCTCTATGTTTTGAACAAAATCCATCTCTCTATAGGGGATCGTGATCCCAAAGAGACTTTGACTGTGAATAGAGCAAAGCCAGGACAAGCCGTTAGATGCCCTTGGCACATTGGCAAGGATTCTAAGCTTCTTAGCAGTCAAACCAACGAAGGGAAAATATTGCTCCTTACTTAATATCAAATTAGGTACAAAGGGGCACATGCGATTCCTTAGTTGCGAAAAATAAGGTATCGCAATTAAGGAATCGCAAAATGCAATGCATCAAGAAATCGCTAAAAACATTGCGATTTTTTTTAATTCCTTAATTGCGATTCTCTAATTGAGAATCGCTATTAAGGAATACCTCCCCATTCATTCCTATGGGCCCAGAGGCCCATAGGAATTAATGGGAAGACATTCTCAATTTGCGATTCTCAATTAGAGAATCGCATATTGAGAATGCGATTTCAAGGGTGCAGGGGTGTCCAAAGGACACCCTGTTGCACCCCTGAAATCTGCCTATAAGTACATCTTGCACACACACATACCCCAAGGGCATGTGCGTGTGTGTAAAATGGAACTTTGAAAAATGCACTTTAGTGTGCACACACACATACCCCAAGGGCATGTGTGTGTGTGTAAAATGGAACTTTGGAAAATGCACTTTAGTGCATTTTTCTACGTTTTCGCAAATTACCATGAAGGTCAACTTCATGGTAATTTCCTCCCCTTATTAGCGAAATCGCAATTTTTTTAAGTTTGATGGATTGCATTTAAGGAATCTCAATTTGAGATTCCTTAAATGCAATCGCAACTTAAGAAATCACAATTTTGCGATTTATTACATTGCGAAAAGTACAAAAATGATGATGCATCCCAAAAGTTCAAATTGCATTCGCAAACGGCCGATTTTTTAAATTCGCACCATTTGCGAATACAATTTTCAATGATGCATGTGCCCCTAAGCTCCTTGTGTGGTGCATAAGCCACAGATTCATTGGCTTACAGTCTGGATATGCAGCTGGATTGTTTCTTCAAGTGGAAGCCACGGGCTTTGGCATCAGGGGCTTTTTTGTGATTGGTCGATAGAACACATACATGCTTTCCCTTCATTTGCTATGATATTCAAATGCTTGGCTCATTGCAGTCTAATCTGGGCCGGAGAGCTGCATTTCTTGACTATAAACTACATTTCTAAAATAAGAGCCTTATAATTATGCTGCTCAAGGCACCGTGATATGTGCACTAACGCGGAACTTTTGCCAGACTTTCAACTTTCCTCTCGGAAAATGCTTGTACTTATCTGATTCAGGGTGGTTTGTCAGACAGCAAGTGGTTTGATGGTATCCTGTTTACCTTAAACCGATTAACATGTAATCCCTCTTAATGTGAGGATTAAGCACATTGGCAAGATTATATGGAGGAGAAGTGTGGCTCACTGGTTAGAGGAGGCAGACCTGGAAGCAGATGTCAGCCCGGGACCAGGGTTCAATTCCCGGCTCGGCGGGGTCTTGAGTCCTAAAATGTCCATGGACTCGACATTCTCGCTCTGGTGCCTACTCGATTCACGGGTTCACACTCTGTGACTCTGGGCAATAGCTTGCTTAATCTCCACAACGGCCCCTCGCGGCGGGATGCCTGGCTTTCACCTTGCGGATACCCTGCCGGGGTTATCTCACAGGGGAATACCAGGACGGGTTCCCTAAGCAAGCGCTTAGAAACCGCTCGGTGATTTGCGCTATATAAATTCCTGTACATTTACATTTACATATTCCAGGCTGACCTTCTGCTTTATTAAATCATACATTTAGAGGCAAGGTTACAAAGCATTGTTCAACAACATCTTCCCATGCCCACTACAATACGTTTAACCATTGTTTTCTGGAAAATTAAACCTAGTTTGTGCATACACTTCTTATTGTGACAGTACCAATGGTGGCGCTATAATTAAGGCTATTTAAAAAGCGGCCTCATGCTTCTAGCAAAAAAGTTTAGAAAAAAAGAGAGTATTTTTTACATTTAATTTAGGCAGCATTAGCGTCGAGCGCGGAACTGTTGCTATAGTTTCCGCACTTCTGGGAAAAACAGAAGAGGCAGCGCCCAAAGTCAATGACGTCACGTTTTAAGTCACCCATCTTCCACGCCTCAAGGAGAATATCCATGAACTGAAGAGATTCGAAATCCGAGATTTCTCTTGCCCTTGCTTACTAAGGGGCATATCATCAAGCAGGGCGTTAAAAATTATCGCCGTTATAGCAGCAGAAAACTGGCACTAAAGCGGCGGTAATGGGCTTGATAATATGGCCTTGTGAATTCCAATAGAAGTCCATGGGGCATATTACCAAGGGCCTTATCACCGCTTTAGCGGGAATTTTTCCCGCTAAAGCGGTGATAATTTAATCGCCCTATTACCTAGCTGTCGCTAACACCAGTTAGCGACAGCTAGTAGGAGATAGCGAGCTTCTAGGGGCCAACTTTGCATGTCAGCGATATATATCGCTAATGACATGCAAAGTGGGCGTGCCAAGATGTTAGCGACTGGAAACATTCCAGTCGCTAACATCGCTAACTCCTATTACCAACTTTTGGAAGCGCGATTATCTCCAAAGGCTAACGCCTGCCCAGAGCAGTTCTTAGCCATGTTATCCAATGGTAGGTGGATAACATGGCTAAGAGCATTTGCTTGGTAATGCATGAATATCGCGGACTTTTCAGCGATATTCATGCATTTCGGCCGATTTTTATCACTTAGGAGATAAACCTTGATAATAGCAAGGCTCCTAAGCGATAAAAATAGGCGCAGCACGGCGATATAAATGTAGCCGCTAACCAAGCTTAGCGATATTTTTCGCTTAAGCTTGTTAATATGCCCCCATGTTCTGTCGTTAACATGGGCTTCTATTGGAATTCTCCAAGGCATATTATCAAGCCCATTAATGCCCTGCTTGATAATTATATGCCCCTAAATACTTTTGAAAGTGGCAACAATAACGGTATTATGGTTTGCGAGTCGGCGTGTAGACGACTGTCTTATTGGATCACAACCTCAGTAATAAACCATGTCACATTACGTTTTGTTGTTATGCTTGTGTTTCTTCGTCGCACTTCCAGGGTTTAAATAACGATGCTGATGCGCTGTAGCAGGCTATTCTATTCGGAGCATCATTACAGAGCAAGAGTGTAGACATCAGGCAGGAGAGCCGCTGACAATTCTTAATGCAATAGCGCCCTCTATGGGAACCTATTATACAAGAGTTGTTTATGGTTGTCCGTGTCATGTGCTTTTTTCTAGGCTCCCTCCGTGTGTTTGGCTCACAATGTTTGTTCAGCTAAGCACTTTGAAGGTGAAGGATCATTTGTCCAAAATCCACTAATTGAGCCTTTGTTATGCTGCCATCACATCTGTTAAAGGATGCTACATTTAAAACTATTTTGAAGGGAATTTGACATCCCTGGAAATTAATATGGGAATGCATTAAGTACAGGACACCATATATTGGGAGTGGCAACCTGTATATTTGGTTTACATGTCTTTCTTAATCAACGTTCAAGCAGAGGGCAAAGCGGAGCAACAATAAGAATGTCGTTAAGAAAAAAACAAGACCAAAGATATCATGTATACTGCACCATCAATTTCGCAACCTCCCGAGCATGAAGCTGTCTGCAGATGTCAGCAGAACCGTCACATCTAAAAAACCGGCGAGTGGCCCGGAGGAACCTACAATAATTAACACAGACCATTAAAGATACTGCCGGCTCGCCAGCGATGGTAGTCAGGCCGCACAGATCATTTTTTCCAGCGCCGGGATCCTGCGCGTATTCTTGTAATGGATTAACCCGCATCAAGCGTGATTGATGGCCTGACATGGAACACTTAGAGAGCGGGCTCAAGAAGTGTGTCTCGCGCTTCTTTCCCGGATTACTAATGCACTGGGAGGCCTCGCGCTCTCTCACTGCCCGAGGAAGCGCCATTCCAGCAGACTCCTTCCAGTCACCCATGCTGGCTGTGTTCAAATGAATTCATCACGGCGCGGAAGGAGCGCAGCCCGCGAGGAGGGGGCGATGGGGAGGGGAGGGGGGTGGGGGGGTTGCGCTCAGTACTTTGGAGCGGAGAGGCGGGAATGTACGGCAGAGCCACAACCTTCCCCACAGGGAGCTTAATGTGATATTACCGCTCCCCAGGCTGGCACGATTAAGCAGAATCGCGCACAGATGAGGTGTTTTCGCCCCAACGAGTAAAATGATGCAGGTGGGAAACAATTTCTAAACAGACTACACAGGCACTAACGCTATCGCACAGACACACAAAGCGGCCTTTGTTTTTTACCTAAAAAGAGGTAGAAGTTGGGTAATGGAGAGTGAGACATTCTTGTGCCTGTACATATTAAACATTTTAAAATTCGGTGCCACAGTTGTGCCCAAAGCTTGAAGCAGAATATTGTGTCACATGTGTGAGATAAAAGGATAGAACGGAGAATAATACATTTCTTTAACTGCTTTTGGAGCTCAAATCCAACTGGCTCATTTAAAATGTGTTTCTTGGCTGAAGCACAAAGCGTCTCCCTTCTGATTTTTCTCGCAGAAGTCCTATTTTTAGCCACAAAAAGGCAGCTTGGCAAAGGGAGCAAAAAGCTTTGCTTCAAAACGAAGAGCCAGCGGCTCCTACATTACACAAACTCCCAAACTTTGAGGCAGCTTTGTTTATTCTCTCTGTGCAGCAGAGATCTTAGGCACAGGAAGCGCTGTGATTTGAGATGATGGGTTTTGCCAGGAGCTGCTTTTGATTCTGTTTAATAAAAAAAGGATTTTTCCTTTAGGCCTGGTTGGAACTGCTTTGAAATGTGCATGTAGACTCCATGTTCTTGTTTCAGCATCTGCACAGGGAGACGTGTTTTTTTAAACATACTATTCCTTATTCCTGTTTCGGGAGGAGTTAACACATAATTAATTAGACGACTGTAATGCAGAAAGTTCGGCATATCTCACTGAATGAACAGACACATGAATGAGAAACCATATATATATATATATATATATATATATATATATATATATATATATACATATATATATATATATTTTTAAACAGTGGATAATACTCTGACCAATCAGAAGATTAATAAACTGAGAATTTATATAAATAACTGGGTAATGTAACTAGCACAACAGCATGTATTAACATCTGTTATTGTCAGAATGTAGAAAAAAATGAAATTCTGAATGTTGAAAAAAAAATATTTATTTGTGGTTTTGTATAGTGCGGACCACTTCCGTTGACGTCAGAGCACTTTCTATTGGTATGCGATTAGACCAGTGGTGTAAGTGCATAACAAAACGAATAGTGATTTTGAGTGTAAGGGCATGGCCACAGACATGGCTAAAAGAACAGAATATTCTGCACTATTTTGTTGGCCTTTCACATTCAGGTAAATACATATAAAATATAACACGTCACATAAAATGCAAAAATAAATTCAAGTTAAAATAATCAGTGGGCAATGCACTCTTTTAACTTTTGAAAGCTTGATTGTTTAATGAGATCACTGCAGATGGCTATGTGTAAGCAGACAGACACAGAACTGAATCCTGGTTGATGCAGTGGGGAATAATGGCAGTTTTATTTATAGTGCTACGAGATCCCAGTCTGCGTCTGAAATCACTGTGAATATGCAAGTTATTTTTTTAAATTGTATTTCACACATTATGTCTTTGACACCAAATGCCTTAAACATCCCAGTCAATTAAAGCCTATACTAGCTCCCAAGCAGCCTTTGGATTTGTGGATTAACCAGTTGCATGTATTTACATTTCGCTCAGACTGCAGGCATCTTGCACAGAAGGCTTGTTTTTTCTTTAGCTGTTTTCATTTCAATTGGTTTTGCAGTACAGGAGACCCCCCTCACTTCCCTTTCAGCCGGAGGCACCAGAAGGTCGACATGAACTGTCCAGGGACGTTTGCTTTTCACCATAAGTAGAGGGACTGTAGGTGCAATATTAAAAAGATTGGTCGTACTAAATAGATTACACCCACTTCATTCACTGGGTTAGACTATACATAGACTATATGTACATGAAGATAAAAAATACATTGTACTTTACATTATGAGTGTCAATCATAAAGATAATATTTTTCACAAGAATAGGTTTGAGGCAGTAAGAATTGGCATATAGGAGGTAATTACAGTTGTGGATAGTAGTACTTTAACTCCTCTCAAACTGAATGTAAGAAAGGGCCCCTGAAGTTTAAAGGAATGTTATTTCAGATATTGGGTGGAGCCTTGGAGAATGACTGTTACATGAAGCGCTATATAAAAGCAAATGATCAATTTATTACTATCAGTATTATTATATAGTAAAACCTTCTCAGTTACTTAGGGTTCTTTCTGACCCAGTTTACTATTGGGCTTGTGTCAGTAAAAGGACGCATAGTGCTGATTTACCCTAGGCCTGGGCGGAGCTCGCGGAGTTTCACTCCGCGGAATTCCGCGGAGTTGCTGAAAAACTGTTCTTGATTAAGCGGAGTTCAACAAGTCGGTGGAGTTCCTTTTCTCTCTAATGAATAATCCAAGACAGGGTGGATTTGTGTGTTGTACCACAGTACTATCAGTTCAGTCTCACTCGGCCAATGGGTGGCAGGGCACCCCTCGCAGCTGATAATAAATTATAATGAGAAAGAGTTTACCGTAAAAAGTAACTCCATTCTTAGGTGACTGTAAGGGAATGTAATGAATTTGCCAGCTTATGTAAGCCTCTGTTTGTGCTCTAGTGATTTAGGCATTCTTTCCTGAAATTTCAGTTCACCGTCCAGGCAGGTTTCAAGGACCCTGAATACACTCCCACCCACCACGCCACACTCCTCCAGTCTGTACAGAAGACATGGAGCATCGAGATGAGAAGAAAGCAGAGTGGAGACAGTACAATACACTGATCCCTACCCTCAAAGCAAGAAACATGTGACTGAAATATATCACTGTCAGATAAATACCTGCCCAGTATTGTCCGCCCTGGCTCTGAGTGCACCCGAGTACTGGTCGTGCTGGGGGATGTGTTGAAGAATATAAGGTGGGGGCGCCCACAGGTGTGCAGTGTCCCACTATCTCCCCCTTCCACACCCATCTGTGGTCAGAGGCAGTGACAAAAAACATTATAACAAATGTCAGAGCACAACCTTCCTCTTGTCTGAATATCTGCAGTGCATTCTATCTTCCAGTGTATTTTGGAACCTGTAGTTTGCATTCAGTGGCATTCTATATCCTCTCTTGCCCTCGGTGCTCCCCCCCGGCACCACACCCCCTGCCACTCTTAAGTTGTAGCTCTTACCATAGTTACTGTTACACAGTTAGGGGGAGTCATATCATCATGCGTTCTCCACTTAAAGAGATCATGAAACATATATAATTATTAGCACCAGTAATAACCGCAGTTGACATCTACCTTCTGGAAAGCTCTGAGTCCCAGCAGGTGCTGGTGCAGCAGCTTCAGAGAGGCACCGATGAAGGCTAAAGCCAGCGCCTACAAGCTCCTGCAGCACCGCAGTGGCAGCCTGCAATGTCATGCTGGTGTGCGAGGTGATCTTTCCTTTCCTCAGGCTGCCTTTCAGGATTTAATTTTTTAGTCTAGTTTGATGTGATACTTTTCCGATGCAGGGAGCCAGTGTAATGAGCCACGAGACTCGGGGGCTTCAAATACATGCCAATAAGAAAGATGGTGACCTTCGCGGAACATGATGGGGTGGGATCACTGGAAGTCACTTACTGCTACGGCTGCTCCAGAGTTAAAGATGGCGGCTGTTGGGGTACTGCAAACAGCAAAGAAGCTGCAGAAAAGACTGACCATGGCTACCAGCCTAAGAAGGTAAACAGCTAAATGGCACAAAGGAGAATCATGACTCGGGGAGGGAAGAAGATTGATGAGCAAAGATGGGTCAGCCTGAGGAGTGGGTGGATAATATGTCTAAGAAGGAAGTGCAGCGCATGTAGGTAAACTCTCCTCTGCTGGTGGTAGGTGGAGATTTCGCACTGAACTCCGTGCTCAAAGCGGAGCGCAGAGTGTCAGAACTCTGCAAACTCCACCAGTGGAGCGAAGTTCACTGGCACCCCCAATTTATACATGAGCAAACCCAAGAACGGGAGCATCGGAAGCAAGACAGGGGCCTATGTGTCCCCGAAGCAAATGCATACATTATTCTGTGCACATCCAGCAGGATGAACATTTCACAAAGTAGAGCAGCGGGTCATACAGCTTTGTTTATGATTGCTGGTGAGTACATGCAACTATTGAAGTAACCTTGAAGGCCCCCATGTACAGAGTACACGTTGGTTGTTTGCAGATATTGTTTGAGCAGCCCCTGCAGCTCTGGAATTCTTTGTGAAGGAACAGTCCCAGTATCCTATTAGACCTGAACAGGGATCAACCTTGAGATGAAGTATAATGCATAACTGTAAGCTGCTGTTCATTAGTCCATGATACCCTCTTTGCCATCCCAATCAGTATTCTGTAGGACACAGCGAATGTGGCCAACCTCCCTGGTGACTCTTGTACCCTGCTGATTTGAGGCCAGTAACCTCTTGATTCAGAGCCAAATCAGTGTAGGCTTTCACATTTCTCCTTATTAGACATTTTTTAAATAAACAATTGTACCCCTTTCCTGTGTCATTTATTCTCTAAGATTGGAGCTTCAGGTCTAGGTCACACTTCAAAAAGTGGACTACTGCTAATTAAAAGGCTCGGCCATGCATCAGCTGCCTGCCCAAACTTCTTAAGGAAACACAATTCCCCTTGCAAGGCAAGAGCTACCTCTACAAAGAGTGCTTGCAAGGACTAAGATGAGCTACCACAATATGATCAGCCCATTCCCTATCCTTCTTAACAGCAACAGTGTGCCCCCCCCTCAAGTGATGTGGAATGATCTCTAGATGGACGTGCCTGGCACCTATCTGTTAGTAACCCTGTACAACCAGGAATGATTAGAAATAGTTTTTTTTTTTAAATATATTCATATAACCAGGAATGATGGCCTGAACATTTCACAAGCCCAAGCTGCAGGCCTTCAAAAGTAGAGCTTAGGGAACCCCATTAGACCTCAGGCCGGTGTGTATCACTTACAACGCAACTTTTACGTCGTAATGCTGTTACAACGCAGCTATTACAACGCAGGATCCATTACATCGGAAGCCATTACAACGCATGGCATTACATAGCAGATGGTATTACAACGCATACCATTACATCGTAAATATTGGTAAATATATAATTTTTTTTTATTTTATTTAATATTATATAATTGATTTAATTACTATTAATTATAAATAAAAATAAATAAAAATATTTATTAATGTATTTAAATATTATAAATGAAATTTATTAATTTAAGTAATTTTTAAAATAAGTATGAGTATAGGAGTATATGTTTTGGGGTACTGAGGTATATGTTTTGGGGTGTTTGGGTATTTTTAGGTTTTAGGGCAGGGTTTGGGTTTTGGGGTACAGGGGTGTTTTTAGGTTTTAGGGCAGGGTTTGGGTTTTGGGGTACATGGGTGTTTTGAGGTTTTAGGGCAGGGTTTGGGTTTTGGGGTACAGGGGTGTTTTTAGGTTTCAGGGTAGGGTTTGGGTTTTGGGGTACAGGGGTGTTTTTAGGTTTTAGGGCAAGGTTTGGGTTTTGGGGTACAGGGGTGTTTTTAGGTTTCAGGGTAGGGTTTGGGTTTTGGGGTACAGGGGTGTTTTTAGGTTTCAGGGTAGGGTTCGGGTTTTGGGATACAGGGGTGTTTTTAGGTTTCAGGGTAGGGTTTGGGTTTTGGGGTACAGGGGTGTTTTTAGGTTTCAGGGTAGGGTTTGGGTTTTGGGGTACAGGGGTGTTTTTAGGTTTCAGGGCAGGGTTTGGGTTTTGGGGTACATGGGTGTTTTTAGGTTTTAGGGCAGGGTTTGGGTTTTGGGGTACAGGGGTGTTTTTAGGTTTCAGGGTAGGGTTTGGGTTTTGGGGTACAGGAGTGTTTTTAGGTTTTAGGGCAAGGTTTGGGTTTTGGGGTACAGGGGTGTTTTTAGGTTTCAGGGTAGGGTTTGGGTTTTGGGGTACAGGGGTGTTTTTAGGTTTCAGGGTAGGGTTTGGGTTTTGGGGTACAGGGGTGTTTTTAGGTTTCAGGGTAGGGTTTGGGTTTTGGGGTACAGGGGTGTTTTTAGGTTTCAGGGCAGGGTTTGGGTTTTAGGGTACAGGGGTGTTTTTAGGTTAATTTAAATTAATTATATTATATTAATTACATTTCTTAATTAAAATAATTAAATTAAATACATTATTTTAAATAATTTAATTTAATTACAATCAAAAAAATATTTAAATTAAATTAATTTAATTATATTAATTAAATAAAATTAATTACAATTTTTATTAAAATTAATTTAAATAAATAAATTTAAATTTATTAAATAAAAATAATTACTATTTTAAAATGTATTTTAATTAAATTAATTTAATTAAATTAACTTAATTACATTTTTTTAAAAAGGTATACTTACCTATACTTACGATGTAATGCCATGCGTTGTAATAGCATCTGCTATGTAATGACATGCGTTGTAAAGGTTTGCATTGTAATGGTTCCTGCGTTGTAAAAATTGCGATGTAACGGTCTGCGTTGTAAAATAACGCGTTGTAACATCATAGATCCCCTCAGGCCAGTTGGTCGAGCCACTTTCCAGAAAACCTCTGTTAACTAAATATTTATAGGCGTTAGTACAGTGACCTTTTTAGACATTACTATTTGGCAACATTGTACATAAAAGCATCATGTAAGACATGGTCTGAAAAACAATACAGAAGAGTTGTATGATACTAAGTGTAAGAAATTGGGTTAATAGTCGAGGAGGTGGTTGCACCACTCAAATATTAAACACAATTCTTGTTAGGGTGAACCCCAAAAGTCACTAATTAACCTGCGCTTAAACATCTGGTGGCTTGGCACAAAAGTAGTCAGGCTTAACTTAAAGGCAATAAGTAAAGTATTTATTGAGCACAAACAAAATTAAAGTGAAAACGCAACACATGAAAACCCCACACCAATTTGGAAAATAGAGTACATTTTAATAAATAAAATGACACTAAAGTAAATTAAATATAATCAGCAGAACCAGAGTTATGAATTTTGAAAGTTTTTTGTGAAATCTAGCGCCTAAAAGATCAAAGCGCCAACCAGGTGAATCTGGTCACGCTAGACCGAGTCAAAGTCAAAAGTTAAGGCAGTGGCGTAGCTAGCCAATTTGCTGCCCTGCTTATGCCACTGGTGGTGGCCGTAAGAGGGGGAATGGGAGAGGGAGCTATGGTGCTGGCGGTAATCCTGCGATTGCCACCCCACGGCAAACGCATGGAAGAGCGGGGGACAAGCCGTGGGCACCAAACTTGTGCCACCTGGGGCAGACCACCCCTCTGCCCACTTGCTACGCCGCTGAGTAAAGGCTGACTATAATGGAGCATGTTTTGGATATAAGAGGCGGATTTGGCCCTGTCTTGGCTTCCCGTCAGACTTTGAAAAATTCATGAAAAAGTTCTTGAGAAGGTATTGTCTTAGCGGGACAGGGCAGTAGGTTGTGTCAGAGGGTGAGTCATTGACAATGGTGAGCTACTGGATGAGGTCTCAGTGAAGCTGTTGAAAAAGATGGGAAAAGCTATGAGTGGGGGCTTGATTTGCTGCTGCGGGGAAGAAGTCAATTATTATTATTATTATTATTATGTGGGTTTTGTAGAGCGCATAGTAACCCGGAAGTATCCCAGCGCTAAGTCAATCCACCAATGATGCACCTTTGTCAGATTGACTTGCAGGTAGGTCCCGGTCTCCTGTCAGTTCTCAGAGAAGTTTTTGATGTAACTTTTCCTGTTCACTGATTTTGGTAGGTGGAGGCCACTTTAGCACCATGCCAATGGTCCAGGCATCACTTGGGCATCACTTGGGGGATAGGATTCACTCCAGCAGGGACAACCAGGAGCAGCACACAAGTTGCAGGGTCTATAGAACTTGTTGTGTCCATGTAGCTCACACAAGAGGCCAGCCAGCTATCCCTTGGAGTCAGTCTGGTGGTCCTGGGGTCAAAGAGCAAGTCCAGTCTTCCTTCCTCAGGCAGCAGGGCAGTTTTCCTAGCAGCAGGGCAGCAAAGCAGTTGTCCCTCTGAGTCTTCTACTGGTGCCAGTCTTTGTGCTTGAGGTGACACCCTGTCCGAACCTACACATCTGTTTCTGGAAAATTCTTCCCTTCTCCTGTCAATGATCCAAACTGTCTGCAGTGTAAAAAGGCTGGTGTCAGGTTCTTTTGTGTGGACTAGAGGCACCCTCACTGGTGATTAGCCACACTATACAACAGGAACTCTGAAGTGTAAGAGGGGCAGGGAACACCTCTGCTCCCAGCCATCCTGGCAGAATGCCCCATCCTGGCCATATATAGTCCCCTTTGTGACACTGTCCTTGAGAAATACACAAAGTTCAGCAACAGAGCTAATCACAGTTACATGCCCCAGAATATTGGCGGAAGGTCCAAATGGATGGGACAAGAAAATGGCAACTTTTAAAATGTATAAGTGGGCAAGTTCCAAATGGTACGCAAATCAGTTTGATCAAAAAATTCTGCTACAATAGACTCTAAATCGGAGTGCACAATCTACTACCATTGTCTTTAAGAACTTTTTTAAAAGTGGCATTTCTAGAATTGTGATTGAAAATTTGACATTACTGTTAACTCCTTCAGAGCTAATGACAAGGGTAACTCGTCATGGAGTTTCCATTGATTTCAATGGAAATTACATGAAGAAGAACAAATAGGCTTAGCATCCAAGTGGTTAAAGAGTATTTTAAATTACAAGTCACTTGATTCTAAGCAGCACATCTCTATCTTCTCCAAATGCAAAGTTAGCACTTATTAAATGTAAGAAGGTAACCGAGTGTTAGTAAATGGGAGAGATCGGCCTTACAACAGTGAAAGCATCTGTATGAGTTTTTCATTCCCAGTACATTTAAAACTTAAGTACATATGTCTTACTTTTTAAATACAGTGCACCCAGGTATAGGAGCTGTTCGGGCCTACCTCAAGGGTAACTTATACATATTAAAAAGGAAGGTTGAAAGGTCTGGGGCCAGTGGAACTCCTATCGGGATGAAATATGTACACCTCCCTTCACACACGTCGAGACTACTCCACCTTCCCCCTGACCCTACATTCCATTCCTACTACTGTTTCAGCTAAAACGCCTCCTGACCTACAATTCCCCTTGCTTTCCCCCATCCCGTATTATTGTTGATTGTATCAAAGTTGATGCTTTCCTTCCTCACAGGACGCTTCACCATTTGTAATGATTGTATTGCCTTGTTTCTTTATTGTTTATGTTTTAACATTTTAATAAAAAAAAAAAGGATGGTTGAGATCTGGCAAAAGATTCATTTTGTCGGTTCAAAATAGCAGTTTAAAATCTTTATTACAGGGTGCAATTACAGTCCTGAGACACGTTTAAAGTATTACTTTCCTTAGTGGCACAATGAGGGATGCAAACCTATTTAGTAGGATTTAATTTACAGCACACGAAGTACCATTTCTCAGGGGCTTACAATTAAATTAAATGTGCTAATTTGGTTCAGGCCAATTTTTTTTAAAATTGTTTTTATTGATAAAGCGTATGACAAACAGATAGACAGCAATTACATCTAATATCAGCAAGTTGCATTCGACACCATACCAGGTACAAAGGCAGGGAAAATATAGACATTAAACAGTTACATCTCTGTTTCCATTCCTTCGCATTTCCAATTCCACCACTGGCGATACGCAAATCTCCCCCCTGTAAGTGTTCCATTTCAACCATTTCCTATCCCACTTCTTCGGGCACCCCCTGGCTATAAAGACGGTTCAGGCTAATTTTACCATGTTTTCAGGAGAGGGCACAAGAACTGGTTAGCAGTGGTAACGTGTACAAAGTCAATTGAGTGGTAATTATTAGAAGTGATAGTTCTAATTGTCAATTTAGAAACATTCATGAGCCCCTGTCCTGATGATGATGATGTCATTGGTGAACCAAGAGGCAAGTCATTTGTTATGTGTCCTCTGTATTTAGCCTATTATAGAGGGAGAAGCTGGGGAGCTCGAGTATTAGTAGGTCCCAGAGGGGAGGACCTTTGACGAAAGTATGACAACAAGGCTCCCTCCTGCACTCCCTCTGGGAATCCTTTGCCCTAAGTCGTTGTAGTAATCCCTCATCCAGACCAGTGGCAAGTATTAGGCTTGTTCCATTGTTAATCACTTAGTAGTGCTCGAGACAATTCGTTTAAGCGCACTCACGTCTTTGGGGGAAGTAACTTCTTTAGGTCCCACCCTGACGAAAGGCCAGGACTTATTTAGGCCAGATAGGAAGGGCTGAAACATGTTGGTGCTGAATGTAGGGTCTAAGGACCATCACATCCTAAATACTCTTTTGTATACATTTTAACCTTCCCTCCCACTCTATTATTAAAGAATTCTTTTGGAGTGGGTGAGGAATTTTATCTATAACAGTACACCCCCATACACAATATCTTTAAGTGCTCTCTGAAACATGGTTGAGCCCACCCGACTTTTAGCAGTTGGGGTGAACCCTATGATGAAGCATGTCACTATTAGTGTGAGTGCGGGCTAATAAAAGAAAAGGGTCTCTTTCCCTTCCCACTCGTAACAACGGGTTGGATGTATTTATATATCCTCTTGAGAACTTGGCTTTGTAGAGGATTACCATCACCCACTTAGGAACCCCCACCCACTGTTGGTTGCCTCATTTTTGCTATCCCCTGTTTGTGGTGGGAGCAACAATTAAACCACAGATAGGACATTCTTGTGGTGAAAAGTATATAAAATAGGGAGGACATGTTCTTTTCATCCTCATGACCGAGGACCTCTCTACCCACCGGGGACCTTTAGGTCTCAAGATTTGTGTATTAGAAGCATTATTTAAACCATATCCAACAGAGTTTTGGTACAGTGCACACCATGAACGGATGTATTACAGGTTACTCAAAAAATGTGATGATGAAGGAAAAGGAGATATAGTGAAGAATTTGCATAGGGTCACCCAATTTGTTCAAGTAGAGAAGCTGGGATTGATTGCAGGTCTCTTGTTACACATTGTGAATTTCAGAGACTGAATGAATATCTCCTGTCTCCAATTTTACATCCAAGGTCAAACAAAAATAGACTACTGTAATGGGCTATATCGTAACCTGTATCAACACTTAATGAATAAGTTACACACCTTTCAACATGCAGCAGACCACTTCTGTTGAGGATTCCCGAATATCATTCAGTTTTAAAATCCATCAAGAAACTACACTGGTTTCCAGTTAGACATAGAATCACATCTAAAGCCCTATGCATCACATATAAAGGGCTGCATGGTTTGGGCCCCAACTTCCTTAAAGATAGCTTTAATTGGTATACTCCAGGCAGGACATTATTGTCCGTGACTGCCAAATTTGCTGGGGTGCCAAGATTTAAGCAATCCTCTTGGGGAGGCAGAAGCTTTGTGACTGGCACAGCATAAGCCTGGAACTTCCTTCCTCTGTATATCAAAGCCATGCCGAACTTGTTAGCCTTCAGGAAGACCCTGAAAACCAGGATGTTTAACCATGATTGAGATCGATGCTCTCTTCTTATTGTTAGTAGAGCTAGCGCCAAGACACCTCCGGGTACTCGAGCGCTCTAGAAATTTATTTAAAATAACATACCAATGCTTTATGTTAAATTCTTTAAGGTGCTAAATCAGTGCCTTGTGATAAGTAAACATTTTACATCTGACAGCAAGCTGACACAAGCAGTCTTTCTAGAACAAAATATACATAAGTGAAGGTAGGGAACTAAATTTTTATAGTGATGTCATCGAATGCCTTGTCTTCATAGAGGCCAATTTCAATAAATACAATTATGTGTATCAATCAAACAAGAGGTCTCAGAGATCACACAGATTTGCAAGTCCTCACAGAGACACACAAGATTCCACACTCTTGTTTACAGAATCATTGTGCAGCCCGACTTCACCACTCTATGTTGTTTCATTTCTCTGTAGTGTACAATGAAAAGGAAACTTTAATGCAGGGGTCTCCAACCTCTTGTGAAATAAGATTTACTTCTGTTCAATGAAAATAAATCATTGCCAGCCACTAATAACATTATTAGTGCTGTCATAGTGATCAAACCAGATGAGATGACATCAGTGACCACCGTATACAAGATCACTGGCAGCGATCACCTCCTTGTATCAGGCATGTTTGCCAGCTGTGCTGTAAAAGAGGCTTTGTCAAGTTGGAATGCCTCTACATGGGTAATACATAACAGCCATATCTGCAATGCTCCTAGCAAGAAAGTAATAGTATTGGTAACAAGTCCTGTCACAAGATTTTCACTCAAAATCAGCTTTGAATGTATTTTGGAAATTCAGCCATTTGTCAGAAAGCATCAGCATATGAGTTCGGAAATACTCACAATTTTGTCTTGAATACACAATTTGGGCATACATACATTAATTCAACCAAGCAAAAGCTTCTAATTTAGTAGAGTTAGATGCACACAGGAGACTAGTTACAGTTAGCTGGAGAACTACTAGTAGCTCACGAGCTGCTCGTTGGAGAAGGCTGCTTTTATGATTATTACTGGTGCCCTGGTACCCTTTCGCCCTTAGCTCCATTCGAAAGAATCTTGTATCCAAATGTAGACAAGCGTTGTTGTTCTGCAGCCGTTCAATGGTGAAGGGGGGTTTGGGGGGCAGCCGAGCCGCGAGGTCTGCCCCCCGGGCAGAATTGGGAGGGGGGAGGGGGGAGAGTAGAGGAGCGGCCATTTTGCCATGTTGAGCTGCCTGGGGATAGCCACGCCACCCCCAAACAACACAATTGAAGCAAGCTGGGGGTTACCGCCAGTGATAGGGCATGTTAAGTGTGGAAACTGTATTGTGTGTGATCTAACACTGGAAGGGCGCACCTTTAGTCACAACAATGTCACAATTCACATGAATGATTTGACAAATTGCAACAGTTGTAATATAATTTATGCGGTTCTATGCCCATGTCCCAAAATGTATGTGGGCCAAACAACTCAAAAAGCAAAGACACGGATCAGCCAGCACCGGAGCCGCATACGCTGTGGCACTCCCAACGCACCACTAGTGGAACATTTTGCCAGTATGAACCACACAGTGGATGACCTGAAATGGACAATTTTGAAATCGGTCAAATTACCCCAAAGAGGAGGTAACCTACAACAACTTCTGAACCGTGAGGAGCTGAAATCCATCATACAATTCAACACCATCAACACAGGCTTGAATCGGAGTGAGGATTGGACCACGCTCCTATAAAACATTTTTGGTGTCTCAATAATCAGTTTGGTCCTAAAATATGAAATGAGATAATGCATGGTCGAAGATTGCTCTCTGGAAGTTATTCTTGTTTTAATGCTCTGGACTAGAGATATAAACACTCTGGATACAAGGAAACATAGTGCTGCAACATCAGGCACTTCTGGAGTAGCGCTTATTTTATACGTTTTTTTAAAAAAAGTTAAAAAAAATTTCTATAAATAAGTCACTCTTCCACTGTCACTAGCATGCCTCACTATTTATTGTTCCCGCTCTACCTGCACAGTTCTTACCCACGTTACCCCTAGACCTGTGATATTGCCAGCCGGTTGCTGCCTAAACATCCACTCCAAGATGGCGGCCAAACTCACAGTAACCGCCCCTTTAGATTCCCATTCTCGCATGACCACTCTAAGATGGCGCTCGGAGTCACCACCACGTGACCGGGCTGCCGCCTTACAAACATCGTGGCCAAACGCGGAACGAGGAACCGGCATCGAGTCCGAGTATCCTGGTCCACGCAAGTCCCACTGCGACCTGGTGAGTAATGAAGAACCAAACCCCCGCCAGGCGTCGGCTCCATAATTTAGATGAGTTCTAATCAAACCCTTATTTAATTCCAGCGGTCCATTACCCTATTACGGGTCAGTGAGGGTCCGGCATTCAAGCCCCACTCCAACATCCTCGAACTTTTTGGTGTTTGTGATTCTACAAACAAGGTAGGACTCCGTCCATTCCGCATTAGGCGCCGAGTTCTGATCGACCCGATCATTTAACTCACCAGTAACTTAATTTCTCCCCTCCAGCACGCCGTATGAGGCGGAAGCACAATAGACCAGGACCCCTCCATCTGAAACATTGCTGTATCGTATGAATGTAATTAAGGAGCACATTCCCTAGCAACCCACGGGTAGGAATTCATTTTTTGCCATGCATTACCTTTGGGTATTCCCATAAAGCTTCCTCTGACCCCCTGTCTCTATTTACCCATAGCCCGGCAGCACGCCCTAAGTGGAATTTCCCTGCGCCCCCGGTGCGCCTAAGTCAGAATCCCTTTCTGACGGTGGTCCCCTCATACTGTGACCACAGCCTACGCACAGAGGTGGGTCCAAGTAATTTCAATTTTAGGCCCCGCAATTCTAACCGCTTTGATAAGCCTCAGCCCTGATAACGCTAGGAGCACAGTACGCGGCTCGCTCACCTTATCACAGAGCTCTCTGTACTATTTGTTTAACACTACCTGCACAAGCCTACCCACTTCACACGTAGTGCACTGCCCAAATCAGTGTATGTCACGAATGTCACTGCGATTCCAAAGTATGTTAGAAGTGTGCGCCATAGGGTGTAATCAATGTCACCTTACACAAGACACTCACTGCGATTCCGGTTTGCGTACGAAGATGTAAGACATGTGAAGACTGCTCTCCGGGCGATTGTGTAAACTTTTGCATATTTCCTTTTCTGTCTTCAAACAGGCTACATTATACTCAGGCAAATTTAACTTTTAGTCCTGATGATGATCCCTACCAATTAACGGAGCTTAAGGGATCGAAACGTCGACACCCATGAGTGGACATGCGCATAATTTATTGTAAATGTGAATGTATGCCTCACTCAAGGTGACACTGTTATTTATCTGCAAACCGACTTACAGTGCCCTGTTTTTGCTCTTCTCTCTTGCCTGAAAACACCCTTTCACCTTTTGCTATCTTGTTTCCCTTTTCTCTAGTACGGCACAGGCTTGTGTCATGCTACTCCTGTAGGATTATAATGTTCATCTGACAATTGTCTACAAATAAATCCCTTGTCCGGCTGGGCAAGGATTTCTTGCATATAGTATTCCATTGTGTTCTATATTGTATTTCGTTGATCTTGAATGAGCTAGGAGCCCTTGTCAATTATAACATGGGGATAGCCCAAAGGCAGCCCAAAATCAAGTTTAGAAGCCCAAGGGTTTAAATTGGGAGCCCGCGTTTCCCCAGCCACCATTTTAGGTGTTAAGACCTGGTGGCTGGAAGCGAGTTAGGCAGGAGCTTTTAGTCTAGCGTTAAGTTTGTGGTAGGGTCATACTTGTGTGATGGAGTCCCACGGCGATGTGGGCGTCCTTGAAGCTATCCGCCTGCTGAGCGAAGCAGGGCGGATGGACCTCATGGTGGGCCCGCGGAAGGTGGCGCGGCGGTCATCGCCTGCTCGCCGCCACGGAAGACGGCGTGACTTCAGGTGGGTCTTCAGGGCCGCGCCGATGCCAGGAGCGCGGCCCTGGTTGTGGCTGGCGGGGCAAGGGAGGTGGAGCAGGGGGCTCGGCCGAGGTGCGCTGCTGGTGGCGCCTCATCGCGCCTGGTTGTGGTGTCTGCGGGTCCGTCTGGGGGCGGGGCGGTAGGCGGGAGGGGTCGCGGGCAGAGAGTCCTCCGGAGGGAGTGTCGCGGCCACACAGGGAGGTGCGCGGCTGCCCCAGCGTGTCTGCGGAGGTCGGGGAGGCCCGGCCAGTGATCAGGGCCTCCGCGGGGGCATTGAAGCAGTCGGGAAAGGGGACGGAAGGGGAGGGGAGGGGTGGGGGAGAAGGCCTCGGGATCGGGGGTGGGAGGGGCCCGGAGAGAGACTGTGGAGGAATATGGTGAGAAGGGAGGGTGGGGGCGAGGGAGCCAGGCATACACGAAGAGGGGAGGTGGCCCGAAGCTCAGAGGGAGGCTGGAGAGCCTCTCACCTGCCAGGCAGGGGGCCGCCGTTGAGGTTGGGAGGGGCAGGAGACCTGGGAAGAGAGGGGCAAAGGGGGGGCGGGGCAGGGTGGCCGGGGGGGGAGAGGGGGAGCTGGCCACAGGCAAGCAGGTAGGGGGTAGGGAGCTGGGGGCCACGGGGGGCAGGGAGTCAGGGGGAGGAGCTGGGGCAGGCAGGAGGGGTGTCCCCATTATTGATTCTGAGGAGAGTGAGAGGGAGTGGGAGGGGTTGGATGTGTTCGAGTCTTGGGAGGAGGGGGTGCGGGGGCACGGAACGTGAAAGGGAGTAGGGCGGGGGGTGGGGAGGAGGAGGCGGGTCCGTCGGGGAGGGGAGGCAGAGCGTGCAGGTCGCGGTGGGGAAAGGGTTTCGAGGAGGGGTGGTGGGGGGAGCTCGTCGGAGGATGGGGGAGCGGGAGTAGGGGGACTAATTTGGATTGAGGATGAGGAGGTTGGGGGTCGGTGGGGGGAGGGGCGGCGGGGTGGAGGGGGCACGCAGATACAGGGGCCCAGCACACCAGCAGTACCTTTTCTCTTGCAAGGGGACGGCCGGCGTGGGGCTGCAGACTTGGTATGGCTGGGGGTGGCCCAGCGACACCAAGGAGAAGGGAGGGCGGAGCTTCCTGAGGCAAGCCCGGAGTCAGCGAGGGATCACGTCTTGGCTGGCTCACGAAGGTCCCAGGCAGGCTCGCCGGCCCCTCCACCCACAGGGCCCCAGCAGCTTGGGGATCATCGGCGGACATGGAGCACCGGCACGGAGGACAACTGGCTGCCATTTGAAGCCAGAATCCACCTCAAAATAGCGTGCATGACGCACAAGGCCCTACATCATAGTGCACCAAGTTATCTCACACAAAAACTCACAATTTCTGGAGGATCAAGATCGACAAGAAGTGCGGAAAACTTCCTCCTGAAACCACAAATATTCAAGAAGAAAAAAACGTATAATCGGTCATTTTCAGGAATGGCACCTAGGATTTGGAATGCCCTGTCACCAGAAATAAGATTTAACCCTTCCATCCCTTCCTTCAAACTGGAAGTAAAAGGCATCCTTATGGCAAAATTCACATAATCATTGCTGTATAGTTCTATGGAGAACCCATACTCCACTGAGCCTAACTACTAATCTATTGCTTATCTTTGATATGTACAATTTTATTCCACTGGCTGTGACTATTTATAGCAATGTCTGAGTTATTCCTGTGTTCATATACTAAGCACTCTGACTTTACTCTTACTGTCCTGCCTATTTTTTTTATTGTTCTGATGTGCCTATACTGCCTATGTTCTGCTTATTTTTATCGATCTGTTATACCTATACACATGTACTGTAAAGCGCTCTGATACCCGTAAGGGTCTTGTTCGCGCTATATAAAACTTTCAAAATAAATAAATAAGGGAGGAGAAGGCGGAATGGTGGTCCCGGGGAAGTAGGGCGCCAGCGACGCGGGTTTGGAAGGAGGTTCGGCGGCGGGCGCCGTGGCAAAGCCGGAGGGCACCGACGGTTCGGGCGGTGCGGCCGCTGGGGGTTCGCTGGAGGCGGCTGGTGGCGCGGCGAAACCAGAGAGCAAGGAGCTGAAGATTAAGCTGCTCCCGTATATGGGGGTCACGACGCCACTGGGGGCGCACTTAATGGCGTCTACTAAAGAAAAAATATGGAAAAGGGAGTATGTGGAATTGTTAAAGTTGTTGCACCGCGAGGTCCGGTCGAAGGAGGGTTCAAAGGAGGAGGAGTATGAGCTGCAGAAGAGGCCGAGGGTGCCTTTGATGATCAAAAATTGGACGGCGGTGTTTTTGATATTCGCGAGTGTTTATTGTGAAAAGGTCCCAGAGCGATTGGTGTCCTTGTTTAAATACATAGAGGTTATTCGGACGGTGCAGACCACGGGGGGTGGTTATGCGTGAGCGCAGTATGATGAGGAGTTCCGGGCGCGGACGGCGTGGGACCCGGAGGCGAAGTGGGGAGAGTTGGATTGCGATCTCTGGCAGCATACGATGGGGCTGGTGGGGTCGGGCAAGACCATCTTTACCGCCAGTGGCCTCCCGATTATATATCAGCCCTTTCAGGGCCGCCCCACCCGAGGGGGGTGGGGACCGGTTTCAAGAGCCAGTCCGGAGCAGTGGACGCCTGCTGGGACTTCAATAAATGGGAGTGTGCCCGGGAGCATTGCCGCTTTAAGCATGAGTGCTCCGGTTATGGTAAGAACGGACACCCCATGGTCCGTTGTTGGGGCACCCCCGGGCAGCAGCACGGGGGTTCGCAGGCTTCAGCCGGGAGTGCGTGTGCCAGCACCGCTCAGCCGTCGGGCAGCGTCCGAGGCGGTAAGGTGTCTGGGCCCTAGGACTCGTACTCCGGATAGCTTGGAACGTTTGACAGCGGCCCTGCGTAACTACCCGGATGGAGGGGCCGCGGAGCGGTTGCGGACCGGGTTTCAGGAGGGGTTTCGCTTGCGCTACGCGGGACCTCGGCGGCGGCATTGGGCGGACAATTTGCGGTCGGCTCGGGAACACCCAGAGGTGGTACAAAGCAAGTTGGTCAAGGAGGTCAATGAGGGCCGCATGGTGGGCCGTTTGTGGATTGGCCGTTGGAGGAATTGATGGTGTCCCCCATAGGGGTTGTACCCAAGAAGGAGGCGGGACAGTTCCGCCTTATTCAACATTTGTCATGGCCGGAGGGCGGATCGGTTAACGACTATATTGATGAGAACGAGACTGCGGCGTCTTATTCCTCGGTGGAGGCGGCCATGGCCTTGGTGGTGGCGGCGGGACATGGCGCGCAGATGGCTAAGTGTGACGTCAAGTCGGCTTTCCGGCTGATTCCGGTTCACCCAGATGACTGGTGCCTACTGGGGATCTAGTTTAACGGACGCTGGTATGTGGACAAGGCATTGCCGATGGGTTGCTTGATGTCCTGCGCGCTGTTTGAGTGTTTTAGTACGTTCCTGCAATGGTTTTTTTACGGAACGAACGGGTCACCAAGGAGTTACGCAGTACCTGCATGACTTTTTCTTGGTCGGGGCCCGGGACTCCACGGACTGCCAGGTGGCGCTGGACAGGTTTCAGGAGACCATGGAGAACCTTGGGGTGCCATTGGCGCCGGAAAAGACAGTGGGGCCAGGCACGGCGCTGTCATTTTTGGGTATTGAGCTGGACTCGGTGTTGATGGTGGCATGGTTGCCAGTGGACAAGCAGCAGCAGATTTTGGGGCTGCTCGAGGTGATGGTGGCGAAGCACAAGGTGACAGTGTTGGAAATTCAGGTGCTTTTGGGGCACCTCAACTTTGCTTGCAGAGTGGCACGCTTTGGGCGGACGTTCTGTAGGAGGTTGGGCCGGGCCCTGGATGGTCAGAGGCCTCCGCACCACCACATGAGTTTGTCAGCGGGCGTTCGGGAGGATATGCGGATGTGGCGGTTTTTCCTGACACAGTTCAACGGGGTGCCCATGCGGAGGGATGAGGACATGGTGTGGGACGTGCAGATTTTCTCGGACGCGGCAGGCAGCGACGGGTTCGGGCACTATTGGAACGGGAAGTTGTGTGCGGAGCGGTGTCCCCCTGAGTGGCTGGGGGTGGGAGGAGCATTGCCTTCCTGGAGCTTTTTCCCTTGGTGGTGGCGATATGGCTGTGGGGTGAGGTTCTGGCCCTCCGACTTGTGACTTTCAAAGTGGACAACATGGCTGTGGTCCAGGTGGTGAATCGCCAGTCCGCCAGGGATGAGCAGGTGTTGAAGCTGTTGCGAGTGTTTGTGTTGGGCTGCTTGCGCCATGACATTGCTTTTCGCGCGGTGCATGTTCCAGGGATTGACAGTGACATTGCGGATGCTTTGTCTCGTTCGCAGAGGGGGAGGTTCCGTGGGTTAGCCGAGGACGCGGAGCGGGACCCGACGCCAATGCCGCAGCAGATGTGGCACATAGGCTACACCGGACGTTGCAACTGGTTCTAGGATCCTTGGCGGAGTCGACCAGGACAACGTATGTGGTTGCATGGGGGGATTTTGTGGCATCCGGGGCACGGTGGAGGCCTCCGGGAATGGAGAGACAGGAGGATGTGGTGCAGTTTATGCTGTGCATGATTGGCAAAGGTTTATCGAGGGTTACGATAGCAGGCAAGCTGGCGGGGATTGTTTTCATGGGGAAGCTATTTTGGGGGTACGCCCCATCTGTGGGGGAGCTCGGGTCTCGGATGTTGGAAGGTTGGGCCCGAGAATGCGGGCGGGTGGGGGCGGTTCGGCAACCTCTGTCGGAGGAGATGTTGGGGAGAGTGATGGGTGTTCTGCCTTTGGTTTGTAGGGATGGCCGGGAAGCTTGCCTGTTTGCCACGTTGATGGTGTGGATGTTTGCGGAGTCTTTTCGGGTGTCTGAGCTGCTGGGTTCGAAATCTGTTCCGGGTTTGGGGTGGTTGGGTGTGCAGTTGGGGTGGCAGGAGGTGCGCCTCTGGTTGCATAGGTCTAATACCGATCAACGTTGCGTCGGGACGTGGGTGGTACTGCGGAAGCAAAGGTGGGAGATGCGTGCCCGGTGCGATGAGGATGGAAATGGGAGGGGGAAAGGCTGGCGGATGGTTTGGTGTTTCAGCACGCGAATGGGAGAGGGGCGACGGGGTCACAGTTGTTGGCAGTGTTGCGGAAGGCTTTGGCTAGAGTGGGGGTTGATGGCAGACGGTATGGCACGCACTCGTTTCGGATTGGGGCGGCAGTAGAAGCACATAGACGAGGGTGCGAGCAAGGGGACATTATGCGCCTGGGGAGGTGGTCCTCAAATTGTTACCAGCGTTATGTGCGCAGCGAGGAGTTGTTCTGAATGCGGATGGGATGTTGGGGGGACTTATTTACTGACATTTGTTGCTCGTTTCAGGTTCGGTGGCAGGTCCCATGTCCCGGGACATGTTGATTTGGATTGTGGGCCATTCCTTTGTGAAGAGGGCCAAGTTGCAAGCGCAGGATAGCTATTTTGGTGATAACCTGGGTTTCAATCCTGCAATGTTTCAGGTTGTTTGGTCAGGGAGGGGGGAATGAGATGTAAAGAGTTGATCCCTACGCTGAATGGTCTGGTACAGGGGGGGCGGTGTCTGGACGTCTTGGTTCTCCACCTGGGGGAGAATGATATGGTGCAGGAGACAGGTTTGGTGTGGATGCGGGCGATGAGGAAAGATTTAGCGGAGCTGCGGAGGAGTTGGTTAGGATGTACGGTCGTGTGGACAGAGCTGATACCGCGCCGGGTGTGGTGAGGTGCGGTGAAGCCACAGGCGGTGGATAAGGCGCGTCGGAAGATAAATGTGGAGATGGTGCGTTTTTGTCGGCATCTGGGTTTCTCGCGCATTTGGCATAAGGACATAAAGTACGACGCGCCCGAATTGTTTAGGGGCGCTGGGGTTCACCTTTCCCGTATGGGGATGGATTTGTACCTGTTGGAGCTCCGTGAAGTTTTGGCCCGTTTGTTGGGGGTGCGCAGGGAGTAGGGGCCTGCACTGGGTTTCTTTCCGCATCAAAAAGGGGGGTGGGGGCAGGGAAAGGGGGAGGCGGTGTAATCACTTAACCTCCACCTTTCCCTCGGTGGCGGAGTTGTTTTTGATGTTGGCCAAGTTTGGCTGGAGTTCGGTACTTTATTGTTAAGTTTGGGGTGTTGGGGAATGGGAGCGGGGAAAGGGTAACCAGTTTGGGAGTTACATTAGAGGGTAGTTAGTTACAGTCCAAAGAAGGCAAATAGGACTGTAGGTCTTGGGAGGTTTTGGAGTTAGGATGTAGGGGATAAAATTGGATCGGAGAAGATGTAATAGAGTTATATATTTGTATATTGCAGGGTGGGGGATTTTATCATGTGGGGATGGTAGGGGTGGGGGTGAAAAGCAAAAGGGGTCAGGTAACTTGATGTTTAGAGAGGTTTTAGTTTTGTAAGGCGGTTTGCCAGTTTTTAATAACATGTGATGTGCACCTGTTTCAATAAAGCGGCCTTTTACCCACACAAAATGGTAGTCGTGTGCTAGCTCCCCTTCTTCCCTCCCAAGGGGGGCTTGGGGGGCAGCCGAGCCGCAAGGTCTGCCCCCCGGGCAGATTTAGGAGGGGGAAGGGGGGAGAGTAGAGGAGCGGCCATTTTGCCTTGTTGGGCTGCCTGGGGAAGCCCAAAGGCAGCCCAAAATGAAGTTTAGAAGCCCAAGGGTTTAAATTGGGAGCCCGCGTTTCCGCAGCCACCATTTTAGGTGTTGAGATCTGGTGGCTGGGAGCGAGTTAGGCAGGAGCTTTTCGTCCCCGCCCACCCTCCCTGGGCTTTGGGTTTCGTGGGAGTTTTTTTCCAGGCTAGGTTGTTTTGTTAGGGAGGCTGTGTTGGGACAGGTGCACAGGGGGGGGGTTATATGTAAGTTGTCGCTTGGAACAGGTGCTGGCCGAGTTGTTTTTGATGTTGGCCAAGTTTGGCTGGAGTTCGGTACTTTATCGTTAAGTTTGGGGAGTTGGGGAACGGGAGCGGGGAAAGGGTAACCAGTTTGGGAGTTACATGATAGGGTAGTTAGTTACAGTTGCAAGAAGGCAAATAGGACTGTAGGTCTTGGGAGGTTTTGGAGTTAGGTTGTAGGGGATAAAATTGGATAGGAGATGATGTAATTGAGTTATATATTTGTATATTGTAGGGTGGGGGATTTTATCATGTGGGGATCGTGGGGGGGTGAAAAACAAAAGGGGTCAGGTAACTCAATGTTTAGAGAGGTTTTAGTTTTGTAAGGCGGTTTGCCAGTTTTTAATAAAATGTGATGTGCACCTGTTTCAATAAAGCGGCCTGTTACACACACAAAATGGTAGTCGGTGTGCTTGCCCCCCTTCTTCCCTCCCAATGTCCTACCTTTTAGGGTCGATGGTTACAGGCAATAGCTCGGAATACATCCAGAATTTGCCTCATCAGAGAAGGTAAACAAACAACTCTTAAGAGCATTGCAGATGTGTTCTGCGCTCAACATGCTAAGTGTTGTGATGTGGTGGTTTCTGTAGGTCACAAGCTGCTCTGATATGGCTTTCTCGTGAATGTCTTGACAATAGATTAGAGTTTGACATTCAGAGTGTACCGAAAAGAGCTGCTGTAGTTTATTGCGTACGTTCAGCAAATTGTCAATTTCGACAGGCTTTCGCACAGAGCTCATGTTGCCGCACATGTGACGTCAGGCTTTTTGCTTTTTCGTTTATCACAAGAGGGTGATCTCTCACATTGAGCTCACACTGCCGCACATATGACAGAGGTCCGTTTGCATTTTAAAGAAGGTCTGTTGAGATGGTCGTGAGGACTCTGAGGAGTGCTGTGAGTGACAGTGGCAGAAAGGAGTGAGCACAAAGTAGATTGTTTAAATAACCGCTAGCATCACGGCTTTCTTTCGAGCATTTTCACAGCACTCTACTATCAGCCCATTTGAACCACCCTATGGGACAATAAAAATACACAAAAACAAACGGCACAGCCCAGCGCAGCACTTTCGCTGCTGGAGGGTTGTAGCTTGCGGAGTGAGGTGAAACTAAGCACGGGCATATGCTGCCACATGGAAGCTTGTCTGGCCTATGTCTCGAGAGTCCAAAGAATCCTTGGCTGACCCACAGCCAGGCATCCGGACCAAGCCAGTCTCTAAAGTTCCGTAGCTCACCCACCCCGAGTGGATCTGAGGGTTCAAATGCTGCCAATCTTCCAGCTTTGACCACAGGGATTCTTTCAGCTAACCCAACAGCACGGAGATATCAAAGAACATCATCTTCCACCGGCTGGCACTTTCATTTGCTCAATTTTCTCCGCCCCAGAGACAAAGGTGTGTTAACCACCAATCAGGGAATTTGTTTACACGAGGACTTAAACACCCTGAGCATCTGACATGCTCATCTAGTAACGAGACAAGTTGATCAGACCCGACCTATGGCCTAGTCTTGTGTAGTCAGAGCTCCGTGATTGGTTTTACACACACATGTGTATTGATTCATTCATATGTTTATGTGTTTGGGTATGGAAATCAAAGAACATACATGCATGTGTCCACCTCAGAAAAACTGGCTGTGCTTAAATATTTTAATTAGTTTAGTGGTATGCTGTAAGTGATTTCTCAGTGGATTACCTGCGTTAGTAGAACAAAGTACTCAAAAATTCCTTGTCAACAGCTTTCTGGGGCACTACCTGGCCTTGTGATAATCGGCAGGGGTCGCAGGAAACGTTAAACCTGCCCATTCCTGGTGATGAATCTGTGCTTGTAAACGATGCTGAGGGGGTCACAGGAGTGGAGAAAGATGTCATCAACAAACAGGCACAACAGAGTAAGTCACACTAATAAACTCCCCTCTGTTTGAGATGTTTTAGAGTATTGCATTTGTGTATTGTATTTGTCAGATACTCTGTCTGAACAGAACCAGTGCACAAATGTATGATTTCTCTGAGTTAGAGATTCAGGCCAGCCTTTGTTCAAAATATTTGCAATCCTCTTTCCTACAATGGCAGACCATGGCCCAAGGACTAGATTTGTATGATTTTTTGCGTTCCCTAAATGTTCCACTTAGTAGTTTCTGGAAACTTGACTTTAATAAGAGAATAATGAAGATTGCTTCAAAATGGCCTTGAGATCTTTAACATCAAGGACCATTCCTGTAATGATCCTCGGAAGTATGACTTGTTAAAAACTTATTCCAAAAACTCCCAGCTTTACAGTATCCAGAAGTATCTACGTATTACCAGATAAAAACAGGGATGCATTGTCACCTTTAAAATGAATTTAAAATCTCTTTTCTCTTTAGCCGTCAGTGAAAGCTCCACACTTTTCTTGGCTCACATCCACTGCTACAAAATAAATACAATGATGCCTCTGGTATTTCTTTTAAGGAACCTTCTAGTCAAAGACAGACACTACAAATTATCTGTCCATGGTTATTAATTTCCACACAGAATAAATCTACCACATAGTATTCTTTGTTCATCTAATCGCTATCAGAAACTTTTATACCAACAAAATTATACACAAACACAAAAAGTTGGTTTAAATTACTTGTTTTAGTCAACCAATTCTTCTTTTCACTGAATATTATTATCAGTTCTTACCATTTTTTTTCATTTTATACACGTTTATATACAGACGTCATATATCTATACACAATATTTACACTGTGCAACAAAACATAAGCATGACGCACGGCAACCACACCTTTATAAAACCCTATTTTCACGGGTTTAACTGAAGCCCAATCTTTTACATATGGAAATGTATGGCATTATCTTTTATAGCCTTAATTCCTTTCTCACAATCACCATATAGTCATAGAGCCTAGGAAGCTAACATTTCTTTATGCTTCTTTTTCTGAAGAGCTCTCGTAGGATTTTCAAAATCAATTCCACATTTGTATGATGTCGGATTATAGTAACTGTCGGCGCGTTTCAGCCTATCAAACAGTTTAAGGCCTCCTCAGGACTTTGGGCAACAAGTACAACGTTACCTACAAAAATAAATAAAAATAAATACATATCTATATACATATACGACTATTAACGTCACGGACACCAACACCCAAAGGTGCCCCTAGAGCTAGAGATCGGTTGACCTCAACTTTATGAGGTAGAGGACGATACTGGTACCTCTGTTACTAAGAGGTGGAACACAGCTCATTGCTGGTACGTTTTTGGAATTGTGGAATTGCTTGTATTTTTTAGTTTATCTTGTTTTTGGGTGCACTATTAGGTATTAGGTATATTTTACACTTTTTGAGTTATTGGTTTTTGGGTCTGTCACACTTTGGTCAGACTCATAGAGAGATTCCCTGTGCACATTAGGTGGTGTTATTTTCTTTCCCTTTTTAAAAAAAAGAATGTTGCCAAGACCTCGAGGATTTTCTTTTCCTCTGTAGCTCTAGGGGCACCTTTGGGTGTTGGTGCCCGTGACGTTAATAGTCGTATATGTATATAGATATGTATTTATTTTTATTTATTTTTGTAGGTAACGTTGTACTTGTTGCCCAAAGTCCTGAGGAGGCCTTAAACTGTTTGATAGGCCGAAACGCGTCGACAGTTACTATAATCCGACACCATACAAATGTGGAATTGATTTTGAAAAATCCTACGAGAGCTCTTCAAAAAAAGAAGCATAAAGACATTTTACCTTCCTAGGCTCTATGACTATATGGTGATTGTGAGAAAGGAATTAAGGGTATAAACGATAATGCCAATAAATTTCCTTATGTAAAAGATTGGGCTTCAGTTAAATCCGTGAAAATAGGGTGTTATAAAGGTGTGGTTGCCGTGCGTCATGCTTATGTTTTGTTGCACAGTGTAAATATTGTGTATTGATATATGACGTCTGTATATAAACGTGTATAAAATGAAAAAAAATGGTAAGAACTGATAATAATATTCAGTGAAAAGAAGAATTGGTTGACTAAAACAAGTAATTTAAACCAACTTTTTGTGTTTGTGTATAATTTTGTTGGTATAAACGTTTCTGATACCGATTAGATGAACAAAGAATACTATGTGGTAGATTTATTCTGTGTGGAAATTAATAACCATGGACAGATAATTTGTAGTGTCTGTCTTCGACTAGAAGGTTCCTTAAAAGAAATACCAGAGGCATCATTGTATTTATTTTGTTGTAACGTTCCAGATGCCTTTTGGTTTATTGGGTCTCCCCTGAGATATATATAGATTCACATCCACTGCTAGTCATGAATAGGACTGGACCCATATGAAGAAAGAACTGCAGACCTGGGTCAGGGTTTGAGCTCAATCATACCAAAGTACTAACATTGCCCCTTGAAAGGAACACCAACATGACCCTAGAGTAGAACTGAAATGCAACGGGCCGCAAAGAAATGTGATATAACAGAGTAGGGAATGCAGCTGACTGAGAGAGAGTACATCACAGCACACTCACTGTCAACAGAGAGTACATCACTCTACACCCAATGTCAACAGAGAGTACATCACTCAACACCCAATGTCAACAGGGAGTACATCACTCTACACCCAATGTCATCACTCAACACCCAATGTCAACAGGGAGTACATCACTCTACACCCAATGTCAACAGAGAGTACATCATTCCACACCCGATGTCAACAGAGAGTACATCACTCTACACCCGATGTCAACAGAGAGTACATCACTCTGCACCCGATGTCAACAGAGAGTACATCACTCTACATCCAATGTCAACAGAAAGTACATCACTCTACACCCAATGCCACAGCAGGTTGATACTGATAGAGTGCTGACAAAGTTGTAACAATACCTGGCATTAAACCATCTCAACTCAAAGGTTAATTTGTAAAAGTAACAGATGCCCTTGAAACATCCTGAGCTACTGAGTGAGATAACTTACTATGACTCACTTAGTCTATTTGGTGTTGATATTGTGAGGTTTATCTATTTCTTTATCTTTGGCATCTTCAGCTGGTTGGTGGATAAGTTCCTACTTCAACTTGACAAGATCGCTATAATTCAGGAAGAGATTGAAGGTCTCATTAAAAATATGGGGAAATGGTAGCCCTGTTTAGTGATCGGCTGGTCACGTTCTAGTATTTCTAGATACTGAGCTTCCACCAGTCCCTCTTGGTAGGGTGGCTTCCACACTCAGTCCACACCCATCCATCTCAGGTGTCATCGATCAGGTGACCTGCTAATAAAAGGGATTGGGCGCACATGCCCTGGGCAAGTTCCAGAATGTATGCCACTGGGTCTCAGTGATTACTACATATGCATGGGGGCCTAGGGCCGATCCTTAAACCCTGCTGTAAATCATCATTTAAAGCCCAGCTGCACCAATCTTACAATTCTCAAGCCCATGTAGAAGGGGGTAAAGCATCAGATTTCTGCTATCAGAATCCGTTGCCTCACACTCTCACCAACCACAGGAATACCCTGAACCCACACTGGACACATGAAGCCAACAGTAAACATATCAGTTTCATTTAAAAAATCGAGGTACTTAGACTTGTTTTTACCTCAACTACATATACAGCAGGGGTTACCACTTAAGAATATCGAAAAAGGTTTCACTATCTTATTTGATTAGGCTTACACACCCTCTTTGCCTTAGTTAAGTTGAATGTTGTGTCATCCCTTCAACTGTCCGAATTAACCCAGGGGTGAACCATATCAGATTACCTTCAAAATAAATTATAGATTTACATTTGAGGCCTCTTGAGAGATGGATTGCATTCAAATTGGGATGTTTAACCTACATGCTTCTAAATTTCCACAATTCGTACTACTTTGCTACCAAATTAGTTTTAGTTAGTGGCACACTCCAAAGCCCCAGAAAAAAATGTGGCCTACTCGAAAATCCCTAGAAGTAAGAGAACACAGACATTTATTTAGTCAGACTCCCTCTGACTTACTCTTCTTTAAAAGCTATTGTGCAGCTAGATAGAAGATTTTCAGTTCATAGAATTTGTGCTAATCCTTAGCTTGGGTTTCATCCATTAACCATCAACTCATGGTACTTGTCTTTCATTCCCAGTGATTGGAAAATGCTCAGTCATAATTAACAATGCAGTTACGAAAATCTATAAAGCCCTCTTTTTAATTTCACATAATGCATCACCTGCGCAGATAAGAATGGAATTTGGGATAACCAATCAGGCACTTGAGCGAAACGGACAATTTGTTAAAGTATGGAAAAGGATAAAAACGGATACTGTAAATCAAATGTCCAAATTATTGTGGTAGGAAATACATTTATATAGGAAAGCCCAGGCGTGGAAACACCTATATACATCATTAGAGGAATATTTGGTAAAGTCCGTCTGGGAAATGCCAATTACCTTGAACGTATTTTAAAAAATGTATTCATAGCACAAACCAACATTTATCACTTCTCTTGGATAAAGATACCTTTTCAAAAAGAAAACATGCATAATTGGATTTTATAAGTAAGAATTAGTGCATATATATTGTAAGGTTTTAATAGGTTTTAATTAATCAAACAATAAACCTTTCATTCATTCATTGTGATTGGAAATGCTGTAGAACCAAATTATTTTCTGTGCTGTGCTTGTGTCTAGCTACGTTGTTTTTTTATCTATATGCTTCTTTCCTTTAGTATTGTAATATTCAATTGAATATTTTTGTTTTATATTTCTATATTGGTTTGTGATGAAGAGATATCAAATAATCCAAGATACAACTCACATTTGGTGTTGAGTAGCATAACGAGAATCCTTATGCGGGTGGTGGTGGGTACATTTACAGGAATGAATAATGCCCAAATGGGTTAGAGTCGTTCCAAATCGCAGTGAATTCCTGAGTATCTAGGTGTTATGGACCCAACTGGTAAAATTATGAGAACAAATTCGGAACATCAGAATTTAGGCATCTAAAGTGAGAACACTTGAGAAAGTACCTGAAATACACGGTAAACATATGACAGAAAACATTGTAAGGTAGATATGAGTGCTTCATATTTTTACACAACTCCTACAGGTAATAACCAGTGAGTAAGCAAAAACCTCACTATCTATGAAACATCAATAATTAAGGTAATATTCCATGTCAATGTCAGTGTCATTTATCATTTTTCTCTTTCAAAAGGTTCTGTCAGCCTTTTTCAGGAAAGGTTCATGCTATTTGAACTACTCAACCTACATTTTTTTTTAAATCTTTTTTTCTATTAAAGATTAATAGAATAACACGGTAAAAATAGCAAGTGACATTAAAGTTATATGCAGGGTCTGACTTGAATAGAATATGTGCCCGGGCACCAAAGTAAAAACTTCCCTCATTAGCGAATCAGATGGCTAGAAAAGCAGCCCATGTTTGCAAATAGGTATGTTTTGAATTTATAATGACATGGTACAAGGTGTGGTAGACTGCATGCATTTGTGCTTTCTACAGGCAATATTTGTGGTAATATCAGAAAAATCAACAGTAAAAACAAGCCCACCTTAAAGCAGGCCCACAAACCTCCAAAAAACAGCCCACATACTTACCTTTCAGACCAACCCCCAGGCACTGCATAACTGCTCTATGGGATTCTCCGACCCAAACTTGATAGTAGCTACATATATATGTGGAGGAGAGCTTTTAACGCATTTTGAAAAGAAAACATGTACATGTAAGAACAAAGGCAAGGCGTACACAACAAGAGAGAAGGTAATGAGCAAGACACTGTGTTTGCAGTCTTTCTTCAGTGGAACTCTCAATTAATCAAAAGGCCATGCTTACCTACCAATGAAGCTCCTAGCCTAGCAATTTGTGGCAAGTGAAGGACTGTGGAAGAGAGAGTGGTGAGCCAAAGGACAGTAGTTTGTGGGCTGATAGTGGCAAGAAACTAAGTGATCTTAATGTCTTGTGTATTCATTTATCTTAGTTTTCAGGTGGCTGCCATAGATATATTTGCAATATTATCATACAACAAAGTCTCAATGGCACCCAATTTAGGACTTGCTCTTCTGTCTAATGGGTCAATTAGAAACCCCTGGAGATTGCATCCAATTAACAGGCCAGCACTAACAGCACATGCGCCCGTAACATTTCTTGTTATTTGTTTCCTACAGATTATTTCCTGATCAGTCGGTATTCTTTTAAGTCTCAAAATTGTCCATATTTGACTGTTCTCTTCACCATTCGGTGAGTCCCTATTGGTCTAATCCTGATTTACGGAGTTTTTTCTCAAGACGATATCTGACCGGGCTGTTTCCTTTTTGTTCTCTTCAGCCCTACAAACAAAGTTGATCCTTGACTCTATTTGGCATCTCAAAGGACAAGTTGTGGACCTTTTCCTCCTCCCTGGTGACCAGCGGCGCTGGCCCAGGTCTTGAAAGAAACGATTCTGCAGTTTATCCAATGTAAGTGAATTGGGCAATCGTTTCAGCCACATAGGAGACTGCTTTGTCTGACTTTTGTGAGTGGTGGCTCATATAGCCTTTTCTCTTTTCCTTCTCCCCAGGTGCCTTGGATTCTCCTCAGGTACCTCCACGCACATACCCCATATATATTTTTGTACATTAATTTATTCATGGTTAGAGGTAACTCTCTTTTTATCCCCTGTTAGGCAGCAATCTTAGGTAACTCTCTTTTTATCCCGTTAGGCAGCATTCTTCTCCCTTCCGTTCCCCAGTCCTGATGATGAACTGAATTCATGAAGGTCGAAATGCCCTCAACTTGTATCAGCCTAATTTAAAGTGTTAATTATGCTGTGATTTTGTCATGTGTTACCTTATAAAGTAAATGTTCATGCATAATACTCTTTTCAAATACTTCCCAAAGAATACACTCATTTCTATTTCTTGTGTTCCACTTGAAATGTTTAAAAACACTTTTTTTACAAGCACAATGTGTTCACCTTGCACATAGTACACAACTTAAAAGCATGGTTAATGCTGCTTCTAATTCCCAGTAAAGTCTATATTTATTCCGGTAATACAATTATGTTGAAACTGAAAAGTGGGACTGCGTGTTTTGTGTAATCAATTTACTTTTTAAATTGTGAATTCTCGTTGACTCCTATTGAGACATTGTTCTTTGATATTATACTTACCCAGTTCTCATCCGTGGTTACGGGTTTCTCCTGTTGTTAACAATGTTCTAGAGTCCTTTCTGTGGCTTTCAGTAAGGGGAAAGTTGAAAGCCTGCTTTCCTCTGAACCTAAGGGAGCATGCTTTGTGAGATGGGGCATGATAATTACTCAGATAAGAACAGTTAGGTGAACTTAATTCTATCCAAGTTAATCATTTCAGCCAAGTAGATCTCTACCTTACACTGTCCAGTGAGTCCTTCATATAGACTTTTCAGTATACTGGGTATATTGAACCTGTCTAAAGGAAAATTTGTATTTTGGCAGATATAGCCCTAACTGTATTTTATTGTATTCTTATCAAATGCAAAACTGCTTGCTAACATATACTTACAAATCATCTGATTTGTCCACATACATCAAAGTCCACTGTTTTTTTTCTAGACTGACCTTTACTATAGATACCTGCTTAAAGGCCCTTAGGCCCCGATTTATATTTTAGAGGTCGGACTGTCCTCTGTTAGGGTGATGGAGTAAATTACTCCATCGCCCTGGCGGAGGTCTCGATGACCAAATTTAGAAATGTCCATCAAACTGACAGACATTTCTAGCAGTTACAGTAACTGTTGTCAAAGGCGGTTCCTATGAATGCATAGTAACTTTTAAGTATGGCTCCGACAAACATGACAGAGCCATCCAGCAAAGTTACAAAGTAGTTTATATTTTCAAGAAAAAAAATCCTGAACGGGAATTTCTTTTTGAAAATAAAAAAAATGCCCCCATCACAAAGTTAGCTAACCTTGCCAGCTGGACATTAGCCAATTTTTATTGCCCCTTAACACCAAGTTTTTCCAGGCAGTGATGGGCAATGAAAACTGACATGTATGTCTGCCTATCTAAAATAGGTGGGGTGACATACAGGTCAACCTCCGACAGCCCTTACTCCATTGGCCCGTCCGAGGGATGTAACCATGGCAGAGACAAAGTAGTCTCCGCCATGGTTATACCAAAGATCTGCCCTCATTTATATTTAAATGTGGGTGGACCAGTACATTGGCAGGAAGGATATTCTGTTGTCATTGCGATGGCGTATCCTTTCCACCAACATAGAAATCTGTTCCTCAACAATTAGCAATAGAATAGGCTTTGTGAGTCTCATAAGCCAAATTCTGTTGTCTGCATAAAGTGCAAATAGTTTTCCGGGGAGTTAGCCAATAAGCAGCCATGAACCCCAAGATTATTCCCTAAGGTTAGTGTTAATCGTTCAAACAATACTACAAAGGTGAATAGTAAGATAACACAGCCCTGGTGTTCGCTGTGGTTATTTGAATTTTGGCACATGATAGATTGTTACTACTCACCTAAACATAGGGAATTTGATAGTTCTCTGATACTTTGCTTTTTTGTGAAAACCTGTTTGTCCAGATAAACTAGGTAACGGGAAATAATATTTAATCGAAAGGGAGATATTTTACAAAAGATCTTGAAATCATTGTTAATTAGCACTATCACGCGGCAGTTTTTGAAAGTGTGTCTGTATTTACAATAATGGCTCATGTATATTTATCCAAAGTCGGGGTTTATTTGCATTTGCAAACGAATGACTTATAATGTGCCAGAAGCTGGTTGCTCCCACAAATATATTATAAACGGGCTGTAGGAAACCTCCCGTCCTGAACCCTTATTGCTTGGAAAAGCTGTGATGATCTGCCACACCTGAACTGCCAAATAGATTGATCTAAGGGGTCCTTATCTTCATCCAAAAAATGTGGTAATTTACCCTTTTTCAGACACTACACCTAAATAATGGATGAAAGATTATATAGGGCTCCATTATATTCTGTGAACGCCAAACTCTTCTTACTTTCAACAAAATGAAAATCCCAATCAAGATCCCTGATGTCCTTGATGTTATTTCTAGTTTTATTCTTTGGAATTTGAAGCTGAGGAGCCATCTATCTCTGTTACCCTTTGTAAGGAACTGAAATAATATGTGGTGAGGTGACTACCCACCTCAAGGATTAATCACAACATTTGTCAATGTGAACCCTCAATGCCACCAAATTACCTGGAGCTCAACCCCCTTGCTAAGGCACAGAGAGCAAAGGCTTAACACAGGGCAATGTATAAAGTATTTATGCAGTCCAAAAAAGAGCACTAAAGTTGCAATGCAAACAATAAAAATCCAAAAATAGAGTAAAATGTAATAAGCACAAGAACATAAACATTACAAAAATCCAATATAGGGAACATGAGATATGAATTTTTAAAGTTCCAATTAGGAATAGTGCCTAGAAGCACAAGGCGCTAATTGTAGTCAATGGTGGCAGTAAATCAGGATCTATGCGCAATTTGGCAATGACCGTGATGGTATACGGGTCGGATACACCAATCAGGTTCATCCTGGTCAAAGACTTTACCTTTTAAATGTAGTCCTCTAAGTCCCCCAGGTTGTCTGATGAGGCACTTAGAGACAGACTCAAAGGGTGAAAGGCAGAGGCCAAACAGCTGGGTGTAGTCTAAGTCCAGTTGCCACTGGTCAGTCCTGTAGCTTTAACAGGAGGTCAGCCGTAGGACACTTAGAGTCCATTTGTTTGTGCTGGGTACAAGAGAGATTCGGACCAGTCCTTCAGGGCTCTTACCAGGTCTTTGACAGCAGGGCTGGTCCCTTTATGATCTTCCTCAGGTCCAGTAGTGTTTTGAAGTCTGTGGCTGGGATGCCACATTTGGTGAGCAAGAAAATGATGGATTTAGGACAAGATCTCTGTACTGGGGTGAATGTATGACATTGTTCTGCATTCTGTTCATCAACTGTTGTTTTTGCATTTGTCACCCCGAGTGGGACGGGTACTCAGACGTAAGTCCCGTGCTCTCCACGCCACTGGAGTCAAGCTATCCTGGCTGAAGACGGCTGATAGCCAGAAACCGGTACTAGGATGCTTGATTCCGGTCCAGGGAAGACATGGCTTGGCAGTTCAGGCTGGACTGTTCCCATGAGGCACAGGGTCAAGGCTGATTTGCATGTGGCCATGTCTGAACTGGGGTGGTGTGGTGAGCAAAAAAACAATAGATTTAGGCCCAGATCTCTGTACTGGGGTGAATGTATGGCATTGTTCTGCATTCTGTCCATCAACTGTTGTTTTTACATTTATGCCTAGCATTATATAGTGGCTGGTAATGACCTGGGCATGCCCTAGCAAATGGGTTGATAAGTTCCTCAAGTCAACCTTACCAACTTTGGGCATTTTCAAGATGGCAAAGTCTTTGGCCACACTCAACTTGGGCTCAGAGGGCTGATTGTGTGTGGAGGAATGTATTATGGTAATTGTAGTGCCCTTTCACATCTAACACTAAAATTCAGTTTGAGTTATCCACTGTCCCACAATAAACCCAGAACACACAGAGACAAACAGCTGGTAGAACAAATGTTGTTATTTTCAGCAACCAGATAGAGGATACACACTAATTGTTTTGGCATCTTGTTTCCTTTCTTTTCAAGTGTCCACCCAGTGTTAAATGTAAAACCCAGAAATAGAAGCCCGGTAGAACAAAAGTAGGGTTTTCCAGTAACCCAACAGTGGATACACAAGAATTGTTTAGTGCATACTGCTATTATTGCATTAGTATGTTAATTTTTTGTTGGTTTGCAATGATACACATCTTCTAAAAGCCACAAAATGTAGCGTTTCTTGTCCTACTCTATTGATGTATGCTAGGTCATCGCTGTTTCTTGTTCTGTTTATCTCTTTCATTTTCTCATTTGATCATTACTCTTAGTTTATTTCATTTTCACTGCAGCTTTGAGTATTCAACACAACACTGTGTTTTTTCTGATCAACTTTTCACTACCTTCTTTTCTTTTGCACACACAAATTTGATTGCTCTAATTTCTGCCTGTCTTTCTGTTTTTTGGTAAATGTTATGGTGCTCTGAGAAACCTACTTTTTGTCTATAAATTCATCTTTTTTGCCTCGCCTTTTTTCACTAATTGATGGAAAGACACACCCAAATACGGACTGATTCACTCATTCAGAAATGTGCTGAGGAACTGACACATAGAAGTCAGTGATGCAGACCACTTGCCCTTTCAAAATGTCTTGGGCTGCTACTGGACAGTCTGTGTGTGCAGTTTTCCTGCTTGGCAGACTTGAAATGTAAAATAAAGTTCAAAGTCCAAAAAGCCCTGTTATACTACACATAACTGATCCCTAGGGTAGGCAGTAAATAGGTAATAGGTAGATAAATATATACTTAAAACATAAGACATATACTTTCAAGTTTCAGTGTCTCACATGTCAAGTTACAGGCTCATATGTCCAGTCTTAAAAACAGCCTAACACCTATTCTGCTACTCACATACCTACCTTGAAAAGGATCAGGCACTTACACACCCAGTCAGACATTCACATCAGCACTTTTACATTCACTCCCAGACACACACAGCTCTGAAGTAAGTAGGCCTAACGGAGACAGTTGCACACAATTATATACCCCAAAGGTATGTAAAACACCTACTAACCAATCCATACAGCTTCCTCCATACACCTTTAGACACCCATAGGCTCAGTGAGAGAGGCACTCAATAATCTATATACTACCTTAAATAAGCGAAGAGATATCCAAATAGGGACTGACACATTCATTCATATATGTACTGGGGAACAGACACTAACCAGTAAGCCATGCCGGACACTTGCCCTTTCAATATGTCTCAGACTTGTTACTGGACAGCCAGTGTGAGCAGAGTGACTGCTAGACAGACTTGACATTTACAACATGTGTTCAAGTCTTAAAAGCACTCTTCTAAAACATATACTTCCCCCTAAAGTAGACAGTAAGTAGGCCATAGGCAGTGAGGTATGTGTTTAAAATATAAGTCTATACTTTCAAGTTTCAGTGTCTCTCATGTGCACTTACAGGCTCATATGTCCAGTGTGACATGTAGCCTTACGCCTATTCTGCAACTGACATACCTATCTGGAAAAGGATACAGGCACGTACACAGCAAGACAAAAACTCACGGAGGCACTTCAACATTCACTCCCGAACACACAGCTCTTATGTTACTAGGTCAAATCCAGGCAGTTGCATACCACAATATTCTGTAACATAACCAGTAACAAATCAATGCAACTACCTCCATACACGTTTAGAGACTCATAGAGTCACTGAGAGGTACTCAGATACCAACATACTTCCTGTAATATGCAAAAGAGACACTCAAATAGGGACTGACACATTCTCTCAGTTATGTACTGCGGAACTGACACTAACATGTCGCCTTACAGACAACTTGCCCTTTCAACATCTCGAAGGCCTGCTACTGGACACCCTCTGTGTGCAGTGTTACTTCTAGACAGACTTGCCCTTTGCAACATATTTTCAAGCCTGAATTGCCTTCTTCTACTATATATGTCAGCACTAAGGTAGACAGTATGTAAGCCATAGGTAGTAAAGTATATGATTAAAACATGATATATATACTTTCAAGTTGCAGTGTCTCAAATGTCGAGTTAGAGGCTCGTATGTCCAATTTTACATACAGCCCAACACCTTTTCTGCAACTGACACTAACAAAGCAGCTATGCATACCAGTTTCCCTTTCAATATTTCTCAGGCCTACTACTGGACAGCATGTGTGTGCAGTGTTACTGCTAGGCAGACTTTACATTTGCAACATATGTTCAATTCATAAAGGCACTCTAGTACTGCATATAAGTCACCCCTAAAGTAGGCTGTAAGTGGCTGATAAGCAGTAAGGTATGTGTTTAAAACATAAGACATATACTTTCAAGTTTTAGGGCCAGATGTAGGTAATCCAGATTTACCGATTCTTAAATACCGAATTTTACCGATTCGGTATTTAAGAATCGGGAAATGAGATGTAGGGAAAAAAATCGGTATTATTTACCGAATCGGTAAAATTCGGTATCGGACTTTCGGAATTTACCGAATCGGTATTTACCGAATCTGTATTTACCGATTCGGTATTTCCCATTCATTCCTATGGGCCTTTTGGCCCATAGGAATGAATGGGAAATACCGAATCGGTAAATACCGATTCGGTAAATACAGAATCTGTAAATTCCGAATCGGAAAGCAAGCAAAAGTGAAACTTAAGAAAACAGCCAATCAGGTGCTATCACCCCTCCCCCTCCCTACCAGGAAGTGGCTACACAGGCAGCTGCAACTAATTAGAAGGTTCTGGAGAGGCAGTTGGAGCAGAGAGACTGGGAGCAGCAGCAGCAGAAAGAGTTTGTGCATTTTAAAACCTGAAACATGGCTAGCAGCAAAGACACAGAGCAGACAGAGAGAAAGAGAAAGCTGAAATTCAGCAACATGGAGCTACAGGTCCTTGTGGAGGAGGTGGTAAAGGTGCACCACAACCTTTTTGGAAGGCAGTCCCTTTCTGTGGCTGAATCTGCCAAAAGGAAGATTTGGCTTGATATACTTGAAAAAGTCAATGCTGTGGTAGTGACCACCAGAGTCACAGAGGAGTTAAAAAAGAGGTTCTATGACCTAAGGAGTCTCACAAAAAAAAAATATTAGCAGATCACCACAAGCAGGCATCGCAAACTGGTGGAGGAAAGAACACAGCACCCCCCTCACTGACCTGGAGGAGATGGTGGCCACAACCTTAGAGCCTGAAAGCGTCTGCGGACTGGGAGAAGTGGACAGCTCTGCCAAAGCTGCAAGTACAAAAGGTAAGATGCATGCACAGCAATCCCCCTCACACCCTCAGCCTTCCCTCACCCCTTGAAGCTAAGTTACTCCAGTCCCAGTGTGCCAGCGCCAAACAGTACCAATGCATCATGGTACATGTAGTCAGTTAATGAAAGACCATGTCATACAGCACAGTAACCAAGTTAGGCAAATGATTGCAGACATAATGAAGGGCAGGCAACATGGAAATTGTGCAAATTCAAAAAATTTAATTGTAGTGGCTGTGAGACATTTGCGCCTAGCTAATATATTCTCATATGTCCACAGGTCACACAACCAGAAGGTAGTCACAGGAGACAGAAGGCACGGCACCCGATAGGGATGAAAGTCAGGAGCTAGGTCCCAGTGCATCACAGGACACAGGTGTACCGAGTGGCCAGCCACCTTCCCAAGACCCTAAAATCACTCAGGAATTGCAGGCATCCCCACCACGTTCACAGTCCCCTCTATTAATGTTTTCACCTGAAATGCCAGCATCACTGGATGTTCAAACACCTGCAGCACAACCAAGCAGGAGGCATGTCGTTCCCCCACTGATAGCATTGGAGACAGCTGCCGGTGAAATGGTGGTTGAAGACCCACAAACCTTGCCTAGAGATGAGATCTTTGCCACACTGCAGTCCAGCGCAGGGCCTGTCCCTAGTAGCACAAGACGCAGCACAGTCCAAGGAAGGAGTGTAGGTGCACGTGGGGATGGGTCCAGTGTCTTCCAAGGTCTGGAGGGAACCATGGTCAAGATTCAGAGGATGCAGGGAAAGGGCATCATGTCCTGTCAACGACAAATGTGCAACCTTAATATCAATATGCAATACATTGGAAAGGGCATCAGGGAACTGGTGGAAGTAAACAAGAACATGGCTACAGGGATACATGAGATGAGACAATCAGTGCAGCTACTGTGCACAAAACTGGACACAGAAATAGCATCAAGGCGCAGGGAGAAGCAGCGTGCACAGCAAACTAACAAGGCTATTCACCGCCTGGCCACAGCCACATCCCTGCTATTGTAGTGTAGTTCCTATATTCCCAATAGGCTCTGCGCATTGGAATAATATATTCAGCAGTGTAGACGTAGGACTGAGGTCGACTAGGTCTTTACTGACTATTTTAGACTTAAGGTTTGCCAGCTAGCTCAGAGGTCACTAGAAACTTTCTCGAATGTTCAAGAAGGAATTAACTTTCCTGATTAGACAAGAAGGGATTAGCTTCCGACAACCATATAACATGACAACTTTGCTCCCTCAGAATAAGAGTGTATCTCTAGAGTCGTGTGAAAACAATAGACAGCTATTTCACTCAGTCAAGTGTGCATACTTAGTTTCACCAGAGTGCAGAGAAAAGAGAGACAGGCGTTTTCAATAAAAGGTGTTATTTATTGAGCAGTCTTCTTTCTCATGCAAGAGAAATGAATTGCCACAATTGCAATACTCGTAGTAAAGTAAAGTGCGTACAGTAAAAGGAGGATTATAAAATAATACTGTAAAAGCATTGATATGGTTTCTTAGCCATATGATACTTTAAAATAGATAAAAATATATGCATACATATATACATTGACTAACATACTCAACTGGTGCTTCTAAATACGCCTACCCCGGTGTACCTGACCTAAGCCTAACACGTGGGAAGGAGTAAGTAAGTAGCAGTTTAAGTTAAGTTCGGTTTGCCAAGAATCTGACTCAAGAATTCTCTTCAAGGGTTTAGTCAGCTCCGTACCTGGGTATTAGAAAGCAGGAGGTCTTGTATCTCTCTCTCAGGACTCGATATCCCAGTAACCCGCGAAGGTATCTGGAAACACCGGAGCTGGATTTCTCGGCAGGAGAAAAGACAGCGTCTCTCTCAGTGCGTCAAAAGAGGAGGGGCAGCGTCCGTGGGCTCTCGCATCAGCTGGGCTCTCGGGCAAGTAGATAGCTGCTCTGCTCCAAAACCACCACCGTGTGTTTGCTTAACCCCTTGCATGCTCATGACGGAACGGTTCCGTCATCAGCGTCGGTGCTCCAGTGCTGATGACGGAACATTTCCGTCATGAGCCAATACGGTTTAAAACCCTTCAGCACTGCAGCGAAATTTGCACAGCACTGAAGGGGTTAAGGCAACGTTGGTATATTTATACCTGAAAGGTGCCGGGTTTGATGTAAGGTTGGACATAAGACGTCAATAAAGATGTCACTAAGAACTGGCCATTCTTACAGTGCTTTACAGGAGTTCTAGGATGAAATCAAAACAAAAGCAAGGGGGATTTCCCAGGTTGCTGGAGGTTTGGTTTGTTTAGAGAACTTGTTGTGCTTTCTAGGAGGCTGGGGAAGTAGCCTTGCTTAATGTGACATATTTACAACAAGGGGTGGTGAGGGACAGAGTCTCTGAATTAAGCAGAATACTCTCACCCAGTCAAGAGATCTGGGCTGGATCCAACACCGTTTTTTAGCTCATTGCACCATCCCAGTTTCAGAACCTGGCTGTATGCAAATTGGTCTGTCCCTGGCCCAGTGCATCATGGGAACAGGGCAGACCAGACTACAAAAGCCAATTCTTACACTGGGAAGGAAACAAGCTTCCGGGGACCGGTTTCTGGCATTACAGCCGTCTTCGGCCCGGCTTGCTTGAATCCTGATGGTGCAATGAGCAAGGGACTCATGTCTGAGTATACCCTTCCACGCTTAGGGTGGACAAAAATATTTACAACAAGGGGTGGTGAGGGACAGAGTCTCTGAATTAAGCAGAATACTCTCACCCAGTCAAGAGATCTGGGCTAGATCCAACACCGTTTTTTAGCTCAGGGTATACTCAGATGTGAGTCCCTTGCTCATTGCACCATCAGGATTCAAGCAAGCCGGGCCGAAGACGCCTGAAATGGCAGAAACCGGTCCCCGGAAGCTTGTTTCCTTCCCAGTGTAAGAATTGGCTTTTGTAGTCTGGTCTGCCCTGTTCCCATGATGCACTGGGCCAGGGACAGACTAATTTGCATACAGCCAGGTTCTGAAACTGGGATGGTGCAATGAGCTAAAAAACGGTGTTGGATCTAGCCCTGATCTCTTGACTGGGTGAGAGTACTCTGCTTAATTCAGAGACTCTGTCCATCACCACCCCTTGTTGTAAATAAAATTGCTTAATGTGACAGCATGTGCTACGACTGAATATGGATATGATTACTATGCCGTTGTAGGGATATTATTGATTATAACCGGACAAGGGCATAAAATAGAAATATCGATTTAGGTTCCTAGATAAAAACACAATACTATGCAGGCAAAGCATGAACAGTCAGGAGGTCTTGACACAAAACAGTAATCATCTGACAAGGGGCATAGCCGGAATGACCGGTGCACTTGAGGCGCTATTAAATGTGCAAACAGCACAAACAGCTGCTATTGATGTGCCAGAGAGTGAAGGGAGCACAAGTAGGAGCAGCATGGTAAGCCCCCTTGTTGTAGAGACAAGGAGGAGCAGCAGGCGACAAGGTGAGGCTACAGGCCAAACGCCCAGCGAACACAGTGAGCCACATACATCTGGCAGTGCTAAGCGTGGACGCAAGTGAACAGTTAATAGTATGGGCTAGTGACCCTGGACATACAAATTTGAAAGTTAAATGTTCGTGTTGCACATTTGTGCCTTGGATACATGCGTAGTGACAATATTAAACTACGGTGGGTGTTCACAAAACCGGTCTGTCTCTGTTGACTCACTGTGAGCATTGTGGTGAAATGATTTCTGGTGCACTTTTGTTGTTTAAAATACCGAGATCATTACAAAATTAAAGTAGTTTTCTTGCATTCTACATATGTGTTTGTCTCAGTACTTACTCAGAAATAGGTTTGTGTAATCTCCTCACGTCGGTATCTGCCATCACTTGGTGTTGACACTCCAGCAGGTTGTGTTTCAGGCACAGCAATCTCGTCGTCATGATCCTCATAGTCTGACAACTCCACCTCAGTACCCTTCTTCACAGCAAGGTTGTGCAACATAGCACAGGCAGCAATGATCTTACAGCAGGTGATGGGGTATACTGCTGTGCACCTCCACTTTTGTGCAGGCACCGGAACCTGCTTTTCCAGATACCAAAGGTACGCTCCACGACATTTCTGGTGCTCTTGTGGGCCCAGTCATATCTCCTTTGGCTGGGTGTTGAGGGGTTGAGGTAGGGGTTGAGTATGAACGAGCGGAGGGCATATGCACTGTCTCCTAAAAGGAAATCGGAATACATTACTCACATGCATACATGTACTTCTTACTGCAAAAGGTGTTCAAGGGGTCGCACACTGTGTCTTACCTAGGAGGTATCCTTCACCTAATTCCCCTGCAGTCAGCCGTGCATAGATACCGCTGTTTTGAAATATATAGGAGTCGTGGGTACTCCCAGGGAATTTTGCCACAAGGTCAGTGATGGCGTACTTGGCATTGCAAATCACCTGCACATTGATGGTGTGGGTGGACTTCCTATTCCTGTATATATATTCGGTGGCAGCAGGGGGACAAATGGGAATGTGCGTGCCATCAATGCAGCCAATGATATTGGGGAATCGCGCCATCTGGTAAAAGTCAGATTTTGTTTGGACCAGTTCGGCATGGGTTGCAGGAAAAGATATATAATGGTCCATCCTCTGTAACATGGCGTCAAAGAATTTGCGGAAAAACCTTGACAGGCTGCCTTGGGTCACCCCACCTACCGCAGCAACCACACTATGGTAGCTCCCAGGCGCAAGCAGGTGTAGGCTGCACAGCACCTGCACGTGGGGTGTAATAGCGTGTGCCCTTGGGGTAGTGTGCTCCAACAGTGGTTGGAGGTCCCTGATGAGGTCCAAGATGGTGTCTGGGGCCACCCTGTACCTCTGGAGTATCTCTGCCTCTGTGAGCATGAACAGGGTGATCCTCTGCCTGTAGACCTGCTCCTGTCTCTGCCATTCCCTCTCTATCCTCCTGTAGCCGTAGCCGTCTTGCAATGACATAAAATGCCGCCATTGTGCAAGAAGAATTGCATTTTGGGTCCATTTTTATAGGTTGCACCTGGTTACCACCTGATTTCAATCCATGGTAAATACCGACTCTTAAATACCGAATTTGAAGCAAATTCGGTATTTAAGAGCGTACCTACATCTCAATATTCAATTTTACCACTTCTCAATTACCGATTCGGTATTTTACCGATTCAGTAAATTTACCGATTCGGTAAATTATCCGATTCGGAATGATTACCGATTCGGTAACTTTACAGATTCGGTAAATTTACCGAATCGGACGATTTTCGGTCTCCTGCATCCCAAATGCTCAATACCGGTCGGTAACGGCCGAAAATACCGATTTTCGGCCGTTACCGACCGGTATTGGGCTACCTACATCTGGCCCTTAGTGTGTCTCATGTGCACCTATAGGCTCATTTGACCAATTTGGCATGCAGCTTTATACCTATTCTGCATCTGATGTACCTATCTGGAAAAGGATACAGTCAATTATAAAGCAAGGTAGACATTCACAGAGGCACTCCAACATTCACTCCCAGACACATACAGCTCTTATGTTACTAGGCCTAATCCAGGCAGTTGCACACATAGTTTCATAACACAATATTCTGTAACACAGCCAGTAATTGACCCATGCAGCTCCCTCCATGCACATTTAGAGACTCATAGAGTCACTAAGAGAGGTGCTCACATACCAACATACTTAATTTAATATGCAAAAAGACACTCACACAGGGACTGACACATTCATTCGGATATGTACTGAGGAACTGACAGTACTAAGTGAGCCATGCACACCACTTCCCCTTTTTAACATGCCTGAGGCCTGCTTCTGGACAGCGTTCAATACGCCAATGCACTCTAACACTCCCAGTAACCATTCTATGCAACTCCTTCCATACAGATTTGCAGAGCCATAGAGTCAGTAACAGATGCACTCATATACCAACATACTGCCCTAAATATGGAAAGACACACTCAAATAGGGGCGGATACACTCATTCAGACCTGTGCTAAGGAACTGACACTTTCAAGTGAATCATGCAGACAAGTAGCGTTTAAACATAACTTCTACACCCATTTCCCATTCAAAACATGTTGGTGACCTTGAAAGTCCTGCTCAAGTGAATATAAGTCACCTGTAACATAAGGTAAAGGTAGGACATAGGGCTGGGAGCTATGTGCTTAAAAGATAATATATGTTCTTTGATATTTTATTGAGTTGCCGGCACACTTACAGACCCATATATTCAGTTATAGATCCATTCTGCTACCCATACTGGAACTCATATATGTATGTGTAAAAGGCTAGAGCTGCTTACACACCTAGGTAATTAAAGATTCACTTATACGGATATACAGCTCTTATGTATCCAGCACTAATGGAGGCAGTTGCACACATGGGTAAATACCCTAAAACCCACTAACAGAGCCAGCAAGCAACCCAAGCAAATTCTTACATACAGATTGAGACTATCATACAGTAACTGAGAAAGCCATGTATACACTAACATAGTTACTTACATATCCAATGACGCCCCTAGAGCCAATGAGACACTCATTTAGGTATTAAGTGACGAAAAGACAAGTCACTCATGATGGGAAGTGCACATTTAAACATATCCCAAGCCTGCTACTGTAGAGCCTGTGAACCCAGTGTTCCTGCTAGCTCAGTTTGACATTCAAAACATGTTACTACCTCTTAAACTCCTCCTCAAGTACACAGCCAGCTACCAATCCCCATTTGCATTACATACATACACATTTAGAGATACACAGAGTTCTTATAAGAGTCAGTGAATGAGGAACATTCTTTTTAAATATCCAATAACACACCAAATAGAGAACAAGGTACACATTGCAATATGTACTGAGGACTTTGACACAAATAATTCCACCTTGGAGACAAGTAGGCTTTTCAAAATGTATCAGACCTGCTGTTGTAGAGCCTATGTGTTCATTTTCACTGCTAGGATGACTTTACTTTTACAACTAATTATAAACCTTACATTTTCTGTCTACTACATGTAACTCTCTATTACGTTAGGCTATACCTAACCTATAGGGCAGGGTACTATGTACTTAGAAGTAAGACATGTAGTTTGACAGGTAAAAGATGGGTTACGTTTTACAGCTCTGGAATGGTATGAATGACTAATATAGTGATGTATTTACGAATTTAGTTCCTTGCAGTAGACTACATAAAATGTATACTCTATTTTGTTTTCAGATATCTACTTGGCTTCAAATAGAACAATTTAAGATAACAAAAAAAGAACAGTGGAGAAAAGCACAAACGAAACCCTACTACTTGGAAAAAACTCAGAACAAAAAATAAGATGGTGGAGAAAATGTATTGAGGAAAAAAAATTGCTGGTGAAAGAATTAAGCAGTTTCTTAAAACAGTAGTAAAAAAAGTAAAAATGGTGTCAACAGAAGCAAAACTTTACCAGCAGCTCACAAACAAAAAGCAGAAATTATGTTCAGAGAGGGGAATGGTGGAGGGGAAATCGAGAAAATAAATGGTTGTACTTGTAGACTGTATGATAAAATGGGGGGACATGATGATTTATTTGTGATTTACTTTGTCTCGCTAAAATATAGTTAAGGGGTCTAGGGTGCTTCTTGGTTGCACCGAAAGGCGAAGTCATCGCCAGGTATGTAGGGGGGGTTCCTCAGGGGGGTGGGGTCCAATGGGAGGGGGGGAGTCAGGAAAAAGGGGAAAAAAAATCCTCATATATAAGTAAATGTTTGAAGCATAAAGAGATGGGTGGGTACAAGCACTTATTAGACCTATGATTAATCCATATAAGCTCAAGGTCCTGTCATGGAACATTAATGGTATAGGGGAAAAAATAAAACAGAATAGAATCTGTGAATTTTTAAGAAATTCAGATGCTCAAATTATAATGCTACAGGAAACACACTTGGAAGCAGCAATATGCGATTCTTTATTTAAGAAGTTTAGGTGGGTCCAAGATATAATTAGTTCCAAGCAATTAGGTACCACAAGGGGAGTTTCCATCATAATCCGAGCGAACAGAGGGATTAGCCTGAGAAGTTTTGAAACAGATCAATCAGGAAGATGGCTAATTGCAGAAGTATATATTCTAACCATCCCATATACAATTGCAGTATACTATGGCCCAAATGAGGACAACCCAGTTCCGCTGTCCAAACTCGAATTAGCATTATTTACGACAACTGGTCCTCTAATTTTAGGCGGTGATTTCAACCTGGTTTTTGACCAAAAATTAGACAGAACCTCTAGGGCTAAATATCAGGCTCCCACAAAGTCACTTGCTATGTTGAAAGTCGTTATGAAAGATTTTACTCTGGTAGATGTCTGGAGGAAAAAGTATAGTTCTCAACTTGGCTTCACCTTTTATAGTAAAAAATATAAGAATTACTCTAGAATAGATCACTTTTTAGTCGATCAACACCTTCTCATGGATATTAATTATCTTTCCTTTACGCCTACAGGATTATCAGACCATGTTGTTTTGGAATTAGCAATCGAACTAAACATAATACCATTAAAACCAAGGTGGACATTAGAGAGATCGCTTTTATCAGATAACCAGATAAAAGTAGAGGTTAAAGATAAAACATTAGAATTCTTCATAATAAATTTAGGATCCGCTGCCCCCCAGGTAGTATGGGAAACATACAAGGCCTACTTGAGAGGTATTTTGAGTTCTCTAATGCACTATAGGAGAAAGAGTATAAAAATAAAAAGAAGGGAAGATTTGGCTGCAATAACAAGAAAGGATCTTGAACTACAAAATGCTGTTTTAAAGAATTCCAGCAGTGTACATTCGCTAGAAAAGGAACTTTTTGACTTGCAGCTCCAGTTAAAAGTGTCTGATGAGAGAATTCTTAAAGAAAAATGGGAGTCTAGTCGATTAAAAAACTTCGAGTATGGAGAAAAGTGTGGAGCCCTCCTTGCTTGGAAAGCTAGAGAAGAGAGAACTAGAAATAATATCAAAGTTTTACTACAAAGACAGACAGGGGATCGGATAGAAACAGACTTAGAGATAAGAGAAGAAGCTAGGTCTTTTATGAGGAGTCTCTATACGGAAGACAAAGATCCTAAGGGGAAAGATTTAGAATCTTGGTTGGCAACAAAACATCTGCCACAAATGTCTGAAACAGATAAAGCATATCTGGAAAGTGAGATAACAGAAGGGGAAATCTTAGGTCAGCTAAAGAAAATGAAAAAAGGGAAGGCCGCGGGGTCAGATGGGCTGCCAGTGGAGATATACTTGGATAATAAAGAGCAACTAACAGCTCCATTATGTGAACTCTTTAACCTCTTATTGATGTATGGTCATTCCACGCCTTCTTCTTGGGGAGAAGCCACTATAACGCTTATACCAAAACCAAATAAAGATTTAAGAAGAATTGAGTCCTTTAGACCTATTTCACTGTTGAACACAGATATGAAGATCTATTCCGGTATTCTAGCTACTAGACTATCGAAGGTCATAAAATCCATAATCCACCCTGATCAGAGAGGCTTTATTCCAGGGAGACAGTTAAACGAATTAACATTTCAAGCAATAGGGGCCATAGACTACGCTAATGTTAAAAATCTTCCTTTGGCCCTGGTTGCCATAGACGCAGCCAAGGCCTTTGATCAAGTAAATTGGAAATATCTATGGGCGACAATGGCGGCTTTTGGGTTCCCCCAAACTTTTGTAGAGGCAGTTAAATCATTATATCATAATCCGAGGGCAAAGGTCTTAGTTAATGGAGTTTTATCTGAGTGGTTCGATATATCACGAGGTACCAGGCAGGGTTGCCCCCTGTCTCCCCTTTTGTTTGATGTTTATATGGAGCCTTTTGTTTGTGGGATTAGAGAGGATAATGTTATTCAACCATTTCAGCTTGGAAATATCCCACTGAAGGTGGCGTTATACGCAGACGATCTTCTTCTATATACCTCGGATCATTCGGTTGCTATTCCTAGGCTATTTCTGTTATCGGAAGAATTTGGGAGACTGTCTGGTTACCAGATAAATAAGGAGAAAACGGAGATAATGGGATGGAACAACAACACACAAATATTGGGCGCAAAACAAAGCATGAGGTATCTGGGAATCTACCTAACCCAAGCAATAAAAGATATTACATCACTTAGTTGGCAAAAGGTGGTTAAAGATATTAATAAAACACTAATAAGATGGGGGAACTTGCCACTAAATATATATGGTCGGGTTAACCTCATTAAAATGACAATCCTCCCGAAATTGACCTTTTTATTTAATAGTATCCCCTTATCTTTTTCACCGAAAGACATTAGCACTCTACAGGGTAAAATTGGATCTTTTATATGGGCCTGTAAGTCAACAAGAATTGCATGGAAGAAATTGAGGAGGGGTCTAAAAATAGGAGGGCTAGCCCTCCCTGATCTTCTGTCATATTGTCATGCATTTCACTTCAAAAATTTTAGGCTTCTTGCAAATGAGCTAGATGCATCATCACAGGGGCGTCTATTTCAAGCTTTATTAATTGATTTACCTTACGACCATGACTATTTCTTATTTAAGTTTGGAGACCAGAAATTTTTAAAAAAAATTCGACTCAAAATCTTACAGACCGCATTAAAAAACTGGGGGTTTATTAGGAAAATTTTTGCTATTCCCTATTACCATACACAATCCCCAATATGGGACTCTCCGGGCACCCCTCAATGCCTTCAGGACCAACTGTCACAACCTTTGAAAACAGCTGGGTTAAAAAAATGGGGGGACCTCTGGGCAGATTCGGGCCTGGTAAGTTGGAATACTTTAGCACAACTTACAGACGGACAGGTTACAAGGTTTAAATACTATCAACTATCCGCCTGGTGGTCCAGCCAAAATATGCAAAGAGAGAATGATACAGATATTTTGGATGCAATTGGTAGAAAGGGGAAATGGGTTAAAGAGCTTTCATTCTGGTATAATTTGATGATTAAGGAAGAGGAGAGTAAATTGCATTCTGAAATAATAAAATTATGGGGAACGTGCATATCTGAGCCCCCTGAAGTGGTCTGCAAAGGTTGGTTAGACTCTTTTTTTCTCTCTCAGAGGTTAATTAAACCAGCTAATTTAAGACGTAACCATCTGTTTACGGCCTACAGAGTTAATTGGACTCCGGCCAAGCTGCATAGGATCACACGAAATAATTATCACTGTCCTCGTTGTAATTATAATGTAGCTGATGATACCCATATTTTTTTGGAATGCCCACTTATTCTAGATTATTGGAAAGCGGTTATGGATTTTGTGGGTGATGTACTTTCAATAACTATTATTTGCTCTCGCCGACTTATTTTTTTTGGTCTCTTGGAAGACTACAATATCAATAGTTTGGACACTCAGTTTATTTTCTACATCATAGCTATTGCAAGGAGACAAATTTGTATGGAGTGGAAGTCGGTGTCTCCTCCGAGATTTGCAGCATGCTTGAAATATATAATGGAAGTATGTAAAATGGATCTGGCTGGCACTAGTGCCAACACTGAGAATGTCTGGTCTAAACTGTTAGTCTGGAAAAATAGGTGAGCTGTCCTGTGATTATGCCAGAGGTTGTGTCGGTCCTGTCCTCTTTCAGGCCTAGGGTGCCTAAAATAGGCCTGGAAGAGTAGGATAAGGAAAGCAGCCTACCTCTGGGGATCCCTGTCTGCTATGATACTGTTTCCATGGCGGACTCGAAGAAAAACAACAGTATAAGAGGCAACAGTGGGGCCCACCTAGAGCATATATATTCTGGTGGTATATATGAGGACAAAAAAAAAAGAGGGGAAAAGATGCTAAAAAACAATTCATCTGACAGCACGACAGAAACAGTACAAAGACATAAGAAGAAGAATGTTAAGAAGTAGGGTGATACAACATTTGTAAATACATATAAAGCAATGTAAGAGAAGAGCAACATGTTACAAACAAAAACAACACTTGGAAAATGTAGTAGATAAAGCATTTACCCTGAAATGAAACTATTTATCTTATTAATAAACAGAATGAAAACAATGGATAAAACAGTTTAGTGTATAAATAGAAAAAGTCAGAAAAATAGACTTCAGTATAAAACAAATGTTTGCACATTTTTCAGAGGTGATTGAAACCATACAGCCAGTACTGCACCTTTCTCTAATGAAAAAAGCTACTTCCAGGAGAACACATTACTGCATGCAGTTGAAACACCTGGTCAATGCTAAGAAGTAAAGGATTATATTCCCATTTGAAAAGAGGAGATGGTTCCAAGAAATGTTGAGGAAGTGGTAGCTGAAAAGGTACAGGGAAAACATAGACAGGCCCCCGTGTACAAGTGGAACTGTAGCAGTATTTGCAGTGTCCAGCAAGGGTCAATTGATATATTGAGAACATTCCTACGCAAGTTTACATGCAGAAGTTTGAAACAGAAAATTGCATTTTTGCAAGGATTAGATCAATGCAAGGTGAGGATGTATATTGACTTACAGGGACATTCACTAGGATGTCTATCAAAGAAAGTGTGCTGGAACACGTTTCATCATTTCAGCCGTGTAGCACTCTAAAACGCGAAATTTAGTTATGAGATTTTACTTTGTGAAAACTCCGGCACTATGTTTAGGAGAAATTAACAGAGCTCTTTTGGATGGCACAGTAGTACAGGTAGAAAAAGTTTAGGAAGATATTGAATTGGTCCACAACAAAAGAGTAGGGAAAATGAAGAATCTGGAGGCGTGGAAGAACAGGAGACAGGTATAAATTCTGTTAATTTTATGGGAGAGATTACTAAATTAATCGGAGGCCCTGCCCCCTTTGTCAACTACTGCACACAGGCCACCAGCACACTACTGGTTGCGGGATGAAGTCCCCTTGGCTTCTGACAGTCATTGGGGACCAAGAAACCCTATTGTTGCCACCAGTAAGTCCCCCACAGCGGGATTGCTAAGACCTCATCAGAGGCCATGCCCCCTTTGTCAACCACTGCAAACAGGCCTCTGGGCACAATAATGGTTGGGGGATGAAGTTGCCTTGGCTGCTGAGGGTCGTGGGACCAAGAAGCTCTATTGTTGCTGTCGTGTATTTCTATAGGTTCTGATTCGATCCCCCTATTCCTGACCCTATTCTGGTTAAACTTACTAGCTAGTTAACTAACAGTCAGCCCATGAGGCAAGAAATCCCCCATGATGCAGATACCGTTATCTGACGCAGTCACACTACGGCACAGGAACGTGTTATCTGATTAGGTCATAACGCTTGAGATCTAATTAGACAAGCGATATTCCTCCAGCCCCTGATAAGGCATACGACGTTCTCATAACAAATCAAACCTATGACAACCTGGATAATCCGTGCGGCCATTGTTTTGATTTCACAGAGAACTTTAGTAAAGAATGTGCTAACGAGCAAGTCGTATGACATCTTTATTGACGTACCTATGTCCATCCTTACGTCAATCTCGGCACCTTTAAGGTATAAATATTGCCGACCTTGCCCTATGCAAACACACGCGTGGTGACAAGACGGAGCAGCCATACTTGCCGAAGCCGAGAGCAGAAGCAGACCCCGCAGGCAGCAGCCCCGCCTTCCTGACGCGCTGAGAGACGCGCTGCTATCTCAAGCCGAGAGACCCAGCACCGGCGCTTCTGGGCAGCCCTCGCAGGCAGCCTGGAATATCGAGAGCAGAGAAAGAGATACCATTCCTCATTCATCCTAAATTCCAGGTACAGAACTGAATAACCCCTCCTAGAGAATTCTTTAGTTATTCACTTGGCAAAAACAAACTTAAACTAAACTGTAACTTTCTATTCCCGCCCACGCATTAGACTTAGGTCAGGTACACGGGGTAGGCGTATTTAGAAACACCAGTTGAGTACGTTTAGTCAAATGTATATGTGTATGTAAATATATTTTAATCATTTTAAACATCATATGGCTCAGAAACCATATCAATGTTTTTACAGTATTATTTTATACTATTGCTTCTAATGTATGCACTTTACTTAACTATAAGTATTGCAATAATATCGATCCATTTCTCTTGTACGAGAAAAGAGACTGATCAATAAATAACATCTTTTATTGAACACGCCCGTCTCTTCCTTTTCTCTACATTCTGATGAGACTAAGAATGCACGTACTGACTGAGTAAAATAATTGCCTTGTGCTCACACGACTCTCGAGATTGACTCTTGATTAGGGGAGAGCAAAGTTGTCATGTTCTATGGTTGTCAGAAACTAAATCCCTTCTTGTCTAATCAGGGGAGTTCATCCTTCCTTGAACATTCGAGAAAGTTTCTAGCGAACTCTGAGCTTAGCTGGCAAACCCAAAAATTAAGTCTAGTTTCGACAGTAGTAGACCTAGTTAACGTCTGGCCTAGGCCTTTACTGCTGTAGGTACTATTCCAATGCGCAGAGCCTATTGGGAAAATAGGAGCTACACTACATGGCGCCCAACGCGTTTGGAAAGGGCGATAAAACTAACGTAAGACATTTAGAGTAACTCAGTCGTGCTTTCTCACTCAGACCCCTTTTCCCAAATACTCCAAAGACGTCTGGAGTGGGTGAAAGGTTATTATATCCTCCAAAACCTCGCAGGAGGGAACTCCTATGTATGGTTCTTGGTCTAGTCAACGTTGAAGGATAAAACAGTTCCAAAATATTGTGCACCTAATCTCTGTTTCCATAAAGAAACCTGATCTGCAAATAAAAATAATACCATCCTGTCAGTAAAATGGGAGACAGTGATGGAGAAAGAGAGGCAATTAGATTAGCTACTGAAATAGCAGATGCTGATGCTACCATGCAAACAGCAGACCCGGATATAATACTCATCCAGGTCGCCAAAAGGAGATCTATAACCTTAAAACTTATAGAAAATGGACTGACACCTAGAGGTGGCACAGTCATATTCGTAATTGAGGCACACGAATATCGGCAGACAGAGGTATACTATACATGGATACATTTTCCAGCAGCAAATGCTGTAACAAAGTACTTCCACTATTACAAAGTAGAGGAACCTCCTGAAACGTACACTCCTTTCGAGGAGGTGGAAGTACCACTCAAATTCCAAGAGCATTTGCTCTTATTTGATGGCGCCCTAAAACATAATAATCACATTACAAGGCTCGGTCCTTTAGGAAGACCAGGAGCAACGTGGCCGGTCTTAGCCGGATACACACCACATCCAGACATCGACGAGATGACTGCACCAGAGCTATTAATACAGCTAAAACAACTACTAAAAATTCACAGACAATTAGTTCAGTATGTAATGCGGACTTCAACAATTCAGCCAGCGATTAAAATTCCACAGCTGACCCCTTACCAGGGGAACACAAATAAAATCACACCACAGAACATCCAATCCTGCCTAGGTAAAGTTCCAGCTAAACGGGAACAGATACCATTCTGGTTGGCACAGAAAATCACCCAAATAGAGGCGGTGTTTCCTGACACCACCCCATTAGAAAAGCACAGGATTCTGACTATATGTCTCCCAATGGGAATCGCACCACACATTGAGGACTGTGACACTTGGGGTACGGTCTTTGCTTCAATCTACACAAAAACGCACGGTGTTCCATCCATTTCGGTAATACCAGATGTGCTAAAACAAATTCAAGATGAATACGGTCCAGAACCTGCTTTAACTCTTGGTATGAAATTACTGAAAGACTTCAAGCAGGTCTCGGCTATATTACTAGCCAACATAAAGGGTGAAGCAGCAAACGTGGCGATCCGCCAGAGGTTAAAAGAGACAGATATAGCAGACCAACCAGCTGAAATTGCCAGAATCATAGAAAAATCCTATGAAGAACTAGGCAGAGATAGTCTAGGTGGAATACCAGTAAAACCGCAACTGACTACAAGTCCAGAAAAAATATTTTTTAATAATATTTCACCAAAAAAGAACTGGGATGGAAATAAACAATCCAATCCTAAAGAAAAGAAATTCCAGTCCAGAGGAAGGTCTCCTAGGCGAAGAGAGAAATCTCCAAACCCGAGACAAAGGTCACCTCAGAGTGAACCCTCTGGGAATAGATATAACCTTAGAAATAGGGATAATATTAAAAAACCTGATAGATATCAAGACATTGATACACGTCCGTCTCAATCTTTTCAGAATTCCTCGCAGAAATCGGAAAGAAGAGGACGATCAGAAGAGCACGCCAAGTCCAAAGACAAGGAACCTGCTCAACTGAAAAAGAAATCACAATTTCCAAAAAAGAAGGTAGCCAGTATCAAGGTAGTTAACAATGCCGAGAATACTGAGGACACAACTGAAAAACGGAGAATGGGCTCAGACAATGCTAGACAGCGCAGCAGAGGTGAGCATAGCTCGCAAAGTCCTTATGAATCATCTGGAGACAGTGGACACGAATGAATACCTTCAAGTGGAAACTGCAGATACCAGAGTTAGCAAGCCCCACAAAATATACGAGATAACATTACGTATAGAGGGAGATAAGACTAGGAAAATAAGGGGACTATTTTGGGATAACCTATCCAAGGGCTATGACATCCTTCTAGCTGAAAAAGACTGGCCACCGGAGTTTGTCAGGGAGTGCCCTCATGGCGAAGAAGTAATTATGCCTGCCTTCTCGAATCAAATACCGATTCATAAAAAATACACACTTGCTAGAAAGTGGGCAGTGGCCTTAGCACCTGCTTTATATAAAAATCACGTAGGATGGGATGAGGATTCTCCTCCTCACAAAGTCCAGTTAAAATCACAACCTACTGCACAAAGGCAGTACCCAATTAAGCAAGAAGCTAAAAAACAAGTAAATGAAATACTAGATCAGCTAGAATACCAGGGGGTGATTGAAACTTGCACCTCACAAATGAACAATCCTTTGTTTCCGGTCTCCAAACCAGACAATTCGTACCGTCTAGTTTTGGATTACCGACACCTTAACACATGTTGCAAAACTTTTGCAGTGCAAAACTCACACAGTGCTGCACTAATGAATAACATAGTGCGCAAAAAATACAAAACAACCTTGGACATCTCCAATGGATTCTTTTGTCAAAACATAGCACCAGAGAGCAGATATTTAACTGCATTTTCAGTAAATGGCACTCAAAAACAATTCTGTCGGTTAGCCCAGGGGTACAAGAACAGCCCGGGGGTATTCTCAGCGAGAGTAACAGAATTACTACAACTATATGATGATGAAGCATTATCTTATGTCGATGACATTTACTTAACAGATGATGACTTGGAGACTCACTTGAAAAGAGTGAACACCATAATACTTGGTTTCGCTGCAGAGGGTTACAAATTCAACTTCAAAAAGTCCAGAATTGCCCATCTGACGGTCCTATTCTTAGGATATGAGTTATCAAGTGAAGGCAAAAGCCTGGCAGACAATTTCCTAGAGAAATGTGCCGTAATCCAAGCTCCTAAAACACTAAAAAACCTACAGTCAATTCTAGGCTTCCTAAATTTCGGAAGAACTTACATTGCAAATTACGCAGAAAGGGTCAAACCCCTTTACAATCTAATTAAACCAGACTTTAAAAGATCCAGTTGGACTCAAGCACACACAGAAATTTTGAGATCCTTACAAACAGACATGCTAATTAAAACAAAATTAGAAACCCGTGATAATACACGCAACCTTGTGATCCGAGTCATCCCAGGGAGATACGGATTCACATACCTAACCTCTAATGAGGGAGATAAGGTACCAATTGCATTCAAATCACATTTGTACACAAAAGCTGAACAGAGATTCAACAACAAAGGAAAAATTGTTCAAGCAGTTCAAACCGCAATAGCTAGAGAAAAAGACATAGCTGACGGTAGACATATCACAGTCAGAACAGCAGAATCAGCCTTTGAGGCATTAACAACACCGTGTACTTTACCAACAACAACATTGGATCCAGAATGGTTACAATGGGTAAATTCAATCACAACGGACAAAGTATATTACTTCTTTGATCCAGAACTAGAAGAATTAAAAAAATCTAAAATATGAAAAAACGTATCCTCTGCCAATCGACATTCTGCCTCTACGACATTACGCCTGTGTAATCTATACAGACGGACATGCTCAACCCTCCGTTTGGGGAGAACATGCATACAATCCCACATGTGAGATTACAAAAGAAGTGTGGCACGGAGGTAAACTAAGACCTCTATTAACAAAATCACACTCAGTAGAAACTAATTCAGAACTACAAACTGAAATATTAGCTTTGAAAATGGCGCTAGATAATGCGGATCGCGAATTCCCGACACTTATAGTGTCAGATTCATATTTCTGCGTCAAAGCATATAACAAGGATTTGCAGACCTGGATTCAGAACGATTACAAAGATGACACGGATGCACCAATAAAGCAGAGACTGCTCTGGGAACAGGTAGCTCTTTTGAAAAAAGAACTACCAAAGACTCACGTGACACACTCACTGAGTCACCAGCGTGATGGCGTTCACGTTGTAGGGAATTCATTGGCTGAAACAGCCGCAGCGGCAGCCAGTAAACCGGCTCCCGTAGATCGAAAAAAGCGTACATTAAAATACATTGACGGCGAAACAGTGCTGGCAGTAAAAACGTCATCAAAAGGCGACTGCTCGGCGTTACCGATCAACTATCCACTCAATTACACATACATCATAGATGCAAACTCCATTCCTTTTGCTCGAATCCCTGGAGTGGGGGATAGAGTGATTCCAAACATGGACAGGAGAAACTTGTTAATCGCAGACGCACACATGGGCGAGGGTCTCAGACACCTTAAATTAAAAGATTCTCTGGAAGAATTACAATCACGGTACTGGTGGCCAGGCATGAGCCTGCACTACACCATGTTTGTAAAAAACTGCCCAAACTGCAACAGAGATCGCAGTGGGGAGAGAAGCAGTTTAATACCTCGTCGTATCAAGGCAGATAACATCACCACTAAAAAGAATGGCTTGCGATTAACATATACAGGCTAGTTCCCACTTATAATGTAGATCCACAGCACTCGGCTGACGTCCGGACTGTTATACAAGATTTGCGAGTCTAAATGGCATATACGCTAAGAGCATGCTACGTTCGACCATTTTTTTTCTTTTTCTCAGGCAATCCAGCCTGGGGGGGGGGGAAGAATGGCCAAATGAGCACAGCCCAGCGGGAATCTTCTCACTTCCTTCCTGAGGGTATGGGATGGTGTAAAGAAAAAACCAAGACAGAAAGCAATCTATAATAGAAAGGATATTAGGTTCGGGAGCTGGGTGGGTCAAACATCTAATAAGTGTCCAACGTAGTCTAAATAACTTGCCAAGAAATTCTCTGAAGGGATTCAGTCCGTACGAATTATTATTCGGAACTAGGATGTTGATCTCTGACCTTGATAGTCAGACTTCAGTGGTAACAGAAAAAAGCTTTGATGTCAAAGACCGTTTGGCTATTTTGCAGGACTTAAACAAAACAAGAAAAGACCTGAGCAACATACAGTTGAAAGAACAGCCAACGACCACTGAAGAATCACCACCTGTCCCAGCAAGACCTGTCTGGATTCCAAAAGTCGGGGATCTAGTCAGGGAGAAGATCGCGGTAAAGAAGGAATTTGGGCCTTCTTACAGAAAAGCAGTTCCTGTATTGTCTGTCAACGGGACAAGATCAGTTGTACTACCGCCACTTGCTGGAAAAAAGGAGAACCGAGTTGTATCCATCAACCTGGTAAAACCACAACATGTGGCCGATAACCAACAGTAGGCCAAGTGGACTCCCAATAAGTAGCAGAACACCAAGGTTTGCTACCAGTACAGAGGTCCTATCAAAGAGGCTCATCACATTCGAAACGCCTACAGAAGAACAACAAGGACTATGCAACAATGCAATAGAACTTAGACCTCTGAAAACCCAAATAAAGACATTTAGCAGAGACACACCAATCTATACAGAAGTACCAAGTGAAAATGCAAGAAACAAAAATCCTGAACCAATTGGAACAATTGACAGAACTGCATCCGGTTACTTCATCAACTTCGATGATTCCTCTGAAGGCTTCAGCGAACAAAAGACACAGCCATCATCAAAATCCTTTAAAGACAAAGCGAAGGAACTTTTGAAACAACTGAAAGAAACATATCTAGTTTCTCCATGGATTGAATTTTGGGTGGGTTTTGGTGCATTTATCCTCATACTTTGGCTCATCATGGTATTTACCTTGGGACGCTTCATTGAGGGAAAATATGCTAAAATGGACACAGCAAGTCAGAACATCAACTTGGTCCTCAAACCACACACATCTTCACACGTCGAGAAAAGAGAACTTTCTTCAGAACTTTCTTCAGCCAACTTCACAGCAATTCCAATATCTGGTGGGGTAGCCTGGGACAACACTGACTATGAAATTTATGGTCCGGTCGAGATCCTGAAATATCCACACCAAATCAAGATCTCCTTGAGTGACTTTGCAAAACCAAACTCATTTGCTGATGATTGGGACTTTGAAAGTATAAACAATATGATGTCTGACTTAGTAATGTCTGCTAAATTTACAAAACATGATTATTTGCAGGGTTCTACAAATTATGACAGCATGTACTGCTATAACCATTATGGTAACCATTTCTTGCATAAATCTGCACAACCTAGAAATGTTTTAAATTTTAATCAATGGGAACATTGTGCTACACCTCCAAAAGGGAGCTCTAGAACCGTGTATGGCAAATATTCATATTTTTCAGGTTTTAACATAACTAATGCTGAAACATTTTATTACAAATTGTCAAACAAGACAGGGATGAAAACCATGATAACCAACACAAAATTGATATATTCAGATTCTTTCTTTGAAAAAATGAATACTTTTGGATTTGATTATTGGGACAAACATGTTGATTTGAAAAGTGTTTGGGGTACAAAAGAATGGCAAGTACAGGGTATAGAAGCTTTGTTTAGAGCCTGCATGATCCCAGAACAAATGATATTTTTAAATGACACCGTTCAACAAACCACCTGTCTTGGCTTAGCCAAAATCAAAGATTTAAATAACCTGTCAATTCCAAAGCCAACAATGTTTAGCAATAACTCTGAAACAGATGAAGAAATAGACATAAACCATATACTTAACCAAAACAGAACACATCCTGATTGGAAACAATGGTTGATCTGGCCCACAGATACAAATAACTGTCAAGATAGATTCCTGAATAAAACACAGGGTTTCAAAATGAACAGGCCAGACCCTAGATATCCCCAAAGACATCACCCAGGGATAATAACAACCTACAGTGTGGGCAAATTATGCCTTCAATGGCTACAAACTTCCACACTGCCTGAAATTAAGCAACACCTAACTTTACTTACTGATGGTGCTGACTTGCGTGATTTCATAATGGGACCACGCAAACAGCGTCAAAAGCGTTTCATAGCAGCCTCTGTATATGCAGCATACAATGAGGCCTGGAAGGTTACTCAAATTGAGACAGCAGAAAGAATACGGGAAATTGACCGTATTAATTTGGAAAAATCACTTTCTGTAGTGGACAATGGGTTAATGACTCTGTCCTCCAGAATTTTTTCATTGGACAGCATTGTGTCTTCAGCAATCGATATATTATCGCAAGACTTACTGTTATTACAACATGGTCAGTCACAATTGCGTTCTATTGTACAGCTTGGCTGGACGTTACAAAATCTGCGTTCAGGCTATGTGCCTTGGCGTTTAATCAACACAACGTCACTATTTCAAATCTTTAACCTTACTGATAGACAAATCGGTATGGCGCAGAAGGGTGCTGATTATACAATCTTGAGCATTGAAAAACTAGAAAGATTACCGTTGACAATGTCAGAACGACCTGTCAGTGAATGGATAATCCACGGAATCATAAATATTCCAATCTCAACCTTCAGGTTTCAATACTGCCAAAAATATATACAGGCTGGCATGTACGAGAAATTGGGAAAGGGGTACCTTAAAACAACATGGAACCTGCCCTATTCACATGCATGTATCAGTAACAAAGGACAGAAAGTGTTTCTTAGTGGCATCAATTGTGCTATGTCACTAAGCGGCACGCTTCTGTGTAACGGTATTAGTTTGCACGGAGCCTGTGAAGGGAATTCATACAACCTTTCATGTCACCAGCAAGGCGCACCTGCAACTGAAATAGAACCATTCTTTCAAAGACTTTATAATGGGAGTTACATTCTTATTGTAGACCGCAGATGCTGTAGTCTTATGCCCGGGACTCCTTATCTCGTCACTACGACGGCGAAGGTCAAGTGCTGTGGACGTTCTTTGTTCCCCAGCAAGATAGATTCCTGAATAAAACACAGGGTTTCAAAATGAACAGGCCAGACCCTAGATATCCCCAAAGACATCACCCAGGGATAATAACAACCTACAGTGTGGGCAAATTATGCCTTCAATGGCTACAAACTTCCACACTGCCTGAAATTAAGCAACACCTAACTTTACTTACTGATGGTGCTGACTTGCGTGATTTCATAATGGGACCACGCAAACAGCGTCAAAAGCGTTTCATAGCAGCCTCTGTATATGCAGCATACAATGAGGCCTGGAAGGTTACTCAAATTGAGACAGCAGAAAGAATACGGGAAATTGACCGTATTAATTTGGAAAAATCACTTTCTGTAGTGGACAATGGGTTAATGACTCTGTCCTCCAGAATTTTTTCATTGGACAGCATTGTGTCTTCAGCAATCGATATATTATCGCAAGACTTACTGTTATTACAACATGGTCAGTCACAATTGCGTTCTATTGTACAGCTTGGCTGGACGTTACAAAATCTGCGTTCAGGCTATGTGCCTTGGCGTTTAATCAACACAACGTCACTATTTCAAATCTTTAACCTTACTGATAGACAAATCGGTATGGCGCAGAAGGGTGCTGATTATACAATCTTGAGCATTGAAAAACTAGAAAGATTACCGTTGACAATGTCAGAACGACCTGTCAGTGAATGGATAATCCACGGAATCATAAATATTCCAATCTCAACCTTCAGGTTTCAATACTGCCAAAAATATATACAGGCTGGCATGTACGAGAAATTGGGAAAGGGGTACCTTAAAACAACATGGAACCTGCCCTATTCACATGCATGTATCAGTAACAAAGGACAGAAAGTGTTTCTTAGTGGCATCAATTGTGCTATGTCACTAAGCGGCACGCTTCTGTGTAACGGTATTAGTTTGCACGGAGCCTGTGAAGGGAATTCATACAACCTTTCATGTCACCAGCAAGGCGCACCTGCAACTGAAATAGAACCATTCTTTCAAAGACTTTATAATGGGAGTTACATTCTTATTGTAGACCGCAGATGCTGTAGTCTTATGCCCGGGACTCCTTATCTCGTCACTACGACGGCGAAGGTCAAGTGCTGTGGACGTTCTTTGTTCCCCAGCTCCTTTCCAGACAGGGAGGCGAGGGCATGGCCCAGTTTGAAAATTACTTCTATTCGAATAGACACTTTAAGCAGAATGAAAACAGTGCTTCTTCAGACGCCTACAAGGCTCACGTCATCTAAAGAAACGTATGATCTACAAGTCGCAAGGACGACTGCAGAGATACATACATTATTATCAACTAATTCCCCCGTACATTTCGCGGAAATCCTGAGCGAAATCTTAAATATTTCTGATACCACAGGGGTCTCAAAGGTATTTAAGACAGTATTTTCGATGGCATTAACACCATTCAAAGCCATACTGGGTATTTTTCCAGACTTCGTCCATTCGATTTTTGGCGGACTTCCCCTGATCCTAGGACTAATTGCAGGAATCCTATTCCTAGTCCTTATTTTTCGTTATGGCAACCCATGTCACAGATCAAACTCTCGCGACAATGGAAGATACGATCCTAGCCATTGGATACCGGGACCGGATATCAAAAATCCTGGGACTATCCCGGCTTAGAGACCTAAACATGACTTGGTTTCTATCATTTCGACCAATGTGGCAAAGGTGTGTTTTACCTGTACTAAGGTGTCTGCTATGCGGAGAAGAATGCGTGTTAGACACCTGTCTGACGCTACAATCGGATGCGCCGGTGGATGCAGATACACTGTTGGTTCCTACCAAGGTTCACGCACTGTGCTGCCCTCAAAGGCTGCCAATTCTGATGACGGCATTCCTGGAATCTTCACCACTGCGATTGAAGAGTAGTGAAGTTCAAGATGAAAGCAGCATCGAACAGGTACGACCTTCTGTCAGCAATGCAAATCAGAATGTCAATGGAGACAATCATGCGCATGAATGCATGGTTACCCCTATTTCCGACTTAGAGGAACTTTCCCATGAAGCTGTTGACAGTTTTTTCGAAAGCCTGAATGATATGATGTTCTCTCCGGAACAGAAATAGAGACTTTTGAGTAAACTCGCACACGGCGTTCCCTGAATTCGGCCTTCAACTTTAAAAATAAAGTCACATGAACAATTACAATCCAGTTCACGGACAGCAACTTTTTTCAGCAAGCCCCTAAAATATTTTTCTATATATTTTTTCCCGGGACACTGATTTTCTGCTTAAAGTAAGAGACTATTCCTAGAGAACTAAGATTTCTATTTTAGATACTTTATAGACTTTATAGACTTTAGCTGCCCGCTGGTATGTTCGCAATAGATTTTATGTGATGAAATGGTTTCGACTTTTTTTTTCTGTATAGCCATATTAAGAGCCATTTCATGTGTATTTCTCATATACCAACAATCAATAATGCATAACAATGCGTGTTCACTTTTGCATTTAATTCATAGCTTAAGTGCATACAATATATATGACTGCAATTTTTCAGTATATTTGAAAATTTCGAAATGCATTTATGTATTTTGGGGTGGTAAGGTATACACTATACTCTATAGTATGTTGTACTATGTTATACTATGCATAGATTAGTAGATATGACCATAGTTAGCGTGGAGTGGGTGTCGTGTATTTCTATAGGTTCTGATTCGATCCCCCTATTCCTGACCCTATTCTGGTTAAACTTACTAGCTAGTTAACTAACAGTCAGCCCATGAGGCAAGAAATCCCCCATGATGCAGATACCGTTATCTGACGCAGTCACACTACGGCACAGGAACGTGTTATCTGATTAGGTCATAACGCTTGAGATCTAATTAGACAAGCGATATTCCTCCAGCCCCTGATAAGGCATACGACGTTCTCATAACAAATCAAACCTATGACAACCTGGATAATCCGTGCGGCCATTGTTTTGATTTCACAGAGAACTTTAGTAAAGAATGTGCTAACGAGCAAGTCGTATGACATCTTTATTGACGTACCTATGTCCATCCTTACGTCAATCTCGGCACCTTTAAGGTATAAATATTGCCGACCTTGCCCTATGCAAACACACGCGTGGTGACAAGACGGAGCAGCCATACTTGCCGAAGCCGAGAGCAGAAGCAGACCCCGCAGGCAGCAGCCCCGCCTTCCTGACGCGCTGAGAGACGCGCTGCTATCTCAAGCCGAGAGACCCAGCACCGGCGCTTCTGGGCAGCCCTCGCAGGCAGCCTGGAATATCGAGAGCAGAGAAAGAGATACCATTCCTCATTCATCCTAAATTCCAGGTACAGAACTGAATAACCCCTCCTAGAGAATTCTTTAGTTATTCACTTGGCAAAAACAAACTTAAACTAAACTGTAACTTTCTATTCCCGCCCACGCATTAGACTTAGGTCAGGTACACGGGGTAGGCGTATTTAGAAACACCAGTTGAGTACGTTTAGTCAAATGTATATGTGTATGTAAATATATTTTAATCATTTTAAACATCATATGGCTCAGAAACCATATCAATGTTTTTACAGTATTATTTTATACTATTGCTTCTAATGTATGCACTTTACTTAACTATAAGTATTGCAATAATATCGATCCATTTCTCTTGTACGAGAAAAGAGACTGATCAATAAATAACATCTTTTATTGAACACGCCCGTCTCTTCCTTTTCTCTACATTCTGATGAGACTAAGAATGCACGTAGTGACTGAGTAAAATAATTGCCTTGTGCTCACACGACTCTCGAGATTGACTCTTGATTAGGGGAGAGCAAAGTTGTCATGTTCTATGGTTGTCAGAAACTAAATCCCTTCTTGTCTAATCAGGGGAGTTCATCCTTCCTTGAACATTCGAGAAAGTTTCTAGCGAACTCTGAGCTTAGCTGGCAAACCCAAAAATTAAGTCTAGTTTCGACAGTAGTAGACCTAGTTAACGTCTGGCCTAGGCCTTTACTGCTGTAGGTACTATTCCAATGCGCAGAGCCTATTGGGAAAATAGGAGCTACACTACATTGCCACTAGTAGGTCCACCACAGAGTTTGCTGAGACCTCATGAGAGACCCTGCCCCCATTCTCAATGAAAATGCAAACAGGCCTCCTGGTGCATTACTGGTTGGAGAATGAAGTCACCTTGGCTGCTAATGGTTGTTGGGGGCCAAGAACACCTATTGTTACCACCAGTACGTTCCCCACAGTGGGATTGCTAAGATCTCTTCGGAGGCCCACTCCTTCTCAAACATTTGGCAATCCTGCCTCCTGGTGCACTACTGGTTGGGGGATGAAGTCCCCTTGGCTGCTGAAGGTCATTGGGGTCCACAAACCCCTATAGTTGCAACAGTAAGTCCACCACAGTGGGATTGCTGAGACCTCGTTGGAGGCCTCATCTCCTTTCTTGACTACTCTGCAGACAGGTCTTTTGGTGCACTACTGGTTGAGGGATTAAGCCCCCTTGGCTGCTGAGGGTTGTTGGTGACTATGGGCCAGATGTAGGTAGCCCTTTACCGATCGGTAACGGCCGAAAATCGGTATTTTCGGCCGTTACCGACCGGTATTGAGCAATCGGGATGTAGGAGACTGAAAATCGTCCAAATCGGTAAATTTACCGAATCAGTAAAGTTACCGAATCGGTAAATTTACCGAATCGCAACGGTTTGCGAATCGGTAAATTTACTGAATCGGTAAATTTACCGATTCGGTAAAGTTACCGAATCGGTATTAAAAAGAAGTGGTAAAATTGAATATTGAGATGTTGGTAAGCTCTTAAATACCGAATTTGCATGAAAATCGGTATTTAAGAGTCGGTATTTACCATGGATTGAAATCAGGTGGTAACCAGGTTCAGCCTATAAAAAAGGACCCACAATGCAATTCTTTTGGCACAATGGCGGCATTTTATGTCATTGCAAGACGGCTACGGCTACAGGAGGTAGGAGAGAGGGAATGGCAGAGAGAGGAGCAGGTCTACAGACAGAGGGTCACCTTGTTCATGCTCAAAGAGGCAGAGATACTCCAGAGGTACAGGTTGGCCCCAGACACCATCTTGGACCTCATCAGGGACCTCCAACCACTGTTGGAGCACTCCACCCCAAGGGCACACGCTATTCCACCCCACGTGCAGATGCTGTGCAGCCTACACCTGCTTGCGTCTGGGAGCTACCAGAGCGTGGTTGCTGCGGTAGGTGGGGTGACCCAGAGCAGCCTCTCAAGGTTTTTCCACAAATTCCTTGACGCCATGTTACAGAGGATGGACCATTACATATCTTTTCCTGCAACCCATGCTGAACTGGTCCAAATAAAATCTGACTTTTACCAGATGGCTCGATTCCCCAATATAATTGGCTGCATAGATGGCACGCACATTCTCATTTGTCCCCCTGCTGCCACCGAATATATATACACCTCAACCCCTCAACACCCAGCAGGAGGAGATATAACCGGGCACACAAGAGCACAAGGAATGTCATTGAACGAACATTTGGTATCTGGAGAAGCAGGTTCAGATGCCTGCACAAGAGCGGAGGTGCAAGGCAGTATACCCCCATCACCTGCTGTAAGATCATTGCTGCCTGTGCTATGTTGCACAACCTTACTGTGAAGAAGGGTACTGAGGTGGAGTTGTCAGACTACGAGGACCATGACGACGACATTGCTGTGCCTGAAACACAACCTGCTGGAGTGTCAACACCAAGTGATGGCAGATACAGACGTGAGGAGATTACACGCAACTACTTCTGAGTAAGTAATGAGACACGGACAGGTTGTGTGGGGGTCCAACGTATTTTAATGTAGCCACAACGTTCAAGAACTTAAGTGCAACAAAATTAACATCATGAACGTGGGGACTGTATGTCCCGGGTTACTTCACCCATGACCGGTAATGTCACTTGCGCCCGCGCTTCCCTGAGCCACTAGGATGTTGGTCGCTGTGTTCAGCGTGCCCTGCAGCCTCAGCTGAGCGCCTGCTACTCCTCCGTGTCTCCACAACTGCGCTCGATATGCTGCCCCGGCTACTAGTGTCCTCAGCCTCTGCCACGTCCAGGGTAGGATTCTGTGCTGTTTGGGAAATCAGCATTGCCACTAGTGCACTTGTAATCCTGGCCATGCCCCTGGTGACCTCAGCTGTGTTCTGTGTCAATGCCTCCTGCATATGTATGCCCCTCCTGCATAGCAGGGATGTGGCAGTGGCCAAACGATTGATGGCCGCATTGTGAACACGGGCCTCCCTGCGCCTTGTGTGTTCCAGACTGTCTAGTTTGGTGCATAGCTGTGTCATAGAGTTGCTCATCTGCTGCATCCCTGCTGCAATGTCAGTATTTATTTTTGCAACCTCTTTATTTGCCTCCACAAGGTCTCTCATGCCCTTCCCCATGTCTCCTATTTGTTCATTCAGGGCTCTGAATTGGCGTTGGCAGGCTTGGATGGATTTGCCCTGCATCCTTTGAATGCGCACCATGCTCCCCTCCAGCCCACGGAACACAGTGCCATCACCACGTCCACCTGCACTGCTGGGTCTGGGTTGTCCTCTGCGAGCTGTGACTGTCTCATTTGTGGACTGCAGTGCTGCTGAACTCACATCTACGGGGACTTGAGACTCCCCCTCACCCTCTGCTGCCTCCATTACAGGTAGTGGGGCCACGACACGCCTCCTGGCTGGTGGGGTTGCAGGAGTGGACAGGAACAGTGATGGTGAGGTTTCTGGTGAGAATACCAAGGGAGGGGATTGTGAAAGCTGTGGGGAGTGCGGCAACTCTGGGGTCTGTACAGTGTCATCATCATGGGCGCTGCCTGTCGTGTCGCCTTCCTCCTGCGAGGCTTGTACTTGGCTTGGCCCTGCTTCCTCTCTCTCCTCCCTCGCTGGTGCAGTGCCTTCTGTGTCTGTGGGTCGACTGCCTGATTTTGGCCCTAGGTACAAATAAGCGTATATCAATTGAGTGCTACTGTGTCACAGTCAGTACAATAAATGCTTTATACATTTCACTTAAATTTATCTGAATTACTTTCACTAACTTGGTGATGTCTGCGCTGTAACACATGGTCTTACATTAGCTGACTACATTTCCCATAACGCATTGCTCCTGTATAGTGCTAGCAGTACTGGACTGGGGTTAGCTTGTCCACAAAGGGTAAAGGGAAGCAGGTTGGCATGGGGTGTCATGCTGCGCATGCGTCTTACCTTTTTTCCTTGCAGCTCGGGCTGAACTGTCCACATCTCCAAGTCCCAAGACGCTGTCTGCCTCAATGGTCAAGGCCACCAACTCTTCCAGGTCAGTCTGGGGGGCGCTGGGTTCCTGCCTCCTCCGGTTAAGCCAGCCTGCTTGTGGATTTCAGCCATATTTTTCTTGGTGAGGCTCCTGATGTCATAAACTCTTTTTTTCAGATCCTCTGTATTCCTGGGTGTGACTCCCACTGCATTCACTTTTTCAGCAATTGCCAACCAGATTTTTCTTTTGGCAGACTCAGGCACAGTGAGGGATTGCCTGCCAAAAAGTTTGGTGTGCACTCTCACTACCTCCTCCACAAGTACCTGCAACTCCATGCTGCTGAACTTTATTTTTCTCTTTCTTTCTGCCTTCTGGCTTTCACTGCTGCTTGCCATTTTTCTGTTTGTAAAGTTTCAATGAAACTCTCCCTGCTGCTCTGTGTCTCTGCTCTGCTCTGACTGCCTCTCCAGAACCTTCTAATTAGTTGCGGCTGCCTGGGTAGCCACTTCCTGCTAGGGAGGGGGAGGGTCGTAGCACCTGGTTGGCTGTTTTCTTAAGTTTCACTTTTGCTTGCTTTCTGATTTTGAATTTACCGATTCGGTATTTACCGATTCGGTAAATACCGAATCGGTATTTCCCATTCATTCCTATGGGCCTTTTGGCCCATAGGAATGAATGGGAAATACCGATTCGGTATTTACAGATTCGGTGAATACCGATTCGGTAAATTCCGACTGTCCGATACCGACTTTTACCGATTCTGTAAATTATACAGATTTTTTATCTACATCTCAATTACTGATTCTTGAATACCGATTCGGTAAAAATCGGTATTTAAGAATCGGTAAATGTGATTTACCTACATCTGGCCCTAAGACCCCTATTAGTACTACCAGTAAGTCACCCACAGATGGATTGTTGAGACCTTGTAGGGGGCCCTGCCCCCTTTCTCAACCACTCTGCAAAAAGGCTCTGGGTGCACTACTGGTTGGGGAATTACATTCTATTGGCTGCTGAGGGTCGTTGGGGCCAAGCACACGTATTGTTACCACCAGTAAGTCCCCGACAGTGGGATTGCTGAGACCTCATCGGAGGCTCAGCTCCTTTTTAACCACTATGAAATGGGCCTCCTGGTGCACTACTGGTTGGAGGATGAAGTCCCCTTGCCTGATGAAGGTCATTGGTAAGTATGGGCAAATTTTGAGAATTCGCAATTCGCGAAATTGCGTATTTACGGATTTGCAATCCGCAAAATTCGCGAACTTTCGCGAATTTGCGGATTTTTTTGTGTTCGCAAGGGTTTCTGCCAGTTCGCGAGGGTTTTTTACCAGTTCACAAACGCGAACTTACTTGTCGAGTTGCAAGGGTCGCGACCATGTTGTTTCTACATCTGGTTCATCACAGCACCCTCTGTTTCACAACTGCCACCCTCTGTTTCACCACTGCCACCCTCAGGTTCACCCATGCCACCTCTGGTTCATCACTGCCACCCTCTGGTTCATCACTGTGGATTATGGGGGGAAAAGCACACCTGCCCTGCCTCAACTGACATGAATTAATTTGGGGCTGATTAATGTGTCACTGAATTTGAGCTGGCACCTGCTTCCTTAGCTGTAAGTGCTTCCTGATTAATGATGAGCTTGAACTTTTGAACCTGCTTAGTGCTTTCAGTTTTGCAAAATTCGTTAGCACACCTGCCCTGCCTCAACTGACATGAATGAATTAGGGGCTGATTAATGTGTCACTGAATTTGAACTTCCAGTCTTGCACCTGATTCCTTATCTGTAATTGCTTTCTGTTGCAGTGTAATTTTTTTTAACAGGACCTTTGTGGCATACTTGTAGCTATTCTCTGAGCCTGCTGTGAGGGTCAGAGCAGGGTCATAGAATAGTTGCAAGTAGGCAACTGAACTCTGGAGGGGCCCCTCAGGAAGCTCTGCAGGGAATGGTTACTAATGATGAGCTTGAACTTTTGCACCTGCTGAGTGCTTTCAGTTTTGCAAAAATCATTTTTCTGCAATTTCGCGCGATTCGCGGGGCGCGAATTTGCGCGAGATTGAATTCGGAAGCCGCAAATTTGTGCGAATATACGATTTGTTTTTTTGCGGCGCGTTAGTTCGCGTGATTTTTTGCCTTTTCGCAAGCCGCTTGTAGCGCAACGTTGCGAAGTTACCAGAGCGGTCGTACATGGGCGCGGCCATCTTGTTTGCGTGACGTATTTCCGTTTCCGGGCGCTATGTGTAATCTCGAAAAGTGTGCGGCTCTCTAGTACAAGTTCGCGTGTGATTGCGGGGAAAATCTCGCGCGAACCTACCCACACGGTCGTGAACGGGCGCGGCCATCTTGTTTTTCATTCATTGCTATGGTTCTGGGCATTCTTTCTGTATCCTCTATCAATCTCTGCCATCCTTTGCTTGTTTGAAGTTTTTTTTGATCTATTTTACTTATTATCTATCCCTCTATTTTCCTAGCTCTATATTTTTGTGTTTTCTGCTACTTTTGGTTAATTTTAAACTACTTTTTTAAACTCTTTTCTATTCTTCTTCCCTATTCTATTTCTTCTTTATTATTTACCTTCCTTTCTGCCCAGACCATGGTAAAGGGAGCGTGGAAGCAGCCCGAGAAGGAGAAGGGTCCCGCACCCCGTGCCCGGCTCCCGTGCGGGCGTTTGAGGGGGGAGCTAGTGATGCCACGGGAGATCTTTAGCGCGGAGGAGGTGGCCGCACTAGTGTTCTTTGTACAGCGCCGCCTCCCCAGGACCATCGCGGCAGGCGGCAAGATCGCAAGCGGCTACGGGCTCCGGGAGCGCCGGAAGCGGTGGGAGAAGGTGTGCCGGGCCATGTTTGAACACTCTCGGGTCCGGCGTACCTACAACCAGGCCACCCACCGTTGGACGGATCTCCTGGACCGGGGACGCGACTTGCTCGACCTGCTCGGCGTCGAGATCCCCGGGCTTGGTGAGTAGTAGTAGCTATTTCATCACTACTCTGTTTTCTCCTCCTCTGTGTGTTATTATATTGCAAATTTTTGTTTTTTATCAAGAGCAATAATGCTGCCGATTACATTGTAGGTTAATTATATTTCAAAATCTTCTGTGCATTTCAGGTGCACTGCTCTCCTTCTCAGAAGCGTTGCTACTATGCTTATTTGTTTTCGATTTTGTGTTCATTTCATTGGCCTGAGAAATTATGTATGAGTGTAGTTTACAGAACTGCGTAATGCTAGGCACTAAGGGGCAGATTTGCAATTACCGGCGCATCCCTGCAAAGTAGCAGGGATGCGCCAGTAATTGTGCGCCGCGCCACGCCACCACCACCCATGTTGCGCCGTATTTACAATGCCACACTTGTGGGGCACCACAAGTGTGGCACATGTCTCTGTTGCGATACCACCACTGAAGGGTTTCTATTCCAACACAATGGCATCTCGTGGAAACACGAAACATTCAGCAACTGTAAGTCTAAGTTTGTGGTGTATGGGATCACATGCCCTTGTGGACTCCTATACATTGGTAAAACCAACCAAGAAGCTCGCCAGAGAATCTCCCAACATAAATCTAGGATCAAAAATAAAGTGGAAACTGCAACATTGGTCAATCATTGGACTAGACTTAACCACCAAATCAGCGACTTAAAATGGACTATCATCTCCAAGGTCGAAAAAGACCCACGTGGTGGGGATTGGGATTCCAAATTATCGAAAAGAGAGGCATTCCTCATTGTCAAATTCGATACGGCCACTACAGGTCTGAATGAACTATCTGAAATCTACAAACTATAAGTCATTCCATCCGTGCGGACCTTTTCATACAAAACTGTAAAGTTTTTTATGAGATTCCCCCAAGGTTGCATTGTTCAGATGGCCTCCTAACACATTGCCCCTTTAAAGTCTCCTGATTTTTTGTTTATGTTACTAAGCGACTATAGGCTTTAATATTAGGATTCATTGCACTCGAGTGACTGAATTAGAATTTTTATCAGGCGCCTCCCTCCCCGGAGACGCCCCCTGACCCAGCACTGGGTCATTCGTTTGATGGATCCACCCCGACTCAAGAAATAATAACACTAACACTGTGCAGAAGGGCTCTAGACACATCGCTCCCTTCAAGTGTCTTGATCGTTTTTTTAGGTCACACAGGGGCATATTACCAAGCAATAGCGATAATTATCGCTAATGCTTGGTTAGAGACAAAAAATTACCGCTGAGCTGCAGCGATTTTTATCGCAGATAAACCTTGGTATTACCAAGGTTTATCGCAAATGCGATAAAAAACGGCCGCAATGCTCTTAGCCATGTTATCCACCTCCCATTGGATAACATGGCTAAGAACTGCTCAGGGCAGGTGTTAGCTTTTGGAGATATTCGCGCTTAGCGCGAATATCTCCAAAGGTTGGTAATAGGAGATAGCGATGTTAGCGACTGTTTCCAGTCGCTAACATCTTGGCACGCCCACTTTGCATGTCATTAGTGATAAATATCACTGACATGCAAAGTGGGGCCCAAGATGGTCGCTATCTCCGACTAGCTGTCGCTAACTGGTGTTAGCGACAGCTAGGTAATAGGGAGATAATTTTATCTCCGCTTTCTTGGCTTTTAAAGCCAAAAAAGCGGAGATAAACCCCCTTGATAATATGCCCCTAAGTGACTACAGGCTTTAATATTAGGAATCAATTTTGCGTGACTGAATCAGAATTTAACCAGGCGCCTCCCTCTTTTGAGACGCCGCCTGACCCAGCGCGGGTGTTCTTAAGCGGTACATCATCCGTTTGAAGGATCTATCACGACTACGCATGCGCGAGTGATCAGTGCTTCTAGATCGCCAGCCATCCTGCTCGGCAGATTCAATCAGCCCCGGTAAGCCTCGCTACCTTGATCCGCTTGATCCTTGGTACTATTCCACTTATGTTCCAATGTGGCCTCACACCACTCTGTCTTTCATTTTCAGAGTGGGCACAGCACAACGTTTCTAAATCGTACGCGCTGGAGCCAAACCGCAGCACCTTTCCAGCCCCTATGCGATGACCGTGTCTTCCAGTAATCGGTAAGAGCGATTCAGAGCCCTAGTCCGCTTAAGTCCCCCCTTGCTCCACACTATGAGTTGGTTATAATTACCAATAATAATTTTTTCCCAGATCTCGCGCACCAGTTCCGATTTCATCCCTCCTGTAGCTGTTGACACCGCATTGATTTTAAGGTAAATCAATGCTCATGAGCCATCGTCAATTTTGCTATCAAACCAGTCAATTTATGGTGTTTTACACTGGTCACATAACTTCCTCTTCACTGACACTAGGCATTTGTCTTTTCTGTTTTTTTATTATGTTTTCACTTCTTTAGGAGTCTTCAGCCTTGCACCTACTAATGAGGGTAAGCGATGTGACATGGTGGTGTAGCAGTGCTCTCTAGTGTCCTTGTATTTTACATAATGATTGTGTACTTAGTGTTTTGTCTCTTTCTACTTTTCAGAAACACCCCCTGGCCCCGAGGAGAATCCCCCTTTGAGTCATAGGGATTCGAAACGCGTAGGCCTTTCCCTTTGGTCTGCTCTGTCTTGTTCTTGATTCATACTAGAACATTTTGTATATTATTTTCACTAAAGATGTGTTTTGAATAGCCTTAACTGTGATAAAAGATTCCAGTTGTTGGTGATTGATAAACATTTGTGCAATCTCCGTTATAATGAGAACAGACCGCTTTTGATTTCCCCTACGGGTATATAGTTCTACCTGGATTGGGCAATCTCTTAAGCATTTTCTGTTTGAATGTTTGAATTTGAATGCGAGTGGGATGACTGTGATATGTGTGACTTCTGTGGTGATTGAAATTGTATTTTACTGTGTCTTATTTTTCAATTTTGCGTCTGCAACTTTTCTATTTTGTACTAAGTTCCATGTTTGGTATTTTCTAAATTGATTCAAATAAATAGGTATTAAATAGCCACTCCCATTTTTGAATTCCGTTTCTTCTTTGGATGTCATTAGGCGTGTTAAATGACCCTATCAGTATTGGCACATTCCTTTGTTTGGTTGTATTTACAATGCAGCGCACCAAGGGCCCAAAACGTCACCGAAGCATTACGCATCTGTGCCGTAAAGGCGGCGCATTGCTGGAGCTGCGTCGCAACGATGGCGCAGCTCCAGCAATGCTCTGGGGTGCCCTATCTCCCCAATGCTGCGTGAAGCCGTACGTCTGCTTCAAGTAGGCGCAGGGTTTGAGTGACGCATCATTGTCCTAAAAGTGACTGATTGAAATCTTGTAGATTTCCCTCAGCCACTTTTAGGATGCGTTCCTGTGCAGGAACGCCCTCCCTTGCGCCGGAACGCCCCCTGATGGCGCAGGGCTTTACAACGTGATGCATCTCCCATATGTGTCATGTTGTTAATATACGCCGCACCATGGCGCCTCTTTTGTTCTGCCGCTGCGTCACAAAAGTCACGCAACAACGGAGCAAAAGAGCCGCAAGGGGCTTGTAAATCTGCCCCTACAGACTCAAGTCCAGTCCTTCCTTTGTACACCTGGCAATAAGAAGAAATAGTGGTGGTGGATTGATAGTTTGAGTATTTTAATGACTGGTTAATGTAGTGGGAAACTTTTTAGTGTTGTCACTGATCTGCAATCACGATGGAGTTTGTATGTCACTTCGCGTGCTGCGGACTGCTGCCTGCTAATCCTGGGCAAACCTTTTTAGTACTTTGTTTAGTGAGTTACATAACTTTCCAAGTCGACGGTCCGCAAATCAAGCAATACTAATATCGTAGTAGACCACATGAGATAGGTCAATATATCCAGTGGAATAGTTGTCTATTTGCTATTTCGCCAAAATATTTTGTTATTGTTCTTTCGAAATGTTTGATTTGGTTGACAACAATCATCCATGTTTTCGGGTCTTTCTTTCTTTCATGTTGTACATCGGCTCCCCCCAGGGGCAAGAGGACAGAGGAGGAGGGGGTTGCTGCTGCTGCTGTAGAAGGCTAGGATCGGTCAGGCGAGGGCTCCTTTGCTGGCCCCAGTAAGTTTTCATTTTAATATAGAGTACCTATTTTTTCCTAGCGTTCCTCATTCGATTTTTTCTAAATCGTCTTTGATCTTCTTGTAGACTGTATACAAATTCTTATCCTGCCTCTACTATGACTCCCTGTGGTATTACTAGATTATTCTTATTAGTCTGTCTGTGTAGCTAACTAAGATTGCACAGTTGGCAAAAGGTGTCAAACAAAACTCCCATTCTAGTCATCAATAGCTCTATGAACTGAGTGCAGTCCTCTGGGATTGTCCATAATGTCTTTTCAAGTCTACAAAATGTTTATGCTTTGACAATTCCCAACAATAAAATGCGAATAACCACCAAGAAAGAATAAGATACTACTTTACTTTTGTTTTGGATAGGAGGACAATCCATACTACTACTGTTGCAGGGACAAATCTGCACAAACAGAACTATGGACACTAAATAGTGCATTGTTTATCAATTATAATAGGCGCAGGTAGACTTTCAGTTTCCACATACCTCAGTGATAACAGACTTTGAAGAAACCCAATCTCCTTACTGACTTGATAGTGTGGCAGAGTCATTTAGCTCCCGAATTCATCGATGATTGATCCCCAATGATGATTATCCAACGCAGGACAAGAGTACGGAGTCAGAGTCCAGAAGTGTTAGAGGCACGGACTCATGCATGCAAATTGCAAAACCTTTTGCTCAGTCACTCTTGACCAAAAACCACAGAGTCTATTTAAGTTTTAAAGCTTTATTAAAAGTAAAAACATTTATTAAAAATCAAGTTTGTCATAAAACATAAACGGTTGATTAAAAATGGAAAAGTGCTTAGTGATTTATTTCACACATTTATTGTGGGCGAGCCGAGCCCTCACCTGGTTTGAACTTTAATTTTTCTTTTTGGTGCTGAATCGTTGGTCACTCCGTCTAGTGATGATGATCTGATCTTGCTCTTGTTCTTAGAAGTGAAGCTTCTGTCTGTTATGAGAAAAATGGTGCATGTTAAAAAGCAAGCATTCATCAGTTGTGCCAAAAAGTGCAGCAAGACAACACCCTTCCCTGGAAAAAGGGACATTTTTACTTTAGAGTAGAGAGTCACTAATTATTAGATTGCTTTCTGAATTCTCATTTCTTCATTCCTAGACAAAATACTAGTGAGTGGTGTATGTCTATGACATCTAACATAAATGTACTTTGTAGGTGGACATCTGGTGCCGGGGCCAGCGCGGAGGTGGAGGAGGACACTTCTGGGGAGGAGGCAGTGCAAGTGCCTGAGGAAACTGCTGTGAGGGTTGTCACGGTAGTGGCGGGCAGTGGTAAGCTCTTATATTCCTTACTTACTGAGATTGCAGACTGCAGAGTGCGCTCTCTGCACGGGTGTAGTATATATGTTGTACAGTTAAGTTACTATACTGTTAAGAAGACTTTCAAATTTAGAACAAAGTTTTTATCAACCAGGTAGTAGCCTCCTCTAAATGTACTTCAACTCAGTGGTGAATTTTCTTTTGAGAATCCAAATCAGATCTGAGATGAACTTGATGGATGGGATGAACGAAAAGCGAAAGAAGGGTGTAAGTAAGTGTGGAAGGACGAGCAAGTTAAAAGTAATGATGACTGACAAAGAAGAATGATACGTGTTTGATTGGTGCCGGAGGTGGCTGGGAAGGAATATGATGCATGGCTGGGTGAAGGATGAAGCAAGGATGGGTGGAAGGAGAACAGCCTTGGTGGGTGAAACAGAAACTGTATGTGTGCGCAATATATCCTTTGGTTGAAATTCAAATGGAAGTCAAGCACGGATGTATGGCTTGCGGTTTCCCAAATAAAATGAAAAGGTTGTTTTCCCGTGAGAAAACGTAAGGTTTGTCCAGATGAGAGACATGAAGAAGAATTATTGACATATAGTTTGAATGGATGGATGCCTGGATCATGGTACTATCTGACTCTTAGATAGCATATGTGTATCTAGAGAGAGTAGACGGTCACTGGATGAACTAAGTGTTACTTTGAAGAGCATGTAACACCGCACCCGCACGTCCGTTCCAGTGTAGGAAAGGCAAGGAAAAGAAGTTTTAATTTTGTTCGAATACTACCATGAATAATAGCAGTAGTTTGTATTGTAAGCACAGCATATATCCGGCTATTACGATGGCCACTCACTACCTCTGTTAATAAGTTTAGTAGAACTCGGTCATTCATGTGTGGATGTATCACTGTTCACTCAATAAAAAGCAAAGCAACTAAAGTCATCCCATATGTAAGCAAATACATACCATGTGCAGTGATAGATAATCAGATTATGTATATTCTTCATTTTCCTTTTCTAGTATTCATTGGCACTGTAGGGTGAAAGTTAAATTAATTAAGCAGTAGCCCTTGTAACAGAGTATTCTCAGTGCCACCCGTAATAGAAAAGTAAGAGCATCACCACCTGCATGTACTGGACCGGTACAGTAACGCAAGTCTGTCTCACTCATCATGGCGGGCGTCTGTTTTTCTCGGGTGCAAGTTGACTGCGCTTGCATTATGCCGGCTTGCAGAAGTTAACGTACCAATTTTGCTAAACAAGAGAGAAGAAGAAGAATAAGACTGGTGTACTGTCATAGTCGACTCTAATGGAGTGAGTCCATAGTGCTCGTAGAATTTATTCCTTAAACTCCCACTAATGTTAGAGCAAGGATGAAGAAGTGGGAGGTTAGATAGATACTGGCCACAATAGGTATGTACTGCGCTTGCAAGTTGCTAGTTCTACTGTGACACAACTTTCTGCTGAATCATTTTGTGTTAATCTTAAAGAGCATTGGTTACAGACTATGTCTTTCTTTCTTCATATAGATGCTCCTTCCAGACCAACATGGAAGGAGCTGGCTAAACGGGCCCGGCAACGGAGGCTGGAGGCGACTGTCGCCGAATATCGGCTGCTGGTGGCCCAGGAGGAGGGGGACACGCAGTCGACCACAACATCGACCGGTACAGCTGTATCCTCCTCCGCGCTCCCTGGGTCAGCCAGTCAGCGCAGTAGGTCTCCAGCGGTACGGAGCCGGGGTACCGCAGCCACCCGCCACCGCCGAGCAGCAAAAAAATCAGCTGCCCCCCACAGCAGTACCAAAAAAAGGCTACACCGCCTTTCACTCAGGGTGTCCTACCTCGAACAGGAGCTGCTCAACACTAAAACCCTGCTCGAGACCCTCCCAAGGAGCATGCCGACCTGGCCCGAAAAGTCAACAGCCGCCAGCAGTAGGAGGAGACTGTCCCTGCCTCTTTTTTGAAGACTTCTGGGGGGTGGGAATTGGGAGTTGGGTTTTCTACTTTTTTGGACTTAGTTGGGGTTCGGGAGGGGGGGTGGGTTGGATCTTGCTGAAGATTATTTATGTTAGGGATATAAATATACTTTAAACTTTATCTTAGCATACGTGTTTTTGACTGCTTTTGAGGCTGGTGGGTGGGGGTTTAACAGTAAGTTTGTTTTCCTGAAACTTAAGTGGCATCTTGATTCAAGTTGTGTAAGTAATTGCCCAAATGTTTTCAAAACTAAGAGCCTCTCACAGAGTAAGTGAATTCAATAGTCCTAGGACCGTCAGTCTCTCGTCTCTCCTAATACTCCATTATACTACCTCCCCCCAAATGCTTATCTTACCTGTAATTTGTGTTTGGAAATAGGGCTAGGCACAGGGCTGGCTGCACGGAAAATGGCGATTAAGGTTGGCAATCCTGGGCGGATGAAATGTCATCATTGCAGTGGTACTAGTGGTGTTACACAGTGGCAGTTGCAGCATCTGAAAAAAAAGAAAATGAAACCTTGTTTGTCCTTACCGTAGCATTAGAACGGTACGATAGAGAATATAGCAGGTGACAGTACACTAGAACAGTGCCACAATGTAGCCTAACAAATGGTAAAGTATTGAAAGTATAACTACTACTTGCGTTGAATTTCTTTGACATTGGCTACTACTACAAGAAATAGTACTGAAGGTGAAGGACACAGCAGCGTAATCATTTGCCACGCCTAGGAGGAGGATGTTCTTGATGAGCAATCAAGTTGATGGCGCACATGAAAATCTGCTTTCATTTGCCAATAGTCATGGGTCTGTGTCAAGCTGAGTAAGAATATATCCTCGGATTCCTTCACGAGCCTGTTGCTATGACCTTATCCTCCCCAGCGTGTGTGGAATTATTGCTGTCATTTAGTCACACATGAATCAAAACCACACAGCCTGGGGGAAGAGGGTTAGGGTTTGGAAAATGGATGGGAATGGGGGTTTTTGGGAAAGTTTTGTTGAGAGAAGAAAAAAAAAGCACAGCATGTACAAACAATAATTGAATATAAGCAAATCTTTGGGTACAAAGCTATCCATAAATCTTTTAAGTGATATAAAGGAAGTGCATGCACTACTGCATGCATGGTTACTGAAAAGTAAGTAGTACTTTAGACAACCGTGAATGAAAGAATGCGACAGTGCAGGGCTGCAGTAAATATGCGTTTTTTCACTTGCCTATCTATGCACTCAGAGAAACACTTCATACATTAGGTTTGAAAAATAGCAGAAGTAAAACCTATACAATGGCTGTAGGGATGAATTTAGAAGCAGAGATCAAAGATCAAAGCCTACATAAAGCTCCCTTATGAGCGCAGCGGGATCGCGCAGCGGGGGCGCCTCCACAGCGCCGGAGTCACGCCAGAGTCCAGCCCGTCTGCGCCCGTCAGCGTTCCGGAGGCGGACGGGGCTGGACGGTGGTGCAGGTGTTTGCCTTGTGGGTTGCTTTATTACGGCCTTTGCTGTTTTTAACCTTTTAAGTATGCTGACTTACTCTTCAGCTGAGCTTATTGCTTTACGCCTCCCTCGAGGAAACTGTTCTCATATTTTCCCTGGAGGTAGGAAACTAAGGAAAGGCTGTCCGTCATGTGCATGGCGGTTCCCGGCTGCAGTTGCAACCGGGCCTGACACTACATCTGTCCCCTTCCAATGTCTCCTCCTCAATACCAGGTCAGTAAATCGCCACTCCACTGACATTTGGAATTTATTGTACAAGTCAAACATTACGTGTTTGTTTTTGACCGAGACGTGGTTGGGTGATTTTTCTGCTCCAGATCTGGCTAATGCCATCCCCCCGAATTACAACATTTATAGGAGGGATAGAACATCGGGCAGAGGTGGTGGAGTTGCTCTCATCGTGGAAGAGAGTATTTCCTGCTCTATCTTCCCGGTGGAGAATTTGCAGGGATGTGAAGCACTTGGTTTCACCTTACATCTCTCCCCCCTCCAGGCCTGTACTGGGATACTTGTATATAGAACCCCCGGTTCATTAGGACCTTTCTTTGACGAACTACAGGAAGCACTCGCAGTCCCTTGTATCAGGTCGGATCACTGTATTCTTCTTGGAGACTTCAATGTCCATATTGACAATAGCTGTGACCCAGACACTATAAAATTTATTGATACCACGACTTTGTTAGGGTTATCCCCCTTTGTGATAGGCCCTACACATAATAAAGGACATACCTTAGATCAGGTATTCTCAACGAAACCCATTTCGGTCGGTACCATCCAGCCTGTACTTTGGTCGGACCATTTTCTAATTTCTTTTTCTCTCTCTATCACTGCCCTATCTCGGGTGAGAAAAAATGCAGCTACGCGAACTTCACGTCCGTTTCATCTACTTTCTGCGGACATGTTATCCGAGGCTCTCATCTCCTTTCCTTGCCCTCTTTTGGGAAGTTTGGAGGAGAATCTTGTCCGCCTACACAATTGGCTTCTAGCAAGATTTGAGTCCTTAATCCCCAAGAAAAGCTCTAAATCCGGAGGGCGTAGGGAGTCAGCCCCTTGGTTCTCCCCTCGGCTGAGGTTACAACGTCAGGAGTGTAAAAGGGCTGAGAGGGCCTGGAGGCGGGCTTACGACCCAATAGAGAAATTGAAATTTCGGGCAGCCATTAAAGCCTATCATCATTCTATCTGGGACGAAAAGAAGGCCTATTTTGAACACCGTATTGATGAGGCTGATAATGTCTGCAAAGAAATTTTTAAAGTGGTCCAGGATTTTATTTCTCCTGTGGTTTGCACCCCCAACCACACTCATACTGATGTGTGGATACAACAACTTGCCACCTTCTTTGTCAATAAGATCACAGCCATCCAGGCCTCTCTCTCCAGTGCACAATCTGATCCATGCCATCTAACGCTACCATGTCCTGTGGAAGATCATGGCCCTTTCCTCTCTGTATTCCCCTCTATGGATCTTAGTACATCTTTGGAGCTTTTGTCCAGCCTGAAATCCGGCTCTCCATTAGATCCATGTCCGGCTAAATGCTTAGGGAAAGTGGCTTCCGCCATTAACATCTTGGTGAACCCCCTGCTGAATACATCTTTGTCGACAGGGGAGGTGCCTCAGGCTTGGAAGCGAGCCATGATTCTACCGCTGCTCAAAAAACCCACCTTGGACCCCCTGATACATGCTAACTATAGGCCAATCTCCCTGCTCCCTGCTCTGGCAAAAGTGGCCGAGCGTTATGTGCACAGGATAATTTCCAGTTTCATCGAAGGAAACGACCTGTTGCACACCTCGCAGTCTGGCTTCCGTGCTAATTTTAGCACGGAGTCGGCTCTGCTGGAGGTCACGGACGCCATCAGGGAAGTACTCGACCTGGGGGGAAAGGCCGTGTTAGTCATGCTTGACTTGTCGGCGGCTTTCGACACCGTTCCCCATGATGCCCTCCTTGTAAGACTCTGGGAGTGTGGCCTTCGTGGAACGGTGTGGAACTGGCTAAAATCATTTCTGGCCGACCGCCGACAAACGATCTGGGCGCCTCCTTTTTCCGCTGATATGGCTCCGCTAGAGGTGGGAGTCCCGCAGGGCTCCATTCTCAGCCCTATGCTGTTTAACATCTTTATGGCCCCTCTGGCGGAAGTCGCGGAATCCTTTGGCGCCCAGATCGTGTCTTATGCCGATGACACCCAACTCCTGTTCACTTGTGACAGGGCTGGGTCATTTGACGGCATAAAGATCAGGGACTGCCTTGGTGCGGTGTTTGAGTGGTTTAGAGGTCATGGCTTGAAATGCAACTCTGACAAGTCAGAGTTGCTTTTTTTCGGCTGCGCACCGGAACTTGACTGGAAATCCTGGTGGCCTCAGGATATGTCTCCTCCTGACAAAGTCGCTGTTAAGGCCAAAAATCTGGGGGTGATAGTAGACTGTGACTTATCCTTTGGACCTCACATCTCGTCCACTGTTGGGAAATGCTTCGGCATCTTACGGATGTTGAGGAAATTTCTTCCTCTACTATCACTCAACCACAGGAAGACAGTCGTTCAGGCACTAATCGGGTCGCGACTGGACTACGCAAACGCTCTCTTTGTGGGTCTACCGAAATATCTTATGACCCGTTTGCAAGTGGTCCAAAATTCGGCAGCCCGTGCCATCTTTGGACTCCCGAGGAGAGCTGGTGCCACTGCCTTACTGAACACCCTTCATTGGCTACCTATCTCCAAGAGAGTCCTTTTTAAATGCCTGACAGTGGCCTTTAAGGCCCTTCATGGTATTGGCCCCAAATATCTCGGGAAACGTTTCTCCAGGTATGTGCCAAGTAGGACTCTCAGGTCATCGGGTCTGTCCCTGTTGTCTGTCCCTGTAATTCGCCGTGCTCGTCAGGGAGGTCGATCCTTCCGTTATCTGACACCCAAGGCATGGAACGAATTACCATTGTCCTTGAGATTGGCCCCTTGTCTTCTTACTTTTAGAAAGGACCTGAAGACATGGCTTTTTAGGTAACAGTTCCTTTATTCCTTCTCCTTTTGTTGTGTGGTTGCTTTTTGCTGTTCCTTTCTTTGCCAAAGCGCCGGGATGCTCCTTTGGAGTTGCCGTGCGCTATAAAAGAATTAAAGTAACATAACATAACATAACAAAGAAATGCAGTCACACTCATAGAAGTTCACCGCAATAACATTACTTAAAAGATAATTAGAAAAGAACGGATACTGTATCTGTATGTTGTTGTAGTTGTCCTGTTGAATTTGGGAAGTTGCATGCATCCAACCATTCCTCTTATTAGCGGGACTCCTCCATTCCATCTGACGCTCCGTCCATCAATGTTGGTGACCAGAAGACACCCTGTCCACTGCCTGCCTGGCGGATGCTGAATTGCGGCTCGCTAATGTGAAGCCTGACTTCATCCTTTTGTTCCCATTGCACAGGCTGAAACCCGGCCTGTAATTATTGATGGAAAAACAGGAAGTGATATTAGAACACCACTGACAAATAAATATAAGGTATGTACGCTGTGTAGTGCAAAAAGTTACACTTTGAGTTTCCTAATAGACAGTACAATATTTTTGAAAGTGCGTACTCTGTCTGGTCTCCTTTTGAAGGATAAATAAGTATGGGCGAATTAATTTAGCGGATTTTTCCCCTCAAGCTAGGTGTACTGTAAACTGTGTTTTAGAACAAAATTAGACCTTCCCAGCAGTGCTCCAAGACCCTTACTAAACCCAGTTGCAAAAATGTAGAAGACCCCCAATCAGATCTCAAAAAACGTGGATACTGCTACCTGTCAGAGGCCTAGTAGAAAATGGTGACAAAACGTACTTTGAAAGTAAAGTAGGCCCAAATCCCCCCTTAACCCCTTAATTGCTGCCGTCGGCCAACGGTCGTCACGGCCACTACCTCCCCAGTGCTGCGTGCGACCGTTGGACGTCCATTCAGCACTAGTTCCAATGGACAGCGCAGCACTGGGGAGGGATTTACAACGCTCTTAAGGTGTTAACCACCATGGATTGTATTCAAACCACTTGCAAGCAAGCAAAAGTATCCATACCCAGCATTGCTCCAAGACTCGCAAACCCCCCCACAAACACCAGGAACCCCCACAAACAGCCCCCCGAAAACGGTAGAGTGAGCGAAATCTCAGAAAATGCAAAAACTTTTTTCCCAGGGATTGTCTCCAAAACACTTTCTTTCGGGTATTAGACCTTCCCAGCAATGGCCCCAGAGATGTCAACCTGGGCGAAAACAAGTTTAACACCCCCAACAAGCCAAAAGGCAAAACCCGGGAAAAGCAAAACTTAGAAAACTTTGGGCCTACCTGGAATTCAGTCCAAATGTGCTCTGTACCTAGGCCCCAACTCCCCTTTTCCACCATGGATTTCCTGTAAAACAAATGCAATTAATTAATTGCAGGTTTCTAAAGCGCTAGAATCGACTCCCGAAGGAGTATCTCTGCGCTGTAGACCGCTGCGGAAGCCGTCCTGGCTTTGCCTGTGAGATGGTCCCTACTGGGTATCTCCAAGGTGAAACCAGGCATCCCCGGCGTATGTGGGGGGCCGTTGTGGAGATGAGGCAAGCTAATGCCCAGGGTTGCCGAGTGTGATCCCTAGTTAGAGTAGGCACCGAGGCGAGAATTATCGAGTCCGTTGACCCTGGTCCAAGACCCTGCCGCGTCGGGAATTGAACCCTGGTCCCGGGCGGTCCTCTGCTCCCGGGTCTGCCGCCTCTAACCAGTGAGCCACACCATTCCACTCAACATTAGAATGTGCCAGCAGTGCTCACAGACCCCAAAACCCACCCCAACAACCTAAAAGTCCCCCAAACAGCACCCCAAAGACAGGCAAGTGATCAAAAGCGCAAAAACTTTTTCTGCTCCGATTTTCTCCAAACCTCTTTTAGCCGGTATTACACCTTCCAAGCAAGGCCCCCAAACCCGTGAACCCGGGCAAAAACAAGTTTCACCCCCCCAAAAAGCCAAAAAGCAAAACCGGGAAAAGCCACACTTAGGAAACTTTGGGCCTACCTGGAATGCAGTCCAAATGCGCTCTGCAGCTAGGCCCCAACTCCCCTTTTCCACCATGGATTTCCTGTAAAACAAATGCAATCAACATTAGAATGTGCCAGCAGTGCTTACAGACCCCAAAACCCACCCCCAACAACCTAAAAGCCCCCCAAATAGCACCCCAAAGACAGGCAAGTGATCAAAAGCGCAACAACTTTTTCTGCTCCGATTTTCTCCAAGCCACTTTTATCCGGTATTAGACCTTCACAGCAATGCCCCAGACCCGTCAACTCACCCGCAAAGAAGTAGAACACCCCCACAAGTGCAGAGGCTTTCTTCATTGGGCGTAATCCAGCCATCTGCTTTGAGGGAAATAGGAGTCTGGAGGAGGAGGATAGAGGAGCATGTTCTTGTGAACTTGTGAACCTGAGGAATGCAGACTGCGGCACCTTCAAATCAATAAGCAAATAAGTGAAGACAGTTCTGCTGATGGGCTTGTTTTTGTGATTAGGTGATTCAAGTTTTTTTTATAGATTTTGCAAAACAAAGAAAGACAGACACACAGGAATAAAAGTGAATAAGGATGAAAAAGAAAGTTAGTGATTCATTGACTCATTTTCAGGGCTCGGTGTCAGGGAATAAGAGCTCGTCCTCAAACTCTGCGAATTCAGACGGAAGTAGGTCAGCGTCAGTTAACAGAGAAGAACTTCCCTCATCTAAGTTGGTGTCCTCCTCGTCTTCTTCCTGCGTACATTCTCGTATTTTGTAATCTGGTGGTATGAGGTGCTGATTCATCTTGATCATTGTTAACCTCTCCACATTTTTGGGCGAGAGGCGGGTCCTTTTGGAAGTTACAATGCCACCAGAAGCACTGAAAACACGTTCAGAAGACACGCTTGCGAGTGGGCAAGACAAGTAATTTATAGCCAGGTTGGTGATCTCTGGCCACACATTTCTTTTCCCATGCCAATACGCCAATGGGTCATGATGAAAATAGACCTCTGTTGAGTCATTCAGATAGGCCTGCACCATCGACTCAAGGTTCTCCAGGGTTCCTCCACTTTGCTTACTTTTTTCTGGGACCTTTTGAGAAGCAAACCCAAGCTGAGTTAGCCAATCCTCTTCTTCACACAATATTACTGTTGTGTCTGGTGCAGATGATACGGTTGCTGGTGTCGTTAACAGCTGAGAGGGAAAATCACTCACTTCTGCCACAGCCACAGATGCAGAAGTGGATTTTTTTTACTCCGGATGGCCTGCTGATGCTGATGTACTGCCTTTTCCTTCAATTTCCTGCCGGTCTCTTTCAAACCGAGTGGCTGACACAGCTAGACAATGTTTGTACTTTGTAACATCTGCGTCATCAAAAGGAAAGAATACTCTGCCTGCCACTGCCTTTTTGTACCGTGGATCCAGAATAGTAGCAGAAATGTAATGCTGTTCTGTGTGGATCTTTTGAAGACGTTCATCGCGAAGTAGGCGCTGTAATAACTTCTCCGCCAACTCAAATGCTTCTTGCTTTCCATCTTTTTGAAACGTAGAAGACACCGCCTTCAGTTTGTCCTCTAGCATGCGCAACAATGGGATAGCTTTTCCCAAATTACAGTCCTCCCTGCTGACTGCACGCGTGAAGACCTCAAAAGGACGAAGCATGTCTGTCAGGCTTTTAACTAGCTCCCATTGCTCCACCTGCATCATCAGGTCTATCATAGGTGTACCCAGTTTAAAGAAATACTGATCGACTACCGCATACTGCTCATACAGACGCTCAAGCATGTAGAAGGTTGAGTTCCAACGTGTTACCACCTCCTGGATGAGTGCTTTCACTGGCACTTTACGTTCATGTTGCAGGCACCTCAGCTGCTTCCGGGCCTTAAAAGAATGGTTGAAATGTGTGCACATTCTTCGGCAGGTGGTCAGTAACTCGTAGACTGTACTTTCTTCATGCAAGAATTTTTTAACAACCAGGTTTATACAGTGCGCCAAACACGGCACTCTGAAATAGTTACCCATATCCATGGCCTTAACTACATTGGCGCCATTATCCGTGGAAACATAACCAATCATGCGTTTTCTTGGGGACAGCCATTGAAAGACCTTTGTGTTAAACTCATGCAAAATGTTTTCTCCTGTATGAGTTTTCTCCATGGCAAACATGGCTACTGTTGCATGTTTCCGCGCAGCTTTATAAACTTTGTCCGTGTCAACACCTGGGCTTAGCTTTGCTTTAACCCCTGAAAAAGAGACCCAGTGTGCAGTGATGCACATGTAATCAGTGGCTGCGCAACTGGTCCACATGTCTGTTGTCAGATGTATAGTGTGAACAGCACTCTTCTGCAAATCTGCCCCAATCACCTCCAGCACATCTTCATGTAGTGCTGGAACCGCAACTCTGGCAAAATAGAACCGGCTAGGAACCTTCCATTTAGGGCAGAGCATTGCCACCATTTCAAGAAAACCCACCCCTTCCACAAAAGAAAAAGGGAGAAGGTCCAGCGCTAGCATTTTAGCCAGCTTAGTGTTATACAGACGCGCCGTTGGGTGGTTGCGTTCAAATGGCGCATCTGAAAACAACATGCTTCTAATTGTGGGCTGGACCATTTTACGGGATGATGATGACTTTTTCGACCCAGTTACGCTAAGTGATGATGATGAACTTTTTGGCATTGGTGTCTCACTCTCTCCTACACTCTTAGTGTGGCTCATATATCTTGCAGGGGGTGTGCTGCTGACAGAGGTACTGGGTGTAACAGAAGAAATGTTTGACGCTTCTTCCTCCTCGTCATCATCACATGAAACATCCACGGATACAATTTGTTGACTTGCAACTCGGGCTGCCTTGATCTCCCTTAGGTGCGCATGCCATTTGACAGTGTGCTGTCTTTCAAGATGACCTCTCTGGCCTCCGGTACCATAGTTGGTACCAAGCTTACCACGACTAACTCGAACCTTACAAATGGTACAAATGGCCATGTTTTCCCTTGTTGGGCTAACACTAAAGAAGTCCCAAACTGCGGACTTCAAATGTCTGTGGGGGGTGGAGGAGGCGATACTGGGAATGCTGCTAATGCTAGATGAAGTGGAGGATGTGTGTTGCCGAAATTTAGTACGTTGTGCACTTACAGCACCACTAATTGAGGAAATGGAGGCCGAGGTGGATGGAGGTCCCTTCTGGCGAGAAAATATAGAAGCTGTAGGTGGTGGCGTACTAGTTAACTGCATTGGTGGTGGTCCCATTGACATGTTGCCAACATCACGCTCAGCAGCATTTCGGGATAGGATATAAATGTCTGTTTGCTGCATGCCTGCTGAGGCTGGAGTGACGTCTATGATGACTGTGTCATCGTCGTGAGAGTCTTCATCAGCAGGAGTATACACCACGTCTTGTTCAGCGTCATCATCACACTCCATAACTATGAGACTTTCGGGGACCTTCCTTTTACGCTTAGCTACCTTTGTCAGATCATGGTGTGCCTCACTCTCAGACAGGCCTGTTGGTTCCCAATTTTCATCCATATCATCAGAAGGAAGGGGGCTTGAAGAAGATGTAGACACCTTCCTTGATATTTTCCTTGCTAGGGATCTGGAAGACAATGAATCATCAGGAGGAGTGGCTTCCTCATATGATACCTCGGCTTGAATGTCCATTTCCTGATGTGCCCCTACTTCGGGAGGAACAACTATTGTGGGCACTTGTGCCGCTCCATGCACCTCTGCTTGCGCCTCTCCTTACGCCGCCTCTCCTTCCACATGTACTTGGGCTTGTACATGCACATGTGGATGTTGTTGCGGCTGTGGTTGTTGAACACTCGTCAGTTGAGTTACAACATCCTGTGTTGATTGAGGGATGCTGCTACTTTCTTGCGATGAGCCAACATCACTGGTGATTGAACAACTATACTGGCTGCCTCTGCAGCACTCAAGGGCTTGGACCTAAGTTGGCGTGGTGGTGGTGGCACTGAGCCCAATGGAGCGGAGGTGCAGCTCCCAGCTTAGTCCCCAGCAGACCCCGCTGCTGCTGCAGGTGTACTTTTTTTTCCCCAAAAAATGTGGCGGTCGTCACACCAGTCTCCTTAGTAAGTGACGCCACTTGCTTCTTCTGCTCCTTACTGGCAACTTTCTTGCTAGAGGAGCTACGGGCAACTTTTTTTGGAGCCATCTTCTTCAGATGTCAGAACAGCAGGCCGCAGTTGCACAAGTTGCAGAGTTGTCTGTGGCCACACGTGACGTTGTGCTGCACACACCGCAGCAGGACTTCGACCTGACACTGATGAGGAACGATGAGGCTGATGATTCGTCTTTCTGCACCTAGACGCAAACGAAGTCAGAGGAACATCAACTAAATAAATGTTGCATATGCAGCGCTTCAATTAATAGTTTGCAAGTAAGCATTTTCATTATACCCACCCCACAAAATGGAAAGACCAATAAAATGCACCACTGACAGAGTACCCCTGGGCATAATGGAGATCTGCTTGCATCCTTCCTGGCCGATAGAACACAGGCTGTCATCTTGGGGCCATACCAATCTGCCAAGTTGTCTCTACCGTGTGGGGTTCCTCAAGGCTCATCCCTAAGTCCGGCACTATTTATTATCTATGTGTCGGACCTTGCTAATGTCATCAAAGCATATGAGATGAGCCTAACCTCCTACGCTGATGACACGCAATTGGTTTTGGCCATTAAAGGCGATGGATACCAGGTGGCAGAGCGCTTTCAAAGCGGAATGCTAGCAATCGGAGAGTGGATGGCGTCCAACTGCCTTAAACTCAACTCCGAAAATACCGAGGTGGTCATCTTTGGACCCCTTTCACCAGGCTGGTCAGCAACTTGGTGGCCTTCAGCCTTTGGAGCCCCTCCGAGCCCGGCCCTTTAGGTCAGGAACCTAGGAGTAATGTTTGATGAGGGTCTCAACTTTGTGGCACATGCAAACAGAGTAGTGGCAACAGCCCATCACAAATTAAGAATGATCAGGAAAATCATCCAGTTTTTGCCAGATACAGCTGCTAAAACACTGGTTAGTTCTTTAGTTTTATCGTCCCTTGACTACTGTAATGGCCTATTTTTAAATGCCCAGGTTAGGGTAACCAATAAGCTTCAGACAATACAGAATGCAGCAGCACGTCTGCTTTCTATAACACCCAGGTTCTCGGCCATATCAGACACAATCAAGAAATATCACTGGTTGACGATCCGGAATCGGATTAAGTTCAAATCACTTTGCATAGTGTACAAGACACTCCATGATCAAGGACCACATTACCTTAAGGACCAGCTGATACCTTATAAACCTGCTAGACAGCTCCGATCTGCCACTCTTAACCAATTAGTGGTCCCACGGTCTAAAACAGTGTCATGGGGTGATCGCCGATTCTTAGTCGCGGCTCCTAAATTATGGAATACTTTGCCGCAGCACATTAGGACCAGCCCCTCACTCTTGCAGTTTCGCAAAAGATTGAAGACCTGGCTTTTCAGTCAGTAATACTGACCACTAAATCATTTGGAGCCGTTTCCTCTTGGGAAAATTATGTGAATAATCTAGCGCCGAGACGCCTGCGGGTATTCGTTCGCGCTCAATAAATGGCAAAAATAAATAAATAAATAAATAAAGCATGGCAGACTGGTGCAGGCCTATGACACAACAAAGAACACTGCCTGGCTTCAACATGGCCCCCTGACCCCCACCACATGGCCAGGCCCTGCCTGTACCAGTCCTCAAAATGGCCCCCACCCACATGGCCATGCCCCATCAACACCCCAAAAAATCGAAAAACACACAAAAATCACCACAATCCAATGCCATCCATGCCCTCAATGATGTTTACATTCAAGACACCCCACAGAAAGACTAGGCCCTTGCACCACTGAGTGAGTACCCCTGGGCAAAAGGCCCCAACAACAGCCAAAAAATCGAAAAACACATAAAAATCACCACAATCCAATGCCATCCATGACCTCAATGATGTATACATTCAAGACACCCCACAGAAAGACTAGGCCCATGCACCACTGAGTACCCCTGGGCAAAAGGCCCCAACAACAGCCAAAAAATCGAAAAACACATAAAAATCACCACAATCCAATGCCATCCATGCCCTCAATGATGTAAACATTCAAGACACCCCACAGAAAGACTAGGCCCATGCACCACTGAGTACCCCTGGGCAAAAGGCCCCAACAACAGCCAGAAAATCGAAAAACACATAAAAATCACCACAATCCAATGCCATCCATGCCCTCAATGATGTATACATTCAAGACACCCCACAGAAAGACTAGGCCCATGCACCACTGAGTACCCCTGGGCAGAAGGCCCCAACACAGCCCAAAAATCGAAAAACACATAAAAATCACCACAATCCAATGCCATCCATGCCCTCAATGATGTTTACATTAAAGAGACCCCACAGAAAGACTAGGCCAATGCACCACTGAGTACCCCTGGGCATAATGGATGAAAGCAAGGCACATTGGATGCAGGCCTATGGCACAAAGCACACTGCCTGGATTCAAAATGGCCCCTTGACCCCCACCACATGGCCAGGCCCTGCCTGTACCAGTCCTCAAAATGGCCCCCACCCACATGGCCATGCCCTATCAACACCCCAAATAATCAAAAAACACACAAAAATCACCACAATCCAATGCCATCTATGCCCTCCATGCTGTTTACATTCAAGACACCCCACAGAAAGACTAGGCCCTGCACCACTGTGTACCCCTGGACAAAAGGACCCAACAACAGCCAAAAAAACGAAAAACACATAGAAATCACCACAATGCAATGCCATCCATGCCCTCAATGATGTTTACATTAAAGAGACCCCACAGAAAGACTAGGCCCATGCACCACTGAGTACCCCTGGGCATTATGGATGAAAGCAAGGCACATTGGATGCAGGCCTTTGGCACAAAGCACACTGCCTGGATTCAAAATGGCCCCTTGACCCCTACCACATGGCCAGGCCCTGCCTGTACCAGTCCTCAAAATGGCCCTCACCCATATGGCCATGCCCCATCAACACCCCAAAAAAATCGAAAAACACACAAAAATCACCACAATCCAATGCCAACCATGCCCTCCATGATGTTTACATTCAAGACACCCCACAGAAAGACTAGGCCCATGCACCACTGAGTACCCCTGGTCAAAAGGCCCCAACAACAGCCAAAAATTCGAAAAACACACAAAAATCCCCACAATCCAATGCCATCCATGCCCTCCATGATGTTTACATTAAAGAGACCCCACAGAAAGACTCAGTCCATCCACCACTGAGTACCCCTGGGCAAAAGGCCCCAACAATAGCCAAAAAATCGAAAAACACACAAAAATCACCACAATCCAATGCTATCCATGACCTAAATGATGTTGAAATTCAACAAAACAGTTGCATCATGCACCCATAACTAACCCTGGTCCTACTGGATACTGTGGCTACCCACAATATATTTTATTTAATGTTTTGAAAAAGTTCCAAAATTGTAGTTGCAGCAACTGTAATGCCCCAAACAAACAACATCAACTTACTTGTGAAACTTCTAATCCAAAAGTGATCCAAAGAAAGTCAAAAAGGCCTCAAATCCAAATATCCAGCAGCATCCACAAAAAGTAATCCTTCCAGGTCAAGATCCAAATCAAAGTGACCAGGACATGAACAAAGCACTGGGAGGAGCCTGCTGGACATGAACAGGAAGTTGGAGACTGTGGGGCACTTCCTTCCTCCCACCCCCCCAAAATGGACTCCTTGCAAAAAAAAGTGCAGGCAAATGTCAACCTGAGGAGTTATTCTGATAAAAATCATCATTTTCAGAAGGTTTATGCTGCCTGCTGGCGGATTTGTTATGCAGAATTGCAAATTTTGCAATTTCGCAAACGCGAGATTGTCGCTGCCCGCCGCATCTACGTGTTCGCAAGTGTTTACTCCCGCGATGTGTGATCACGGGCCTTTATGACGTACTCGCGTTGACAAACTCTCGCTGTGCAAGGTGGCAAGCCGCGATGACGTAATCGCGGTCGACAAACTCCCGCGGGATCCAGCAGCAAGATCCAAAATCGCGCAGCACACGCAGACATGAAGAAAAACAACTCTTCAAACGCTGAATGACGGTAAGTGAACGCCGCAATATTGTATTTGTCAAGCGCGACCCCAAGCAAAAAAATCCGCTTCGTGCGAATTTGCGAATTTTCAGCAAATTCGCGTGAGTTCGCGGATTGCGAATTTGCTGAAAATCCGCAAATTCCGTGAGAGGAACGGATTTTACGCCCATACTTAGTCATTGGGGGCCAAGAACCCCTATTGTTGGACCAGTTAGTCCCCCACAGTGGCATTGCTTGGACCCCATTGGTGGCCTTGCCTCCTTTCTCCACCACTATGCAAACATGCCTCCTGGCTAAGACCCATATTGTTTCTACCAGTAAATCCCCCATAGCTGGATTGTCGAAAGCTAATTGAAGACCCCACCTCATTCCTCAATCTCTCTGCAAATACGTCTCCTGGCACACTACTGGCTGGGGTTGAAGTCCCCTTGGCTGCTGAAAATCTTTGGGGGCCAAAAATCCCTATTTTTTGCCACCAGTAAGTCCCCCACAGGGATTGATGAGACCTCATCAGAGGCCCGCCCCTTTCTCAACAACACTGTAAACAGGTCTCCTGTAAGACTACCGGTTGGGGAATGAAGTCCCCTTGGTTTCTGAGGGTCATGGGGGCCAAGAACCCCTATTGATACCACCAGTAAGTCCCACATAGCGGGATTACTGAAACTTCATTGGAGGCCCTCTCCCCTTTCTCAACCACTCTGCAAACACGCCTTCTGGCACAGTACTGGTTGGTAGATGAAGACCAGGGGTGAGCGCGCTGGTAAAGTCCGCTCCCCCAGCAGAGTTTTTGCCAAACTCAGTATTCCAATCGGAGCACAGAGTGGCAAAACTCTGCAAACTCCCATGGTTGAGCAGAGTTTACCATCCCCCCTACCTGAGACAACAAGTTCTACGGTTTCAAACTCAAAGGTGTGGGAAATACTGTCCTCACAAATATAGATGCAAAGGGAAATTTTACACAAGATGTTGATTTTGATTCCATGACCTGTGATTTCACAAGGAAGAGTGAACAGTTTTATGTCTGCATTCAGGCGAACATTGGCACAGAAATCACCAAAAAACACATATGACCTGAAAAGAACATAGGCCTCCAAATATATAAATCACTACTACGCTGAGATTTTAAAGATGTGGAACGCAGATATCAATCTACAATTTGTGGCAGACAACTTCATCGCTGTTGCGCCGTATGTCACTTCATACATTACAAAATTAGAGAAAAACTATATGAAGGAGATGTGGGAAATTTCTGTAGAAAAGAGTCTATCCAAGAAATTGTACAGCTTCAGCTTGAAAATGCTTTCTCATAGAGAGATGGGTTCCTATGAGTGCTGTGATGGTCTCAGCTCGGCTAGTTGTTTTCAAAGTCAATGAGAATTGTTTGGGTAAGTCTAGACGTAGCAAGTAAATGGAATAGAGTTTTAAAGTCTTTCCCAGAAATTCAGTATCTAGCGGAGTTTGACCAAGAGAATGCAGACATTGTGAAGACAACTATGCTGGATACATACTAACCAAGAAGGAGTCCACTTCTAGAACACATGTGCCTTTATGAAGTACTTCAATGCTATAGATACACAAGGAATATGAAGGAAAACATGGAAGGAAAATATGCAGTAGTGTCAAAATGCAGAGAAAAGAGAATTTTTCAGTTTGGCACTTCTGCATCTGTTCAAGCCTTGGCGTGTTGAATCAGAACTACGTGAAGACTACAACTGCTATGAAAGCTCTTTCAATACCGTATAAGACAATATTCAATGTCCAGTCTTTTCAAATTATTTGCAAATGTTGAAAGATGAGATTCAACAGGAAAAATATTTTTTTGCTGAAGTGGCTAAGGAGATTTTCCAAAGAAGCCAAAGTTCTACAGCATTGAGTCAGGATCTACTTGTACAACCAATTATTCAAAATGAGGCAGCCATAGCCATGAGTGAAGTGGAGACTGCAATGCAACAAGCAACAGAGGAAATTCTGGATTTTGAACACTTACTAGCACAACTGAAAGGCGAACAGAAAGAAATGTATACCAAAATCAAAGCTAAATAGTACATGTATTTCTACATAAGAAGAAACAATGTCAGTGCTCTGTTTAAGCCAATACTATCAGTTGTCAAGCTGAGACTGGGAAAAGTTTTTCAATTAAAATTTTCACTGCTTATCTACAAAGGACTAAGGAATCAAAATTGTCATGTGTAGTAACAGCACCAACTGGATTAACTGCACACAACATTAAAGGAATTACTTTACAACAGCTTTTTATGCTATCTGTAGAACATGTCAATAAGATGGAATACAAGAAGAAGTTATCTGGGGAATATCTACAAGAGGTGTTAAGAGTATTGAAGTAACTGAAGCTTTTCATTATCAATGAGGGTAGCATGGTTTCAAACTTAATGCTTGCCTTTGTACACTTAAGAATGCAGCAGAATTCAAATACTGAGTATGATCTGCTTTTTGGAGGAAAGCATGTAATAGTCTTCAGTGATCTTTCTTTTTTTAATTTATTTGAAAGGTTTTATATAGCGTTGGCTACACCCAAGGGTATCAGAGCAATTCATATCAGCATTGAACACAGGAGGACGAAAATAACAATACACAGTATAAAAAGCAAATTACATCAGACATCATGTGAAAATAAAGGCATACGTAAAATAACAATAAACAGAATATGAAGCAAATTACATCAGATATAATACGAAAATAAGGACATAAATAGAATACCATACTGAGCGTCATGCAGATTATTATGAACAGTGTGACAATGGGATAGGTAAGCTATTAGGGAGGGCGTGGTATGCAGATTCCTGGGGGGTTACGGTATGAAGAGAGGGGATCTAGGAGCTAATTATCCCAAGAATTTAGTGAGGAGGTGGATTTTAAGGTCTATTTTGAAGCTGTCAAAGGAGGGGTTGCATCGGAGGTCTTTGGGAGGGCGTTCCAGATGGATGGGGCATTTCCAGAGAAGGAGCGGGATTTCGATGCACTTTTTTTGAGAAGAGGTGGAATGAGAAGCATGGTGTTAGTGCTTCTCAGCGATCTGGTACTGCCAGCTTTTTTGAGTTTCGATGAGAGATATGTTCAAGAGTTCTGATAGATGGCTTTGTTTGTGATACACGCAATTTTGTAAGAAGATCTGCCTTCGATGGGAGGCATTTGAGGGTCTTGAGGGTAGGGGAGATGTGGTCAAAACGTTTGCTGTTAGTTGTTAATCTAGCTACGAGGTTGAGCTTGGATTTGATGGGGGTGAGGTGGATTTTGGGAGTACGGGACAGAAGGGCATTCCCGTAATCAATTTTGGATAGGACCAGCGATTGGATAATTAGTTTGAAGTCATTGGCTAGGATAAAAGGTTTGACTTTTTTAAGGTGTCGAAGAGTGAAGAGTGAACTTTTAGCTGAGTTCTTTACATGGGAGTTGAGTGTGAGTATATTAGTGATGGTGATACCGAGCGATTTGACAGACTCGGTGATACAGAGAGGGCAGTTTAGGGCGTTAAGGTCAGGGATCCATGTTGGGATGGGGAGAGGGTTGTTTTTGGGAGAGAAGAGGATGATCTCGGTTTTGTTAGGGTTGAGTTTAAGATGGTTGATATGAAACCAGGTTTGGATTTTGTTTAGTGTAGAGTTAAGGAGAAGGATATCGGCATGTGATTTAATTTTATAGTACAGTTGGGTGTCATCAGCGTAAATGTGGTAGTTGATTTTTGCTTGTTTAAGTATAAGGATAAGGGGTTCCATAAAGAGGTTGAAGAGGGTAGGGGAGAGGATGGATCCTTGAGGGACACCTAGGGAGACAGGAGTAGGTTTAGAGAGGCTGTTCTGAATTTTAATTTGTTGTGTTCCGTGCTGGAAGTAGGATGTGAACCAGGTAAGGACAGTGCCATTAATATCGAAGCGATCTTTGAGTGTGTTGAGTAAGGTAGGATGGTAGACTGTGTCGAATGCAGCAGTAAGATCAATGAGGATAAGTTGATAGCTCTCCCCTTTGTCCAGGGTTAAGTGAATATCATCTACTCTGTTTAGCAGTGTGGTTTCGGTGCTGCAGCCTTTGCGGAAGCCAGATTGAAGGGGTCAAGAAGGTTGAATGTGTCAATGTAATTGTCCAACTGGAGGAGGGTGCATTTTTCAAGGGCTTTGGAGAGGAGTGGGAGATTGGAGATAGGGCAGAGATTGTTAGAGTCATTGGGGTCAGCTTTGGGGTTTTTGGGGATGGGGTGATTTGTCCGAGTTGAAGTGAGGTGGGAACATTTCCTGTAGCAAGGGAGGTGTTAATGATGTTGGTCCAGTAGGGGACAATAACGTGTTTGAGATCTTGGACGAGTGTGGACGGGAGAGGGTCTTTCGTGTGGGAGGATTGTTTGAGTTTAGTTAGGATGCTGAAGACTTCTTGTTAAGAGATGTGAAGGGAATTGTGCCATGAGGCATTATTTTTAGGCGGTGGGATAATGGGGAGAGGATCCGGAGAGATTAACGATGGGAGGGGTAGTGGAGGAATCCGAGGTGAGTTTGTGGGGAGAGGAGGATAATGGGTGGGAATCCAGGGGGGTTGTTGGGTGGGTTGGGGTTGAGAGTGGAGGAAAGCGCGGTCAATTCTGGTGATTTTTTCACTGAAAAAGTTGGCGATTTCTTTGCATTTGCTAATGGAGGCCACCGGATTAGGCAGTGCAGGAGGGGTTTGATTTCTAATATTGTTGAAGAGCTCCCTAGGTCTGTTTTTTGGCACGGAAGAGTTGAAGACAAAAGAAAGAGGCTTTCTCAGAAAAGATGTGTTTTTTGTAGGATGTTCTGGCATTTCGGAGGAGAGCAAGATGTTAAGGGGAAGGGTGTTTTCTCCAAGTCCTTTCAGCCAGTCGCAGAGAGCGCCTTTCTTTATTAGGGTCAAGGGTGAACCATTGTTTAGAGGGGACATTTCGTTGTGTTTTTATTTTTAAGGGGGCGAGCTTATCTAACACCTCTGAGATAGTTTTATTAAAGTGCTCGGTGAGTTCATTTGAGTTGGAGGAAGGGGCGGTGCGACCAAGATGGGATTGGAGTTCAACACCCCAGGGGGGATTTGCCTAAGATTTCTGGATACTGTTGTAGTCTTAGTGTTTTGCTTGGTGGTGGGTGGCGCTGGGGGGAGATATTGAACAGGATAAGATGATGGTTAGACCAGTCAATGGGAATGATGTTGGATAAGTCTATTAGATCAGGCGTGAAGATGATGGCCTCTAGAGTAGCTCCTTTTGAAAGGGCAGCCTGCTTTCAGGACAATTCTCCATCATGAAACAAGAAGTTTCTTGGGAAGTATTGGCAGTGTAAATATTTGTTTAAACTTTGAATACAAGGAACTCGAAAAGAATATGTGTCAAGCATCTGATATGGAATATGCAGATATCCTGAACAACATTAGAGTAGGAGTTCTCTCAAAGGAGGGCAAGTGTGTTTTAGAAAGCCGGTTTATCAAGAATCTATTTTCAGTTGAGAACACAGCAGCACATCGAATTCACAAATTTAACTAATAATAACTGAAGCGGTAGAAAAAAGATATTTTAGAAATTAAAGAAATCAATAGAATGGAACACCAAAGAGTAACAATGCTACTAACTGAAAAACTGCAAGCAAATTGGATACTTGAGGAAAGTCTGTCTTGACGACTGCAGTATTAGAAAAGTGTTTATGCATGTGCAAAAACTGTTAAGTAATTTTGAGGCGTAACTTAAATGTAGAAGAAGGATTAGTAAATGGTGCTATGGGCGAAGAGATTGATTTAATTGATTTTCCAAATAGGGTTGATATTGAGAACTTAGCCATAAAATTTGATCTGATTGATGGTGAGAAGCAGATTGGTTGACGTAGTATACGTTTTTTTCTTTTGAAGGACTTATATGTGTGACGGCAACAGTACTCTAGCAAATTCCAAGGTTTAAGTGTGGATGCATCCTTTATTAATATTGAAAGTAAAGTATGTAAAGAAGGTATATTACATGTAACATTATTCTGAGTTAGAACATTGTCTGTACTTGAATTTGATGATCAGAAAGTCAATGCTAATATATAATGTTTAAGAGAGTACAATCCATTAAGAACTCCATATGCTCCCCATTTAGGTCAGTAACCTATCTATGAGAAACATGTAATCTGTCCAAAGCAGAAGCGTACAAAACATTTGAATGATGATCAAGAAAAGACAACAAAGCAGCACACGCCAGAAGATGTTAAGAAGAAAAACCTGTAAAATGACGTAAATTTGGTAAGATATCAGTTTGAGAACAGTTCAGGTGTCAATTGCAATGCAAATGTTGTTCTCAATGTATTGTTTCATTCACCACATCTTGTACATAAAATTGAATGACAACCAGATAGGAGATTGTGTTCTACACTGTATCATTTGTTCCAACGTTTAATCAGTGACAGATATGTAATACATTTTGCTTCTGGCATTCGAAACCTTTTGGATATATGTAGTGTATCACTAATATTTATTCTCAAAAGGCAATAAGATGCACAAGAATTCCAGTGGTCATGTTTGGATTTTTATAAGAAGAAAGAGTACATATTGATGACTTATTTGGACTGACCTATAAATGGAATCATGACAGTGCTAATTGCATATTTACAACCTCCACTGAAATAAATTCTGAGCGATTTGTGCACTTAACAATACCATATTGCAAAACTGTGCCTTTTGACAGATTGATTAAAAATGCAAATGAAAATATGTCCTGTCCAAGTTGCAGCAAAAAGAACAAATTATGAAGAGAATGCTGAACAAAGCAAACATTCACCCCCAGTCACATAGATCTGGTTTTAATCTCACCACACCACCCCAGTTTGGACCCAGCCATATGCAAATCAGTATTTTTCCGTGGTGAGCAAAAGAACGATGGATTCATCTCAGATCTTTGTGACTAGGGTGAATGTTTACATTGTTCAGCATTCTGTCCATCATTTGTTCCTTTGGCTTTTGTCACCCTAAGTTGACAGGGCATGTCCAGACGTTGGTCCGTTGCTCGCTTTGACACTGGATTGAAGCTAGCCTGGCTGATCAGGGGTGTTACCCCTAAACCAATCCCAGGATGCTTGTTTCTGGTCCAGGGAAGACCTGGCTTAGCAGTTCAGGCTAGACTGTTCCCCTGAGGAACAGGATCAAGACTGATTTGCATATGGCTGGGCATGAACTGGGGTGGCTAAGTGAGCTAAAAGATTATGATGGATTTAACCCTGATCTAATAGTGACTGGGGGTGAGTCTCTAAAAAGTTTCAGCGCTATGTCCATCATCTCCTTTTGTTTGCTTTGCTTGCCCTAAGTTGGTAGGGTATGCCCTGACGTGGGTCCCTTGTTCACTTTGCAACTAGATTCAAGCTGGCCTGGTTGATGAGGGATGTTATCCCAAAACTGGTCCTAGGGTGCTTGATTCCGGTTCAAGCAAGACCTGGCTTGGCAGTTCGGGTTGGACTGTTCCCATGAGGAACAGGGTCAAGACTGATTTTACATTTGGCTGGGTCTGAACTGGGGTGGTGAATTGAGCTTAAGAGCAATGATGGGTTCAATCCTGATCTAATAGTGGCTGGGGGTGAGTGTCTGAAAAGTTTTCACACTCCTCCATCATTTCCTTGTGTTAGCTCTGTCCAAATTGTTGATCAGATCTCATTTCTACATTGCATGTACAAAGAAGTGTGAAATAACTTATATAAATGTTACAATGATACAGAGGTGATGGATTGAACCGAAATTACAAACGTTAAACGTAGGTAAATATAAATTACTGGAAGAACGTATACTACTCTAGCTGTTATCTTTCATGAAGGAGTTAACATCACTTCTGCACATTACACTGTTTATTTAAAAACTGAAAGCAGATGGACAGAATGCAATGACAGTAACCTTAAATTGAAACCAAAATTGCCTTTCAAACTACAAAATTCATACCTCTCATTTCTTCAACTAAAGTTCTCAGGAGTATTTTTGGTGAAAAAACAATATGGTCTTTCTTGTACATGGATCACCAATGTTTTAGATATCATTCGGCTTATCAGGGGTGTTGTCTACAGAAAGTTGTCCTTTTTTGCACAGTGCTTATCTGTTACTGAAAGGAGTTAATATACCATGTAGATACTACACTCTGTGATAACACGCTGCAATGGAACAGAATTACACGATAGACACGGTGGGCTCGATTCACAGAACTAACTTTAGACAAAATCCTAAACTTACTATCATTTTGATATTCACAGAAGGCACTTACTCCTTTTGGTATTCACAGAAGGCACTTAATCATTTTGGTATTCACCGAAGGCACTTACTCATCAATGAGTAAGTGTGTTCTGTGAATACCAAAATGAGTAAGTTACTCAAAATTAGTAAGTTACTCAAAATTAGTAAGTTACTAATTTTGGTATTCACAGAAGGCATTTACTCATCAATGAGTAGTGGCCTTCTGTGAATACCAAAATGGTAGTAAGTTTAGGATTTTGTCTTAAATTAGGTCTGTGAATCTGGCCCAATGGAATCACAGCAGTCTTCAAATTATAGCAAAACTACCTTTCAAGCTTCAAATATGCCACCTCTTGAGTCTCAAACCAAACTTCTATGAAGTAGTTGTGGAGAAAAAAGTAACTTAATGTATTTTACCACATGGCTAATCATCCCTGTACAAATTACCTTTCCTACTAGGGTTCATACTTTGAAAAGGATCTCCATAACACTAGTGTGAATTACATTTATTAGTAGCTGTGTACCAGGTATAATAATAAAGGGAAAAGTATTAAGAAACATTTTGTAGGAGCCAAGCCGGCGTTGAAGATGGCCGCCCAGTCCCCCGGCTCCGTGTCCCATCTCCTCCCGAGGGCGCCTTCTGCCTGATATCCTGATTCAACGGTGCACACACGGGCGCAGGAGCTGCTCCGGTACCCGATGGCGCGTCCCCGAGGTTTGTACCACCTCTACACGGGGAGAAACGGACAGCGGCGTTTGCGGCCCGAGGCAGCTTGCAGACCGGGGACTCGTCTGGGTGGCAGGACCGGCCATCAATTGAACAACAACGGCCACCAGTTGCAGTGGGGGGCCGGTCGGTTCCGGATCGAATCGGACTGGCCGATTTTTGGATCGCTCGCTCAGCGGATGGGGGGCATGAGTTAGAGATCGACCCTTCATGGTCCCCCTGAGTCGTTGGTGCCTTTTTGGGAATTTTGCCCGCTTGCCGCCGGGGACCGTGGTGAGACCCGCCCCGCTAATTGCGGGAGAATCCCGAATTTGGCCCGGCCGCGTTTACTAGCGCGGACTCCCTCGGCGGCTGTGTTTTGGCTACGTCTCCACTGTTTGGGTGCCCTGCTGGTGATACCATGACGCCTGAAGCCCTGCTGCGCGTGCCCCGGCCCCGATCTATGATGGTGCTTCCTCGGAACGTAGCGAGGGGAGCAGAGTGCTGCATCCGAGAAACTGAGTCCCGACCTGGTTTGGATCCTATGGAGGCAGGGAGCTTGACAATAAAAGGGGGCACGGAGCAGAACTACATCTTGGCGATCTCCTTGCTGCCCTAGCTGACCTTCGCGATACCTTGGAGCAGGATGCCCGTTCACTGGGTGATAAGCTGGATGATGTTGTCTTTGTGGCGGAACTAATGAGCCCGGGTGGTTCGTGGGCGCACACTGGTATGCTTCGCTTCTTACCCAGACGCGACAATATGGCGCCGGCACTGATATCCTGGAATCCGGGACACGGACTCTCGAGCCATCTCCAGTTTGTGACATTCGTGATCTAGAACTATCCGTGGGCTCCTGCTTGGAACCGAGCGATGGACTTTCTTTCCACGCCATGCTGTTGGTATCTCTGGTTCTGCTCCAACTACGTTTTAACAATGTGACGATCTTTCCCTGCTCTGCTTTGCTGATTGCGATGTGGCAGTCATGTTATTATGTCAGGTTGGGTCCATCACGCGGGCGGGAAACGGGCTCGGATGAGGTCCGATCGCATCGCAGCACTACAGAATGGCTGCTGTCTGGGTTTGCTCTGATATTCCTATTCCTTACGGTTGCGGATTTGGAGTGCGACAATTTGGTGGGCCATCGTGATATGCGCAGGGCAGGACAAGGATAAATAGTGTTTCCTCCGTTTCGATACTTCCTGCTTGCGGGTTTATGTGGGATGTGTGGCATATTGTCTTATTTGTTTCCATGCTGGGCTGCTCCTGTGCCTCGTGCACTGTTCTTTTGTACTACTTTTAACGGAGGTGTTTTACGTCCTGTCCATATACGTTATTTGCAGAGGGAGAGGCCGGGGGACTGCTAGAGGGCTCCCCTCCGTTTTTCCATTTCTTTCCTTTCCTTCCCTCTCTTGGGTTCCTTTTTAGTCTAGGTGGGTGGTAGTTTCCTTTCTCTCTCTTCTAAATCTCGGGTTTCATAAAATGGGCGACAGGCACTCTGCTGAGGGGGAGGCCGTAGCCGGAGGCAGGGGTGCAGGGTGGGGGGTATTCTCTGTTTTTCTTTCCCTTTTTCAGTTTCTAGGGCCTCTTTTCTCTCTTGCTCTGCTTGGCTTTTTCTTTCTTTTCTTTCTTTTCTTATCTTTGGGATTCCGAGTAGTAGGTGGTTTACCGGATGTTCTTATGTCTCAAGCCAGTGTGGGGGATGTTATAATAGTTCCCTTTTTAGGTTCTGCGGGCGTGTGCTGCATTGGGGGGCGTAATGCAAAATTTGTTGTCTATCCTGTTTAGTGCGCGTTAGTGCCTGCGCCCCGCCTGCTGTGGTCCCGAATGTGCATATCCTGATTTGTGATATCCCCCACCTCTGGTGTTACTAGATTGTATGACATCGGATCCTGTTCTATCTCTGAACTTTACAAAAAAAACAAAAAAAAACCTCTTTTATCCTGGTACCATTACGGTGCGACAGTATCCTGGGTGTTGATGTGGAATTGAGGAGGCGGGATGTATGTGTTTTGATTTATTGATTTGCATTGACCGTCTCTGTGATAATGGCCAGCTGTGCTCTTGCTGGCCTGCAATTGTATTTGCTTTCTGTCACAATAAAGGTTTTAAAAAAAAAAAAAAAAAAATGAAACATTTTGTACATTATAGTAATAAGTGTAGGTAATATGCAAAAGAAACAATTGATGGAGGGAATGCTGGACAATGCAACCATTCACCCCCAGTTACAAGGATCTGGGCTTAAAAAATCATTCTTTTGCTCACCACACCACCCAAGTTTGGACCCAGCCATATGCAAATCAGTCTTGTCCCTGTTTCTTAGGGTAACAGTCCAGCCCGAACAGCCAAGCCAGGTTCTCCCTGGACTGGAAACAAGCATTCTGGGACTGTTTCAGGGCATCACCCTTCATCAGCCAGGCTAGCTTGAATCCAGTGGTGTAGTGAGCACGGGACCCATGTCTGGGCATACCCTTCCCACTTAGGGCGAAATATGCAAAAGAAACAATTGACCAATATACCCACTCATAGGACCTCTCACTAATTCATGTGCTCACTCACACAACCACTCATTCATTCATAAAGCTAGTCAGATACCAAGTCACACATATAACCATTAAACACCCACACACTCACCCACACAAGCACTCATGCAGACTCTCACATATATAGCCAGTCATGCAGTCACTTGCTCATCCATACAGCCACTCATACGCCCTTTATGCTCCCATACCGACACTCATACACCACACTCATTCACCTAAACAGCCGCTCATCTACCCTTTCCATCTCCCATGATGTATCCACTCATACATCCTCTCACAACTCATACGGTCACTCACACACCTACTCGTTTATTGATACTGCGACTCACACACCCAGTCACACATACAGTCACTCTACACCCACATTCTCAATGATACAGGCACTCATGCACACTCTCACTCACATATATAGCCAGTCATGCAGTCACTAACTTCCCCACATAGCTACTCATATACCTTTTTACACACCCATACAGATACTTACACATTTATTCACCTAAACAGCTACTCATCCTCCCTCTCAGTCACCCATGTACCCGCTCATGCAGCCTCTCCCAAACTCATGCACTCACTCACATGCCCACTCATTCATTGATACAGCCACTCTCACACCCAGTCACATATACAGCCACTCAACACCCATCTACTCAACCATACATGCACATTCTCACTCACACATATAGCCAGTCATGCAGTCGCTAACTCACCCATATTGCAACTCATACACCCTTTCACAGACCCATATGGACACTTACACACACTCTCATTCACCTAAACTGCCACTCATCCACCCTATCAATCGTTCATGTACCTACTCATACAACCTTCTAGAAACTCTTACGCTCACTCACACACCCTCTCGTTCATTGATACAGCCACTCATACCCAGTCACACATAGAGCCACTCAACACCCACATACTCAGCCATACAGGCCCTCATGCACACTCTCACTCACACATATAGCCAGTCATGCAGTCACTGACTCACCCCTACAGCTACTCATACACCATTTCACACACCCATGCAGACACTCATACACTCACTCATTCACCTAAACAGCCACTCATCCACCCTATCAATTACCCATGTACACACTCATACAACCAGTCATAAACTCATATGCTCACTCACTCACTCACACACCCACTCATTCATTTATACAACCACTCACACACCCAATCATACATACAGCCACTCAAAACTCATACACACATTCATGCCGGATTTTGTTTTTACTGGCTTAGATGCCTTGGGCACTTTGCCAATGCTGATCAGTCTGCATGTGCTCCCTGGGGAAATTATTATTCTGATCAGGTATAAATAATTGGCATATTTCATTTACTGGTAAATTCCTAGTCAAGGGCACTGAGTATGCCAGGCCCTGTAAATCAAAGCCTATTAGTGGGCTTGCAGCACTTCTTGTGCCTCCCACATGAGTGTGCCTCCCACATGAGTGGCCCTTTATGCAGTTCTTTTGTTTTAATGTGATTGAGGGGCTGGTGGAGAGGGGAGGTAAATATATCTCCGATAACTTCTTGTAAAAAAACTCTCTGTCTGCGATTCTTAAACGCCAATAAAGTTATATAAAAAACTTTAGTAACCAAGTGTATCTCGACCTTCCACTGCCGTGTCTGCACGCGCAGTTTTAAACTGCCATGTCGACCTGGCAAGTGCACCCACTAGCCAGACCCCAGACTTCCATTTTCTGATATATAAGACACCCCTCACATAGGCCCAAGGTACCCCCATGGGCAGGGTGCAGTATATGTGAAAGATAGGACATGTACTGCTGTGGTGTACATGTCCTGATAGTGAAATATTGTGAATTCCATTTTTCACTATTGAAAGGCTATCTGTCCCATAGGCTAACATGGGAGTTGCTTTGTGACATCTTACAAGTATAACTTTCAATTGGACCAATATTGAAAAATGGAGTTTAGACTCTCTGAATTCATCTTTTTAGGAAGATGTTTTTTGAATTTTGTGTTTGAAATGCAACTTTTAGAACGTAGGCATTTTCTTCTTTAACCATTCTGTGGGTCTCTGCTGTTTGTGTATTGACTGTCTGGTTTTGGAATGGCAGGAGCTAGGTATGTGCATTAACAGTAGAAAGCCACAAGGGAGCTAAGGTGTATCCTGCCTATCCTGGGTGACTCATATCTGGGCTGAATAGACCTTGGCAGCATTTAGAGTGGTAGGAGGAGTTTCACTTGCACCTGAATAGACTGTGTCTCCTTTGCACAATGCTGTCTCCACCTCCTGTGGTCATGATGCACTAGAGAGGAAAGAACTCGTTTGGACTGGGCTCAGAGAGCCTTGCCACAAAAGGAAAATTGGGTTTAAGTGTGGATCTTAAACCCCAGAGCATTAGATCTCTTCTGGACTCAATAGGAGCCTCTGCCAAGGAGAATAGCTGTAAGGAGGAGTACTACTACTTTGCTGCCAAGGAGAGGACAAAGACTGGAACTTTGCTGTGAACTTGCTTGAAGAAGAGTCTCCAAGGTCCTGTGTGTGATGGCCTCCTGTTCAGAAGACTCAGGGCCACAAAGATTTCACCTGCAACCCACTGACCAGCATCTGGAATCATCTGTAAAATCCTGCATTCAAAAAGGCACCAATTCTAGTTCCTTGGCCATGAGAATTGCGTGGTTGGGTCTTCAAAGCCAGAAAATGAGTTCTAATGCCATCAGCGATGCCACCAGTGATGCTGCAACCTGCACTGAGGCCAGGGGCACTGCTCGTGAAGTGCACGACGTACCATCCCACCTGCACCGCAGCTCCAACGCCCTTAGGTGCCCATAGTTATCGGCCTTCCGGAGGCCAGTGATGGCACCAATGCCATTACCACCAGCGCCTGCTTCCCATTATTGCAGAGCTGATAACCTTTGAGGGTAACTTCACAAACACTTTGACATTGCATTGCTTCACCAGAACTAACACATCTCCACCGCCGCCCACTAACTGCCCCTGTCCTGGATTTAACTCATCGCCTCCTCACGGACTCTATATCTCACCTCCCCCATGGCAACTGGAAACCGGCCTTGTCTCGGCACCAATGCCTCACGTCCACAACACCATGCATCGTCTACTGACTTTGTTTCCAAGGTACTGTTGTTTGGGGGTCACTGTGACTCCGTGCTCGACACTGCTCACCCGCGGTCAGTGCCATACTTTGAATATATGCTTGTCATAATAGCCCCAGGTGGAGCTATTTTGTTTCTACAAGTTCTATTTTTGAAATACCTTTCCTAAAAGTATACTTTGATACCTATATGTTGAATTTGTGTCATTTTGGTCTTGTTTAGTTTAGATAATGATACTTTATTTTTCTAAACTGGTGTGGTGTCCATTTGTGGTGTGTTTATTGTTTTACTGTGTGTTTGGGTACAAACACTTTACACATTGCTTTTGGGATAAGCCTGTCTCCTTGTGCCAACCTACCAAGGGGGTGAGCAGCAGTTATTAAAAGTGTGTAATCCCCTTATCCTGACTAGAAGCAAGGGTCCCAACTTATATCAAGGTGCATACCTGTGTCAACTAGAGATCCCCATGTCTAAAACTCACCCCTACAGTCACTCATTTATCCTCTCACCCACTCATGTTGCCACTCATACAACCTCTCAGTCACTCATAGACTCGTTCACGCAACCAGTCACTCCCTCATACAGTGGATCCCACACCAAATCCTACACACAAACTTGATATGCATTTGAAACAATGCTGGCAGAGTGCTGCAAACTCAGGACCAGTCTGAGGTAGTTCCAATATTAAGACAGCAGCTAATTATGTGCTTGCTTGAGCAGTATATGTCCTGCAATAACCATGCTGGAGCGGCACAGTTAATTACCAGGTGATGGGCTGTTTTATTTTTTAACAAATGTGCAGTGTTGGCTTGTTTGTACGCCAAGATAAAATGAAGTAATGCCCCTGGGTTTACTTTCTTGGTGTTGGCTGACATACCTGACATTTTGATGTTCTAGTAATTATTTTGTGTTGCCAGTATTTACAGGAAACACACCCTATACCTGTACTATTTTCGTTGTTTGAGTGCAAGGTGTCTGGTACCACTGACTCTTGGAACTACCATTGTATTCTCTTCATTCTCCTGACAACTTGGTTTGAGCATGCACATCAGGGGTTGAGCACTGTTCCTAGGAGTCATATTTGATGTATTTAACTTTCCATTGAAGCAGACAGCACCTAACAGGAAAGCAGCCCCTGAGAGTGATGCTCTCAGCAGCTCTGTCTGCACCAGTCTCTATCTGCTCAGCAGTCACTGAAAGTGAAGCCCTCAGTAGCTCTCACTGTAGCAGGCTGCATTTAGTCAGCAGCCCTGAGAGTGAACAGCTCAGCAGCTGTCTGTGCTAGACTCCTTCTGGCCAGCAAGCCCCCGAGAGTTAGAGGTTACAGTTTAACAATACAATTTGAAAAACATTAGAAACTCACTTAAAAAAACAAAGGTTACAGGGATGTTATAATTAGGCTCAGATTTCATTTGTGCATAACCAGGGAAATTCAGCAGTTATAGTTACCTAAGCTAACTATAACTTATGCCCCGCAATGCACTGTTTATGACCTCACATATTACATCCCTCATGACATCTCAAATGATATCACTGATGACATCACCCACAGAAAGACTTGAACACCCACTCACACCACTATAGAGCCTCTCATAAACCCACTGCCACCCAACCACTCACAGACCCATACCAGTGCTCACAATATATCACTCATCCATTGAGCCACTCACACATCTATTCAATCATTCTACCACTCACACATCCACTAATGCACCCATACAGCCTCTTGTGTACCAGTACAGCCACTCACACATCCAGTCATACAGACACTTACATGCCCACTCATATATACTTACAGCCACTCACTCCGTCATCCATACAGAAACTCACACAACCACCCACTCACCCATACAGGTACTCGCATATCAACACACTCACCCATACATCCACTCACACTGCCACTCACTCGCTAATTCAGCTATTCACACACCTACTCATCCATATAACCATTGACACAGTCCCTCACTCATCCATGCAACCACTCAAACACCCACAGAACCACTTAAAACCCATTCACATACATATACAACCACTGACACACCCACTCACTCACTCACTCACTCTTACAGCTACTCACCCAGACATTCACTCTCTAATACAGTCACTCACACCCACTTACTTGCCTATGCACACATTCAAACAGCTACTCACTCACCCATACTGCCACTCACACACCCACTCTCTCGCCCATAATGCCACTCTCTCAGACACTCAGTCACCCATACACCCACTCCCCTATGCAGCCACTCACACAATCACTAGATCACCCATATAGCCACTCAGACATTCATTCACACCCTGATACAGACAGTCACACAGCCACTCAGATGAGATATGTTAGAAATAGTATGACTAATAACTAGTACAGAAAGAATAGTAATTTGACTTATAATGTAGCTTAATATTTACCTTTAACTCTCAGAAATGTTTACGAAACACTTATACAAAAAGCGTCAGATGGATTTTTACGAAATTTGTAGGGCTTATAAATTATTTTGTACTATGGTGTGCAAATGATTCTCTAGGGTACTGCAGGTAAGTAGGCAAAGTATTTAATACATTGTAAGTGTTTTTAATTTAGTACTTGTGGCCACAGCAGTATCGCAGTACTCCTTAGGTATATAGTGATGACAAGTCCTTAGTTGATTGGCTAATGGCATCCATCTTGTTTCCATCTTGAGCTTGCCTGTGTTCTGTGTTACGCTATTTAATATAGGTAAGTGTTAGGTTTGCTATTTTTCTCACAACTCTTACCACTTTAATAAAATGTTAATAGGTAGGGAAAAATATTTATAAGTTTATATGTATGTTGAATAAAAAATATGGAGTTTCGCAGGAGTACCGTGGTACCAAAAAAATATAATAGAGTGTGCTATAGTGTTTTTTCCATTTTTTGATATTTATAAATGCACATTCAAGTGTACAGAGTAGCATGTTAATTACTATAAATTACCTCACTACTTAAAAAAAACACAGTTCACCATAGTACTCCTGCAAAACACAGTTCACCATAGTATTTCTGCACTACTCAGTGTGTTTTTAGGAAAATATATAGAAAGTTATGACTAGTTTGCTCTACCTTTACCAAATTTACTAAAGTAGAGCAAAAATACCAAACCTTATACTTACCTACATTGGCAGGCATAACGCACAACACGGGGAAAGTGTACCTCAAAATAATATGGCTGCCTTTAACATTTGGAAAGCCAATGATTACCTAATGAGCTAATAACTCGTGATAACTATGTATCATGCTACTAACACTAATTACTCCCACAGTTCACCAAATACCTAATAAGAGATATAACTAACTTTATATACATTAAGTGGCCCATTATGATGTCAGGCGGTTTGCCCCCGCCAGGCTGGCGGTAGCCACCGCCAGCCTGGCGGGGGCAATCCGCCCGACATCCGCATTTGTTTTCCCCCGCCATATTAGTATGGCGGGGGGACCTCGGCGGTTGGAAAGACCGTCCGCCGCTTTTCCGCCCCGGTCGCCTTGCAGCCGGGGCGGAAAAGGAATATTATGGTGACGGTGTCTATCAGACACCGCCAGCCATATTATGATGGGCAATTGTGGATGCCTTTCGGCATGCGGAGAATCCCTGCGGGGGCCCGGTGCGGGCCCTCAGGGACTCCGGGGGGTTGGGGGGATTGCACATGAGGGTACCTATGGTACACCCCAGCAGTTCCATGCACAGCATGGCAGGCACCGCGCAGTGCCTGCCATGCTGTGCATGGAAGTGCACAGCATGCTTTCCTGCCATTGTGGCGGGCGGTGCTAAGTGCACCACCCGCCACAATGGTAGGAATGCGGGATGCGCCCGCCACTGTGGCGGGTGCATCCTAATGCTGCCAACGGGACCCCCGCCCTTATGGCGGGCGGTCCCTACAAGCGCAAGGATGGCGGGCGGGCAAAGTCCGCCCGCCATCCTAATGAGGCCCTAAAACTTTAAAAACATTACTCACATTCACTACACAAAAATCATTGGTTCACCATAATGTCTAATCTAGACAAAAAATAACACTCACAGTTTTGGAAAAATGCAAAAGTGATATCACATATCACTAAATTGAAATGCATTAAAAACTACAAAATAATTACATTACTTACCTCCACTAGACAAAATAAACATCTATGCAGCATAATATTTAAACCTGCTAAATTTAAACAAAATACCACCACCGGTTTTTGCACAAAACTAAATTAAAAATGACCCAAGATTCACAAACTCATTACACGCACTACGGACCTTGTGGTCTTTGTCTTGGAGTGCCCATGTGGCCTCAAATACATAGGCAGCAAAAAATGATCCCTAAAAATTAGAATCTTGGAACATCATAAAAACCTGGATTATAGTTATCCAGTGTCACTGCATTTTCATGTCAAACACAATGGGAATAACGAACAACTCAGATGTTTTGGCATTGACCACATTATAAAGCAAATTAGAGGAGGTGACCGAAAAAAATGATTGCGTATTCTGGAATCATGCTACATCATTGAACCCAATACTAAAATGCCTAACAGCTAGAACAGTGATGAGAAACTGGCAATCCACATTGGAACTTAAGCATCTGACTGAGTATGCTCCACCTTCCTAATGGTAATGTTATCATGGTTGATGATTCTTTTCCCATTCTCCGTATCATTTCTATTATGATTCTCATTTTATTTTTTGTATTGTCTTTCTTTTTTTACTTTCTTGAATAGATAAATTCAATTATGCACACACTTTGGGGAAGATCCTTTGATAAATTATTTTAAAATGGAAGCTTCTTTTTCTGATGTATGGCCACCTTGATTCAAATAATCATGCTCGGATTGATTACATAAATGTATGGCATAATTGTGTAGAGTGGCATTGGGGATTTTCTCCAGTACCAAGTATGAAGGTGGTTTGGGCACTTGACCTTTCTTTGTAATTTAGGATCCTTGTACTTTAATAATGCCCATTTGATTTATTCCTGAAACATGAATTACATTCAGGATTACGTGATGCGGCCAATGTTGGTAATTTGAATGAAGTGTCATAATATGGTCCAATAACAGCATGTGTATTTTAACTCTTTTGCAATATATTCTTTTGCACTACACATCTTCACAGTTGGGTATTTGAAAATACACATAACTGCCCGGTTTTCACGATATTTCTTAATACTGTAATTTTCCAATCCAAACATGAGGAAGTTGAGTTAAACAAGAACATGATGATTAATTGGATCATTATAAATAGGGCCGAAATATGCTCAACCATTGCAGGGATTTGAATTGATGCAATGCATTTCTTTTATGTCTATGAATTGCTGTTGCAAGTGCATAGATTTAATATCATGCATGATAGGCATCTAGATTGTTCTGTTTATAATTGTGAACATATTCTCAAAAGGTGCACATTGATAACATGTTTAAATTTTTTTATATCCATGAATTACAAGTAGCACACGCAAATAAAAGCATCTATACTATTTGTGATATGCATTTGCGCTTTATATAACTAAGTACTGTATCTATTGAATATAAGTTTGAAATGAATATATATACACAAAGTATGAGAGACAATACATTGTTGAAAATCATGACCTAATGCTATCATTTGTACTAAAGAATTCTATGATTTGAGTATATCTACTATGTCCATGAATTGAACAACGTATTTCTATGGCAAGTTGAACATTGTATGTAAACTTGACAAAGGCTGAGTAAGCCGAAATGTGTCATTTTTGCACAGTAAATGTTTGTGCAACAAACTTTTGTGCTGTGTTCTTCCTGCCCTATTTTGGATTAAAGTCCTTCTATATATTCTCTGAAGGGTGCTGTTCACAGTCGCTGGCACCAGCATTGAGAGGCAATGTGCACGGCGTCCAAACAGCAGTGGGGGGACCATATATATCAGGAAGTAATGCAGCACATGTGTTCAAACTGCTGAATACAGCAAAAACAGTATATATGAGAAATGGGGAGAAACTGCTTCGGGATAAATGCAATTGCCAACAGAGGAGGCAATATGACGTAATGTATACATGGCAACAATTTTCAATCAAACTGAAATGCGACCTCAAAAAGGGCTCGGAAGCAGCAAACAACATAATAAGCCAACGGATATCAAAGGCAAATTGAGAGAATGAGAAAAATTATTTAGGAAAGAAGTAAATAAATGGTGGGAAGTATGTCAAACTACAAAGATTACCATGTAGATTGCACATATCAGTAATGCCTGTCAGCAAGACGCAAGTGGAGAACTCCTCCAAGAATGTGAAACATATACTAAATGCAGCAAGAAAATATGTAAATAAATTAAAAGATGATATATGTTTGAAAATTAAGAAACATGAAGATGTTAAACATAGAAAACAAATTACATTTCAAAGAGAGAAAAAAGATTATGAAGAGAATTGTTACCTTTGCTAGAAGATTTGATACACTGCACCAAAAAGATCAGCTGGATCTAATTAACACAGAATCATTCAGGAGTGAATCAGTCACAGATACTGATTGTAGTGAAGGAGAGGAAAGTTCAACACCCTCCCCAACTAACAAGAAATCTACTTTTAAAAAAGCAATCCGCCTTGCACTTCAACAGCAGCAAGGGAAGAAAACAAGATTTCCAAAAAGGTAAAAAGCAACGGGACGTGGTCAGGGCACAAGGAGAGGAAAACAAGGAGATGCATGAGGAGAGAGGGATCGAGAGAGATCAGGAGTTCAAACCAAAGTGAATGCGAAACAGGAAATGAACTAAGGAAAAATAATAATCAATAACTGAATGCAATACATTTTTCCACAAGGACAATATCCATTGAGGAAGTCACATTAAGCAGAAATGGTCTAAAATCCTACCCCACACCACACCTTGATAATATTTCACAAACCATGATTGACCTCTATAAATCTATATATGCAAAATGAAATTGTCGAAAAACTTCTCAGAAAAACTAAATGAAAGAGAAAATACTCCAAGACTGAAACCAACCTGAGTTCTCCCAGTAGAGGATAGAGAAGCCCTCATGACCCTAATAACACTAGATGACAGTAATGAAACACAGAACCGGAGCATTGGAGTAGAGGTGATCTTCCCAATAGGAGCTGGCATGAGTGGGGAAAAAAACAAATCATTGTTTTATTCAAATCTTATGGCAGGTAACAAAAATGACATCTTCAGTGAGGCAGTAATTCAAGATCCTCGCAAGATGAGAAATACACAACTGAAAAATAATTTATCTAAACAAGAAAAAGAAGCACTAACAGAATTGTAAAAGGATGAAACATTCTATATAAAACCAGCAGACAAAGGAGCAAACATCATAATCCTGAACAAAGTAGATCACATCGAAGAAGTCAAGCAGCAACTATTGGATGAAGCATGTTACGTTCACCTTACCAAATAATCTCATCAAAAAATGCAAGAAGAACTAACCACAATCAAAACATCAAATTCAGATTCAAGTTAAAAATCAAACAGTGAAAGAACATTAGAAATTTAACTAGGATCTCTAATGTAAAATCAGGAATTAACCTTACAATAACCTCTTACCACATCCATGTCTATGCATACAAAGCAGCTCACTGATGAATGGTACAGGAGACAATGAAATATTTGTAAGACAGAAACAAGGCTCACGTAAAGTACAATAAAAGGCACAGCGAGTGTTCAATATTCTTGGAATCATCAGTATAAGAGACCTATAATTAAATCCTTGCACAATTGTTCAGGAAAACAAGTAAAAGTAAAATACAATAGAAAAAAAAGCCAGCCCACTAGAGGGCGTAGAAATCAGCATACACATGCTAATCTTCACACATCAGAAAAAATGCTGTCAAAATATAAAATAATCCACCAGAAATCAACAACAGACTAGTATTGCAAAATCCAACCATGCAACATGCAGGAACAATCAAAAATCAAAACAAATATCATTTCACAGATCTCCAACTTGGAATCATAGTACTTGAAAAGAATGGGAAGTCCTTCCACCCATTATCATGAAATCCCAAAATAATAACTAAATACCAGTAAACAAAAAAAACAGGAATAAAAAAATTGGGGACATCCACCCGCATACAAAGCAGTTCATTGATGAATGCGCCCACAGCATATATATTGAGCCCAAATCACTCCTACACTACAACTCCCGAGATCCCTTGCGGACCCGGAAGCCCGTCGTCATCAGCCTGCAAGCAAATGACTAAGGAGGAAGAACAACAAGACTCGGTGCTGCCCAAAATTGAGACAGGTACAAGTCCCGGTCGAATAAACCTGTCTGTTGAGGCCCTGCACCCCGCCGGGGGAGTCAGATTAGCAGCCGGCCAGCCACAACATTTGGCAAGTAACGATTGCCTTCGTCTGTTTTTGTTCTCACAGGCAGACACCACGACAGCGTTACATAGCGGCTTCAGATTGTGCACCCGCACACACGCTGTATCGTTTCCAATCCGAAAAGGAAGCGACTCAAACAATTGCGTCGTCTTGCTCTCGTCCCACAGAGCTAGATTGCCTACAGTCTGACCAACTCCAACCAACATACAAGTAAGTCCTTGATGGTTAGTTAAGAGACAGAGTATGTAAGTCGAATACTTGATGAGTAATAGAAGTCTTTGTATATGTTCCCGTGAATTAGATTTGAATGAGCGTCGGGGATTGCCCATTGAAATCAGCCACACGATCTCTGAAGTTTAGAGGTAAGAGATAAAGGGCTTGTAGTGATGGAGGCTTAAGCAAGAGAGATTAACAAGGAAATGACGATTTTAAAGAAAGGCTGTAATTCCTTTCTTCACAGATTCTGGTCCTGATGAGAACTCCACAACAACGCAAGTTCGAAACGCGTAGACTATTATATGCAGAAGTTATACAAAATTGATTTTCATAATTTGACAAAAGGAAAAAATTAATTTATGGCTTTCTGAGAATAGTGTCATTCCAGTGTAAATGTATGATTATATGTTGTCTGTGGTTGTATGTGAGGTAGGATGATTGAGTAATGAGTGAATTTTGATTGAAAATGTATATAATATTTGTGGCTTTTTATGTTGTGATTAATGTAAATGTTGTGTATATAAGGTCTTATAAAATGTAAATTTGGTGAAATTACAAACCAAACTCATGAACAAAAAAATCATTTACTAAAAATAAAGGATTAAATCCATTCATAGATGTGAGATCAAAACATTTTGTTCAGTTCGGATGTTTTGAGATAATTGATTCTGAATTTATATACAGTATTGGCACTTCTTTTTGGTTATTAATAATAATATCAAGGCACAATATAAAGGTGCGAAAGCTAGCCCACTGGAGGGCATATAAATCAGCACATACATGCCACCTAGAAGACCAGAATAAAATATTGGAACAGTAGAATTAACCCTCCATAGGGATGTACAAATGAAAATAAGATGCATAGAAACATCTTCCCCATGTCAGCTATATGAAATGTTGAAAGAATATGGTCAATTTCCTTCACAAAATATAGTGGCGCCTTATTATCACACTGAAAGGCAGGTAAATCATTTGGTCTCTACTTAAAAAAGAAATAATTACAGAGCATTGCCAAACAAATGGCAATTAAGACAAATTATAAACTGCAGTGTGCTTAGAATAACACATAAAGGGGTGACAAGACGTAACATGTAAATATGAAACCATCAAATGTCTACATGTAAGAAATCTGGAGTGATTCTAACAAAGTGTAAATGTCATGCACATATTAGGAAACATCAAAGAAGAATCTGTATCACCCTTTTTCTTCTTCTTTTTCATCAAAGAAACCACAATTACCAGCATGCTTAGCCCGCACACTTTGACATAACCAACAAATATTTCCATACATATGAGAAAAGCGAAAGGCTTAATTACTGTCCCCACAGCGCAATCCTACAAAAAGGAAAATTATGTATGAGCTTAAAGAATCGAAGAAACACATATCTCCAGTTCATTATGGATAACAATCAAAAATCAAAACAAATATCATTTCACAGATCTCCAACCTGGAATCCTAGTACTTGAAAAGAATGGGAAGTCATTCCACCCATTATCATGAAATCCAAAAAGAATAACTAAATACCAGTAAAGAAAATCATAAAAAACAGGAATAAAAATATTGGGGACATCCACCCACCAGAGGGGATGCAAAATCACTCAGTAACACATATTGTTGTTATGGAACATCCATGTCTATGCATACAAAGCAGCTCACTGATGAATGGTACAGGAGACAATGAAATATTTGTAAGACAGAAACAAAGCTCACGTAAAGTACAATAAAAGGCACAGCGAGTGTTCAATATTCTTGGAATCATCAGTATAAGAGACCTATAATTAAATCCTTGCACAATTGTTCAGGAAAACAAGTAAAAGTAAAATACAATAGAAAAAAAGCCAGCCCACTAGAGGGCGTAGAAATCAGCATACACATGCTAATTAGAAGGTCAGATTAAAATGTTGGCAAATTTGAGTCAACTCACCAGGGGGAGTACACAAGAGCAAGATGCTATAATAATATCAAGGCACAATATGAAGGTGCGAAAGCTAGCCCACTGGAGGGCATTGAAATCAGCACATACATGCCACCTAGAAGACCAGAATAAAATATTGGAACAGTAGAAGTAACCCACCATAGGGATGTGCAAATGAAAATAAGGTGCATAGAATAATCTTCCCCATGTCAGCTATATGAAATGTTGAAAGAATAGGGTCAATTTCCTTCACAAAAATATAGTGGAGCCTTATTATCACACTGAAGGGCAGGTAAATCATTTGGTCTTTACATAAAAAAAGAAATAATTACAGAGCATTGCCAAACAAATGGCAATTAAGACAAATTATAAACTGCAGTTTGCTTAGAATAACACATAAAGGGATGACAAGACATAACAAGTAAATATGAAACCATCAAATGTCTACATGTAAGAAATCTGGAATGATTCTAACAAAGTGTAAATTTCTTGCACATATTAGGAAACATCAAAGAAGAATCTGTATCACCCTTTTTCTTCTTCTTTTTCATCAAAGAAACCACAATTACCAGCATGCTTAGCCCACACACTTTGACATAACCAACAAATATTGCCATACATATGAGAAAAGCGAAAGGCTTAATTACTGTCGCCACAGCACAATCCAACAAATAGGAAAATTATGTATGAGCTTAAGGAATCGAAGAAACACATATCTCCAGTTCATTATGCATAATATTTATTTGAGATATTATTTGAACCTCTTTGTAATTGGTTTGTCTTTTGAATCACAACGTTGCACTTTGCACTTTGATTCTACTGTTTTGCACTCACCAGCAGTATTTGCACAGTGCACAAATGGTCATTCTTGACAGTAAAGAGAAATCTCGCATTAAGGAAATAATACTCACAGATCATATAATAAAAAGGACATTAAACCAGAATTTAAAAAGGACATTAAATCAGAAATTATGAATTAACATGGCGAAACATAAACATAAATGAAGCACTTAGCAGTTTTACCCTTGATCAAGGTCCAGGGGACTGAAACACATTGGGTGTTGGCTGAAATACTTCAGCAAAAACTGCAAGGATCGCCAATAGGTAGTTATAGTTAGGACCTTCTTTCTATAAAAAAATTGTTTATCAGTTGCCTATATCTTTAGCATTGTTTGAAGTATCTTCATGACATTTTGAAACCTAATTTGACTCTCACTTCCGCTGCTGTCTTGAAAATGTTGGGGTAATCCGTCAAGCTGGGGCCGAGAAAAAGGGGGTCCCAAATCATTTTTTCTTCATGTTAATTTCTATAGGAAACTTTAGACACGGCTACAGACCGAACTGCTGAACGAAATTACACCAAATTTGGCAAAAGAAAAGTAGCTCTTGGTCCAGAAAGCACTCTTTTTGTTAAATGGTATAAATCCGTTCAGTAGTTGCTGAGAAATTTAAAGATTTCTCAGATATACAACTGTGGCCACGGTGTATCGGCAACCCCTTCTGATCTCGTGCCTGAGATCTGATTGGCTACCAAAACTTCAAACCAGGAAGTGTTGGCAGAGATCTTGTTACTCGATTCAACCAAGTCACAAAAACAAAAATTTAAGAAAAACAAAAGGGGGCAGGATAGAAACACCTTGCACCCATAGGTCTGTTCAGGGGGACCAGAGGGACCCCCAGGGCCACAAAAAGCAATAAAAAAATTCAACAACATTCGCTGTGGATCTCAAATCCGTCCACATTTTTAAAATAAAGTAAAGCGCAGACTCCTGCGCTTCATTTAATATATGATCCGGGTGGGCTAGGTCCCAGGGAAATAAAAAATAATTATGGGGGCCACACATAGGCCCCCTGCAGCCCCGGGGACCACCACCTTTCTGGGGGGGCTAAAAAACTGAAACGCAGGCGGGTTACTTAGCCCACCCGTGGCCCCGGGGACCATCAGCTCCCTGGGATATATTAAAGCATCATGCGTGGGGGCTCCAGCCCCCTCACACAGCCACCTGGGGCTGCCTCCTCCCTCGGCCTAATTTACTGAATTGCGGGGGGCACATGCCCCCTCACAGCCCGGGGAGCACCACTTCCCTGGGGCTATATTTACAAATAATGCATAGGGGGCTCCAGCTCTCCCACTCAGCCCTGGGGACTGCCACCTCCCTGGGGCTAATTTACTGAAATGCAGGGGGCACACGGACCCCACTGCCCCAGGGACCCCCACCTGCCCGTGGCTATATTTACAAATAATGCCCTGGGGGGCTTATTTTTAGTTGGAGGGAATCCGCAAGTCGTAGGATGTCATGCTCCCTTCCCACCACTCTGCAAACGTTCCTTCTGGTTAAATGGTGGTTGGGGAGTGTTCTCCCCTTGAATGCTGAGGGTCTTTGTGGGCCAGTAAGTTCTTTAGTTACCTCTAGGAAGTCCTAGAGAGCGGAATTGCTTAAAGGACTTGAAGACCACGCCCCTTTTCTCCACCACTCTGTAAATGCTCCTCCTGGCACACTTCTGGTTAGGGAATGAATTCCACTTTACTCTTGATGGCCTCAGGACTAAAGTGGACTATTTCCCCCAACCAGTAGTGCATCTGGAGGTGTGTTTGCAGAGTGGGGGTGAAAGGTGGCATGGCCTCTGACAAGCTGTCAGCAATCCATTTGTGTGTGTGTTACAGGAGGTGGTAGGAGGGGTAGTTGGCTTCCAAGGTCCCTCAAGAGCCAAGGGCACTTCATCCCCCAACTAGTAGTGCACCAGGAGATGCTTTTGCAGAGTGATGGAGAAAGGAGCGTAGCCACCAAACATCTTTCAGCAAACCCACTGTGTGGGACTTACTGGAGATAACAGATGGGGTAGTTGGCCCCCAAGGACCCTGAATAGCTAAGGTGACTTTATCCCCCTACTAATAGAGGGCCATAAGGTCAAATTTGCAGAGTGCTGGTGAAAAGGGGCATGGCCTCATATAAGGTCTCAGCATTCCTGCTGTGTTGGACTTACTGGAGGTAATGGAAGGGGTAGTTGGCGCTCAAGGTTGTCCTTGGGGGCCAACTAGACCTCCAGTTATCTCCAATAAGTCCAACACATAGGGATTGCTAAGTGGTCTTCAGAGGCCTCACCACCTTTCTCCACTGCTCTGCAAACACGGCTGCTGGTGCACTTCTGGTTGGGGGATGAGGTCAACTTTACTCCTGAGTTTCCTTGGGGGCCAATAAGCCCTCCTGGTACCTCCTGTAGTTCTACACAGCGTGATTCCTCAGAGCTTGCAAAAGGCCAAGCCCCCTTTATCCACCAATCTACAAACGTGTCTACTAGTTAAAAACCATAGAAACTCATTTAAAAAACAAAAGGTAACAAGGATGTTATAGTTAGGAATTGGCATTTAAAAAAACGTAGAAATTCCCTGAAAAAGGCAAAGGTTACAGAGACTGTATAGTTAGGCTCAGATTTTGCTTGTATAAAACCAGAAAAATTTAGCAGGTATAGTTAGTGAGCTAACTATAACCCACACCCCAACAATGCACTGCCTATGACCTCACATATTACTTCACTCATGACATGGTCAGTGACTTCACAGATTACATCTCAAATGATAGCACTGTGACATCACCCAAAGAATCATTGATGCATCCACTCTCATCCCACAGAACGTTTCATACACCCACTCCCACACAACCATTCACAAACCCATTCACAGACCCATACAAGTACTAACATACCCACTCACTGATTCATAGACTATACTCACATCCACTCACTTACCCACCCACAGAACCACTCATACAAGTCACTAATACAGCCACTGACATATCAACTTAGACACCCATACAGCCATTCACACACTGAGTCAGTCACCACCCATACAGCTATTCACACACTGAGTCACTCACCCATATGGTCACTTACTCACCCATTCAGAAACACACATACCCACTCACTTACTCATACATATTCTACACATACTCACTCACCTAAACAGTCACTGACACAAGCATACACTCACCCATACAGCCATTCTCACATTCACTTAACCATACAGTCACTCATATATCCCATCACTCACCTATACTACCTTTCACATGCCTAGTTACTCACCCATATATCGCTGACACATTCACTTACTCACCCACACAGCCATACACACACTCACACTCATACAGCCCCTCACACAAGCATTCTAACCAATACAGTTACTGACTCACCCACTCAGTCATCCATACAGGCAGTCAAACACCCTCTCACCCTCTTACCCACCCAGACACTCAGACTACCATACGGTTACTCAGACAACCAATCACTCACCATTACAGCCACTCATGTACCCACAAACACATGCATGCAGCCACTTAGACAGCAAATGACAAACTGATACAGAAATTCACACAACCAGTCACTCCCCCATACATTCACTGATACATCTAACCATACACTTATGCAGTTAGTCACACACCAACTGAATTATCCATACAGACGCTCACACACCCACTGATTCACCAATACACCTTGGTATATATATTTAACACTCATACACTTCTCAAAAACACTCACAGTTACAGGATGATTTCATCATTGACGTCATTTGAGATGTCATCCGGGATGCCATCAGTGGTGTCGCGGACCATGTCATGAGTGATGTAATATGTGAGGTCATAAGAAGTGCATTGCAGTGCGCACGTTATAGTCAGCTCATTAACTATACCAGCTAATTTTCGCTGGTTTTATATGAGTGAAACCTGAGCCTAACTATAACGCCTCTGTTAACTTTGTTAACTTTGTTAACTTTATTTTTTCTTCACTATTTTTATTAGGATGTGTGCTATAAAAACTAGTTACAATTCTGCTACATAACTGTGATATTATGTGTCACAGTTTTAGAATGTATTAAGTTATTTATTGCAGTTTATTGGATTGATTCAATTTATGTCTATTATCACCTGATGTCGGTCTTGCAACTTTAAAAATGTCTCTTGCAGAGCCAGCTGTATGTGATCAAGGCCATTTCATCGGCTGAAACGCGTCATGGCAGGCAGAAGGCAGAAGGGAAATATCTTTCATCCTACCAAGAAGAAGAGTTTGTGCATTCTTTTTTGCTATATGTTGGAAGTTCAAGAATGCCTTGGAATTGATATATATATATATATATATATATATATATATATATATATATATATATATATATATATATATATATATATATATATATATATATATATATATATATATTCACTAAAAAAAGAAAGTTACATTGCGGGGCGCAAGTTATAGTCAGCTCACTAACTATAACAGCTGATTTTCTCTGGTTTTGTATGAGTGAAACCTGAGCCTAACTATACCGTCTCTGTTAACTTTGTTAACTTTTTTTTGTGAATATATATATAAATATATATTCACTAAAAAACAAAGTTAACAAAGATAACAGAGACGTTATAGTTAGTGAGGTGACTATAACTTTTTTTTAGTGAATATATATATATGTTTATATATTACCTACTGGCGGTCGCCAGTAGGTAGTTATAGTTAGGACCTAGTTTCCATAGGAAATCCGCAACATTCTATTGGGAATAACTTTAGCGTTGATTGACGGAATTGGCTGAATTTCTCCAAGAAAATGGCCAGCTCCGCTCCGCTCCTTCCCTGAAAGTGTGGGGGGATTTGTCAAGCGGGGGCTGAGATAAAAGGGGGGTCCCAAAATGTGTTTTCCCCATGTTAATTTCCACAGGGTGGTTGGACTCACTGTTAGCCCGAACGGCTGAATTGATTTCCACCAAACTTGGCAAAATTGTAGGGACTGGTAGCCCGATGTGCCTTTGCTATGTCTCAAGATATGTGCTCCAGTGGATTTTGAGTAATTTAGGTTAAAAAAAATATATATATCTATAAGCGCGCCCCGGTACGCGCGCCGGGGCGCGGGCCGGGGCGCGCACCAGCGCGCTACGCGAGTACGGGAGCGGAAAACGGATTAGCTCTCGGGTGTCTGTCAACATTCCAAACAGTCCAGAGCGGCCGCCATCTTGTGTCTCGGTGGGATCGAGACACAAGAGGTGGCAAAAACAAAGGGCGAAATGACCAAAAGGGGGCAGGGTAGACCCCCTAGGTTTGATGTGGGGGCCATAAAAGGGCCCCGCAGGGCAAAAAAACTTTTTTTTTCGATTTTCGCAGGGGGAGTGCCCGGTACGCGCACCGGGGAGCGTACCGGGGAGCGTACCATGGGGAAAACCCAGTGAAACAGTAAAATAATAATTTAAAGTGCTTTGAGGTAGGGTAGCTCTGAATAGAGTTGTTGTGTTGTATGGGTGATTTAAGTACCAACATGTAGGTACCAATGCAGAGTCTTAAATTCAATGTACACCGTCTCCTCTGTAGATATCTTGCATGTTGTTACAGAAGTTATTGTGGTATATGGAATCCATACCGTAGTCTGTCAGGAAAGCAGAAACAGATCCTTTAAGCACTCCCTGAGAAGGCCTAGGGGATCATGGGTAGTCTACCCTGCTGCCTTATGATGTTTTCAAGTATTACATTTTACTCTCTTCTGAATCTACACAAAATTGGCGGTGATATGGTGCATTAGAGACAGACAGTGAGAGAAAGGAGGCAGGAGATGAAAAAGAGATGTCAAATACACATTGGAGATAATATAGTGGGAGAAAGGAAGTAACTATGAGTAAACTTACTATGTAACACAAAAAAGTTCCACAGTATACTGTAAGTCTCACTTTATATTATAATCATTTTGGTACTACTTCATGAATTACATATAAAAATGAATAATGTCTCAAACAATTTTTAATTATTAAATAAAAATGTATTGTTTAGAATTTTCATAATTTAATAAAACTTCCAGCATCAGATGATCTGGAATCTCCTCAAAATTTGGATTGCATGATTCAATATTTTGTAAACAGTCAATTCATTGTTGGTCCTGAGACTCATCCATAAAATCCTCGTCAAGAAAATCTTCTTGAAGAATCTCCTCATCTGTAATTTCAAAAAACAATGTTGATGGTCTATTGTTTACCTTCCATTTTCTTGTAAAGTTTGAAGAAAAAAAACAACATTAACCACTACATTAGCATAGCAGTTGACACCAGAACTGTTTTCAAACTGAAATCCAACAACATCTTCAACAGAATCCTTTTTCTTTCTGCTTACAATTACAGTTTCATCTACTTTTTGTCTTTTTGCTACTACCTCACTGCAATTATTCTAATTTCTTCTTTTTCGGCCTACCACACGTTTTTCAAACAGAGGATATTGAGGCAAATGTGGAGCATACTCTCTTCTTAACCTATTGTATTCTTTAACACAATCTAGATCTGCACAAATCTTTGTTTCATCACACTCAATCAAGTACAATCCTGATAAAGTTCTGACTCGTGATAATGCCACATATGCCATACCCTCTTTAAACACAGAACTTCCAATGTTCACCAAAGCACTACCTACACTTAAACCTTGAGATTTATGAATTGTCACCGCATATGCCAAACAAACAGGAAACTGTTTTTGACGAACATATAAGTCTTTTACAAGCAAAAATCTAGCAGAACAACGACTGATTTGTTGTACTTCCTCAATGCCATCAACTTTAATTTTTAAAAATTCAATTCCATCTCTATTTCTGTAATTCAGAAATTCAACAACATGACCCATTGCTCCATTTACCAGACCTCTGTCAACATATACATTCCTTCTCAAAATGATACGACAATTTAAACACACATTCAGAGTCTTTTCAAAACCAGCAGTTTTAGATATAGTCTTCTCTAATGAATCCAATTTTGATTTCAAATTTTCTGACAAAATAATTGTTGCTCCCATATGCTCTATTTTATCTATAGCTTCCAGTTTCACAATCTCTTCATTTTCTAACTTTAACATTTTGTTGTTGAAGATGGAACATTCTTGCAGAGTTGGCATCAAACATATCCCAGATTTGTTCTCATTAATTTTCTTAAAAATATTCTCTGGAAGAATGTTTTCATTTGGATACAAATTTGAAATTAATCGTGCATGTAAAGCTTCTTTCCCATGCTCACTTACTTTTCCGATTCTTACATCTTGTAGAATATTTTTATAATCTTCATCCTTTGCCTGTCGCATATTTTGAAGTAGTTCTGCATATTTGAAATTTAACCATATATTAACGTTTCCAATGCTTCCTAGGCACTTCCTGGTATCTTCATGCGTGACCATTTTAAACAATGGTTGTCCTTTCACTGGAGTCAACTGCAGTAGATCTCCAAAAACAATAATGTGTTTCCCTCCAAATAACACATCATACTCTGTTGTAAGAATTTCTTGCATTCTCAAATGCACAAAAGCAAGCATTAGATTTGAGACCATGCTTACTGCATCAATGATAAGAAGTTTCATTTTCTTCAGGACTCTGGAAACTTCAGAACACGCATCTCCAGATAGCTTGTGGTATTGCAATTTATTATCATGCTCAACTGGTAGCATCAGTAAACAATGTAAAGTAATCCCTTTAATGTTATGTGCTGCCAGCGCAGTTGGAGCGGTAACAACACAAGATAGCGGTGACTCAGTCCTTTTCTGCAGATAAGTTGCAATTGCTTTAATCAGAAAACTTTTTCCAGTTCCCGCTTCTCCACTCACGTACAGTCGGACAGGCTTAAATGATGTACATGAGCACTCTTTTTTCTCATGACTGAATCCATGTTCAATCTGTTCTGTGACTTCGTCATATATCTGTTTCTGCTCAAGGTTTAGTTGTTTCACCAAATCTTCTAAGTTAACTACATCCTCTTGAGCTTGTTCCATAGCTCTTTCCACCTCATCCATGGCAGTGGCAGCTTCATGTTGGATAATTGGTCCTCCTAGTGGATCCTGACTCAATGAAGTAGAACTCTGACTGTCTTGAGAACTGTCTCTAGCAATCTCTACAGCAATTGTGGCTTCTTGCTCTATTTCTTCGTTCAACATTTGCAGATATTTTGGAAAAACAGTACATTCTATGGTATCCTTGGTTGCATTAAAAGAATCTTCGTAACAGAGAAAATCTCCAAGTAGTTCCTCTTTTGTACGCCATGGCTTAAAGAGTTGCAAAAGAGCTAAATAGTAAAATTCCCTTTTCTCTGGAGATTCGCAACTCAATTTTCGATGATTAATCAGATGGCCTTTTCTCTGCTTCACTAGACATCCTTCACACCCAATGACAGTATATATTCTATTATTGATATCTTCTGTGATGTTCGTCTTATAACTATAGTTTTGCAGAACTTCATACAAACAACTGTTCTCAAGATGACTACTTCTATTTGGATAGTATGTATCCAACATGTTTGTCTTCAAAATATCTGTACTGTTTGGTTCTTTTCTGCCAAATACTCAATTTCTTGTACAGATTTCAAAACTCGGTTTCGTGTTGCAGCAAGACCTAGACTCGCCCAAATGATTGTTCTAGATTTGGTGTAGAGACTTGCTGATGATAACCGATCAGAACATTCATATGCTCCAATTTCTCGATGCGACAACATCTTCAGACTGAAACTGTATAATTTTTTACTTATACTCTTTTCCTGTGAAATGTCCTCCCACATTTCCTTCAGTTCTGTCTTTTCTTTTTTTTGTGATTTAAGACGTCACATATCGAGCCACAGCAATAGAGTTGTCAGCAACGAACTGAATATCCATGTTAGCATTCCACATGGACAAAATCACTGGGTTGTAGTCGTTGATGTACTTGGACTCTTCGTTTCTTTTTAAATTGTATGTATTTTTTGGAGATTTCCTCATCACAGTATGTCGCAGAGAAGACATCAAATTATTTACTCTTCCTTTAGAAATCACTGGTCGTGGAAACCCGAAACGACATTTTGTGTAGAACTTGTCCTTGTTTCTGAATTTTCGACGACAGTACTTTCCACAACGATGGGATTGAAAGCGTAAAACTTGTTGCTTTAAACTGTTTTCTTCGGTAGTTTTCGGAACAGCACATGTTAAATACTCTTCAATGAAACTCATCACTGTGTCATCCAAATCTGTTCCAAATTTGGGTGCATCTTTAATCCATAACAACATATGTATGTGAGGAGCACCTCTCGTTTGGTACTCCTTTCTCCAAAAGAAATCCAAAACCTCTCCAAGGGGCGTTTTTCATCATAGCTTCAGATCTATGATTGAAATATCTGCATACATTCACTGGATCCAAAGAACACAGTTCTCCAGGTGTTTTAAACTCTATATTTTGTATGTTTGCGTTTGCCTCTTGTAGAAATTGAAGTAAGTCGTCCCATGCATACTCAGCACAGCTAAGAGTGAGGAACCATGTAGGATTTACTAAGTTTCTTAGCATACATTTCAATTCCCCATGACGACGGAACCAATACTCGTTTGTACCACGCTGACATGCCATGAGATTGATTAGCTGAGATTCCAACATACTGTCTTGCAGATTGACTTTCTCCATAAAGTCCCTCGCCGAAACATTTTGCAGATGTGGTCAACTTTTCAGTATATGGTTCACTGCATAAGAAAGCCCAGGCAAGTCACTTTCATACAGTAGATGAAACAAATACGGAATGCATTGACGAAACCTTGGATCTTCAGCATATAATCTTAAAGTTCGGTATTCAGATGCAGGAATTTGAACTGGTCGATCGTCATATCGTCCACCTTGACCTGTTGAAAATAACTGTGGAAAACAACGAGCTTCCAAACTTTCTTCCCATGCACTAATGGGACTTCCTGTTGCTGCTTTCATTTGAAACAAGTCAATTGCATTCCCCATTACTTCTTTGGAATGCAAAGTATGAACAGTATAATGTTCATATATTTCTTCACTTCTAGACACATCAACTTTTTCAATTTGGCCGGCTGAACAATCACTGTCTTCTTCTGCAACTGTTTCCCTCGCTCCAACACATACATGTTTGTAGTACTCATTGTTTTTGACCAAATACAACGTTGCCTTTTTGACTTTCCTAACATCCACTAAATCTTGCCAGATTTTCTTACACTCTGTTGGAACCCCATTAACTAGAATAACCAGAGGTTCCTCTTCCACTTTTTCTACACCAATTGTATCAATATTTTTCTTGAAATCTAGAGGCAAAAAAACAACTCTTCCCTTTAATCCTCTCTGTAAATCTGAAGGAGGCAATTTCCCTATCTTAGGCTCCATGCGAACAATAGCCTGAAAAGGATGCACACATTGAATCAGAATAGACTCATAGGTATTTAAATCCATCAATTCAGAAGGAATGTCTACCAACTTCAGATTATTATGAACAGCTCTAGCAGGCATTCTGTTTTCATTTCATTTATTATAACAATATTTACAAATACGTTGATCGGAACCCAAATCAAAACAATTTTCTACCAACAAATAAGTTGCAAAATCCTTCCACTCATTACTATTTACCTTTTCGCTTTTTACATATAAATCAACTAATCTAGTCTGGTGCTTATAATGAGTTCGTCGACAACACACACAACTAAAATTTGGCCTTTCACTTGATTTCACCTTAAACTTTGAAATTTCCTGGTCAAACTTTTCTGTGCTTGAAATCTGTACATTGTCTTCCACATTACCTTGAATTTCTGTGTCAATTTCTACACTGTCCTCTTTTTCACCAAAGTAATTTAACTCAATTTCTTCACAAATGTTCTTCACATCTAATTCAGTTCCATGCAAAAGAGCACTGCTTAACTGTTTTAGCATAATACAACCTTCTCACTAATTTCCTTACTTTAGTATGATGTACTGCTAACATCCTAAAATGATGAAAAACACTCTGACATACTTTTCTAGAAAGACAAGCCAGTGAATGCCCATGCAAACCTGTGTTTTCTCTCACTCTGCAAGGATCATAGGGCCATATGTATCAAGCTAATTAGCATTCGCAAAGGCCGAAATTTGCGAATGCTAATTAGCTAAATGGTATGTATCAAACATGTTTGTTGCAAAATAAGGAATAGCAAAATTTGCTATTCCTTATTTTGCGATTGCACTTAAGGAATCGCAAAATTTTGCGATTCCTTAAATGCAATGTATCAAACAAAAAATATTCAAAAAATGCCATTAAGGATTCACAAATTACCACCAACTTCTAGTTGGTGGCAAGTTGCGAATTCTTTTCAAAAAGCTTTTTTCCAAAAAAAACAAAGGTGCCATATGACGCCCATACATGCCCTTAGGGCATGTATGTGGCCATATTCCCCCAAATGTCTTTTTCAGGGGTTCAGCAGGGTGTTCTTGAGACACCCCTGCACCCTTGAAACAATTCCTAATTTGCGATTAGCAAATTGCTAATCGCAAATTGCCCCTTCATTCCTATGGGCCTCCTGACCCATAGAAATGAATGGGTAATTTGCGATTAGCAATTTGCTAATCGCAAATTAGGAATGGTAAGGAATCGCTATTAAAAAGTGATTTTGTACATACATACCGTTTTGCGAATTCCAAATAGCGATTCCTTAAAATTCGCTATTTGGAATTCGCAAAACGGAACTATGATACATATGGCCCTAAGTCTTGCAACATCTTCATTTTCTGTTTTAGACTTTTCTTACTATATGTCCGTAAGAAATTACGAAGCAAATTGATTGAATCCTGTCGCACACTACAAATACTACTACACTTCCAAGTGTACACAGGACACTTAGTACGTCTCCCTAAAACTTCATCAGCTAACACCTCTCCTGCATCTCTAGACACAAGTTTCTCTTTTTCAATCGGACAACCGTCTCTCACCTCATATGCTCGACCACTGGTGTCAACTGCATGCACCAAAACATTCTCCTGGAAGTAGCTCTCCTCATTAAAAAATGGCTCACAACTTGAACTATGCATCCATTCTCCAGAAAAAACTTCACAAAAATGAGTCCGATTAAGTATTCTTTTGCATCTACTGTTTGATTTGAAAACATCAATTGCCTTGTTAAGTATCCTAATTCTATTGATTACTAAAATAAATAATTTTTTCTTAACTTCAAAAGCCTGATCAACAATCTTCTCTACACTTTTCTTTTTCTTGTAAAAAGCAGCTCTCTGTTTACCTTTCTTTACATGTTTTAACAAATTTAAAACTACCCTATTGTGAAACATTCGTCTACGAATGTCCCTAAATTGGTTTTGCCTTCTATTCCTATACATACTGTTCTCTCCTGCTCCAGTATTAAAATTTTTGGGGGGCGTCTCCTTCCTTTTCAAATTTGCTCTCTCCTTCTGTATATTCACATTTCCATTCAAAAAATTTTTTGATCTACATATGTTCCGAAAAAAAGACTTAGTTGTCTTACCAGGAGCTTTTTTGTGTTTTTTGAAGTATTTGTTGTAGGGGAGTGCTTTAATTCCGGTGCTGTTCTTGATTTTTTTCCGCTTGACATCTTTCCTTCTCCTCTGGCTTGAGGGCATATTTCCTTACTATTGAAATCTTGATTTCAATCTGTGGTAAAGAAAAAAAGAATACATTATAGACCACTATTACCAAACAACAAAGCAATGACAATAAGCAAACAATATAAACACTTGTTTACAACATATCTAAGTTTATACCACAGCAACTATGTAACTATGAGTAAGACAGAGAAAAAGAGCTAGAGGGAGTAACACAAAGAGACAGAGAGAGTCAGACAAAGAAACAGGTAGAGGGAGTAAAACATAGAGAAGGAGTAAGACAGAGAGAGTGTATAATATGTTGTAAGACAGAGAAAGGATGTAATAGGGAGAGGGAGTAAGTCAAAGAAAGGGAGAAAGGGAGTAAGTCAGAAAAAGGGTCTAACAGGGTGGAAGACAGAGAGAGGGTGTAAGAGGATGTAAGACAGAGAGAGGGTGTTAGAAGGGGAGAGGATGTAAAAGAGACTAAAACAGAGAGAGGCTGTAAAAGGGAGAGAGAGAGAGTAAGTTTGAGAGAGGGTGTAAGAGGAAGTAAATCAGAGAGAGGATGTAACAAGGAGTAAGTCAGACAGAGGGTGTAACAGGAAGAGAGGAAGAGAATAAAACATTCAGAGAGAGGGTGTAAAACAGACAAAAGGTGTAATAGGGAGTAAGTCAGGGAGAGAATGTTACAAAGAGAAAGGTTGTAAGACGGAGTAAATCAGGAAGAGGATGTAAGAGAGAGTATGACTTACAAATTGCTGGTAAAAAGAGAGAGAGGGAATAAATTAGAGACAGGGTGTAAGACAAAGTAAGTCAAAGACAGAGTGTAAGAGAGTGTAACACAGAGTCAGGATGTAAAAAGGAATAAGTCAGAGAGAGGGTGTTAGAAGGGGACAGGTGGAAAAATAGAGTAAGTCAGGAAGAGAACATAATAGAAACTAATACATTCTTGATAAAGGTTGGTGAAGAAATGTTGGTGCATAAAGGAATTGTATTCTGTAAATGAGTGAGGTTTCAGTAGTGTAATGAAATGCTTATACATATGACCTGTGCTCTGTTTTGTAAATGGTATTTAAAAAAAGACTTTGGGCACATGAATTGGTTTTACATTATTGACATGGATTAGATAGTATCTGCATGATTAAAAAATATATTAGCACATTTCACAATCATGTCACCTGTGTTTCCTCAGATTAGTAAGAAAGCCTGTGTCTAAGACGGCAGTGGACTGGACTTCATAAAGCCTCTCCCCCACTGCACTCTTAGACACAGGCCTCACCTCCTTTGCACCCCTGGACAGGCCTCTCTCCCACTATACTCTTGAACACAGGCCTCATCTCCTCTGCACCCGTGGACAAGCCTCACCTCATCTGCAACCCTGAACAGGCCTTACCTCATCTGCACCCCTGGACAGGCCTCACCTCATCTACACCCCTGGACAGGCCTCACCTCATCTGCACCCTGTTACCATCAATTATACCCAATACATTGAGGTCTGTCCACGGGGCACGGAGGAGGTGAGGCTTGTCCAAGGGTCAGAGGAGGTGAGTCCTCTCCACTGCACTTTTGGATACAGGCCTCACCTCCTCACCCCTGGACATGCCTCACCTCATCTGCACAATCTACTTCCTAATCTGAGAAAACACAGTTGACATGATTGTGAAAGGTTCAAATATATCTATTTAATCTTGCAGACACTATTTATTCCTTCTCAAAAATGTAAAAGCTATTCATTTGCCCCAAAATCGTTTTTCCAATAACATTTAAGAAACAGAGCGCTCGTCCTATGTACAAGCATTCGATTAGTAAGCAGATTATGCAGATGAGGTGAGGCCTGTCCAGGGCTGCAGATGAGGTAAGTCCTGCGTCCAAGAGTGCTGTGGACAGGCCTCACCTCCTCTGACCCCTAGACAAGCCTCACCTCCTCTGTGCCCCCTGGACAGACCTCAATCTATTGGGTATAATTGATGGTAAAAGGATGCAGATGAGGTGAGACCTGACCAGGAGTGCAGATGAGGTCAGGCCTGTCCTGGGGAGCAGAGATGTTGAGGCCTCTGTCTAAGAGGGCAGTGGACTGGACTTCATGAAGCCTCTCCCCCACTGCACTCTTAGACACAGGCCTCACCTCCTTTGCACCCCTGGACAGGCCTCTCTCCCACTACACTCTTGAACACAGGCCTCATCTCCTCTGCACCCGTGGACAAGCCTCACCTCATCTGCAACACTGAACAGGCCTCACCTCATCTGCACCCCTGGACAGGCCTCACCTCATCTACACCCCTGGACAGGCCTCACCTCATCTGCACCCTGTTACCATCAATTATACCCAATACATTGAGGTCTGTCCAGGGGGCACGTAGAAGGTGAGGCTTGTCCAAGGGTCAGAGGAGGCGAGTCCTCTCCACTGCACTCTTGGATACAGGCCTCACCTCCTCTGCACCCCTGGACATGCCTCACCTCATCTGCACAATCTACTTCCTAATCTGAGGAAACACAGGTGACATGATTGTGAAAGGTTCAAATATATCTATTTAATCTTTCAGACACTATTTATTCCTTCTCAAAAATGTAAAAGCTATTCATTTGCCCCAAAATCGTTTTTCCAATAACATTTAAGAGACAGAGCGCTCGTCTTATGTACAAGCATTCGATTAGTAAGTAGATTATGCAGATGAGGTGAGGCCTGTCCAGGGGTGCAGATGAGGTAAGTCCTGTGTCCAAGAGTGCTGTGGACAGGACATACCTCCTCTGACCCCTAGACAAGCCTCACCTCCTCCGTGCCCCCTGGACAGACCTCAATCTATTGGGTATAATTGATGGTAACAGGATGCAGATGAGGTGAGACCTGACCAGGAGTGCAGATGAGGTCAGGCCTGTCCTGGGGAGCAGAGATGTTGAGGCCTGTGTCTAAGAGGGCAGTGGACCGGACTTCATGAAGCCTCTCCCCCACTGCACTCTTAGACACAGGCCTCACCTCCTTTGCACCCCTGGACAGGCCTCTCTCCCACTACACTCTTGAACACAGGCCTCATCTCCTCTGCACCCGTGGACAAGCCACACCTCATCTGCAACCCTGAACAGGCCTCACCTCATCTGCACCCCTGGACAGGTCTCACCTCATCTACACCCCTGGACAGGCCTCACCTCATCTGCACCCTGTTACCATCAATTATACCCAATACTTTGAGGTCTGTCCAGGGGGCACGGAGAAGGTGAGGCTTGTCCAAGGGTCAGAGGAGGTGAGTCCTCTCCACTGCACTCTTGGATACAGGCCTCACCTCCTCTGCACCCCTGGACATGCCTCACCTCATCTGCACAATCTACTTCCTAATCTGAGGAAACACAGGTGACAAGATTGTGAAAGGTTCAAATATATCTATTTAATCTTGCAGACACTATTTATTCCTTCTCAAAAATGTAAAAGCTATTCATTTGCCCCAAAATCGTTTTCCAATAACATTTAAGAAACAGAGCGCTCGTCCTATGTACAAGCATTCAATTTCACTACTGAAACATCACTATTTTACAAAATACAACTCCTCTATCTTACAAATGTGGATACCAAGCATTATCAAAAAACATGACACAAACCAACACGAAAGAATCTCAATCTGCTTCCTAATCTGAGGTAAACAGGTGAAATCATTGTGGAAAGTTCAAATATATTTATTTAATCATGCAGACACTATTTATTCTTTCTCAAAAATGTAAAAGCCATTCATTTGCCCCAAAATTGTTTTTTAAATAAGATTTAAGAAACAGAGTGCAGGTCCTATGTACAAGCATTCCATTTCACTACTGGAACCTCACTATTTTACAAAATACAATTCCTCTCTCTTGCAAACATTGATACCAAACATTATCAAAAACCATGACACAAACCAACAAGAAAAAAGCACAATCTGCTTCCTAATCTGAGGTAACACAGGTGACATGATTGTGAAAGGTTCAAATATATTTATTTAATCATGCAGACACTATTTATTCCTTCTCAAAAATGTAAAAGCCATTCATTTGCCCCTAAATCATTTTTTAAATAACATTTCAGAAACAGTGCGCAGGTCCTATATACAAGCATTCAATTTCACTACTGAAACATCACTATTTTACAAAATACAGGGGCATATTACCAACGTTAAGCGATATTTATCACTAACGATGCTTAGCAACGAATTTTTAACGCTAAGCATCGTTAGAAATTATCGCAGATAAACCTTGCTATTATCAAGGTTTATCGCAAATGCGATAAAGATCGGCCGCAATGCATGAATATCGCTGAAAAGTCAGCGATATTCATGCATTACCGAGCTAATGCTCTTAGCCATGTTATCCACCTCCCATTGGATAACATGGCTAAGAACTGCTCAGGGCAGGTGTTAGCTTTTGGAGATATTCGCGCTTAGCGCGAATATATCCAAAAGTTGGTAATAGGAGATAGCGATGTTAGCGACTGTTTCCAGTTGCTAACATCTTGGCACACCCACTTTGCATGTCATTAGTGACAAATATCACTGACATGCAAAGTGGGGCCCAAGATGGTCGCTATCTCCTACTAGCTGTCACTAACTGGTGTTAGCGACAGCTAGGTAATAGGGAGATAATTTTTTATCCGCTTTCTTGGCTTTTAAAGCCAAAAAAGCGGAGATAAACCCCCTTGATAATATGCCCCACAATTCCTCTATCTTGCAAACGTTGATACCAAGCATTATCAAAAAACATGACACAAACCAACAAGAAAGAATCTCAATCTGCTTCCTAATCTGAGGTAACACAGGTGACATCATTGTGGAAAGTTCAAATATATTTATTTAATCATGCAGACACTATTTATTCCTTCTCAAAAATGTAAAATTCTTTCATTTGTCTCAAAATCGTTTTTTAAATAACATTTTAGAAACAGAGCGCAGGTCCTATGTACAAGCATTCAATTTCACTACTGAAACCTCACTATTTTACAAAATACTATTCCTCTATCGTGTAAATGTTAATACTAAGCATTATCAAAAAACATGACACAAACCAACAAGAAAGAAGCTCAATCTGCTTCCTAATCTGAGTTAACACAAGTGACATCATTGTGAAAGGTTCAAATTTATTTCTTTAATCATGCAGACACTATTTATTCCTTCTTAAAAATGTAAAAGCCAATCATTTTCCCCAAAATCGTTTTTCACATCACATTTAAAAAAAACAGCACAGGTCCTATGTACAAGCATTCCATGTCACTACTGAAACTTCACAATTTTACAAAATACAATTTCTCTATGCAGCAAAATCTTTTTACCAAGCATTATCAAAAAACATGACACAAAGCAACATTAAAATATCACAATGTGCTTCCAAACCTTCTCCATAGAGCATACAAGTCTCTATATATATTAAATGAATCATTACTCACCTTTACAAATGCTTTGGGAGATTGAGAACAGTGTCAGACACACACACCAATATTTCTTTAGCAGAGCAAAAGGTATGCACTCCAGACACTGCAACCATGAATGGCACAGAAAACCTCTAATTCTACACACATATTCCTCATGTTAACCATTTAAAACTCTTGCCTCACTATTTCAAAACCAACACCCCCCCCCCGTAGCCCTTTCTGCCTGTTACCATAGCAACTCCCTCCTCACTGAGCTCTCAGGTTTAAAAGTTTATTCTACAATGTTGCAAATGAACTCAGCAAGGATGTTTGACCTCTCAATACACCAGCTTATCCAGTGCAATGTTTCTTTAAATGACTTTTTCTTAACCATTCAAATTACTTCTTTCACAGAACAGAACCATTCACCCTAACTTTCAGTTTTCAACTATCTGAATCCACCAATCATTGCTTGTGATTCAAGAGCACTGAAACTCTACAGTTTTTTTTTGCAAACTCCTACTGTTCCAACTGCCATTTCATTTCCACACTTCATCTGACGGCACCAGAACCTCCTCTCACCATGTATTCTGTCTGGATTATTGGACATAGCTATATCCACTGGGCTCAAAGGTATGCAGCTCTTGGAAATCGGGATCAAAGATTCTGCTGTTTATTGAATTCTGTGTTTGAGAAATGTAGCAGTGATAGAGCAAAAATAGAAAGTGTTTCAGAAATTCGAAATCTTTTAGACATATGTTCTGGTCAAAATCAATTTTCACAGAATATTCAACAGGATTGTCAGGAATTTTTAATATATATGTTTGGTGTATTGGAAGATGAAGGTGTAGATGTAGAAAATCTTTTTGGCCTTTCTTATAAATGGCAGCATGACTGCGACAATTGTAGTTTATCAAGTAGTACTAGAATAGACACTGAAAGATTTATATATTTGACTTTACCAGACTGCAAATCAGTGTCTTTTAATAATCTAGTTAAAGCAGCTGATCACAATATGGTGTGTACCCAGTGTAAGTGTGCAATGCTGTCCACATTATTTATACAAACTTATGGTCAGTATGTCATTTTAATGTTCCAACGATGTAGGCCTGATGCAACTAAATTGACAACTTTGATTAAAAATTTCGTGGCTTCTCAGTTATCAATTTCAGGAAGAACCTTTGCAACTGTAGCTATTATTTATCATAACGGTCCTTCAACAACATCAGGGCATTACACATGTTATTTAAAATGCCAAAAAGGGTGGAAGCTATGTAGTGATACTCATTTGACTTTCAAACAACGTTTGCCTTTTGACTTAAAAAATTCATACCTAGTGTTTTTAGAACCAAAATTTAAGTAAAGGTAATTGGCCTATGAAGACGGGAGCAGTTGACAAAAGTTAGTCTGCTGTTTAAAATTATATTCTGAGTAAAAGTGATCAAGATAATATAATAATTCTAGTTGTCATATAGGTACTGTAAGTGGATCTCATAGTAAGTGATATCAGTATTATAGGAAATGTTGAATATGAGTGGGCCAGAGATGGAAATATGAAGATATAAACTTTGTGAAAATGTTGTATGAGCTTTTCTTTCAGAACGTCGGGAAAACGGTAATTTCAGGGTTTGTTTTGAGTAATTTGAAAACATGCTGATACATCTGACACTATTTGGCCTTAAGGAAAAGTGAAGGAATGAGCAAAGAGTCATGACTGAACACAAGGAGGAAATGAAAACATTGAAAAATATTTCAGATGTTCTTGGAGCTTTTCTTATAGAAAGACGATGAAATGGAAGTTTTAGAGAACAGCAGAGTATTTTCCAACGAAAAGGACCTTCATGATGTACTATTTGGCTTAAAAGAAAAGTAAGTGAATCAAAGATTAGTGTACATATGTGATTTTTAAGTTTATATGGGTTTTTTAAAACATAATCTTTTAGATTGTGTTTGTTTTCCCGCTGTCATATGATGAGTAGTTTGAACTCACTATTTTTAGTGAAATTCAATATATTCTGACAACAGCAAAAATAAACTATCTAACATGTTGTACAAGTTATTCTATAGTTTGTATTGTGTAATTTAAATTGTATTCCCATCGTCTCACACTCACTTTCCTTTTTCCACCCTCTTTCAGCTCTCTTTACTCACTCACACTGTCTTTCTCTCACTCTGTTTCACCCTGGTTCCTTTACTCCACTTGTTTCACAACCCCTCATTCCCATTTCAATTGTCTGCATCTCCTCTCTCCCTTGCACCACTTTTCAGTTTTCAGTGTCTCTGCTTTATTTTCCTTTTCCGTCTTTTCCTCTTTTGCTCTTTTAGTAATTCCTCTTTACTCACTCACCTCTTTTGTAGCACTCTGTCACTATAACTCACCCACTCTCCCTCACTTATCTTTATTTGCTCCTTTCTTTTGTCCTCTTCTCTCTGTTTTTCGTTCACTACCCTTATGTCCTCAGTCCCTCACTCTCCTTGTGTTATGCTCACTTGTGTTTATCTACCTTCTATCATTTATCTTACAACAACTTCACTGCTCCTCTTTCATCGTTCTTCATCCCATTTCTTTTACTCCGGTTCCATTACTACCCCTCATTTCCTATTTTTCAGTGTCCTTCTCTTTACTTTCATCACTGAATCACATTCTCTCTGTTCCACTGCTTTAGTCCTCTTCCCCTCTCTTTCCTTCTTTTGCTCCCTTACTCATTTTCCTTTCCTCACTCATTGTACTCCACTTCACTCAGTCCTTCCCTTAGTCCCTCTGTCTACTAACTTCCTCACTCCTTTTTCCTCAATCCTTCTACATTATTCTCTCTCCCTTCATCCCTTCACTCTGTGACCCCCCTTCACTCACTCTCAGTCATCTTCCATTCCTCATTCTTGTAAATGCATCCTCAATCAGACTCCTTTCCCTCTTAGTCATTCTCTTTTTACTTACTCCTCTTTCCTGATTTAGTTTTGCTAACTCACATTCTTTTAGTATCTTTCTTACCGTCAGTTCATTTCTCTCTTCTTCTCTTCCTCTCTGTCACTGAATGTATCTGCCTTACTCTTAGTAATTTGCTCTCCTTCTATTTCTTTTTCTCTCTTTTTGTCCTTCTACATTACTTTATTTCCCTTTCTGTGTCCTTCACTCTTACTTTATTTCTTAGTACACTTTTATGATTTTCAACCTCTTGACTTGTCTCTTCTATTTTAAAATATATATTTTACTAATTATAACTTATTTTTTCTTCTCTCTTTCACAGATACAAAGTGTAGTAAAACATGTAATTAAATTTACATTAATTATATGGTAAGTGTGACTAAAAAAAAGTAGTTTGTCAATACCCTTTGCTTTAACCTCACTACTATTCTCTCACTGTACCTCACTCCTGTTTCCTTACTCTGCTTCCCTCACTTATTCTTATCCTCCATGTTTACTCCTATTTCCCTTACTCTCCTACCACATTCAACTTCTTTCAGTCCCCCTGCTTTACTTCCCTTACCCTCTGTTCCCTTCCTTCACTCCCTCACTCATTCCCTTTCCCTTACTCACTTACTCCACTCCTCTCACTCCTTCTCTCAGTCCGTCTGTCCTCACAGTTCCTCACTCCCGTTCCCTCACTCTGTCTCTCTTACCGTCACTGTCTCTGTCCCCTCACTCTGTCACTACTCTTTCGTCATGCTCACTCCCTATTACTCACCCACACTCCCTCACTTACCTTTCTTTGCTGCTTCACTCAGTGCCTTTCAGTCACTCCTTCCTTTACTCTCTCTGTCCTTTCTCTCTGTCACTCCCCATGTCTCACTCCTATTCACTTTTATCCACCCTCTTTCACCCCTCTTTACTTACACTCACTGCTCTTTTCTCACCCTCCCGCACCGCTGTTCCTTTACTCCGGTTCCGTCACTACCCCTCATTCCCCATCCTTTACTGTCCTTCCCTTTACTTTCAACACCCACTCGCATTCTCCCAGTACCTCTGCTTTAGTCTTCTTCCCTTCTTTCGCTCCCTTATTCATTTTCCTTTTCTCACTTACACCCTATTACACCTTCTCTCTGTCTTACTATCTAATACACAGTCCCTCTGTGTTGCTCCCTCTAGCTCTCTTTCTCTTAACATAACTCTCTCTGTGTCCTTCCTTCATGCTAACTCCTTTGTACGCGTACCCTGGAGAAAAAAGAATGACAGAGTTTTTAAAAAATGTAGCATTTTTTTATAAATTGGAGGTAGTTCTAAAAAATAACTGTTATTGGTTTTTTGAATTTTTTTTACTTTTTTGGCTTTTATGAACAATTTTATATTTTTTTTGTAGTTTTTATGGGGACAAACAAAAAACAGGGAATTGTAAACGGCTCAACTGGAGCAAAACAAATCAGAAATAAATTAAGATTTTTTTCTACAGTTGTGGTTGTCTCCAGCACGGTTAATGAGTTTGATGCTTTACTCACCATACGTAATTGTAGTCCCACAAAATATACAAACTATTTTGTATTCTCCAAACTGGCGTTGGATGTTTGGGACCATCTCCCTTGTCTCTGGACCCGATGGAGTGGGTTGTTTGCTTTTGGAGGTGCTCGGAGAAGATTGGGGAGGGTTTCTGGTCAGTTCTCTGACCTCTGCCGCAGCATAGTTGTTAGGGTGCCTGCATTGCATGTGGCGAAGCATTGTATGGTTCCTAAATGAATATTTTTTTGCAGGGTTCCCCCTGGAAAGTACAGTGCCACAGATCAGACATGTCACTTTTGGCGCATTCACTTTCTTTTGGTCCCTTGGGATTTTAAAAAACTCCCACACAAAGTGCTCCTTAGGTTCATATGGGGGATTTTCTTCAGGCAGGAAGTGCCTGTGCTCCTCCTCCTCCTCCTCCTCTTCTTCTTGTTCACCACCACTGTGGTGTTGTGGTGGTCCTTTTGGTGGTGGTGGTGGTGATGGTGGTGCAGATGCTCCTGCTGGTGCTGCTACTGTAGCCATTTCTCAATGAATAGAAACAGGTCTTCCTCACTCAAAGAACAAAGTGAGAATGAGGAAAAAAGGTGGGGGCTTTCATCATTTGGAAAACAAAACTGTTCTGAACCAATGGAAAGTGTTATTTTCAGGTCACATGACCCGGGCTTTCATCATTGGGATAACAAAACTGTTCTGAACCAATGAAAAGTGTTATTTTCAGGCCACATGACCCGACGCGATTACGCTACGCGCCTCGGGGCGCTTACGTAGCGCGATCGTATGCGCTCGGGCGCTTCCGGATGCGCTTACGCCGTGCGTCATAAGACGCATCACGCGGCTTCGCGATACGTCACGATGATGTTTTCGTTCGCGGCAATAGCGCTAACGGGACGCTCACCGGTATGCGCACTGGGGCGCGCCGCAAGACTGTGCACCGGTGCGAAAAAAAATAAAAAAATAAATAAACATGAACAATATACATTAAGAAAAAGTATTACATAAATATACAATATAGGATTCATTATAAAACATATTATATTTCATAACTATAGAAATTTGCTATTAAAAAAACCTATGAAATTCACCGAAAAAACCATAGGTTTCACACCAGTTATAGTTAGGAATTAGCATTTAAAAAACCTATTAAATTCACTGGAAAAAAACATAGGTTTGACACCAGTTATAGTTAGCTGGAAATTTTACTGACATAAAACCATTGAAATTCCCACTTTATAGTTAGTTGGACTCACTATAACTCGCACGCCCGCAATGCACTGCTGATGATGTCACATATTACATCATTCATGACATGGTTAGTGACATCACTGATGACATCACTAATGACATCTCAAATGACATCACTGATGACATCACTGATGACATCTCAAATGACATCACTGATGACATCATCCATGTGATAATACAATACACCTCCTCAAACTCTAATCTAACACATGATACACCTAGTGTTAAATACAAACTACCATTCCTGAAACCATTGACACTGTAAAACCACTTACCACATACGCACTCCCTGATTTCTAGGTCTACACACACATCCACTCATTCACCCATACAATCGTTCATACATACAGTCACTCAATACAAGACCAACATATGCACTCATACACCTATACAGAGACTCACACACTGCCACTCATCCATGGAGTTACTCATACACCTAGTCAGTCATGTAAAGAATCAATCACACTGCCATTTCCAGAACTATACAGTTAAACACCCAAAACTTTGCTTATTTAAACATAGACTAACACATACTTACTGTTTTTTACAATCACTGATACAAGTACATATTGATAGATACAGTCACTTATGCAATCACAGGCTGTTATATATAGTCATTTATATATGACAACTCTCACATGCAGCAGCTTACACAACAACAAACATAATGATGTACACATTCAGACAGTTTAGTCACTAACCCATGCATTCACTAAGACACATTTAATCACTCACTCATACAGTCAGTCACGCACCTACTAAATCCTTCATCCAGACACTCATACATACACTCATTCTTCAATATGTAAAACATATTTTAACTTTACAGAAACACACAGACACTGGATGATGTCATCAGTGATGTCATCAGTGATGTCAATTGAGATGTCATCAGTGATGTCATCAGTGATGTCATTTGAAATGTCACCAGTGATGTCATCAGTGATGTCATTTGAGATGTCATCAGTGATGTCATCAGTGATGTCACTAACCATGTCATGAATGATGTAATATGTGACATCATCATCAGTGCATTGCAGGCGCGCGAGTTATAGTGAGTCCAACTAACTATAACGTGGGAATGTCAATGGTTTTATGTCAGTAAAATTTCCAGCTGACTATAACTGGTGTCAAACCTATGGTTTTTTCAGTGAATATATATATATATATATACATATATATATATATATATATATATATATATATATATATATATATATATATTTATAAAAAAAACTAAGTTAACAGAGACATTATAGTTAGGCTCAGGTTTCACTCATACAAAACAAGAGAAAATGAGCTGTTATAGTTAGTGAGCTGACTATATCTTGCGCCCCACAATGTAACTTTGTTTTTTTCGTGAATATACATATATGGAAGTGGTCACAGCAGAAATCTATAAGTCAAAGGACCCCCAGGAAAATGAAAAGCCATTGAAACAGGCACTGATTAAGCTAATTGAAAGCAGAAACGTGTCTGCCAAGCGTTTCTTTGAACTGTGCACACAGAGCGTTAAAATATCAATAAAGTCATTTCCAGTTTATCCCAGAGCTGTGTCACACTCTTTTCTCACCTGAAAGGAGCCTGGTTTGTATTTTTTGCCAACCTGCAGGTGCTGGCCAGTGACACGCCCTCTCATTCTGGAGCTGCGTGGGACACCTGCAACGTTTGGTCGGAGCATTGTTTGCAACAGGTCGCCCCCCCCCACCGGTGCTACTGATTTCCACATGGAGGTAACTGGTACATAGGGAGAGAGGAGACAATATCACATTGCCTGATAAGGGATACTGGTGATGGCTTACACGCCCCCAAGCAACAGCAGTGGTGTGGGGGGAAATGCCAGCCTGCACATGGTGTACTGAGAGGCCCGGTTACTGAATGGGCTCTTACAGAGGACTCCAACACCCATAATACAGCGGCTTGGTGGGAGGAGCGCGAGGGGCCTAGTAGTCCCTAAGGCGGAGGAGGGGCAAGAAGTCACCTGATGGTAAGTGATCACAGCAGAAATCTATAAGTCAACTGACCCTCAGGAAAATGAAAAGCCATTGAAACAGGCCCTGATGAAACTAATTGAAAGCAGAAACTCGTCTGCCGAGCGTTTCTTTGAACGGTGCACATAGAGTGTTAAAATATCAATAAAGTAATTTCCAGTTTATCCCAGAGCTGTTTCGCACTCTTTTCTCACATGAAAGAAGCCTGGTTTGTATGTATATGTATATATATATTAATATATATATATATATATATATATATATATATATATATATTTTTCAATACCTCGTTGCACGATTTCCTTTCCGAAAGAACTTGCGCGGACCCACATTTTGTGCTAGTTTTAGTTGTTTATTGTGACACCAAAGCTAGCCGCCATGGCGCGCTTCGGCCGTCCCTCGGCCTTGATCACATGACACGGCTCTTGCTGTGCTCGTCTGTTTTAAAGTGCTAGTGCCATTTTTTGCTTTCAATAAACATAAACAACATACTACTACGGTCCCATTGGAAACAAATATTTGATAAATATATAAATATGCATATAATGATTCACAGTGCCCAATAATATAATGTAATAATAGTAAAATACATTATTTTAAAATCAATCTGATCCCTGTATGATTTAAATGTATGTTGGTTAATCTGTTTCATATTAGTAGGGATTGTTGATTTAATAAAAGCTTAAATGCAGTTAAAAATGACCTGAACTTCATGAGTGTGTTACAGATTATTGTTTGCAAATGGGCACCTATTTGTGTTTCTAAAAAGGTGCATTTCGTGATGTCCCGAAAAAAAAAAAAATTAAGTGTGAAAAAATTCAAAATTGGTGAAATTATAACATAATTACCTTATTCGTAAAGTGCTATGTGCTATATCTGCTCGTACAGCATATACTATTTCTCATTTTCTGTATAATACATGAATCTTTAAATTCCATTGTGATGTACTAATGCACAATACGATAATTGAATTCCTAAGCATATAATAAAATACTAAATGCTTATAGATGCATAGTGTGTCAACGGCTTGATTGAAATATATGAACTTTAGGGGAATTCTAGATCCAACATCTCGGGGAGTCTCACATGTATAATGTCCAGTTCAGATGTTGTTCACCTAAAGGGTATACAAAAAGACTCTCAGTGTTCTATATAATAATAAATATAAATACGTTCATAAAATACAATTTAAACCTCTATATAAATATAAATATAAACAGTTAAATGAACAATATTATATATATATAGACATTTAAAGTGTCCTAACCTTTGGTTTCGTGATAACCCTTATATGAAAACTGAACATAGACATATTACTTTCTTGATCCAAAAAAAAGTGCTAACGATTTCATGCAATTTGTATACATCAACCATGACTTGTTACAGATTAAAATCATTGTTAAAACCATCAAAATATTCATGGAAATTCATTAATCGAAATTTTTAAAAAATTCCATTTCAATTGATAGTCTAAAAACTATTAAAACAAGTCTCAGGTTGTTCAGTATACTCTTCCTGTTACTTAAGCATACGTTCATAAGTAAGTGTGCAGATCCTCTGTAGTGTTTAGACCTCTGGGATACCTACAGCCAAATTCTAAAATGTACCTTGTTTCAAGGCGTCTTAATTTGCCTTCTCTATCCCCACCTCTCTTGTGGGGCGGTACTGACTCTATATCATAATATTTCAGATGTTTTAGGCCACTGTTATGAAACTCCTTAAAATGTCTGGCCACCAGCTATGTAGCATCATTATTAGTTATGGCCCTTATGTGCTGCAACACTCTTTGTGTACCACCAGCTTGGTGCGGCCTATATATTTTAGGGTGCAGCTACACTCTAATACATATACCGCATATTCTGTCTTGCATGTGAGGTGCTGAGTGATATTAAATGCTTTATCCTCAAATGCAGTGCGATAAGTGCTAGTGTTGACTCCATGCTGGCATGCTTTACATGTAGTACGTTTAAAAAAGCCTTTTCTAGCTGTCAGCCAAGAAGTTTTGCTTTGATCTTCCAGACTACTTTTTACTAATGCATTACCTAAACTGGTAGTTTTTCTAAAGGTGATAGAAGGATTATTCGGCATTAGTTTACCTATGACGGGATCATCTCGTATGATTGGCCAATTGCATTTAATGATGTTACGTAATTGCTTCTCTTGTTTTGAAAACCCCAATATCAGTCTGATGGGTTCCAAGTTATTACTGTTAACATACTTTTTCTTAGGTTGCAGCAGGTCTGCTCTTGCCCTTTGTTTAGATTTGGCTATGGCTGTCTCAATTATTTTACTCTTGTAGCCTCTAGCTAAAAAGCGGTTACGGCATTCCGCTTGCATGTTATCTGCATCTACCTCATTGCTACATATACGCCGTATTCTTAACATTTCCCTGTACGGGATGCTATTTATGAGGTGGGTAGGATGGGCACTTGAGGCATGCAATATCGTGCTCCCTGCTGTGGGTTTTCTAAACAGAGTGGTCATAAGAAAATTACTAACTATCTTGATCTGCACATCCAAAAAGGTTACTTCAGTTGCACTTATGGTATACGTAAATTTCAAATTGACATTATTATCATTTAGTTTTTCAATAAAATTCATAGCACTATATTTTGTCCCTTTCCATACGATAAACAAGTCATCTATAAAACGGAGCCACTTAACAATCTGTGTTTCAAATGTGTGTTCGTACTGCCTCATGAGGACCAGCTCCTCCCACCAGCCCATAAATAAACAGGCATAGCTGGGGGAGAAGCTGGCCCTCATGGCTACTCCTTGTATCTGATGGTACATTTGCTGTTGAAAGAAAATGATTATTTTCTAAACAAAATGACAACATATTCAGAAGCATCCTCTTATGTTGAGCATATTGTATAGGTCTATTAGATAGAAAATATTCTATCGCCCTGACCCATCCTTATTCCTGATGCATGTATAAAGGGATGAAACATCCAGGGCGATGAGCAGGTAATTTTCTTTCCATTCCATGTCCACAATTTTCCTCAAAAAATCTCCAGTATCCTACACAAGATTTTAAGTTTACCATATGCTCTTGTAAAAAATAATCTATGGACCTACATATATATATATATATATATTTTACCTACTGGCAGTCGCCAGTAGGTAGTTATAGTTAGGACCTATTTTCCAAAGGAAATCCACAACATTCTATTTGGAATAACTTTGGGGTCGATGGACGAATCTTCGTAAATTTCTGCAAGAAAATGGCCTGCTCGGTTCCGCTCCTTCCCTGAAAGTTTGGGGGTGATTTGTCAAGTGGGGGCTGAGAAAAAAGGGGGTCCCAAAACGTGTTTTCCCCATGCATAGGGACCTTTAACCAGGGCTACATCCCGAACAGCTGAACGGAATTACACAAAATATGGCAGAGAGGTAGAGTGCTGTTCGCAGATTGTGCTTTTCATTAAATGGTGTAAATCTGTTCAGTAGTTTCTGAGAAAATTGCAAGTAAAATCATAGCGATATCTAGAGTCGGAGTTCAGTACGCGTACTGAAATCTTTCAATTACGGGCGTGAGCTGCATGCTGATTTGCTGTGAACTGTCTGTCAACGCTCGAAACCAGGAAGTGTTGGCGGCCATCTTGTGCCTCGTGGAACCGAGTCACAAGAAAACAAAAAAACAAAGTTAAGAAATAAGGGAAGGGGTAGGGTAGAGACATGTTGACCCTCAGGGCTTGCTCAGGGGGTCGTACATGGATGTTTAGGCTCTATTTTTTATTTATTTGTTTTTAAAGAAAAATCGCGGCATATGCGTATGTAAATACCTACAATTACGAGCAGTAGCTGCATGCTGATTGGCTGTCAATACTCCACACCAAGAAGTTTTGGCAGCCATGTTGTTTGTTGGGAGAGCAGAGTCACAAGAAAACAGTGAAACAAAGTTGAGAAAAAAGGAAAGGGGGCAGGGTAGAAACATTCTGAACCTATAGTCTTGGTCAGGGGGTGGTACATGGATCTTGAGGCTCAATTTAAATTTTTTTTTAAATAAAAAATGGCGGGGTACTCGTGCAGTACTTGTACGCGGTGGAAAAGGTGAAAAAAAACTAGAAGTCCGTTTTATTCATTAGGTCCCGGGGTGGCAAATTACGGGGGCCATTTTTCTGCATAATGGGGGCTTGTAAGGTGCCCCAAGCACTAGGGAAGGGCACTCCTCTGGGTTTTTTTTAAGTATGTGGGGGGGTTACGGTCCGACTCCCTGCAGTCTTGGTGAGCAGCACCCTGGGGTCTTTTTAAAAAAAATATATATGTTTTGAGCTCTCTCTCTCTCCCCGTACACGTCGCGGGGAACGCCACCTTTCTGGGGCAGTGATATGTAAAATGACCTTCCAGCTCCGGGTACCTGCATTGTCTGGAGTTTTTTATTAATGTTGGGAGGGTGGGCTTGATAATATGTCCTTGTAAATTCCCATAGAAGCCTATGTTCTGGTGTTAACATGGGCTTCAATGGGAAATAACTAGGCCGTATTATGAAGCTCATTATCGCCGTTTTATCGGCAGTTTCTTGACAATAAAACGGCGATAATTTTAACACCGGTGGTTGATGATCTGCAGCTAAGTTTACTGGTAAAAAAAAGAGGAATGGGCCATATTATCAAGAAAAGGCGATACATTATCGCTGTTTTTATCGGCAGGAAACTGTCGATAAAGCGGCGATAATGGGCTTGATAATATATCCTTGTGAATTGCCATAGAAGCTCATGTTGACACTAGAACCTGGGCTGCTATGGGAATTTACAAGGGCCTATTATCAAGCCCATTATCGGCGCTTTAGCGGCAGTTTTCTGCTGATAAAAGCGGCGATAATGTATCGCCCTTTAGTGATGATATGGCACTGACGGGCGTATTATCAAGGACCGGTGTTAAAATTATCGTTGTTTTATGGGCATGAAAGTGGCGATGAAACCGCGAAAATGGTCTTGATAATACGCCTTTGTTAATTCTCATAGAAGCCCATGTTCTGGTGTTAACATGGGCTTCTGTGGGAATTAACAAGGGCCTATTATGAAGCCCATTATCGCCAGTTTATCGGCAGTTACTGGCGATAAAAGCGGTGGTAATGTATCGCTTTTTGTTTATAATATGCCCCTTCATTTCTATGATAGTATGTAAAACTTTCCTTTTTGCGTGTAGTAGTTGTACTCTCTACGCATGCGCAGCCTTGTTTCGAAGCCCACATTTTTTTCTTTTTATTCAAGTTCAACAAACAAAGCTTTCTTTATTTCAGGTATTACATTTGGCGCTTTGTTTTCCCGGGTTGTGTGTGTCATTCTCTGCTGTACTTTTGTAATATATTAATAATTGTATTTTATCTACATTTATTTGGAACGTAGTGCCAAGGCGCCAATTGTTGATCACGTACTCCGTCCACCGTCATTTTAGTAGTTTTTCACCGTTGTTTTTATTACATCTGTTACTTTTATTTTATCGTCCTTGTATTTTCTTTGTGATCGACAAGATTTCGAGGCACAGACACCACGGTGTTTATCCTTAAACTCTGATGTTATCAGACTTGGTCACACGTATACCTAAAAACTAATTTGAAGGACGTAAGTCACAGGCATTGCAACGCATGTTCGTCAACAGAAAGACATTATTAAGATTATCGCTGGTTTTATCGGCAGGAAAACTGCAAATAAAGCTGCGATAAAGGGTTTGATAATAGGCCGTTGTGAATTCCCATAACAGCCCCAGGTTAACACCAGAACCTGGGCTGCTATAGGAATTTCAAAGGCCCTGTTATCAAGCCCATCATCGCCGTTTTATTGGATTTTTTGCTGCGGATAAAAGCAGCGATAATGTATCGCCTTTTGTTGATAATATGCGACTTCGTTCCGTGTTCTGTATCGCATTTTGCGATGCAGGGCGCAGGATATGAAATATTAATTTAATTGTTTACTTAACTGCAATCATTCAGATTCCGCTGTTTATAACCTCCCACCCTACCCCTCCCCACCCCATTTGCCTACCTCACCACAACTCCATGACCAGACAAGTCAACGCCGTCTCCTCGTCATGCTTCAACATCCTGCGCATGCTACGGAAGATCTTCCGGTGGATCCCCATCGAGACCAGGAAGACGGTCACCCAAGCCCTCGTCACCAGCCGACTGGACTACGGCAACGCCCTCTACGCCGGAACCACCGCCAAGCTCCAGAAGAGACTCCAGCGGATCCAGAACGCCTCAGCCAGACTCATCCTCGACATCCCCCGACGCAGCCACATCTCCGGACATCTGAGAGACCTGCATTGGCTCCCCGTCAACAAAAGGATCACCTTCCGTCTCCTCACCCACGCACACAAAGCCCTACACGATCAAGGCCCGAGCTACCTCAACAACCGCATCAACTTCTACGCTCCCAAACGCCACCTCCGATCAGCCAGCCACGCCCTCGACGCCGTCCCCCGCATCCGAAGAACGACAACAGGAGGAAGGTCCTTCTCCCACCTGGCCGCCAAGACCTGGAACTCCCTCCCTCCCGACCTGCGCCTGACCCAAGACCACCTCTCCTTCAGGAAGAAGCTCAAGACCTGGCTGTTCGAGCAGTAGCAGCACCCCCCCCCCCAAGCGCCTTGAGACCCTCCGGGTAGGTAGTGCGCTCTATAAATGTCCTTGATTGATTGATTGATTGAACTCCCTCCACGGGCCGCGGCTGAGTCAGTTACTTGTACTTACGTTAAGCATAATAAATAATAAAAAAAGTATATATTGTAAAATTGTCACCTGTGGAAGATACAAAAAAACACAGTTACTAGATATATTTTACAACATAAAATAATTTGTAAAATATTTCATTTGCCTTTTTTGCTGTTCTCAGAATATATCGGATTTCACTACAAACAGTGAGTTCAATAGTACTCATCACATAACAGCGGGCAAAAAAAGACAATCCATAAGGATATATTAAAAAAAAAACAGTCAACATTGTCAATAACAATAAAAAAAATAGAAATAAAACATATTTTAAATGTTTTTTTCTAAAAGCAATTTCTTACGTAAATATAAGATATCTCAAGCAATCATAAAATAACAATATATTCTGATTAATTTTCTTACACTGTAAATAATGGATGTATGACGTTTCAACGCATGCTTTTACAACGCATGCCATTACGACGCAGGTTTTACAACGCAAGTTATAATGACTTGCGTTGGGGGCGCTGGATAGTGAATAGTTTAATTTACTATTCCAACTCCAGTCCCCGTGGATAGTAGGGAAGGTGTTGGATAGTAATTAAACTATTCCCTATCTTAGAGCGCCCCCCAGCGCAATGCGTTGTAATAACTTGCGTTGTAAAAGTTGCGTTGTAAAGGATGTTCCCCGTAAATAATGTTACTTACAAGTAGATGCTGAGAAAATACACAGCAAAAAGTCCTTAGTGGTTTCGCACACTTTTCCTTACGGCCAAATAGTATGCATCAAGTCCTTTGTTTGGAAGTTGTTCAATAGTAATCCTGAACGTTCGCCTCCCAGCCTTCTGTTCCAAAACCACCGACATCATCTACGGGTCTCCCAGGACTCATCCATCAATCCGACGCTGTTCATCATCTACATGGCCACCCTAACACAAGTAGGCCACCATCACAACTTCAACAACATCTATTACACAAAGAACATCCAGCTCATCCTCTTCATCACCAAGAAGCCACATACCACCAAAAGGAACCTCCACGACACAATGAAGGACGTCACCAACTACATAAAGAGCAGCACTGTAAACACAAACTGGCAGAAGATGAAGGTACTCATCCTCTGACCCACTCCATCAGCCTCAGACAACTCCTGCTACCTGACTGCAGTGTGAAGAGTACCAACACCTACTAACCATGTGCACAACATAGGATTCAACCTCAACTGCTCCCTCTCCATGTGTAAGCAAGTCTACACCGTGTCCTCGCACTGCTATAACACCCTCCACATGCTCCGCAACATTTACAAGTGGATCCTAACCAAAAAAAGAACAATGACACAGGCCCTCATCAGCAGCAGACTACACTGTGGTAAAACACTCTACACATGAGTTCTAGCCAAACACCTACAACAACTAAAACAAATCCAAAAGACCACTACCTGACTGATCATCAATGTCCCCGGCTGCACCCACATCACCCACCACCTGATACATCTACACTGCCTCAATATCAACAAAAGGATCACCTTTAAGCTCCTCACTCTCAGTTACAAAATTTTCTACAACACCAGACTAATCTACTTTAACAGCACTAATCCTAAAGGGCAAAGTTTGATCTTAAAATTTTGTCTTTAAAAATATTAGGTAAGAATTTGGTAACTCTTTGGGCAAACGTTGCTTAAAAAGTAATTGAGTATCGTTACACTGTATCCAACCTTTCGGACATTTTAAATAAACAATGTAATGTCCAGATGTGGTAGAAGGTCCATCATGAAAAATAATAGCAACAGCTATAAAAGTTCTTCCTGATATTTAACATTGACCCGCTACAAACATTTTTATTAATGTTTTCAATTTTGTTCCATCAGTTCTACAACGTTGCAGCATTAAAATAACATACTGTCCATATCTTTGTATAAATAATGTTGATGACATTTTTGATTCACATTGGCTATACTCCATGTTTTTACTTGCTCCTCTAATTAGATTGTTAAAAGACACTGATTCACAGTCAGGTAAAGTCAAATATAAGAATCTCTCAGTGTCTATGTCAGTGCTACATGTAAACAAACAATTTTGACAGTCATGATGCAATTTATAAGAAAGGCCAAAACGGTTTTCAACATCTATACCTTCATCTTCCAGTACACCAAGCATAAACATTAAAAATTCCTGACAATCTCGCTGAATATTCTGCGTATATTGAGTAGAACCAGAACATGTGTCCAAAACATTTAGAATATCGGAAACACTTTGTATTTTACTTTTATCACTAGTACATTTCTCATAAACAGAATTCAACAATGAACAGTATCTTTTGTCCCAATTTTCTACAATTTGCTGTTGGAAACTTTGAAGAAAAAAAACAACATTAACAACTACATTAGCATAGCAGTTGACACCAGAACTATTTTCAAATCGATAACCAACATTCTCTTCAACACTGTCCTTTGTCTTTTTGCTTGGAGGCGCAACTTCATCTTGTTTTTTTTCTTTCTCTACAGTTTCAGAACCGATATTCTCAAATCTTCTTTTTCTACCTACCACACGCTTTTCAATCACTGGATATTGACCTAAATTGGGTGCCTATTCTCTTCTTATCCTATTATACTCTTTCACACAGTTTGTAGCTGCAGAAACCTTTGTCTCATCAAAACCAATCAAGTACAATCCAGATAAAGTTCTGACTTGAGACAAAGCAACATATGCCATACCTTCTTTAAACACGGTACTTCCAATATTCACTAAAGCACAATCTACACTTAAACCTTGAGATTTATGAAGGGTCACCGCATATGCCAAACAAACAGGAAACTGTTTTCTGCAGACATACAAATCTTTTACAAGCAAAAAACGAGCTGCACAACGACTAACTTGTTGTACTTCAGCAATTTCATCAAATTTGATTTTCAAAAACTCAATGCCAGCTCTGTTTACATAATTAACAAAATCAACAATTTTACCCATTGCTCCATTTACTAAACCTTTTTGCACATCCAAAAATACGTCGCAAAATTACTCTACAATTTACACATGCATACAAATTCTTTTCTAAACCAACAGTTTTACTTATCGATTTCTCTAAACAATCCAATTTCCTCTTCAAGTTTTCACTCAAAATAATACTGATTCTCTCATGTTCTATTTCATCAATTGCTTCCAATTTTATAATTTCTTCATTTTCCAACTTTAACATTTCTTCATTGAATATAGAACATTCATGCAGTGTTGGCATTAAGCAGATTACAGATTTGTTTTCTGCAATTCTTATGTATATTTTCTCTGGGACAATATTTGCATTTGGAAACAAATTGGAAAGTAATCGTGGCTGTAAAGCTTGTTTTCCATGTTCGGTCAATTTTCCAATTCTTATATCTTGAAGAATAGTTCCATAATCAACATCATTAGCTTGTCGTATATTTGTAGTTAGTTCCTTTTACTGAAAATATGACCCAATGTTTACATTGCCAATACTCCCCAAAGACTTTCTAGTATCTTCATGCACGAGTGTTTTGAACACTGGCTGTCCTTTTACAGGAGTAAGTTGTAGAAGATCTCCAAAAACTATGAAGTGTTTTCTTCCGAATAATAAGTTATACTCTGTTTTAAGAATTTGCTGCATTCTTAAATGCACAAAGGTAAGCATTATGTGTGAGACTATGCTTACCTCATCAATAATGAGAAGCTTCATTTTCTTCAACACTTGAAACTTCATAAGAAGCTTCTTCAGATAGCTTGTGGTATTGTAATTTGTTTTCATGCTCTACTGGTAGCATTAATAAACAATGTAAAGTAATTCCTTTAATATTGTGTGCCGCCAACCCAGTTGGAGCAGTGACAACACAAGACAAATGCGACTCAGTTCTTTTCTGTGGAAAACTTGTGATTACTTTAATTAAAAAACTTTTTCCTGTTCCAGCTTGTCCACTCACATACATACGGATAGGTTCAAATGATGAGCAAGAGCACTCTTTCTTCCATGAAGAAATCCATGGTCAATCTGTTCTCTCACTTGCTCATATATTTCTTTCTGCTCAAGATTTAGTTGTTCTTCCAAGTTTCCTAAGTTTGTTAAATGTTCTTGACCTTGATACATTACTGTTTCCACCTCTTCCATAGCAGTTGCTGCTTCATTTAGAACAATTGGTTCTCCCAGTGGGTCCTGACTCGACAGAGCAGAAGTTTCACTGTCTTGAGAACTGTCTCTAGCAATCTCAGCTGCAATTGTAGCTTCTTGCTCAATTTCGACATTCAACATTTTGACATAATTAGCATAAACAGGACATTCTATAGTATCTTTAGTTGCATTGAAGGAATCTTCATGCCCTCAAAATCTCCAAGTAATTCCAATTCTGAACGCCATGGCTTGAAAAGTTGCAAAAGAGCTAAATAGTAAAATTCCCTTTTGTCAGGTGTTTCGCAGCTCAGTTTACGGTGATTAATCAAATGTCCTTTTCTTTGTTTCACCAGACATCCTTCAGAACCAATAAAGGCATATATACCATTATTAATGTTTTCTGTAATATTCCGTTTAAAAATATAGTTTTGAAGCACTTCATAGAGACAAATGTTCTCAAGATGATGACTTCTATTTGGATAATATGTATCCAACATATTTGTTTTCAGAATATCAGTACTTTCTGGCTCTTTTTCAGCTAAATATTCAATTTCTTGTACAGATTTAAGAACTCGGTTTCGTGTTGCAGCAAGACCTAGACTCACCCAAATGATTCTTCTGGATTTAGAGTACAGACTTGCAGATGATAAGCGAACCGAGCATTCATACGCTCCAATTTCTCGATGAGATAACATCTTCAAGCTGTAACTGTATAATTTCTTACTTAGACTCTTCTCATGGGAAATCTCTTCCCACATTTCTTTCAATTCCGTCTTTTCGGACTTTGTTATGTACGATGTCACATATCGAGCAACAGCAATGGAATTGTCTGCAACATATTGAATATCCATCTTAGCATTCCACATAGACAAAATGACTGAGTTATAGTCATTTATGTATTTTGACTCATCATTTCTTCTTAAGTTGTAGGTATTTTTTGGAGACTTTCTTGTGATAATATGTCGCAAAGATGACATCTAACTGTTCACTCATCCTTTCGATATTACAGGTTGAGGAAATGCAAAACGGCATTTGCTGTAGAATTTGTCCTTAGATTTGTACTTTTAATAACAGTATTTGCTAGGGTTGATGTTCAAGGCATTGCTGCAGGGGGAAGAAGTCAGGCAGTCAGGCTTTCTATTCAAGTTCGGAGACCCCAAATTTTTTAAGAAGGTCAAACTAAAGGTGCTGCAAGGTCTTGCAAGAACTTGGTATAATATAAGATCTGCAACTAAATTAGGATATTATTCAAATAGATCTCCAATATGGGATCTACCCGTACCCCCTGGCTGGACAACTGATGCACTGGTAATCCCACTGAAATACGCTGGAATTCTAACTTGGGGGGACCTATTCATAGATGGAGTCTTGCTGCCGTGGGAACATCTTGTAAGAAAGACAGGTCCAGGGCTGTCTAGATTAAAGTATCTGCAAATCTCAAGTTGGGTCCAAGCCGAAATACAGCCAGATAGACTCGCTCGGCTTCACAATAGACCACTAGGTGAAGCAAACCATCTGGAAGACCTTATGCTAGACAAACCAAAAGCAGCAAAGGAAGTCTCTCTATGGTATAACTTAATCCTGGAGGAGATTGACGGGGATTTTCATCTCCCCGGAAAATTATGGGGGTCCATGACGCCATCCTCGAACTTGAACGACTTATGGTCAATATCATGTAACGTTCTGTGGGACCTGGTCAAACCAGCTTGGCTCCGTAGAAACCATCTTTTTTCTATTCACAGGGCCTACTATTCGCCTCAGAGGCTTTCCAAATTTTCCCCAGGGGGTTCGGTCGCATGTGCGCGGTGCGGCCTAGTGGCTGCCTCTGATGCACATATGTTTTTTGATTGCCCCCAATCAGATCAAATCAGTAACAAACTTACATCCTCCATCGGTTCCACGGTGTCCATCGATCTTCCATTAGTAATCTTTGGAGTAGCAGATCAGAAGCGAAGTGCAACCAGAAATCTCTAATTCTTCTCCATCCTGGTGGCCCGGAGAGAAATTTGTAAGAGATGGAAAGAGGTATCTCCCCCTTCCATACAAGACTGGTGTATTTCAATGCTACAAATATCTAAATTAGATCTAGCCAGAGCTGGGAAAAAAAGAGCTTTTTGGCACTTACTTGATTAATCTCTTTAGAGGAGTGTTTTTTTTTTTTTTCCCCACGTCCGATGATTACGAAGCCATGTTATACCTTCTCTGCTTTGCAACCTTGCCTTCTTTGAGGGGTATAAAGGTTGATTCAAGCAATAAGGAATATGGCTGATGGTTGAGCATCCGATCAACAAGTTGCTGGGGGTAGAATGTGCAGAGTGATTGACACAGCATCTGGGTTTTGGCAACTCTACCAATTGGTCGCAACCCTACCAGTACTTACTGAGTTTGCGTGTCATATTCACAGCCTGTCTTTCTTTCCTCACAGTCCAGAGATTCGACGGATCACAGCCATGGTGGAGATGAGGACAACATTTTTTTTTTTTTTAAAACAGTATTTGCTACAACGATGGCTTTGGAATCGTAAGACGTGTTGTCTTAAGTCCTTATCTTGTGTACTTTTGGGTACTTCACATGTAGCATATTCTTCAATAAAAGACAACACAGTATCATCTGAGTCTGTTCCAAACTTGGGAACATCTTTGATCCATAATAGCATATGTATGTGAGGAGCACCTCTCGCTTGATACTCCTTTCTCCAAAAGAAATCCAGAACCTCTCCAAGAGGGGGATTTTTTTTATTGGTGATGAAAGACATCATAGCTTCGAATTTATGATTGAAATACCTGCATACATTAACAGGATCCCAAGAGCACAATTCTCCAGGTGTCTTGTATTCGATATTTGGTATATTTGGATTTGCATCTTGAAGAAATTGAAGTAAATCATCCCAAGCATATTCAGCACATCTTAGAGTAAGGAACCATGTACGAGTTCCTAAGTTCCTTAGCATACATTTGAGTTCTCCATGACGACGGTACCAGTACCAGTACTCATTAGTACCACGCTGACATGCCATCAGATTAATCAGCTGAGTTTCCAACACATTATCTTTCTGCTGTACTTTATCCATAAATTCCTTTGCTGAAACATTTTCCAGATGTACACCTGTTTTCAATATGTGGTTTACTGCAAAAGAAAGTCCAGACAAATCACTCTCAAACAAAAGATGAAACAAATATGGAATACATTGTCGAAATCTTGCATCTTCTGCATATAATCTTGATGTCCGGTATTCAGATGCAGGAATCTGCACAGGTCGTTTATCATATCGTCCTCCTTTTCCTGTAGGAAACAACTGAGGGAAACAACGAAGTTCCAAGCTTTTTTCCCATACACTAATGGGACTTCCTTTTGCTTCTTTCATTTGAAATAACTCTATAGCATTACCCATCATTTCTTTGCAATGCATGAACACTGTAATGTTCGTAGATTTCTTCAGTTCTGGACACATCCACTTTTTCAATTTGTCCAGATGGCGAGTCAGTATTTTCTTGTACAGATATTTCTTCTGCTCCCACATACACATTTTTGTAATCTTGATTATTTTTTACCAGATGCAACGTTGCCTTTTTCACTTTCCTAACATCCACTAATTCTGGCCAGATTTTCTTACTCTTAGTAGGAATGCCATTAACAAGAATAACTAAAGGTTCATCCTCTACATTTTCTACACCAATAGTTTCAATATTTTTCTTTAAATCAAATATACAACTCTTCCCTTTAATCCTTTCTGTAAATCAGAAGGAGGCAATTTTCCTGTCTCAGGCTCTATACGAACAATAGCCTGAAATGGATGCACACATTGAATAAGAATAGACTCATAGGTATTTAAATCCATCAGTTCAGAAGGAATATTTACCAACCAAGATTATTATGCACAGCTCTAGCAGGCATTTTGTTCTCTCCTAATTTTTTATAACAATATTTACAAATACACTGATCAGAACCCAAATCAAAACAATTCTCTACCAACAAATAAGTTGCAAAATCCTTCCACTCATTATTATTTTCCTTTGCACTTTTTAAATACAGATCAACAGTCCTGGTCTGATTTTTATAATGAATTCATCGACAACAGATACAAAAACAATTTGGCCTTTCACCTGAAATCACCTTAAACTGTATAATTTCTTGTTCAAAATTTTCTACACTGCACTTTCCTACATTCTCTTCCACATTTTCTTATATTAATCTCTAAATTTCTGCACTGTCTTCCTGAGTAACTAATCTCAATTTCATCACAAACATCTGTTACGTCTGATACAGATCCACGCAAAAGAGCACTGTTCAACTTTTTTAACATTAGTGCTGGACTTTTCGCGTAATACAATGTTCTGAATAATTTCCTCATCTGAGTATGATGAACTGCTAACATCCTGAAATGGTGGAAAACACTTCGACATACTTTTTTAGAAACACAAGGTAGAGAATGACCTTGTAAACCAGTATTTTCTCTCACTTTGCAAGGGTCTAGTCCTTGTAACATCTTAATCTTTTGTTTAACACTTTTCTTGGTGTAATTCCGTTAGAAATTGCATAAAAAATCAATAGATTCTTGCCGGACACTGCAAATACTACTACAATTCCAAGTGTACACTGGAGCTTTAGGACGTCTCCCTAAAACTTCAGCAGCTAACACCTCTTCTGCATTTCTAGGAACAATTTTCTCTTTCTCAAGAGGACAACCATTTCTAACCTCATAAGCACCACCAGTAGTGTCAACTGCATGCAACAAATCATTACCATGAAGATAACTTTCTTCATTAAAAAAAGGCTCAGAAGTTGAAGTATGTTTCCAGTCACCCAAAAAACCTCACAAAAATTACTTCTGTTAATTAGTCTTTCCCACCTACTTTTGCTCTTCATTAAATGGATTGGTTTATCTAGTGATCTAATTCTATTGATTACTAAAATAAACAGTTTTCTTTTCAATTCAAAAGCTTTCTCAACTACATTTTCTATAGCTTTCTTCTTCTTATAAAATACATTTTTTTCTTATATACCTTAATTTCTTTTTATTAAATTTGATATCAATCTATTATAAAACATTTTTTTCCTAATTTCTATGAATTAATTTTTTCTCCTTGTACTATACACAGTTTTGTCTGCACTTGATTTTCCATTATTCTTTTGTTTATTAGTAGTTGTTTTTTTTTCGTTGCTGATACACTAAGGACATTTTTTTGTTTCTGACCACTACTCTAATGCCCACATGCCCACATGCATGAAGTGTTTTTGTATTCGCAAATGGTGCGAATCGCAAAATTCGGCCGTTTGCGAATGCAAAAACCTTTTTTCTTTTTTCGCAATTTCAGAAATCGCAATTATTTGCGATTTCTTAAATTGCTATAGCATTTAAGAAATCGCAAATTTTGTGAATTCTTAAATGCGATGCATGATTTTTTTTTAAATTGCGAATTCGCAATTAGGAAGGGGAAAATTACCATGAAGTAAACCTTTTAAAAATGCACAAAAGTTCATTTTTGAAACTTATATTTTACACACACTCATGCCCTTGGGACATGAGTGTGAGTAAAATGTACTTACTTGACATTTCAGGGGTGCAGGGGGTGTTCTTTGGACCCCCCCTGCACCCTTGAAATTGCATTCTCATTTTGCGATTCCTTAATTGCGATTTCGCAAAATAAGAATGCCTTCCCATTGATTCCTATGGGCCTCTAGGCCCATAGGAATCAATGTAATGCGATTCCTTAATTGCGATTCGCAATTAAGGAATCGCAAATAAAGAAAATTAAGGAATCGCAAAAACTTTTGCGATTTCTTGATGCATAGGATTTTGCAATTCCTAAATTGCGATTCCTTAATTTTCGCAATTTAGGAATCGCAAATTCCTTCAATGATGCATGTGGGTATTAGTCTTTAGTATTTTCCTCAAAAAAGTGCTCCTGCTCTTAGCAGGAGTTTCTTTCTGTTTGTTAAGACATCTCTCTTCATGGAAATCTTCTTGGTGACTTCTCTTCAAATACACATTTTTCTTTCGTTGCTTTGTCTGTTGGTACTTCGTTGGCATGATGCAGTACTTTTAGTATCGATAAACACAACCTATAATAAAAAAATTTATGTAACATTACAAAAAAAATATCTCAAATATTCCATTATATTACTTACAAGAAGAGAGGGAGGAGTATGAGGACAAAGCTCCGAGTATAAAAATAAGAGGACTTACAACAAAAGAACAAGGAGTTTGAAGCGAGGAAAATTTTATAAAAAATGAGAGTATAAATAGACAGTACAATATAATGAAATATAGAAACAGCCGCGGCCCATGGAGGGAGTTGCGATGGGGCAGGCAGGTGGGGCAGAGGAGGGGCAGGGTGAGGAGTGATAAACAACGGAATCTGTGGGCATATTTCCAACAAGTAGCGATATTTATCACAAAATAGGGTTAGTAATGATTTTTTTTATCGCTGCCTATCGCTGGATATGTTAGCGGAGAAAACATGCTATTAGCAACCTTTTTCTCCATTGTGGTAAAATATCCAGGGATAGCGGCGAAATGCGTGAATATCGTTGAGAATACAGCGATATTCACGCATTAGAGACGAAATGGTCTTAGCCATGCTATTCACTTGCCATTGGATAACATGGCTAAGAACTGGTCTGTTATATGTTGGGGAGCGCACACCGTAATCAAACTAAACAATTATCTAGCAATAAGACAGATCAAATACAAAGGTGCCACAGTGAAACCCTTGCTGTCAACCAAGGGTGAAATGACAAAGTTATATAAATGCTAAGGAAACTGGCACTAAAGGGGCGATAATGGTCTCGATAGTATATCCTTGTGAATTTCCATTGAAGCCCAGGTTAACACTATAACCTGGGTTTCTATGGGAATTCACAAGGATATATTATCGAGACCATTATCACTGCTTTACCGGCAGTTTCCTGTCGATAAAAGCGGCGATAATGTATCGTCCTTTATTGATAATATGGCCCATAATCCCTTAATGTACAGAGGCACAAAATGATATCAAAGAAAAAAACATAACAGCATGCATTATAGCAAAACACGTTTACTACTATAAAACGTTTAACAACGGATGAATATAGGAGCATATTATCAATGCAGGCGATAACATTATGAACACTTTATCGGCAGTTTCCTGCCGATAAAGTGCCGATAATTGTATCGCCGAGTCTTGATAATATACCTTATAATTCGTTAATGTACAAAGATACACCGCACAGACGCACTCCCATACAACTTTTCAACTCACCTTTCAAATTGAATTCTAGATTAGCAGGAATACCACTCACACAGTGGATATTCTTCTACAAAATCTCTGGAGTTCAGTGTTTGCAGCACAACCGTCAAATGGAACATTTTCCCTCTCATTTTACGTATACATACATATAAATGACCAATTAAAATCCTGTTCACATTAATTCAAAAGAAAATACACATTTCGATTGGTTTAACATTCCAAAGCTTTCGAACTAATAGAACTTTCAACCCTTCCCCCGTTCCACAATCTGCCAGTTACCATAGAAACACTTCAGGGAACACCTAACTCCGCACACAGGTGAAAAGTTCATCATACATTGTTGCAAATTAAAACAGCAAGTGTGCTTGACTGGAGAATATACCAGCTTATCTTATGTAACTTTCTTTTCTATCACTTTTTCTTAACCAATAAAAATATGGCTTTTAAATAAGAGGAACATGGAACCTAGTTTTCTGTAAAATGTTGTCAACCAATCATGTCTTTTCTTTTTGCAAAACTGCATGTTGTCCACCATTTTAGAAAAATCTTACTTTTGAAACTAGCATTTCATTTACAGACGCCATCAGAGTGCACCCAGACCTCTCTTCAAAATGCTTACAGTGTGGATTGTGGGACACAGCTATATTTTCTGCAGTCAAAGGTACGCACAACGGAAAGGAATTCACAAGGACCTTGGTTTACCAAATGTAGACATTAAATGGATTGGACAGAGAGGATTAAAGTGGCATCAATTCATGCCATTGGTGAAATCCTTTATGCATCTCCAACACCCTGACCTCATAATTGTGCACTGTGGTGGCAATGACCTTGGCACTTTGACTGGGGTAGCTCTGGAAATGCTCATGAAGGACACCTTTGCCCAATTGATGACACTGTTCCCGAAAACTGTCTTTGTTTATTCTAATATATGCCAAAGGCAGAGATGGAAGCGGTCCAACCACTATTGTCCACAGTTTGAAAAAGCTAGGAAACATGTGAATAAATCTGTTTCTGCCTTTCTCCGAGACTACCGAATGGGGTCTGTTTACAACAATTATCTGCGTTTCAATATGCATGGCATCTATAGGAGAGATGGTGTACATTTTACAGATGAGGGGAACAGAGTGTTCCTCGTAAGCTTAAGACTCTGCATTGGTACTTACTTGTAGGTACTACAATCTCGCAATAAACACAACGGCTCTTTTTAGAGCCACACAACGCATAAACAAATACACTTCATAAATATCTAGAATTATTTTTTGTTTCCTTGTTTATGTACGCGTACGTGATGACTTTCAACATTACAGCTGTACGTCGTCCATATGTGGTTGGTACATGTACAATAAATCTACCACCCCCTGAGCAACAGTATAGATTGAGAATGTTTCTATCGTGCTCCCTTTCCTTATTTGTCAACTTTGTTTTACTGTTTCCCTGTGACTCGGCTGGCGTGACAAATAAGATGGCTTGCAACACTTCCTGGTTTGGAGTATTGACAGCCAATCAGCATGCAGCTCCTACTCGTAAATGTATATATTGCTGTACGCGTACGTTGCGATTTCCCTCCCCCCCAAAAAATAGAGCCTAAACATGCATGTACGACACCCTAACCACGCGTGATCGTCACCACCAAGCCATTAGAATGAATTTTGGGTCATATTATGAACAAAATGAGAAGGATTATCGCCGCTTTATCAGCACTTTCCTGCTGATAAAAGCAGGGATAATGTGTTGTCTTTTGTTGATATCGCGTTTTGTTGATAATATGGCCCGAAACTTGTTTTATTAATGTAATTGTTTATTTACCTGTAATCAGCCAGATTCCGTTGTTTATCACCCCTCATCCTTCCCCTCCCCCGCCCCGCCTGCCTCTCCCACCGCAAGTTCCTCCACGGGCCGCGGCTGAAAGAAGCAGTAGCGATCTAGTCATTTACCACAGAGTTGTGGGGAATCCTTGGTGAGGCGCGCGCTCACTAACGAGTGCGCACTTCACCGAGGACGTTCCGGAGTTCAGACCCATTTTCAATTGCTCCTTAGACATTCCTGAAGAGAAAGTGGAAATATTTCTGTGAGAGTTAAAGATCGTTGTTTGACAAGTTAGTGAGTAAGTAAACTTACCTGACATTATAGACAATATTGAATGCAGTCAGTCGATGTATTTTCTCTAACTTAAAAGAAGAATTTATAAAATTCGTGATAAGCAAGGTCTTAAGGGAAAAGAACACATTGACTAAGGAACAGAAGAAAGACTTTTGAATTAAGAAGGAACATTAATGAAGAACACAAGATATTGAAGGATTAACAGAATAGATAACAAGCAACTGCATAAAGAAAAGTTAGTAGAAGAACACAAGGAAATTTATAATATAAAAATTAGACAATAAAGTGAGAGGCCTAGGTTAATGTATGTTACGTAATTATAGGTTAAAAGCAGTGAGAAAAATAAAGAACCGAAAGCTACAAGGTTGCAGATAAATACTGGAGGAGAGGCTAGTTCAAAATTGGAAGGGGTAGGTAATTAGTAGGGTTAGACTAAGTTGTAGATGAGGAATAGAGATAGAGTAAACACATGAAGTATTCAAAAAGTAGTGTGATAATGATGTCTAAATATACACAGATACACAGTGTTGTTCACGACAATGAATACTATCTTTTCCATAGTAAAACACATTTACTATTTTGGAAAGGGTAAGGTGAATAGACATATTCTACATTTTTTAGTAGTGTATTTTACTATACCAGCCTGAGTCTTTCCTATAGCCATAAGGAGTGATTGCTTTCAAAATTTGAGAAAAGCTAAGAACAGGATATCCTTATAAGTAATTATAGTTTTATAATTTTTCAAAGGAGTACAATTGTACTAATGGAATGTTATTAGATAATCAATCATATCTGTCACAGGCAATGAGAGTGAAGAAGGGGAAATTAGTGCTGCAGACATCAATGGTGATTTTGAAGACGAAAGCTGTGATGCAGATTGTGTTGATGTTTTAAATTATGTTGAAATTTTAGAACACATTAAATCAGAACCTGCTGACGAGGAAATGGATCTGAATGACATATCTGATGAAGTTGTATTGGAATGTCTGTTAAATTATGAGATGTGTGATTGCGTGGCTGGAGTCCTTCCTGGCCAACAGAAACTTTCAGCTGCATTGCCCCCCCTTTAAGTCTTCTCCCAGAAAAGCAAGCCACGGGGTTCCTCAGGGCTCCAGTTTGAGCCCCACCCTGTTTAATATCTATATGGAACCCCTTGCTCGCATAGTGGAGACTTATGGGGTGGGCATTGTCAGCTAAGCTGACGACACCCAATTGGTGTTTAAACTTACTCCCGATCACAGAGAAGACGCAACCTATTTCTCCAACTGCCTCTCTTCCGTGGCAGCTTGGATGAATAACAACTGTCTTCGCCTTAATGGCGACAAAACGGAGCTGTTGGTGGTGGGCAAATCTTCTTCCGCTTGGTCCCACATGTGGTGGCCTACGGAACTGGGCAGCTTGCCCTGCCCTGTGGCATCGGTGCGGAACCTGGGCATAACTTTGGATTCTAACTTGTCTTCTAATCCTCATGTGAACAAGGTTGCAGCAAGATGCTTCAGCATACTAAGAGTCCTTTGAAAGCTACTAGACCTTCTCCCCTTGGACTCAAGAAAGACCATAGTCCATGCCCTAGTCACCCCTCATCTGGACTATGGGAACGCCTTGCTACTGGGGTTGAGCAAAAAGGGCACTTACCAACTCCAGTCCGCTCAAAATGCCGCAGCGCGCCTTGTGCTTAAGCTTCCTCGAAGAGCCTCAGGGAGACTGGCCTTGTCCAGACTCCATTGGCTCCCCATCAAGGAGCAAATTAAATTCAAGGCCCTATGCTTTGCCCACCGCATAGCCCACGGCACCGGCCCAGGATATCTGCAAGGTTTACTCACGATACATCGCCCTACCAGGAACCTTAGATCCGCTGGTACGATGTTGTTCAACATCCCTAAGATAACTAGAGCAAAGATGGGTGGCTCCTCTTTCAGATACCTGGCTGCCAAGGGCTGGAATGAACTCCCTCTTGAGATGCGGATGGAACCCTCTGAAATGAGATTTCGAGGAAAATTAAAAACCTTCCTCTTTCCCCGCACTTGATTTTCCCATTCCCCCCTGCCGTATCCGTTTTTCCTGTGCTCATTCCTCTTGGCTTCTGTGCGGTTTTCAGCGCGGGGACACTCTGTTCCTGAGTAACCAGGCGCTTTATAAATGGCTTCTATTCTATTATTCTATTCTATAAATGTATTGTTGAAAAATAATAAAGGTTTGAGCACTATCTACTAATGTATTTATTGTAGTAAAAGTGAAGCAGTTATAGATTCAGTTATATATTCTTTAAATGTTTGTATTGAATAAAAATATGCAAAGTGAGTTTGAGGGTATCGATTGCTTAAAATCCGTATGGAGTATAGATGTAGTCTTGTATGCAGGTGCAAACTTGTGTTGTATGCCTTCAATTCCCCAGTCTTTATCCTTAGACTTCCACCAAACACCCTGACACTGCTGTTTTAGTATTGTAGTGAGCCACTCAGCAGTATGTTCTTTTTGATTGTACGGGGGTAAAACTGAAGCTGTAATAAATTTAGTGAGGGACTTTCTTTGCAGAAGTGTAATGATGCAGTCAGTATCTAGATACTCATGGATTAAAAGAGGCCTTAGTGCATAGGTTGTTTCAAAGCTCTATGGACTGTGGATGCATGGTTCTATGTACCAGCAAACTTATGTTTTATACGTTCAATTCCACAATGTGCATCCTAATACTTCCAACAAACATTTTCACACTACTGTTTCAATATTGTAGTGAGTATGTGTTTATCTGTATACCATGGTACAACTGAGGCTGTTATAAATTCAATTAGGTTCTTTCCTTGCAGTAGTTTTGTGATCATCCACTCACTATCTAAGTACTCATGCTTTAAAATAGGCTTTAGGGCATAGACTGCTTCAAAACCCTTATAGACGATGTATGTAGTCTTCTATGTACTTGCAAATTTGTGTTTTATACGTTCAATTTACTAGTTTGTATCGTTACACTTCCAGCAAACACTCTGTGACTGTTGTTTTAGTTTTGTAGTGACTCATTCATCGGTATGTAGTAATCCTATCACTGCATTAAAACACTAATGGGCACATATACAATAACTGGCATATCCCAAGGAATATGTCAGTTATTGTGCACCATGACACCACCACCATGGATGCGCCGTATTTACAATGAGGTGTACCATGGGACAAAAATGGCACATATATGTGATGTATCTGTGCTGTAAAGGTGGTGCATTGTTTGAGTTATGTTGGACGTGCAACATATCTCCAGCAATGGTCTGGGGGTCCTATTCTCAGACTGCTGTGTCAATCTTTACACCTGCTTCAAGGTAGTGCAGGGTTTTGACACTGCATTAGCGCAAAAGTGACAAAGTGAAATTTTGTAGATTGTAGTCAGCGACTTTTAGGAGGTGTTTCTGCGCAGGAATGTGTCCTTCTGGTACAGGGATTTACAATGTGACGTACTTCCCAGATACGTCACATAGTAAATACTACATATCTTGGTGCATCTTTTGCACCAGTGCTTCATCAGAAAAGTGATGCAACGGTGGTGTGAAAGAGGCACAAGGGTGTTGTAAATCTGCCCCTAACAAACAATTACAAATTCACCAAGGCAGTTTCACTAGCAGTGCATTCTTTCTTAATTTACTTTTGTTATTGATTTACATTAAAAATATGAAATATAACTTTAAAAATAAAATAAATATAAGTATTTCTAATAAAAATGTAGGAAATTACTATAAAAAGAAATAAATATAATAATTAGTATATTTAAAAATTATCATTTACAAAACCTTTGAAATTCACTGAAAAAACCATAGGTTTCACAAAAGTTATAATTAGAAATTAGCATTTAAAAAACCGTAGAAATTCACTGAAAAAAACATAGGTTTCACACACGTTATAGTTAGCAATTAGCATTTAAAAAACCTTAGAAATTCACTGAAAAAACCATAAGTTTCACCCATGTTATAGTTAGCTGGACATTTCTCTCATACAAAACCATTGAAATTCCCTCGTTATAGTTAGTTCAGCTAACTATAACTCGCGTGCCCGCAATGCACTGCTGATGACGTCACATACTACATCACTCATGACGGTGCAGAGCAGGAATATCGATGGAGAAATATTGTGGGACATTAATATCTCGGCAGAAATATCGTTTGGAAGAAATATCGACAACAAAAATATAGTTTGACCAGAATATCGACTGACAGGTAAGTAATATAGATAACAATAATATAGTTGTAATAAATATTGTTTAAAAAAATATATTTTACAAATATATCGATTTATTAATAATGTTTTAGTGTTTTTAATGAGAATTGTTTGTCATTTTATTATATGTTTTGGAATTGTATTAGTTATTAATGTATTTTATGTTTAATTTTGTGTTATTAGTTCCGTAGCAGGTTGTGGGTTTATAGGGGAATAGGGTGGGAAGTAATTTAATTATATAAAATTAATTGATTAATTAATGTGTTCATTTATTGGTAATAGTTTAATAATTAGTTGTTAATTAATTTAATTAGTCAATTAATAATTATTATGTTAATTGTTTAATTAATTTTAGGTGTGTGTTGTGAAGTTTATACGTGTAAATGGTGTGAAGGGTGGTAAGTAATTACATTTTTATTGATTAATTATTTAATACTTTTTAAATTAATTACCATTAATTAATTAGTAATTATTAATTGTAAATGTGTAATTCATTTTAGGTGTGTGTTGTGGTTTTTATAAGTGTATATGGTGTGAAAGCTGGTAAGTAATTAATTGATTATTTAATGAAAATAATACATTAATTTTCATTAATTAATTAGTAAATATTAAATGTAATTGTGTCATTATTTAAGGTGTGTGTGGTGGATATAATAGTGTTAAATATTGTGTAAGCAATTATTTTTTATTATCTTTGTTAATAATAATATATTTAAATGTATATATTAATTATGTTTATATTGGAAATTAAATTTAATAACAATTTTGATAGTTTTGTTTTTAACTGTTTTGGGTTCCAGCGCTCTCCCTACTATTGCACTGGAGTGGGAATAGTAATTTTTACCCCTACACTATCCAACGTTTCCCTACTGTTGCACTCTCTGGAGTGGGAATAGTAATTTTTACCCCTCCGCTATCCAACGCTTTCCCTACTGTTGCACTCTCTGGAGTGGGAATCTTAATTTTTACCCCTACGCTATCCAACGCTTTCCCTACTGTTGCACTCTCTGGAGTGGGAATAGTAATTTTTAACCCCTCCGCTATCCAGCGCTTTCCCTACTGTTGCACTCACTGGAGTGGGAATAGTAATTTTCACACTTCCGCTATCCAACGCTTTCCCTACTGTTGCACTCACTGGAGTGGGAATAGTAATTTTTACACCTCCGCTATCCAGCGCTTTCTCTACTGTTGCACTCTCTGGAGTGGGAATAGTAATTTTTACCCCTACGCTATCCAGCGCTTTCCCTACTGTTGCACTCACTGGAGTGGGAATAGTAATGTTTACCCCTTCGCTACCAAATGTTTTAACTACTAATATTTTTATTTTGTTATTAATTGTATGTATTTTTTTTAATACTTTAATGTGTAAATATAGAATATTTAATATTATTCAAAATGTTTTATATATGTGTTTATTTGATTTTTATATAATTATTAAAGTTTATAAATTAAATAAAGATAATAATAAAATGTATTTAAGTAAATATATCTATATGTACACATTTGTTGTGTTTATATTGATTAAACGAAGTTTATTTGTTATAATTAGTTAAAATATAAATTAAATGTAATTTATTTTGTTAATAATATTAATATTATTTAATTATTTAATTTAAGTTATATTATTTTTTAAAGTCGATATTTTTTACATCTATATTTTTGAGTCGATATTATTGTACTTAACTGTTTAAGTATAGGGAGTCGATATTTTTGTAATCGATATTTTTACATCTATATTTTTGTTAACTATATTTTTGTTATCGATATTTAAACATGGAACCCTCATGACATGGTCAGTGACATCACTCATGACATCACTGATGACATCTCAAATTACATCACTGATCTTGGACCTCCTCTCAGCAATCCCACTGTGTGGGGCTTACTGGAGGTACCTGGTGGGCTAGTTGGCCCTCTAGGACCCTCAGGAGGCAAGGGGACTTCATCTTCAACCAAGTGGTATGTTGTGCAGCAAAATTATGTGGATAGAAAGTATGTGGTATTGAGTGTTTGGGAGTTATGTAGAGTGGGATTATGTGTTATAGAGAGTAATTATGTGGCATGGTAGTCTGTGATGTGGAGTAGTAACCTCAGGTTTAGTCTTCCTCATTTCCATTGAAGCTAAACTATGAACTCAATGAGGCAACCAAAAGAAGGAATCACTGAAGAGCACTTCTGGACCTAATCAGAGGTATGAGCAGGGCCACAGGAATTATGCAACTGTTTGGCTGCACCAACTTTCGCACAATTATACATTTTCCGCATTAGCCACATAATTCATCATCTGCTGCCTAATCTGCAGATTGGAATCTTGTTTCTAGCTCAAATGGTTCAAACGTTACAAAAATGCAGCGACAAGTGTTACAGCGTAGTGCCAGCCACACCGAGATAGAAAAGGACAAAGTCTCTTACCATTTCTACTTCAAAGTTTTTAAGCATAGGATTAGCACAGTGCTATTATTATTATTATTATTAGGGAGTTTTATAAAGCGCCTGGTTTACGCCCAAGGCGTGTCCCCGCGCTGTGGTAAGTAGGGTGGCCGTGTAACAACCCAAACAGTATTTAGCGTCTGAACAGATGGGTCTTAAGTTTTCGCCTAAACAGGGTTTCCGAAAACTCCATGCGTAGTTCTATCGGCAGATCATTCCACCGCTTCGCGGCCAGGTATCTGAATGATCTACCCCCCATGCGCGTTTTCTTTATTTTAGGGATTTTCAGAAGACCTGTACATGACGATCGCAAGCTCCTGGTGGGCTCATACCAGGTGACCAGACTTTGTAATGGGACAGGGGCTTTTCCTCTCAGAATACGGTGGCATGTGGCCAAAGCCCTGAATTCCACCCTGCTTCTAACCGGAAGCCAGTGCAACTCCTGGAGCGCTGCCCTGGAGGGAGATCTTCTAGGAAGCCTCAAAACAAGGCGAGCGGTAGCATTCTGCAACACCTGGAGGCGGTTTAAAACCTTTTCCGTTGCCCCCAGATACAACAGATTGCTCTAATCCATGCGAGATGTAACTAACGCATGCACCAGCGTCCGGCGAGCAGTAATGGGTAGGAAATCCAAGATCTTCCTCATGGTTTTTAAAATGCCGAAGCATGTTCCCACCACTCGACTGACCTGGGAGTCAAAAGCAAGATCATCATCTAGCCACACACCCAGGTTCTTTGCTTCGTGACATGGAACAGGTACCTCTCCCAGGCAGGGTGGCCACCATGCTGACGACCAGACAGGTGGACCCCCCCCCCACCACGAGCACCTCGGTCTTGCTGCCATTGAGTTTTAGGCAGTTGGCGGACATCCAGGCTGCCAGTTCTTGCATGCAAGCTCTGAACTTGTCCGCCATTAGACCAGGTGCGCGTGAGAGGGATACCACCAGCTGAGTGTCGTCAGCATAGGACACAAGACGTAGTCCGTGGCCTTCAACAATGGTCGCCAGCGGGGAGACATAAAGATTGAACAGGGTAGGGCTCAGGGACGAGCCCTGTGGCACGCCCTGGCCCAACCCGATCTCCCTGGAGTAACACTCTCCCTGGCGAACTTGGAAACACCTGCCTGTCAAGAAGGACCATCTAAGCGCAGTTCCTGATACCCCTCCCTCATTCAGACACTGTAGCAAGGTGGAGTGAGCTACAGTGTCGAATGCTGCGCTTAGGTCCAAGAGGATCAGGGCCATAGTTTGGCCCTCATCCACTCCCTGCCGCAGAGCCTCTACTGCCATGAGCAATGCTGACTCCGTCGAATGTCGGGGACGGAAGCCAGATTGAGAGTCATGGAGTAGAGAAGCTTACTCAACAAAACCCATCAGCTGGAGATTTACAATTTTTTCGGCAATCTTCGCCATGTATGGCAGAAGGGAGATAGGGCGAAGATTGTCTAGCCTATCATAGCTAACATTGGGCTTCTTTTGAAGGGGGAGAACCACCGCTCGTTTCCAGGCATCCGGGACAGTGTGAGTCTCGAACGAGAGGTCCATAAGCCGGCGGATATGAGGCTCCAAGACATGCAGACTGCCCATCAGGCGTCTAGGAGTAGTGGGATCACGGGGGGAGCCTGATTTAATTGACCCACAGATCTGAACGAGTTTTTCAATGGGTGGGGTTACGAATGTCGCTAGCACTCGTCGTTCACCTCTTGCCTTGGGTACCTCTACCACCTCAGGGTCCATGTCAGCCCTACTGGGGAAGGTTGAGTATATAGTGGCGACTTTATTGGCAAAGAACTCCGCTACTCAGTTGCAATGGTCAACTGTGCAGAGTTCCTCTGGGACTGCTGCAGGCTTTCCCACTGTGAGGGATTTGTATATTAAAAACAATTCTTTTGAGGAATTTTCTGCTTCCCCAATCCTGGTACCATAATAAATTTTTTTGGCCTTTTTGATTAGTCCATGGTAATTTCGCTTACTAGAAACATAGTCCAATCTGGCCTGTGTGGCAAAATCTATTCTCCAGCGCCTTTCTGCCCGCTTGCACTTAGATTTGGCCATCCGGACTTCTTCATTAAACCAAGGTGCATTTTTCAGTGTGCGTCCCCCTGTTTTAGTCTGGGCAAGCGGGGCTACTTGGTCCAAGGCGACTAAAATGCGTTGGTCTAAACTATTGTTAACAGTTTCCACATCCGTTCCCCCTAATTCATCCCCCACCATGAGAGCTTCATTAAACTTGGCCAGTGAAAAATTGGCCCATCTCCGTCCAGGACGGTGAAGTGCTACCTTTTCTAAAACTGTAGCTCCCGGAATAGAGATCAAGAAGGGCACCAAGTGGTGATCAGACCATGGGATGGATACGGGGGCTAGAGCTTCCACTTGCCCCCAGTTGGCGAAAATAGGGTCCAGCAAGTGGCCCCGTTGATGGGTAGGGGATTCACCTACCAGCTCGAGCTGAAGGGCCCTCAGCTCCTTGCGAAGGTCCCCTGCCCCCTTATCAGTGGGATCATCCAAGTGTATATTGAGGTCACCCAGCAACAAAAACGTATCTGTACGTAAGGCTGCCTCTGTAGCACTTTCGATCAGACTTTCTGTAAATCTGGTTGAAGGGCCCGGTGGCCTATATATCAGAAGGCCCTTAACAGTGTGTCCCCCGTTGACTTGGATGGAGAATGCGCCCGCCTCACTATCTGTAATTTCAATCTGCTCCAGAAGGCAACATAAGCCCTCCCTTACAACAATGGCTATTCCCCCACCTCTGCCTTTGGGTCTATCTAGCCGTACTAGGGTATAGCCCTCCGGAATGGCTTCCAGGACCTCTGGGGCGGAGTCACAGTCCAGCCATGTCTCGGTGAGAAAGACTAGGTCCCATTGTTGTTCTCTAAGGAGATCAAAGATATCTAGGCGATGCTTATGTAACAACCGTACATTCAACAAGCCGCAAATCAATTTGCGGTGCTCTGTAATAGTGTGTATGGACAGGTCGAACTTGAACTGGCAGTGGCTACATCCCGTGTTCCCTTCCACACTCATGCCATGTAGACACAGATTACTGGCACACATCTTGCGGTAGGATAACAAATCCGCTCTGCTCCAATGAATGTGTCCTGTAGAAAGGGCAGGGGGCATGGCCCTGGGCCGAGTTCGGCCACGGACGGGCGCAGACGGGCTTGACTTGAGCGCGACTTCGGCGCGCCTACGTTGCGCCCGCTGCGCTCGTCCGCTGCGCTGCCGAGAGTGCATCCGCCTTTTATGCCCCCCAGCGAGTGCCTCAGGAGCACTAGACCGCTGACCGGTCTCCCCGCTCACCGGAAGTCGCCGTCTCGACCTTCCTCGCCCTCCGCACAATCGGTGCTAATCACCGCGTCGGACCGAGGCGGGAAGGAGGGGAGAGATCAGCCCAGGTGTCGGTATCAGCAGGTAAGCCAGCAACTAACGTGGCACAAAGTTAAAATTTACGTCCGGGAAGCCTAAATCGCTATCCCGTCAAGCAAGTGCAAATTGCAGTTTCCAAAATTTAAAAGCGCATTAAAAGCTCCCTCAGCGCAGAGCACAGTGGCTGCAGACACTGCCACTGCTCACTCACCACCACGCGAGCCGGCTCCTTCAGTGCCTTTTATGCCCCCCAGCGAGTGCCTCAGGAGCACTAGACCGCTGACCGGTCTCCCCGCTCACCGGAAGTCGCCGTCTCGACCTTCCTCACCCTCCGCACAATCGGTGCTAATCACCGCGTCGGACCGAGGCGGGAAGGAGGGGAGAGATCAGCCCAGGTGTCGGTATCAGCAGGTAAGCCAGCAACTAACGTGGCACAAAGTTAAAATTTACGTCCGGGAAGCCTAAATCGCTATCCCGTCAAGCAAGTGCAAATTGCAGTTTCCAAAATTTAAAAGCGCATTAAAAGCTGCCTCAGCGCCGAGCACAGTGGCTGCAGACACTGCCACTGCCCACTCACCACCACGCGAGCCGGCTCCTTCAGTGCCTTTTATGCCCCCCAGCGAGTGCCTCAGGAGCACTAGACCGCTGACCGGTCTCCCCGCTCACCGGAAGTCGCCGTCTCGACCTTCCTCGCCCTCCGCACAATCGGTGCTAATCACCGCGTCGGACCGAGGCGGGAAGGAGGGGAGAGATCAGCCCAGGTGTCGGTATCAGCAGGTAAGCCAGCAACTAACGTGGCACAAAGTTAAAACTTACGTCCGGGAAGCCTAAATCGCTATCCCGTCAAGCAAGTGCAAATTGCAGTTTCCAAAATTTAAAAGCGCATTAAAAGCTCCCTCAGCGCAGAGCACAGTGGCTGCAGACACTGCCACTGCTCACTCACCACCACGCGAGCCGGCTCCTTCAGTGCCTTTTATGCCCCCCAGCGAGTGCCTCAGGAGCACTAGACCGCTGACCGGTCTCCCCGCTCACCGGAAGTCGCCGTCTCGACCTTCCTCGCCCTCCGCACAATCGGTGCTAATCACCGCGTCAGACCGAGGCGGGAAGGAGGGGAGAGATCAGCCCAGGTGTCGGTATCAGCAGGTAAGCCAGCAACTAACGTGGCACAAAGTTAAAATTTACGTCCGGGAAGCCTAAATCGCTATCCCGTCAAGCAAGTGCAAATTGCAGTTTCCAAAATTTAAAAGCGCATTAAAAGCTGCCTCAGCGCCGAGCACAGTGGCTGCAGACACTGCCACTGCCCACTCACCACTCACTTGCCAAGATGTAAAATGGCCAAAGCCTTTTACCACTCCTGGCACAGTATTACAGCTTTGGATTGATAAATACCATCCAAGCCCACCTGAAATTAATAAAAGCAACCCCTGACAGGTGTTTTGCTCTCATTAGAGCTCTACAGAGAGGTATAGCCTCATCCAGACACAAGGGAGCTCCCAGTATAAATCGAAACAATTCCCTTTCAGGCATAGAGTGATGCATAAATTATGCCAAAAGGTTCTATCTCGGCGTGCATGGCTCTGTCCTAATCCTACGCTTAAAGACTTTGATAGAAAAGCAGACATTTGAGGTGAGCAAATTTAGAGAGTCGCTCCAGTGAGTCTAACAGTAGGGAAAGTGTTGGATAGCAGAGGAATAAAAATGACTATTCCCACTCCGGTGAGTGCAACAGTGGGGAAAGTATTGGATAGCGGAGGGGCAAAATTACTATTCCCACTCCAGTGAGTGCAACAGTAGGGAAAGTGTTGGATATCGGAGGGGTAAAAATTACTATTCCCACTCCAGCAAGTGCAACACTGAGGGGAAAGTGCTGGATAGCAGAGAAACAGATCACGTCTGAGGCAAGATGGCGGACACGGCTGTGTCCGAGTGAGACAGGGACACAGTGCTCTCCATGATTCCTCTCCCCTGCTTCCCTCTGCCTGAGAATACAGCTAGCTAAGAGGATTCTCGAAGGTTGGCAATGGTCTGATCCACGAAGCAACCGAAACACCCAAGCAAAGCAGATATTTGTAATCAGAGCCCGGAGTCCAGTATGCTGAGCTTACTTTTGCTATTACCCTGCCGTAGAGGCCAACCTCACCCTGCTATTGCGGGGGTCTTTGGTACCTACTTCTGCGTTGGCGGGTGCTCCGCGATCAGTCTGTGGATTCTGGTGAGGTTGCGGCAGGGTCAGGACGGGAAGGCGGCGGAGCCGATTGCGAGTGGCCATCAGTGTCAGAGCTCTGCTGAAAGTACGGAAAGTACGGTACTCCGCCAGTGGTACCACCGGCTTCTCAGGCGCAATGGAACAGTGGCTCCCTGCAGATTCCCCCAGAGCAGGGGAGCATATCTACGATTGAAGCAGGAGCAGGAGCTGCAGATACATCCAAAAATCCAAAGGTACATTTGGATGCTGCTGCAGCCCCTGTGATTAGTGATCCCCAAGTCTTAAAGACGGTAGTAATTCCAGGGATATTTAAAAAAAAAAAACTACTGCTTAATTTAAGCAGGATCAATTATTAACTTTACCTCTTCCCTGCAGCTGCTGTGAAACGAACAGCACTATCTCTGCCATACCAGGAATGGGACCCACCTCCGGTGTTTTTTCCCCCCTTGGTCTACCCTCTAGTGACCCACTTAATGCATGGCAGGCAGATAATGGAAACCAACAGATGATTATTTCGGAATAATTAGATCCTTCCATATCAACTGTGTTTTCTCAACTTCCTACTCCTGAAAGTGTACCGGAGAATCAGAACCCTTCAGCAGAAATGGTGACCGAGGTGGATTCCTGTGGTTCAGGGGGGAAATTCTACTCTATGTCAGATGTCTCTTTGGGTTCAGAAGGTGAGAATGTGGATCTTGACTGGGCAGATGACAGAAGCCTAGCTAGTTCAGCGCCTCTGGAAGAAGAGGAGAATAGCCTGTTATTAACAGGCGGACAAACCACGGTTCAAAAGGTACGTGAACCCCCTCGCTTACACAGCGCAGTATCAGGCCAGGCAATAAGCAATGATGGCTCTCCACTTTTAGATCTCCCGACAACAAGTGAAGATGGTGTGGCAAACAGCAGCAGAGCGAGGTCGGGTTCTCGGTTTGAAGATTCCGACAGTCCCATTACCCTTACGGCTATACATCATGCCATTATGTTACATCGAGAGGAGACAAAGGCAGCGAGTCTACGAGTCCAGGGGCAGTTTGTAAACTCCAGAATACGGTGCAGCGTGTGGTAAAATCATGCAATGAACTATCGGCTAGAGTTGGAGAAGCTGAAGGGAGATTAAGAGAAGCTGAAGTAGAATTTCCTCAATGGAGGATGACTTCACTGCGCAGAAGGCAGATGTCTCAGCCCTTCACCCTAACCGGGACAACATCAATTGGAAGTTATTTGACATTGATAACAGGTCAAGGAGGAACAACTTGCATATACTTGGAATCCCTGAAGGGCCTGAAGGGAAAGACATGCATCAATTTGTAATTGAACTCTGCACTGAAGCTTTCCCAGAGTTAATTGACTGGAAGTGGGAGCGTGAGCTCCAAAGAGTGCACAGATTCCCTTTTCATGCCGGAGGGTGGTTAGAGGGGCGGAGTCTAAACCAAGGGCAATCCTTATCTGTTTGAGCAATTGTTTACTCCGTGAGCACCTTTATGACCTAGCAAGGCCCGATCGTAAGTGGAAAGCTAAGGGCTGCGAGTTTTACGTGCGCCCTGACTTTTGTCAGGCCACTGTACAAACAAGATGGCACTTGCGTCAACTTATCTCGACACTGCAAGCGAAAGGGGCCCAAGCTTTCCTATTAAATCATTCAAAGCTCAAGGTTATCTTTAAAGAGAAGACCCTATTCTTTACTTCCAAGATAGCAGCAAAGGAATTTTTGAGTACACTGTAAAGGAAAATATGGTTTAGTGTTAACACCGCAGTCTTTCTTTACCAAAACGTATCTGAGCATATACTTGGGGGCATGGGGGGGGCGGGGAGGGCACTTACTCCATTCTCTCCATCACCAATAGGGACTATCAGTCCCTGTGCCTCAATTGGGTGGGTTCGGGGGACGGTGGGGTGGATAGGGGTAGTAGTAGGGAGGGGAGGGTAGGGGGGGTTTTCGGGGCAAGGAATGGTAGGAACACAGCAGTGGGTTTGTTCGGTTTCAGAATTAGCAAGCGATGGTGTAATAAATGTTTTGCTTATGTATACTGTTTTCGTGAGTCTTTAACGACAACTTGCATTATTAATATCGACAACTGGGGACAGAAAATGTATAGTTCTTTTAACTATGGTGAAACAATTTTTCTTTAACGATGGGTACATTCTCTATCTGTTCATGGAATAAATGTGCGTTAAATAATAGAAAAAAAAGAGGAATTGCGACCCAGATCCTTAGAACAATAAGTGCAGAATTGGTTTGTCTGCAAGAAACTGATATTGCCCGGAATAATAGGGCCTGGCTGACAGACCTGGGTTTTGAACTTGTGTGTTGTACACGACAAGGGACGACTACAAGAGGGGTGGCCATTCTGAATAAATATGGATGGGGTGAGTGTAAATGTGTCAAAGTGGACCAATACGGTCGGTGGGTGATTATTGAGTTGAGGATTGACAATCTTATAGTTCAGGGGTCTCCAACCGGTCGATCACGAGCTACCGGTAGCTCGCCAAACCCCCATCAGTAGCTCGTGCCTTGCATCTTAATTTTGTAGCCTATCATTCTCATTCATTACTCTTAGGCCTTTTTCAGAGGCGTTGCCTGCCCTCACCAAAACCAGCTTCTCAGATTGGCCTAGCAAATCTTAGCTGGGGTGGGGCAGGCCAAAGATGAAGACGCTAGTGCTGAACTGCGTCTCCACACCACCTGGCTTTCACAGCATGTAACCGCAGTCTTGATCGTGTGCGAGGTGTGCAGAGCAAGCAGCAGGTGGGCTGGAATGGAGCAGCATTTCCCGGAAAGCCTGCTAGCATGCAGGTTACCCAGGCAGTATTGAACTGGTTCGAACCCGTGCCCTTCAGCAGCAGATAATCGGTAAGAACTGGCCTAGCCAGTAAATATCTTAATGCTCTGTTCTCTAGATCTGATTTGCGATGTGCGCCTTCTATTCTTAGCTGCTGGATATGCCGGGCATAAAAGACTGGGAATGTCTTTTTCTCCCGCTTTCCATCGCTGTGTTATAAATCAGGGGGTGCAGAAAAGTTTCAGTTTCCTTTACCGAAGGCACAAGATAAACAAACTCTCCCCGTCTGCACTCCTAAAAAGAATGCAAAGTGTTCGACTCTTCAGAACCTATTTTGAGCTCTTTCATACCTTCTGTGGTCAGGTCACCGACAGAGCGTGGTCACACTCGCACAAATTATGTGTTTATATCCAATATTCACAGATAGTGATGTGTGTTTTCAGTATTTAACACAGTAGTAGCTCATTAACATTACTGCAAATAATCTCTGTTATGCGTCCCATTTCTAATATGATATTGTGTTTCAATCTAAAAGAAACTTTTTTATGGATATTGCATGAAATATTAATTAACACAACATTTCTATTTCTTTAAATATAATTTTACATTAATTTATTTTGAAAGTGGGTGATGTGCAAGAATGTTACAGACATTTTGCAGCTCTGTTTAAAAATTATTAATGGTCATTCGGGCACAGATCTCTGCAGAACATAGCTGGCTCTATCGGCCCCTCTGAAAGGGTGGGGCTCTGGCCCGAGCCCACTTTGCCCATGCAGTCTCTGTTCCTAGCGCATGTGGTAATAAACACCACTACTACAGCAGTTTTTCTGTGTAGCAACGTTCGGATCATGGACAGATCGGGAGTCTTCTAGTTAAATCCTCAGTTTGGAGGTTGAGTTTGACTGCTTCTTGGGAACAGAGGTTATCTGTTAAGAGTGCTTCAACAACAAAATAGCCAGCCTTATTCTTTATTTAAAAAAAGCAGTTATAAAACAACAGGTGTTTCACATACTTACATAAACATTTGGATCCCAAGTTGTTTTACAGATGCATTCATTGTGAGCCTCTGCCCTTGCCTAGTACCTGCATTGGCTCTGTGGTTTTGCAGATTTTACTTGCACATTAAATGCGGCCAAAAACAAAACTGGTGTGAAACTCTGCTTTATTAATGACTACATTTAATCATTGAACGTTTCAAACTCTTTTCTTTCTCCAAATAAATAGCATCTGTCTCGGAAGTTATCCTGTTTACAAAGGAAGCTACGGGAGGGTATGTACCTGCCTAGACAGAATAGCCACATGAAGAACTGGAAACCTTCCAATTGGCCCGGGCCTAAAGCATCTGTGGGAGGGAGTTTAGCCCCTTTTGTTCAAACCACAGTATGGGCTCTGAAGAAATTAGGGCGGCTTACAGTCAATATAACTGGGCGTGTGGGGTCTCTCGAAAACATGCGTGAGTTGCTTGGCCTTAAGTAGCTCACGACGATTTTCACTGATCAGAAGTAGCTCTCACTACAGAAAAGGTTGGAGACCCCTGTTATAGTTACTATATGCTTAGTATATGGCCCCAACTCAGATGATCCCAATATTTTGAATGATATTAGTATCGAACTTGCATCCTGGCTATCCCCCTTAATTCTTTGTGGGGACTTTAATTTACATACCCGGGGAGACGAGGACCTTCGTACCAATGTCCGCTATGAGGGAAAAAAGAATAAGATCTTTAGAGCCACCAAGGGTTTTCTTAACGATTTTGGTTTAGTGGATGTATGGTGGGTAAAAAGACCTTCCGATCCAGGTTACACATTTTTTCTGCCCCTCACCGGAAACATGTTCGACTTGACTACTTTTTCTCCCCCATAGAGCTATTGACAAATGCTAGGATTGACATGTATCTGAAAATAATATCTGATCGCAATCCGATAATCTTGAAACTAGAAATAGAAATGCTGCACAGAACGTCTAAAAAACCTTGGACTTTCGAACGTCAGTTATTAGTTGACTCCGCCTATCAGGAACAAATGGCTAAGTGGATACCCGAGTTCTTTGAATTTAATGCTGGTTCTGCCTCAGTTAATATGGTCTGGGATGCTTTTAAAGCTGGAGTGCGGGGAGAGATCTTAAGTTACTCTGTCAATAAACAGCGTCGAATAAGTGCAGAACTGGACGAAGAGCTGAATAAACTGCCAGTTCTGGAAATTAAGCTTATGACTGCAGTCAATTGTTCTTTGGGATGTGATCAAACAATGACAGACGTGGCTGTTCAGAAAATGAAAGTGTATCAGATATTTGCCACCAAATTAGCGGCTCAGATCGTTCGGTTTTGTATGAGGTGGGGGAAAACTCAGGTCGCTTACTTGCTAAGATGTTAAGGCAGAAAGAGGTAGCCAGAGAACGAGACTGGGCAAATCCTTACAGAACCCGTGAAAGTATTGGAGACCTTCAAACATTTTTATAGCCAGCTCTATCTAAACGAGGATAACACTGAAATAGAGGGGAAAATTGCAGGTTTTTTGGGGGATCTTAAGTTCCCTACTTTAACCCTTGATCAGAAAGAAGAGCTAGAGACTGACATTACTAAAGAGGAGGTTGATGCGACAATCTTATTCTTCACGGTGGGTAAGGCGGTGGCACCAGATGGGATCCCGCTGGAATTTTTCAGAACTTTCTCATTGATTTTAAAAGAGCAAATGTTGATGGTATGTCGGAGTGCACAAAAGGGGTTAGCCCCAAGGTCTTGGCGCGAATCAATAATAACAGTTTTTTTGAAAAAAGATAAACCTCCCCTATTACCATCCTCGTACAGACCAATATTATTAATTAATGCCAACAGTAAAATCTTTTCGAAAATATTAGCCACCCATCTGTCTAGGATTATCGCATCTCTTGTATCTCCATTACAACACGGGTTCATACCCGGCAGGGATATGGCCGACCATGTGCGCCGCGTGATAGCATTGATGGACTGGGAAGAAACTACTAAGACCCCATTGGAATCACCCTCTTGGACGCCGAGAAGGCATTCGACAGGGTTTCTTGACTATACTTGTGGGAGGCCTTACGGCTGAAGGGTCTCGGACCGAACATGCTTCAAGCAATAAAATCTCTTTATCAATCACCTACCGCGCTTATACGATTGGCCGGTAGAGAGTCAGACCCCTTCATAGTTAGCCGTGGAACGAGGCAAGGATGTCCGAGTTCACCTTTACTATTTACGTTATATATTGATTTTTGTCTATCTAAATGTATTCAGTCCACAGATATTAAACCAGTTATAGCGGGCGGTATTGAGTATAGAGCCCTAGCATATGCGGACGATATTGTCATTCTTACTACCGATTTGCCTTCTGCCCTGTCAACAACTGAAAGTCTCGCATCACAGTTTGGGCTCTTCTCTGGCTACAAGCTAAACTTAACCAAAACACAGATTATCTGTGTTGGGGGTAACCCTTCGGACGGCATTCTCGTTGTTCCGGAAGCAACATATCTGGGAATAAAACCGTGCTGCCCAATTGATAAGATTCTCGAAATCAATATGAGCCCACTTATAGATAAAGTGAATTCCACCCTTGAGCGAGTAAATCATCTTTATCTTTTGTTGCATGGGAGATCAAATGTGCTGAAGATGTTTGTGCTGCCCAAGTTTCTTTACCTGTTTAGATCAATTCCACTTGAATTTCCAGCAGGGTGCTTTAAAAGACTTGAGAACATCAGCACTAGGTTTTTATGGGGCTACAAAAGGCATAGGAGAGCATATAAAAAGATGATACTCCGAAGATCTAGTGGGGGTTGTGGGATCCCGCAATTTATGATTTATTACTGGGCGGCAGTCTTGCAATTTATTTCCCCGCTTGTCATCGGCAAGAAGGCTACCCCTTTAGTATGTCATAGCCCTTCAATGTATGCATTCGGGCTGGGGGAGGAGGCCAACAGTTGCTTGGTAACGTTTTCGGAACCCAGTTATTTAAAAAAAAAACAAGTTTAAAATTTACAAGGCTGCCTACACGGTGTGGAGGCATCTGAGCGACACCTTGGGCTGTCTAATATAAATGCTTACACCCCCTTTCGAAGCTGCAGGAATACTTCCTTTTATTTTTCAAGACCAAACTACCGCCAATTGGTGGCAGAAGGGGATTGGGCGTCTAGGCGAATTATGCCCGGAGGGACAAATTTTATCTTTTGCAGAGCTACAATCATAAAATGAGTTATCAAAACATGATTTTTTCAAATATTTGCAAATTCGTAGTTTTTTTTAGTTAGTTGGGCCCTGATGTCCTGTTTCAGCTTAGAAAATTCCCCCTAATAGAGGTGTTGGGGAAAGGGATGCCCATTGGTTTCTTTTATAACAATTTGCTAAAGTTATTGCCAGATGACCTTCATCAATGCCAAGAAAAAATGGGCTATGAAGCTAAATATAGACGGAAATGAGTTGAATACCTCCATAGCCCTGGCAAATTAAGTTTTGCTGACCGGTAGGATGCGGGCACAGCATTATATGGCCATTCAGGAGTTATATTACACCCGAGCAAAATTTCTAAATGGGGCATAGTAGGTGGAACTAAATGTAACAGGTGAGGTCCAGTTGCTGCAGATGCTGTGCATATGTTTTATTCATGGCCCAAATTGGCTGATTTTCTTTTGTCAATTCAATCTTTTCTTTCAGTAACATTAGGGTCACCAATGTGTATTACAGGAGAGCTGGTAATGTTAGGAGTCAAATCAGAGTCGGATACGTATATAAGTCTGCACTGCTCTTCATCTCTATGGCCATTCTTCGCGCTTGTATTACAAAAGATTGGATCTCTCCCGAACCTCCTTTATTTACCACTTGGAGGGCTAGGTTGTTATCGATGTATAACTTAGAATTTGCAATCTATAAGACCAAGGGGAACAGAAAGAAACTAAGAGGGGCAAAAATCTGGGCCCCCATCACAGAATGGATTTAACATATTGTGAAGTAGTGCATAGTTGGGTTGTTACTTTTGTCTGATCCTATTTTATTTGTGTGGCCCATTTCTTCTCTTTCTTTGCCCGCTGTTGACTGTTTTGATTTTTCTAAGCATTCTTGTAGCATATATTTAAGATACTTGTTTTTTTGGCATATTGCCTCTTTAGCGTTATGCCCAGATACTTTAAATCTTGCTTTTTGTATTATTTTGATCATGCTTCTATTGACCCACTGATGTGTATTTGTGTCTGAAATTCGTGTTTGTTTCTTTTTGCTTGCATAACATTTTTAAAATAAAAATATATATATATGGATAGCAGACAAACAGAAATTATTAATAACACTTAAACAATTGACAAAAAAACAAAAAGATAATACAACATTTTAAAAATCATAAAAATAAATAAACAGTATTTAAAAAATATAAAATGCAATATATATGAAACATATCAAAATAACACATATTATAATATTAACTACATTTCACTAAAACCTACAAATAATATATAAAATAAATTAATAAATACATTTATAAACAATAATTATTTAACAGTAGCAAATATTAACAAACAAAAAAAAGTTTAAAACATAAATATATATATTTTTGTCCTACCCTATAACACCACACCAATAACAAAACACTTCAATGTTTTTAATGTAATGTATTTCCATAATTAACATAATTAGTAATCAATTAAATAAATCTTATTAATAAAAACAAAATTAACACAAACCTAAATTAAATTATAAAAAAATAAAATGCAATTAAAGAAAATTTTGAAAAGAAAAACTATTACTATTAACAACTTGTAATTAAATCATTACAATTCATTTAATACCCACCCTTTACTCTTTTAAAAGTAAAAACAGCACACAAAAAATAAACAATTGCCCAAAATAAATATCAAATAATTAACTTTAATTTACAACTAAATATAATTAATTAAACACAAATTACTTCCCACCCTTTACTCCTATAAAAACCACAACACACACCTAAAATTCATTATACAATTACCATAATTAATTACCAATTAATTTCTTAAAATGAATTACCAACCAATTAATAATTCATCAATTAAAAATAAATGAATTCCCACCCTTTACACCTATAAACATCACAACACACACCAAATTACAAATTTACCAAAATTAATAACAAATTCATTAGGTCAAATTAATTAACAACCAATTAATATTTCATAAATTACAAATAAATTACTTCCTACCCTTTACACCTATAAACAACACAAAACACCTCAAATTAATTACACAATTACCATAATGAATTACTAATTAATTAATTAAAATCCAATTATTACTTAAATAATTAATAATAAATTACATTACACATTTAACACTATAACATATCAATTAAACTAATATGAATACATTTAAAATATTCAATACATTTAATGTAATTAAATTACTTCCCACCGTATTCCCCTATAAATGCACAACCCGCTACAGAACTAAAAATGCAAAATTCAAATACAAAAATATTTACTATATTTAATATAATTAAATTACGTCCATCCTATTCCCACTTTAAACCCACAGCATTCTACAGAACTAAAAGCGCAAAATTCAAATACAGAAAAATAACTACTAAACATTTTACACATAAATTTAAAAAAATAACAATTCTTCTACAAAAAAATACATATAAAATATATACTAACATACATCACAATAATAAAAACTATGGCCTGGCGGGGGCGATCCGCCTGCCATTCGTGCCGGAATGACCCCCCGCCATATTTGTATGGCTGGGGGGTCCGCGGTAGACGGAAAAACCGTCCGTCGCTTTTCCGCCCCGGTCGCCTTGCCCAAAAAACGATCCCAGGATGCTTTTTTCAAGTCTAGGGAGGACCTGGCTTGGCAGTTCAGTTTGGACTGTTCCCAGGAGGCAAGGGTCAAGACTGATTTGGCTGGGTCTAAATTGGAGTGGCATAGTGAGCAAAAGAACGATGGATTTAACCGAGATCTCTTGACTGGGGATGTATGTATGATTTATTCAGCATTCCAGCCATCATTTGTTTGCGTAGCACTTTTCACCCTAAGTGGGATGGGTATGCCCAGACGTGGGTCCCTTGCTCACTGTACCACTGGATTCAAGCTAGCCTGGCTGATGAAGGGCAATACCCAGAAACCGGTCACATGATGCTTGTTTCCAGTCCAGGGAGAACCTGGCTTGGCAGTTCGGTCTGGTCTGTTCCCATGAGGCACAGAGTCAAGACTGATTTGCATATGGCTGGGTCTAAACTGGGGTGGCATGGTGAGCGAAAGAACAATAGATTTAACCCATATCTCTTGAATGGGGGTGAATGTATGATTTATTCAGCATTCCATCCATCATTTGTTTGCGTAGCACTTTTCATCCTAAGTGAGATGGGTATGTCCAGACGTGGGTCCCTTGCTCACTGTGCCACTGGATTCAAGCTAGCCTGGCGGATGAAGGGCAATACCCAGAAACCGGTCCCAGGATGCCTATTTCCAGTATAGGGAGGACCTGGCTTGGTAGTTCGGTCTGGACTGTTCCCATGAAGCACAGGGTCGACTGATTTGCAAATTGCTAGGTCTAGACTGGGGTGGCATGGTGAGCAAAAGAACAATGGATTTAACCCAGACCTCTTGATTGGGGGGTGAATGTATGATTTATTCAGCATTCCATCCAATATTTGTTTGCGTAGCACCTTACACCAAAAATGGACATGCAGACGCATTTCGCTCTAAAAAAAACACAAAATGCCAGATTTGCATTTTGTGTAATTTCGCATGATTTTAACAACATTTTACGTAATTACACAAAAGCAGGTCACATGAATTTTGCACATCCCTTTTAAACTTGGATGCTAATGACAAGGGTAACTCGTCATGGAGTGCCCATTCATTTCAATGGAAATTACATTGAAGTGCCAGAAGATGCTTAGCATCCAAGTGGTTAGGATGTCCCACAGTGTTTCCAGTAGAAGATTCTGTCATCTGCTCATTGGATACATTTTTGCTGAAAGTAGCAAGTTGCTTTAAAGTCATTAGGTTCCATAAACTTGTATTGAGAGAAAACATATAAACTGTATGACATGTCATGACTTAATGTATTTAAGTGAGAGCTCTAGCCAGTTGAAATTACAATAATCTTTTGATCATTTCCTGTGCTCCTTGCTATTTTTGCATCAAACGCAAAATAGACTTTTGGCTACTCAATATGCTGTGCATTGTTTTAAACGTGTCCTATCTGAATAGAGAGTTTGGAACAGGTTGAACATCCTGAAACCTGGTGGTAAAGCCAATTACGTTTTAGACATAAAAAAACGTTTCATCTCTCAGGGCAATTTATATCCATGGAAATAACAATGTGGTGGCAGATACACTGCGCAGAGTGTTTTCTTCAACCCAAATGCTGAGGATAGCAAAAAATATTTTTCAGGAGATTTGTAGAGGATTTGGAAATCCAACAGGAGATTTGTAGCAATTCATCACTATGCTCTGCTTTCCCAGTTTTTTTCAGGGTGCGAATTGAATCTGCTATAAGGGTGGACGCATTAACAAAGCAGTGGTCCAAATCTCTTTTATACACATTGCCTCACATCCCTCTGATTCCTGACTTAATAATTAGAATGTAGAGGAATGGAACAGAAAATATCGTATTTGTCCTTATTGGCCCAGGAGAATATGTTTCCCTCTTCCAAGGGAGATTCTAGTAGGTCAAGTGTGTTTCCTTCCTCTAGAGTTGTATCCCTTTACTCCCTCTTGGTTGTTGTCCTAACATCTCTCCTGTAGCTAAAAGTGTTGTTTTGGATGTTGAAAGGCGGCGGGGGTAGGAAATTAGAGCTTTCTGTTTCAGTTTCAAAGGCTATACAAGATTCCAAGAAGGAATCCAGATGAAAGGCATATATTCATATTTGTGCCTCTTTTTCAATTTGGTGTGTGTGTAAGGACGTGTCACCTGGCTTGTTTCCTCAAGAGTAAAGCCTGCAGTTCTTACAGGATGGCTTTGGTAAAGTGCAATGGGCTGCTTTATAGGCATTTCACTCTCTATGGAGTTCCCTCTCTGATGTTGAGAATTTGATTTCAAGGCTCGTTAAATGTTTTGAGATTTGAAGGCCAAAGGTAAGTATTATATTCCCACTATGGGATCTGCTGTCAATGTTGGATACATTACAAAAATCTCCTTTTGAGCCATTAGAATACATTTCCCACAAGTTTCTGCCAGTGGCTGTAGTCTTTCTGGTGGCCATGTCAGAAGTTTAGGCTAACTAATGGCATTAATAGTACACCCTGAGATTGGGGGCTAACTTTGGACCGAAAGTTAATTTGGTATTTCATTAGATATAGAAGGTAGTTCTCCCAGTATTGTTTTTTTGATCAAGCAACAGAGCAGGAGAATGTGTTACATTTATTGGATGTGGTCAGAGAAGTTAAACTCTAGCTTGCCAGATCTGCTGAATTCAGAAAACCCCACTTTATGTTTGTAACTTTTGGTCAAGGTAAAAGAGATGTGCAATCATTTCTGTCCACTTTGGGTCATTAAAGAAGTGTTTTCTGTTGCTTATTAAAACTTTCGATGTGATCCACCATGCTCTTTTCAGGCTTGCACTACAAGTCAGATGGCTGCCTCTTGGGCAGAATGGAATGAAGTCTCTGTTGTGGACATTTGTACAGAAGGAACTTAGCAAGGCCTTCCACTTTTGTTAAGCACACCAGACTGAATTTAAAGCAAGGATCTGAACTGGAATTTTGTACATAGATTTTGAGTTAATAGAATGTGCCATGAATGGTCTTGATGCTAAAGGCAGGTTTGTGTTTTTTCAACTGAATCGTTCAGCCTAATTCCTGCTCAGTTTACATTTCTTTATAAAAAATATTTTTTTTCTTTAGCGTTTCTGCATAAGTACGGAATGGGCTGAGGAATCAGGATGAGCAGGTAATGTCTGTAATAATTACCACTAATCTTCGTTACTGCAATTCCACATTCCTCATACTACTATGAAATTAAATGGCCACATTTTATTAATAGATATACAAATAATTAATTATATACAAGTTAAGTGAAATTACAATTAATTGTCACATTTATAAAAAGCCATTAAAATGTGTACCCTGTATTTTGTAATCATCTATATAAAAAAAAAAAGTTAAACTATGCTAAATTTGTCAAATGTGTCCAACATTTTTTGGGCGCTATTTAAATGTTTTACAACTCCACTAAATAAAATGCCTTCTGGGCTGTTAAAGCAAGCAAAAAAGTTGATATGCTTAAACACTGAAAGGCTGGGGCTAAAATCTTCTTGAACTCACTTGACAAAATGGGAAAACATACAATAAAATGAGGATGTTTTTCCTTTTTTTTCTATGCATGAAATATGCATCTATCAATGTGTCTGCCATACTTCCATTTTGTAGAACCTATGCCAAATCGAAAATGCCACAGCGAAAACAAAGATGATCGGATTTTAGCTCTCTAGTAAAGGTAACGTGACGATAAGTTTGAGGCATGTTTTGTACTTAACTGCCAAGTACCAGTTTACTAAGAGGTCTGTCTTCAGAGATGTTAAAGTATTTTTCCTTTGATTGTTTTCCTTTTATTTGCAATTAATGTGCTTACTCAAGATTTTTTTTAACATCGGTATGAAAAATTGTGCTTCATGGTAGGTCCATGTGAAGTTCTGTAAGTGTTGAGTTGATGACAGTGTGCCAGGCTGTTTTGTTACAATAATTCAGTGAATCAAATTCATTGCTGAGGGCACATTTAAATGATCTTTTTCTGCATATATTAATTTAGAAAAGTACATTAGCATTGCTGCTTTTAGTGCCAATGATTAATCCGTAAAATTGAACTTTAAGGGGCCCATTCACAAACTGCATTTTGTTGTACGTTTAGTAGTACTACTAAAGTATTACGAAAAGTTAGTCACAAACCTATGAGTGTGGAACTTGATCTCCACCTCTCTTATCTCTCCTATGTAAAAATGCTCGCACCTGTAAGTTTACTTGTTAGGGCCGGTTACGATGCTGTAGGAAACGGCTCTGACCCCGGTCGGAGCCGTTCCTACAGAATTGTAATCTCCTGTTCGGATTCATTTCTGACCGGCCCATTTGGATGGAGGTGGTGGGAAAGGAATTTGAACCAGATTTCTGAAAGGCTTCCAACGGGCTTGGGGAGCCCGTCACCAATTCGATGAGCCTCCTGTAATCCCAAGGGGGGCTCCTTCCGGCCGAGTGATTACAATGTTGGTTTCTTACAGCCTTTCTGTGCCGGCCTTTCCGACACAGAAAGGCTGCCGGAAGTTGACTTTGGGGGCCCCCAGGGACCCCATGGGGGCACTGTGGAGGCCGAGGGGGCACCTATTTTGCCCCTCTAGGTGCCTGCCATGGGGTGCAGAGATGAACTGCACCCCTTCTCGTTAAACGGAGAGCATGTATTCCTGTCAGAATGCATGCTCCCATTGTAAAGAATAGGAGTGCGACTGAACAATGTTCGGTCGCATCCTAATTGCTGGGTTGGGACAGCCAATAGGAGGTCCGTCGGTCCCAGTTTCCAAAAGTTGTCGGACAGACTTAGGTCCGTCCGACATCCGAATCAGGTCCTTAGTAGTAAATGCGGGAGAATCAAGAGGATTGACAGGAAAAGGGCATATCTACAACTAAATGGAAGGGGTTTAGGGAAGAGAAAGGAGAGGGTTATGTAGGGTTAGGCTGGAGTTTAAGGAGGGACATGCACCCACCTGCAAAAGAGTAAGCCCATTGTTATTCAGAAACTGCATTTAACAAGTTACTACAGTCAAAATGGGACCCAAAGACACTAAATGGTCTAGTTGGAACTGATCTACTGGGCAGTTGCAGGAAAGGATGCTTTTAGCGTGTTGTGTCCCTGTAGCTTGAACAGAAGGTCAGACTTATTGTAGGACCCGATGGCTAACACATAGAGCCTTGAACAGACTTCTCTCCCTGACCAGAAGCCAGTGAAGAGAGGCTAAAGCCCTCTTAGAAGGGGCTCTCTTTGGCAACATCAGACCGAGGCGTGCTGCTGCATTCTGGATGCGTTGGAGTCTCTGTATGCATTTGACATTCGCTCCCTGATAGAGTACATTTCACTGTAGTTGGAACCAAGCTGATTGGGGAACAAAGTAGGGACCCGGGCAGGTGCCATCTGACTTCTACCTGTGACAGGGGATGTCTCTGTAGTGTAGTTCCTATTATCCCAATAGGCTCTGCGCATTGGAATAATACCTTCAATAGTATAGGCCTAGACCAGACGTTAACTAGGTCTTCTATTGTCGATATTAGACTTAAAGTTTTGGGTTTGCCAGCTAGCTCAGAGTTCACTAGAAACTTTCTCGAATAGGCAAGGAGGAGTTGAACCTCCCTGGATAGACAAGAAGGGATTTAGTTTCTGACAACCATAGAACATGACAACTTTGCTCTCCCCTAATCAAGAGTGTATCTCTAGAGTCGTGTAAAAACAAAAGACAACTTATTTTACTCAGTCAGTACGTGCATTCTTAGTCTCACCAGATTGTAGAGAAAAGGAAGAGACGGGCGTGTTCAATAAAAGATGTTATTTATTGATCAGTCTCTTTTCTCATACAAGAGAAACGGATCGATATTATCACAATACTTATGGTTAAGTAAAGTGCATACAATAAAAGCAGAAGTATAAAATAATACTGTAAAAACATTAATATGGTTTCTAAGCCATAAGGTGGTTTAAAATGGATAAAATAGATACATACACATATACATTTGACTAATCGTACTCAACTGGTGTTTCTAACTACGCCTACCCCGGTGTACCTGACCTAAGCCTAATACGTGGGCGGGAATAGAAAGTAGCAGTTTAAGTTAAGTTTGTTTTGCCAAGTGACTGACTCAAGAATTCTCTGCAAGGGGTTATTCAGTTCTGTACCTGGAATTTAGGATGAATGAGGGATGGTATCTCTCGTCTCTGGTCTCGATATTCCAAGCTGCCTGCGAGGGCTGCTCGGAAGCGCCGGAGCTGGATTTCTCGGCAGGAGAAAGCAGCGTCTCGTTCTCAGTGCGTCAGGAAGGCGGGGCTGCGCCAGCGGGGTCTGCTCTGCTCTGGGCTTCGGCAAGTCTGGCTGCTCCGATCTCGTCACCACCGCGTGTGTTTGCTTGAGGCAATACCGGTAATATTTATACCTGTAAGGTGCCGAGATTGACGTAAGGATGGACATAGATACGTCAATAAGGATGTCATACGACTTGGTCGTTAGCACATTCTTTTGCTGAAGTTCTCGATGAAATCAAAACAATGGCCGCAGGGTTTTTCCCAGGTTGTCATAAGTTTGATTTGTTTTGAGAACTCCGTATGCCTTATCAGGGGCTGGAGGAATATCGCTTGTCTAATTAGATGGCAAGCGTTATGACCTAATCAGATAACACGTTCCTGTGCCGTAGTGTGGCTTAATCAGATAACGGTTTCTGCATCATGGGATGGCTGCTAGTTAACTTGTTAACCAGAACAGGGTCAGGAATAGGGGGATCGATACGGAACCCATAAGAATACATCACACCCACTCCACGCTAACTATGGCCATGTTTACGAATCTAGGCATAGTAAAACATACTGTAGAGTATCGTGTATACGTTACCACCCCAAAATACATATAATGCATTTCGAATAATGTAATATATGGAAATAATATTCACATGTACTATATGCACTCAAGCTGTAGAATAATGCTAAAGTAATCACGCATATGTATACATTATTTCTAAATGGTATATGAGAATTTACACATGAAATGGCTCTTAATACAGAAGAAAAAAGGTTCGAGACCATTTCATCACAGAATAAAAATAATTATGAACATACCAGCGGGCAGCTAATGTCTATAAAGTTTCTAAAAATAGAAAATTTTAGTTCTCTAAGAATAGTTTTTACTTTAAGCAGAAGATAAGTGTCCCGAAAAATCGTAAAAATATTTTGGGGCTGCTGAAAAAATCGCTGTCCGTGAACTGGAGGGAAAATTGTTCATGTAATTTTATCATTAAAGTTGAAGGCCAAATTCAGGGTGTTTGGAACGCCGTGTGCTAGCTTGCTCAAAAGTCTCTATTTCTGCTCTGGTGAGAACATCATATCATTTAGACTGTCGAAAAAGCTGTCAACAGCTTCCTGGGAGAGTTCCACTAACTCGGAAAAAGGTGTAACCATGCATTCGTGCGCATGATTGTCTCCATTGACGTTTTGATTAGTATTGCTGACAGAAGGTCGTACCTGATCGATGCTGCTTTCATCTTGAACTCCACTACCCCTTAATCGTAGTGGTGAAGTTTCCACGAATGCCGTCATCAGGATTGGCAGCCGTTGAGGGCAGCACAAAGCATGAGCCATTATTGGACTCAACAATGTTTCTGCATCCATTGGCGCATCTGATTGTAGCGTCAGACAGGTGTCCAACACGCATTCTTCTCCGCACAGCAGGCACCTTAATACAGGTAAAACACATCGATGCCACATTGGTCGAAATGAAAGAAACCAAGTCATGTTCAGGTCTCTAAGCCGGGATAGTCCCAGGATTTTTGATATCCGGTCCCGGTATCCAATGGCTCGGATTGTTTCTTCCCTTGTCGCAGGTGTTTTGTCTGTGACATGGTTTGCCATAACGAAATATTAGGACCAAGAATAGGATTCCTGCAATTAGTCCCAAAATGAGGGGAAGTCCGCCAAAAATCGAATGGACGAAGTCTGGAAAAATACCCAGTATGGCTTTGAATGGTGTTAATGCCATTGAAAATACTGTCTTAAATACTTTTGAGACTCCACTGGTATCAGAAATATTTAAGATTTCATTCAGGATTTCCGCGAAATGTATGGGGGAATTAGTTGATAACAATGAGTGAATCTCTGCAGTCGTCCTTGCGACTAGGAGATCATACGTTTCTTTTGATGACGTGAGTCTGGTCGGCGTCTGAAGAAGCACTGTTTTCATTCTGCTTAAAGTATCTATTCGAATAGAAGTAATTTTTAAGTTAGGCCATGCCCTTGCCTCCCTGTCTGGAAAGGAGCTGGGGAACAATGAGTGTCCACAGCACATGACATTCGCAGTCGTAGTTACGAGATAAGGAGTCCTGGGCATAAGACTACAACATCTGCGATCCACAATTAGAATGTAACTCCCGTTATAGAGTCTTTTAAGGAATGGTTCTATCTCCGTTGCAGGTGTGCCTAGCTGGTGACATGAAAGGTTATTTGAGTTCCCTTCACAGGCTCCATGCAAACTAATTCCATTACACAGAAGTGTACCGCTTAGTGACATCGCACAATTATTGGCACTAAGAAACACTTTCTGTCCTTTATTACTGACACAAGCATGTGAATAGGGCAAGTTCCATGTTGTCTTAATGTACCCTTTTCCCAATTTTTCGTACATGCCAGCCTGTATATATTTTTGGCAGTATTGAAACCTGAAGGTTGATATTGGAATATTAATTATCCCATGTATTATCCATTCACTGACAGGTCGTTCTGACATTGTCACTGGTAATCTCTCGAGTTTCTCAATGCTCAGGATTGTATAATCAGCACCCTTTTGTGCCATACTGATTTGTTTATCAGTAAGGTTAAAGATATTGAATAGTGACGTTGTGTTGATTAAACGCCAAGGCACATAGCCTGAACGCAGATTTTGTAACGTCCAGCCAAGCTGTACAATAGAACGCAATTGAGACTGACCGTGTTGTGACAACAGTAAGTCTTGCGATATTATGTCGATTGCTGAAGACACAATGCTGTCCAAAGAAAAAATTCTGGAGGACAGAGTCATTAACCCATTGTCCACTACAGAAAGTGATTTTTCCAAATTAATACGGTCAATTTCCCGTATACTTTCTGCTGTCTCAATTTGAGTTACCTTCCAGGCCTCGTTGTAAGCTGCATATACAGAGGCTGCTATGAAGCGTTTTTGACGCTGTTTGCGCGGTCCCATAATGAAATCACGCAAGTCAGCACCATCAGTAAGTAAAGTTAGGTGTTGCTTAATTTCTGTCAGTGTGGAAGTTTGTAGCCATTGAAGGCATAATTTGCCCACACTGTAGGTGGTTATTATCCCTGGGTGTTGTCTTTGGGAATATCTAGGGTCTGGCCTGGTCAATTTGAACCCCTGTTTTTTGTTCAGGAATCTGTCTTGACTATTATTAGTATCTGTGGGCCAGATCAACCACTGTTTCCAATCAGGATGTGTTCTGTTTTGGTTTTATATATAGTTTACGTCTATCTCTTCATCTGTAGAGCTATTGCTGTCCATTGTTGGCTTTGGAATAGACGGTTTATTTAAGTCTTTGATTTTGGCTAAGCCAAGACAGGTGGTTTGTTGAACAGTGTCATTTAAAAATATAATTTGTTCTGGGATCATGCAGGCTCTAAACAATGATTCTATACCTTGTACTTGCCATTCTTTTGTACCCCAAACACTTTTAACTTCAACATTTTTGTCCCAATAATCAAAACCAAAAGTATTCATTTGTTCAAAAAATGAGTCTGAATATATCAATTTCGTGTTTGTTAGCATGGTCTTTGTCCCTGTCTTATTTGACAATTTGAAATAAAATGTTTCAGCATTACTTGTGTTAAACCCTGAAAAGTATGAATATTTGTCGTAAAAGGTTCTTGAGCTTCCTTTTGGTGGGGTTGCACAATGTTCCCATTGATTATAATTTAAAACATTTCTAGGTTGTGCAGATTTATGTAGAAAATGGTTACCATAGTGGTTGTAACAGTACATACTATCATAATTAGTCGAACCCTGCAAATAATCATGTTTGGTAAATTTAGCAGACATCACTAAGTCAGACATCATATTATTTATACTTTCAAAGTCCCAATCATCAGCAAATGAGCTTGTTTTTACAAAGTCACTCAACGAGATCTTAATTTGGTGTGGATATTTCAGGATCTCAACCGGACCATAAATTTCGTAGTCAGTATTGTCCCATGCTACCCCACCCGGTATAGGATTGGCTGTGAAGTTGACTGAAGAAAGTTCTCTTTTCTCGACGTGTGAAGATGTGTGTGGCTTGAGGATCAAGTTGATTTTCTGACTTGCTGTGTCCATTGTAGCATATTTTCCCTCAATGAAGCGTCCCAAAGTTAGTACCATGATGAGCCAAAGTATGAGGATAAATGCACCAAAGCCCACCCAAAATTCAATCCATGGAGAAATCAGATATGTTTCTTTCAGCTGTTTCAAAAGTTCTTTAGCTTTATCTTTAAAGGTTTTTGTTGATGGCTGTGTTTTTGATTCACTTAGGTCTTCAGAGGAATCATCGAAGTTTATGAAGTAGCCGGATGCAGTTCTGTCAATTGTTCCAATTGCTTCAGGATTACTGTTTCTTGCATATTCGTTTGTTACTTCATTGTAGGTTGGTGTGTCTCTACTAAATGTTTTTATTTGGGTTTTCAGAGGTTTAAGTTCCAATGCATTGTTGCATAGTCCTTGTTGTTCTTCTGTAGGCGTTTCGAAAGTGATTAGCCTCTTAGTTTGGACCTCTGTATTGGTAGCAAACCTTGGTGTTCTACTACTTATCGGGAGTCCACTTGGCCTACTGTTTGTTATCGGCCACATGATTGTGGTTTTACCAGGTCGATGGATACAACTCGGTTCTCCTTTTTACCAGCAAGCGGCGGTAGTACAACTGATCTTGTCCCGTTAATAGACAAGACAGGAACTGCTTTTCTGTAAGAAGGCCCAAATTCCTTCTTTACCGTGATCTTTTCTCTGACTAGATCCCCGCCTTTTGGAATCCAGACAGGTCTTGTTGGGACAGGTGGTGGTTCTTCAGTGGTTGTTGGCTGCTGTTTGAACTTTATGTTGCTCAGGTCTTTTCTTGTTTTGTTTAAGTCCTGCAAAATAGCCAAACGATCTTTGATATCAAAGCTTTTTTCCTTTACCACTGAAGTCTGACTGTCAAGATCTAAGACTAACATCCTAGTTCCAAACAATAATTCGTACGGACTGAATCCCTTCAGAGAATTTCTTGGCAGGTTATTTAGACTACGTCGGACACTTATTAGATGTTTGACCCACCCAGCTCCCGAACCTAATATCCTTTCTGTTATAGATAGCTTTATGCCTTGGTTTTTTCTTTACACCATCCCGTATCCCTCAGGAAGGAAGTGAGAAGAATCCCGCATCGCTATGCTCATTTGGCCGTGCTGATCCTTTCTGGAGTAAAACGCCACGGTAGTATACCGTTTCTCTCGCCACTGCGATCTCTGTTGCAGTCCGGGCATTTTTTTACAAAAATGTGATGCTGCAGGCTCATGCCTGGCCACCAGTACACTGATTGTAATTCTTCCAGAGAATCTTTTAGTTTGAGGTGTCTGAGACCCTCGCCCATATGTGCGTCTGCAATTAACAAAGTTCTCCTGTCCATGTTTGGAATTACTCTATCCCCCACTCCAGGGATTCGAGCAAAAGGGACGGAGTTTGCATCGATTATGTATGTATAATTGAGTGGATAGTTGATCGGTAGCGCTGAGCAGTCGCCTTTTGATGAAGTTTTTACCGCCAGCACTGTTTCACCGTCAATGTATTTCATTGTACGCTTTTTTCTAGCTACGGAAGTCGATTTAGTTGCTACCGCTGTGGCTGTCTTAGCCAATGAATTCCCTGCAACGTGAACGCCATCACGCTGATGACTCAGTGAGTGTGTCACGTGAGTCTTTGGTAGTTCTTTTTGTAACAGAACTATTTGTTCCCAAAGCAGTTTTTGCTTTATTGTTGCACCTGTGTCATCTTTGTAACCGTTTTGAATCCATTTCTGCAAATCGCTGTTATATGATTTGACGCAGTGATACGAATCGGACACTATAAGTGTCGGGAATTCGCGATCTGCATTATCTAGCGCAATTTTCAATGCTATTATTTCGGTATACACCCGTTACAACGCATCTTTTACTCCGCACTACCATTACAACGCGACTTTTACTCCGCATACCATTACAACGCATTGCGCTGGGGGGCGCTCTAGGATAGGGAATAAGTATAATTTACTATCCAACACCTTCCCTAGGGTCCACGGGGACTGGAGTTAGAATAGTAAATTATACTTACCACTATCCAGCACCCCAAAGCGCTATGCGTTGTAATGGTATGCGTTGTAAAAGTCGCGTTGTAACGGTATGCGGAGTAAAAGTATGCGGAGTAACATGGTACATCCTATTATTTCAGTCTGTTGTTCTGAATTAGTTTCTACTGAGTGTGTTTTTGTTAATAGAGGTCTTAGTTTACCTCCGCGCCACACTTCTTTTGTAATCTCACACGTGGGGTTGTATGCTTGTTCTCCCCAAACTGAGGGTTGAGCATGTCCGTCTGTATAGATTACACAAGCGTACTGTCGTAAGGGCAGAATGTCGATTGGCAGAGGGAATGTTCTTTCATATTCTAGATTTTTCAATTCTTTTAATTCTGGATCAAAGTAGTATTTTACTTTGTCCGTTGTAATTGAATTCACCCATTGTATCCATTCCGGATTCAATGCAGTTGTTGGTAAATTACACGGTGTTGTTAATGCCTCAAAGGCTGATTCTGCTGTTCTGACTGTGGTGTGTCTACCGTCAGCTTTATCTTTTTCTCTAGCTATTGCGGTTTGAACTGCATGAACAATGTTTTCTTTAATGCTGAATTTCTTTTCAGCTTCTGTGTACAAGTGTGATTTGAATGCGATTGGTACCTTTTCTCCCTCGTTAGAGGTCAGGTATGTGAATCCGCATCTTCCTGGGATGACTCGAATCACAAGATTGCGTGTGTTATCACGTGTTTCTAATTTTGTTTTAATTAACATGTCTGTTTGTAAGGATCTCAAAATTTCTGTGTGTGTTTGAGTCCAATTGGTTCTTTTAAAATCTGGTTTTATTAGATCATAAAGGGGTTTGACCCTTTCTGCGTAATTTGCACTGTATGTTCTTCCGAAATTTAGGAAGCCTAGAATTGACTGTAGGTTTTTTAGTGTTCTAGGTGCTTGGAGTACGGCACATTTCTCTAGGAAATTGTCAGCCAGGCTTTTGCCTTCACTTGATAATTCATATCCTAAGAACAGGACTGTTAGATGGGCAATTCTAGATTTTTTAAAGTTGAATTTGTAACCCTCTGCTGCGAACCCAAGTATTATGGTGTTCACTCTCTTCAAGTGAGTATCCAAGTCATCATCTGTTAGGTATATGTCGTCGACATAAGATAATGCTTCGTCATCATATGTTTGTAGTAACTCTGTTACTCTCGCTGAGAATAATCCTGGGCTGTTCTTAAACCCTTGGGGTAACCGACAGAATTGTTTTTGAGCGCCATTTATTGAGAACGCAGACAAATATCTGCTCTCTGGTGCTATATTTTGACAAAAGAATCCATTAGAGATGTCTAATGTTGTTTTGTATTTTTTGCGCACTATGTTATTCATTGCGCTGCACTATGCGAGTTTTGCACTGCAAAAGTTTTGCAACATGAGTTAAGGTGTCGGTAATCCAAAACTAGACGATATGAATTGTCTGGTTTGGAAACAGGAAACAAAGGGTTGTTCATTTGTGAGGTGCAAGTTTCAATCACCCCCTGGTATTCTAGTTGATCTAGGATTTCTTTTACCTGTTTTTTAGCTTCTTGCTTAATTGGGTATTGTCTTTGTGCAGTAGGTTGTGATTTTAACTGGATTTTGTGAGGAGGAGAGTCCTCATCCCATCCTACGTGATTTTTATATAAAGCAGGAGCTTGAGCTACTGCCCACTTTCTAGCAAGTGTGTATTTTTTATGGATTGGGATATGATTTGAGAAGGCAGGCATAATTATTTCTTCGCCATGAGGGCAGTCCCTGACAAACTCTGGAGGCCAGTCTTTTTCAGCTAGAAGGATGTCATAGCCCTTGGAGAGATTATCCCAAAATAGTCCCCTTATTTTTCTAGTCTTATCCCCTTCTATACGTAAAGTTATTTCATATATTTTGTGAGGTTTGCTAACTCTGGTGTCTGCAGTTTCCACTTGAAGATATTCATTCGTGTCCACTGTCTCCAGATGATTCATAAGGACTTTGCGAGCTATGCTCACTTCTGCTGCGCTGTCTAGCATTGTCTGAGCCCATTCTCCGTTTTTCAGTTGTGTCCTTAGTATTCTCGGCATTGTTAACTACTTTAATACTGGCTACCTTCTTTTTTGGAAATTGTAATTTCTTATTTGGATGAGCAGGTTCCTTGTCTTTGGACTTGACGTGCCCTTCCCTGGGTTCCGATCGTCCTCTTCTTTCCGATTTCTGCGAGGAAGTCTGAAAAGATTGAGAGGGACGTGTATCAAAATCTTGATATCTATCCGGTTTCTTTATATTATCCCTATTTCTAAGGTTGTATTTTTTCACAGAGGGCTCACTTTGGGGAGACCTAGGTCCTTGGTCCGGAGATTTTTCTCTCCGCCGAGGAGACCTTCCTCTGGACTGGAATTTCTTTTCTTTTGGATAGGATTGTTTGTTTCCATCCCAGTTCTTCTTTTGACTGTTTAGATTATTTTTAATAAATATTTTTTCAGGACTTTCAATCAGTTGGGGTTTTACTGGTATTCCACCTAAACTATCTCTACCTAGATCCTCATAGGATTTTTCTATAATTCTGGCAATTTCAGCTGGTTGGTCTGCTATATCTGTTTCTTTTAACCTTTGGCGGATCGCCACGTTTGCTGCTTCTCCCTTTATATTGGCTAGTAATATAGCCGAGACCTGCTTGAAGTCTTTCAGTAATTTCATACCAAGAGTTAAAGCGGGTTCTGGACCGTATTCGTCTTGAATTTGTTTTAGCACATCAGGTATTACCGAGATGGATGGTACACCATGCGTTTTTGTGTAAATGGAAGCAAAGACTGTACCCCAAGTGTCACAGTCCTCCACGTGTGGTGCGATTCCCATTGGAAGACAGATAGTCAGAATCCTGTGTTTATCCACAGGAGTGGTGTCTGGAAACACCGCCTCTATTTGGGTGATTTTTTGTGCTAACCAGAATGGTATTTGTTCCCTTTTAGCTGGTACTTTACCTAGGCAGGACTGTATGTTCTGTGGTGTAATTTTATTTGTGTTCCCCTGATGAGGGGTCAGCTGTGGAATTTTAATTGCTGGTTGGATTGTTGAAGTCCGCATTACATATTGGACTAATTGTCTATGTACTTTTATTAATTGTTTTAGTTGTATTAGAAGATCTGCTGCAGACATTCTTTCGATGTCTGGATGTGGTGTGTATCCGGCTAGGACCGGCCACGTTGCTCCTGGTCTACCTAATGGACCGAGCCTGGTGATGTGATTGTTGTGTTTTAGGGCGCCATTAAACAAGAGCAGGTGCTCTTGAAATTTAAGTGGTACTTCCACCTCCTCGAAAGGAGTGTATTCTTCAGGAGGTTCCTCTGTTTTGTAATGGTGGAAGTACTTTGTTACAGCGTTTGCTGCTGGAAAGTTTATCCATGAATAGAATACCTCTGTCTGCCGATATTCGTGTACCTCTATTACGAATATGACTGTGCCACCTCTAGGTGTCAGTCCATTTTCTATAAGTTTTAAAGTTATAGATTTTCTTATGTTGACCGGGATGAGTATTAAATCCGGGTCTGCTTCTTGCATAGTATTATCAGCTGCTACGAGTTCAGCTGCTACTCTAGCTATCTCTCTTTCTTCTTCAGTGTCTGACATTCTACTGTCAGGAAGGTTATTTTGTTTGTTTGCAGATCAGGTTTCTTTGGAAACAAAGATTAGATGCACAATATTTTGGAACAGTGTATCCTTCAACGTTGACTAAACCAAGAACCATACATAGGAGTTTCTTCCTGCGAGGTTTGGCGGATATGACCTTTCACCCACTCCAGACGTCTTTGGAGTATTATGGGTAAAAAGGGGTCTGAGTGAAAAAGCACGACTGAGTTACTCTAATGTCTTGCGTTAGTTTTATCGCCTTTCCAAATGTTTGGCCGCCATGTAGTGTAGTTCCTATTATCCCAATAGGCTCTGCGCATTGGAATAATACCTTCAATAGTATAGGCCTAGACCAGACGTTAACTAGGTCTTCTATTGTCGATATTAGACTTAAAGTTTTGGGTTTGCCAGCCAGCTCAGAGTTCACTAGAAACTTTCTCGAATAGGCAAGGAGGAGTTGAACCTCCCTGGATAGACAAGAAGGGATTTAGTTTCTGACAACCATAGAACATGACAACTTTGCTCTCCCCTAATCAAGAGTGTATCTCTAGAGTCGTTTGAAAACAAAAGACAACTTATTTTACTCAGTCAGTACGTGCATTCTTAGTCTCACCAGATTGTAGAGAAAAGGAAGAGACGGGCGTGTTCAATAAAAGATGTTATTTATTGATCAGTCTCTTTTCTCATACAAGAGAAACGGATCGATATTATCGCAATACTTATGGTTAAGTAAAGTGCATACAATAAAAGCAGAAGTATAAAATAATACTGTAAAAACATTTATATGGTTTCTAAGCCATAAGGTGGTTTAAAATGGATAAAATAGATACATACACATATACATTTGACTAATCGTACTCAACTGGTGTTTCTAACTACGCCTACCCCGGTGTACCTGACTGAAGCCTAATACGTGGGCGGGAATAGAAAGTAGCAGTTTAAGTTAAGTTTGTTTTGCCAAGTGACTGACTCAAGAATTCTCTGCAAGGGGTTATTCAGTTCTGTACCTGGAATTTAGGATGAATGAGGGATGGTATCTCTCGTCTCTGGTCTCGATATTCCAAGCTGCCTGCGAGGGCTGCTCGGAAGCGCCGGAGCTGGATTTCTCGGCAGGAGAAAGCAGCGTCTCGTTCTCAGTGCGTCAGGAAGGCGGGGCTGCGCCAGCGGGGTCTGCTCTGCTCTGGGCTTCGGCAAGTCTGGCTGCTCCGATCTCGTCACCACCGCGTGTGTTTGCTTAAGGCAATACCGGTAATATTTATACCTGTAAGGTGCCGAGATTGACGTAAGGATGGACATAGATACGTCAATAAGGATGTCATACGACTTGGTCGTTAGCACATTCTTTTGCTGAAGTTCTCGATGAAATCAAAACAATGGCCGCAGGGTTTTTCCCAGGTTGTCATAAGTTTGATTTGTTTTGAGAACTCCGTATGCCTTATCAGGGGCTGGAGGAATATCGCTTGTCTAATTAGATGGCAAGCGTTATGACCTAATCAGATAACACGTTCCTGTGCCGTAGTGTGGCTTAATCAGATAACGGTTTCTGCATCATGGGATGGCTGCTAGTTAACTTGTTAACCAGAACAGGGTCAGGAATAGGGGGATCGATACAGAACCTATAAGAATACATCACATCTCTTTAAAGTTATTTAAGTTCCTGGGATCTGCCCAAATTATCATCCTGCCAGAGGAACAGAAACACCTCCACATACCCAAGCCTCTGTCTCCTGCTCTGGGAGCAATTTTCATATCTCATTTGGGGTTAAAACTCAGAGTGCTGCAGTTGGAGGCTGTTAAAAGTTAAACTCCAGTGCAGTGCTTCCCATACTTTTCAGAACCACAGCCCAAGCTTTAGAATGACACACATTTTACTTCCCACCAGCTGTAATGTGCATGAGGCGGGCTATTTTTTTTAATGTAACTAAAGCATCTTATGATAGCACACCGTCATTTGCAGACAGTATATTTTCCATTGAAATGGAAACAAAATTCGCACAGACACACAGTTTTAGTGTTAAAACTATATTGTACACAAATGATAATGTGTGGAAACCAGGTTTCCGTGAATTGTTAGCATTTGGGCATCACCAAGTAAAGTGTCTTGATTTGTTTTGATCCTATTAAAATCTTTGCTTCCATCACTCTTCAGGATTATAAAAACTGTGCTTCATTTTTTATTTCTTTACGAGTGAATCTGCGGAGTTAATTTCAACATATTTAGATTTTGTGGTGTATTACACAAAGATGACATCCTATATCCTCTCCATTCACACTCTGTGTACCCCAGCAACATTGTCACATAATCTGCTTTACTTTTCTTTCTCTGACTTCAAAGTGAAAGGAGTTTCCAAACACCAATCCACATGCTAGAAAAATAACCAGCAAATTGTCAGAATACATAGCTCGACATCTAATGTCTGTCTTTGAGTTGGAAAACGAGGCAGTATCTGTGAGGACTGCAAAAATAACATTTCACATTTGTCCTTCACTGGGAACCAAACACCCTAGTGTAGTGTCTGACTCTCAGAGGGTAGCGTTGGGGAGCAGTCTAAGGCTTACTCAAGGGAGGTGGTGTGGACTAGTAATCACCATTTACAGTTACGCAGAAATAGCACTCAATAATTGATTGTCCAGTCTGTACTTTGCTTTATAAATGTAAGAGTACATTTATTAAACACACACACTACTCAATACTATGCACCAATTTACAAATATACATAAGCTGTTGGAATTACTTTGTGGCATTGCATAACATCTCTAACCCTCCCATGGGGGGCTGGGCTCTAGTACCACCACTCCCATGTATGCACATCATCTAGCATTTAGTTGAACATAACCTGGAGCGAGGGCCCTGCGCACTGGCACCATTCCAGTGGCTTCCCACCCCATTATCTCAACCAGTATTTAAAATAGGCATGCCTGCCCTGGTGACACATAACCCTGACTGAGCATCCCATACTGACCATGAAGTACACACCTCTACATCTTAGGGGCTAACAGTCTGGGTTCTTCTTCACCTAACGCAGCAGCAGAAAGAATACATGTTTAGGCATCCCTTTAAAATGAGGTACTTATTAGACTTGATAACATTTATAATGCATTGCAATTACAACCTCTATAAGGCATCAACGATGAAATCACAGGATTAAGCATATACAGCCCGACATCTTAGCAGGAATGTCTAGCAACATAACCCCTCATTGCTTATGACTTCACATTACACATGTGACTTACAGTAGCGAGCTGAGCCTGTGAGCGGAGCGGTCTAGAGATATAATCTGCGGATTGGCGCACGCTCCAAAATGCTTTTTTTAGTGCTGTAGTTTCCTAACCAAGGATGCAGAAGGCGCTACCAATGTAACTGTTTAAAATGTTTGCAGTCTAGTAGTAAACGGTAACGACATTTGAAACGCACCTGGCGGGAGCTTTTACCTGGAGGCGTACAGCATCTCTCTGTGCATATTCCTTAATCTGCCCTTGGACCTCGCCGCACCCGCTCCGCGGGTGCCGCATCGCCGGCCTGTGAGTGGGGCTGGTCACTGGACTTTGTAGGGAGCCGAGGAGCGCTGGAATCGGGCTGAGGGCTGCAGCGGGGCTGCGAGCGCTGCAGGGACTCCATTACCCAGGAGTCCCTGCGTCACCGAGTGAGAGCTTCCGGTCCGCTCTCCCTGTTGGCCCGCCCACCGCCCACTAGGAGGCCTTTTAAAATCCCCTGCCCCTGCTGTTACTGTGGGACGACATTTGAAACGCACCTGGTGGGAGCTTTTACCTGGAGGCGTACAGCATCTCTCTGTGCATATTCCTTAATCTGCCCTTGGACCTCGCCGCACCCGCTCTGCGGGTGCCGCATCCCCGGCCTGTGAGTGAGGCTGGTCATTTGACTTTGTAGGGAGCCGAGGAGCGCTGGAATCGGGCTGAGGGCTGCAGCGGGGCTGCGAGCGTTGCAGGGACTCCATTACCCAGGAGTCCCTGCGTGACCGAGTGAGAGCTTCCGGTCCGCTCTCCCTGTTGGCCCGCCCACAGCCCACTAGGAGGCCTTTTAAAATCCCCTGCCCCTGCTGTTACTGTGGGACGACATTTGAAACGCACCTGGCGGGAGCTTTTACCTGGAGGCGTACAGCATCTCTCTGTGCATATTCCTTAATCTGCCCTTGGACCTCGCCGCACCCGCTCCGCGGGTGCCGCATCGCCGGCCTGTGAGTGGGGCTGGTCACTGGACTTTGTAGGGAGCCGAGGAGCGCTGGAATCGGGCTGAGGGCTGCAGCGGGGCTGCGAGCGTTGCAGGGACTCCATTACCCAGGAGTCCCTGCGTGACCGAGTGAGAGCTTCCGGTCCGCTCTCCCTGTTGGCCTGCCCACCGCCCACTAGGAGGCCTTTTAAAATCCCCTGCCCCTGCTGTTACTGTGGGACGACATTTGAAACGCACCTGGCGGGAGCTTTTACCTGGAGGCGTACAGCATCTCTCTGTGCATATTCCTTAATCTGCCCTTGGACCTCGCCGCACCCGCTCCGCGGGTGCCGCATCGCCGGCCTGTGAGTGGGGCTGGTCACTGGACTTTGTAGGGAGCCGAGGAGCGCTGGAATCGGGCTGAGGGCTGCAGCGGGGCTGCGAGCGTTGCAGGGACTCCATTACCCAGGAGTCCCTGCGTGACAGAGTGAGAGCTTCCCGTCCGCTCTCCCTGTTGGCCCGCCCAACGCCCATAACGCCCACTACATCTAAGACCCAATCTCCCGCAGCGCCGGACGCAGCTCGGGCCGAAGACCGGGCAAAGAGCGGGCCGTTTGAGGATGGAAAGGACTGGACTGGGCCACCCCACTGGACTAAATTGTGATCACATGTACAGGTATTAACTATTTCTTATTTGTATATATTTTAACATTTGCTCACGGGGTACTCGTAGCAAAACTGCTAAGGGAGGGCTAAAATCTAATGGGACACTCGATGATTTCATTGTAAAGACCAACATAGCTATTGACAACGAAATCACTAAAATGCAACATAGAGTGTCATTGGAGCTAGAGGCGGCGCGAAGACTATCTCAGGATTTAGCATTTACCAAAAAATCATCTTTAGGCAATATAGCCTCGGCTAAAACTCCTGAACGCCTGTCAGGCCCCCGGCGCCTGATAGTACAGGCGGTTATCCATCCCCCCCACCAATCCCTCCATCGGAGTCACAACCCATTCCTTTGTTGATATCTCCTAAGTCCTCCCAGACTTTGATGTTAAAAACCCAAAGTTCAAATCTAGGTATCTCCAAACAATTTGACATGTTAAAGCAGCCAGCTAGTGTTAATTAAAGGGATGCTGCACATATAAGAAAACGTCTTGCCAGATCAGCTTATGCTCGGAAAAAGGCCAAAATTGCGAGGGCACATTTCTTTAACAATCGCCGTCTCCTGGCTTTAAATAGAGCAGGCACTAGTGTCCCGCTGGCCAATACTTGCCCTACTGGTGTGGACACTGGTATCAGTATAGATAGTATAGACCTAGATACAAAAACGGGGGAATCACTCCCGAATCTAGTTGAGGGAGTCCCTGAGGAACTGCTAGGTGAGTCTGGTAAGTTACAGGGGGGTGATGAAGATTTTCTCAAAATTGTATGGGACACTTTGAAGAGGCTTCTATCCCCCCTGGAACTCCGACTCTCACGAATTGAAAATAATCTATTAGAAATGGACAAAACAATTGTCACTCTAGCTAGTCTTGGCCTAAAGCAGATGGAGGCAAATACCCTACTGGGTGTTGAGAGCATCCCACAGGCCCCAGCTGTACTTATATCGGCCCCACCCCTGCCTAACCCCAAACCCATACCAAAACCTCGCACTAAGGACTGCAACCCCTTGGCCACTAACCCCCATCCTATTGCCCCAATCTCCTGCCCTTTACAAGATAAAGCACCTACAAAAATGGGCTATCATGCTAGTGTCCAACAAACAAATAAGAGTGTGAATCCACGCACTTACTCCAAGGGATTTAGAAATGGAAATAGACATAATTTTCGTCGAGGCTACATTGACTTACCACCAGATGCAAGGTCTTATGTCGTAGTGCTGGCAGGTGTGCCTGTTCTCGAGCCATGGTCTCAAGAGGATCATTGTTCACTAAAGAACAAGGCTATTCATTGGCTCAATGTAAATAGACAACTACCGAACAATCTTAGAAGTAACATCCTAATGGTTCGCAGGGTTCCTTGGGTAGGCCCCTCATCCAAGTCTATCCCGGGTGATTGCATTGTTATTTCCTTTGCTGATCCAAAGACAGCTCACCATCTATGTTCATGGGATGTACGTGGCGATAACTCTGGTATTACTGTTAAGCCATTTACCTTCTTTTACCCCCCACGACCACACACAAACCTAGGAGGGAATTGGTCTACAGTCCATAATACTACGTGGGGTGGACGAAGGGAAGGTTGGCAGGGTCAAAATGGCTGGTGGGAAGGGGTCCCCACTTTGAACAGGTTTGGTTGTCTCGACGAGGTCGATTGACTTCGGAGGGATAATGTACTAGCTCACTATCCTGAACCCATCCCCATCCCTGTGCTTTCTGCCCCTACCCCTCTAGAAGTTTGTGCAGAAAATGTTGTTCCCATTGAAGTAGTAGGTCCTGTTCCAAGACCTGCAATTAGGCTTTCCATCTCTAATCCACTTGAAACACATGTTGTTGTTGTTGTTGATACACTCTTGGAAGGCCCACAGTCTGTTTTGAAATATGTATTTGGCTTTATTGAGACCAGAGCTGAAGAGGCAGGTTTATCAGAGGTAATACCTCCTAGAGCTTTAGTGAGTCCGCCAAAGGTGGCTTCTTGTAACACAGTTGGGCCAAGGGGAGGTATAGTACTGTCCCCTGCTGCGCCTACACGAATGATCTCTCCGGTAGTTCCCTCATTGGATACATTTAACATACTGTCCTGGAATGTTGCAGGGGTCAAGGGAAGCTTGGAATCAGAAGATTGGTTGGAGTTTGTGGACAGTTTTGATATCATTCTGCTACAGGAAACTTGGGCACCCGACCCAGTCCACAGAGTAGGTTTTGTAAATTTTTTCAAACCAGCTATAAAGGGTGTGCCTCCGGGGGTCTGCTGACTTGGGTGATACAGTCATCAGGATATCACCCATCTGAGATACTTGTAGACAACCCGGACCTCCTGGTAATTAAACTGAGCAAAGAGGGCCATCGGGACATGAATATTATTAATGTATATGCACGAGGGCTCCCAGGGGGCCGCTGCCCTGCTGTGTTGGATGTATTGGACCACCTTCTCGCAGGACAGGCCAGAGAAGATTTTATCCTCCTGTCAGGTGATTTTAACTGCACCTTTGAGCCGCTATATGTAGCCGGTGACAGCTGGGGCTCTGCTGAAGATGCAGCCTGGAATATCCCAGATTTACTGTTAAATAAAACTGTTAAAGCTACTGAGGCAGCGTTGAACTGGATGGCTCTGTGTCTTACCCGGGGGCTCAGGGCAATAAATGGTCGATCAAGATCTGATTTGGGTGCTAACTACACCTTTGATAACGGATTGAGGAAAAGCAGGATTGATTATTTCCTGTTAAAGCTGGAATACTGGCCGCAGCTGGTAGATATGGAAGTTGTACCTCGCCCAGAAAGCGACCATAACCCCCTCGCACTTAAATTAAGGTTGCCAGGTATGAAGAGACTAAAAGAATCCGACATCACCCGGACAGGGGACGTTCTCTTGACCAATGATCGTAGAAGGTTAAAATGGTCTAGGCTAGCGGGGGATGAGACCTTCCAGGAGAGCGTTGAGATTGTGGTTTCTAACACGTCTGGCGAAATTATGCGTGAGGAATTGCAGGGGGGCGGATCTGTAAACACTGTTATTGACCTTCATGAGCGCTGTTTTAATGAGCTCAAATTCCTTCTTTCTTTACCAGGTCAGAAGGGTATTGTTAAACAGAATGCAATCCGCCAGAAATGGTATAATAAAAAGTGCAGGGAGGCCCACAGACATCTTGTTAAAGAGGTTAAGTCCCGGAATATGTGCGCGGTTAAGGCAGCTAGGGAGCAATATAAGAAAGCTCAGTGGGAAGCCAAACGGGAGTGGGAGGATATGTATTGGTCCGATCTTTTGGACGCCACCACCTCAAATAACCCGCTTAAGTTCTGGAATCTAGTAAAATGGGGTAGGGATCCTGACTCACGCACCCCTACAAACCACGTATCCCCTGAAGTTTGGGTGAGCCATCATTCGGCCCAATTCTGTGCTGAAACATCTGAACCTCCCTTCAAATTGGATGAGGTACCTTTGCCACCCATTCGCGGGGAGAAACTCATATTCACAGAAACCGAGGTAGAGCTAGCACTTGGCCTGTCCCAGCGGGGAAAAGCACCAGGTATGGACTTAATCCCTGTTGACCTGTTTAAAGCCAACCCCGTTCTTTGGGTGCCCTATATAACAAAGATCGCTAATGCAATAGCTAATGGGGCAAGAATCCCTAGGTCGTGGAAGGGTGCGGAGATACTCCCTATCCACAAAAAAGGCGATAGGTCTAATCCGGGCAACTATCGCCCGATTAGCCTTATCGACTCCCTCCAAAAAATTATTGCACGCATGGTTTTGAGCAGAGTTCAAGGCTGGATTGAACTAGAGGATATTCTATCTCCCATGCAAGCAGGCTTCAGATCTGGAACGAGCACCATCGATCAGGTGTTCAGATTTTGTCTGATCTACTGGAAGGTGGTTCTGCTCGGCGGTGGTACCATCTTTGCCGCATTTATTGATCCGAAGTCTGCTTTCGATCTCGTGCCGAGGGTTAAACTGTGGTGCGTCCTGAGGGACTTGGGTCTACCAAGGGAACTTCTTGATTTGATAGTTAAAATGCATGAGGATAACTATGCTAGGGTGAGATGGGGAGGCCAGGGACAAGTATCAGAATCTTTACCCGTGACCCGTGGTGTTCGTCAGGGCTGTGTCCTGGCCCCAACACTCTTCCTGTTATTCATCGATCAAGTGATCAAATTTTTTGCAGACACCCCCACTGACGCCCCTTTGTTGGCAGGGTCAAAGTTTCCAATGCTTATCTTTGCCGACGACACTCTGCTCCTCTCAAAAACACGCAGCGGTCTCCAGCGAGCGCTGGACCGCTTTGTGGAGTTCTGTGCCATCAATGACCTTAAGGTAAACACTGGTAAAACCAAGTTTATGGTTCTTAACAGGAGGCACCTTGTCCGGAGCTCCGTAAGTTTGAGTGGAGTCAACTTGGAACAAGTTGAAACCATGACGTACTTGGGGGTCACCTTGGACCGTCGCCTGGGTTGGAAAGATCAGGTTGGCGCCCAACAGCTTAAGTTTGCCCAACTCACTGGTTGTCTTCTGAGTGAGCAAAGGAGATCAAGTACTAAACGGATTTCCCCAGCGCTAAAAATCTATGACTCCAAGATCAACACCGCAATTTTATATGGTGCTGATCTTTGGGGTTATACTGATCTCTCCAGCCTATTCAGAACCCAGTGTAAGTTCCTAAGGGGCTTGATTGGGTTACCCCAATCATCACTTTCTATACCCCTATGTTTGGACATGGGATGCAACCCTATCAATGAGATGGCTAGATTTAGACTGGTGGCCTTCTGGAGGCGCTTATGGACATCCCCTGACCTTACCCTTTTTGCTAGGGAACTGGCCGAAGTTAGGTCAATTGGGGGATCTTGGAGAATTCCCTGGCTAAAAAGCGTAAAAACCATCCTGATTGAAATGGGTCTAGAACATCTGTGGATTTCCCCAAGCACCAACGTTTTTCCATCCAAACAGGATTTCAAGGCATTGTACTGGGCCTCGGTCCGTTTATCATTAATAACGGCCTCCAGCTCTGTTGGTCTCACGGGAGGGTTCCTGACTACTAAGTTGGATCCCTCCCGTGAGACCTACTGGGACATCATTACTAAACAGCTGGACAAGAAGCTTTACCATCAGTTTCGGGTAGGATCATTGCCTTTGAACTCCTTTACAAAAAAATGGGCCAACGGAATAACTGAATTCTGTAGTTGTTGTACAAGTTATAAAGAAACTGAGGGTCATTTTCTGTTTGCCTGCCCGATCTATTCTGCACCCCGTACAAAATGGCTAAAACCCTTGTTCCAGCACCTCCCTTTCAGAAGGTCCTCGGAGGCTATTCAGGTTTTAAAAAACCAATACCTCAGAGATGATTGTGGTGAGTGTAGCCAAATTCCTAGGGTGGGCCTGGGCCATTAGGGCAAGAAGCAGACAACTTATTAGGGCATCTTAATTCTCTTATAAAGGCTTACCCATACCACCACTAACTAAATTCTGAAATATTGTATATAGTATGAGGTATGTTTCCTGTATCTTTTGTCTGTCTCACAAATTTTAATATGCTATGGTCAGGTTTGTCTTGTATTTCTGTATGTTTAATAACTTTTTAAAATAATGGTGTTGCTGTTTTTAAAGGAATAATGTAATTATAATGAAATGTGTTTAAATATTGTCTTTTATGATTTTGATATCGAAATAAAGACTTTAAAACCTGAACCTGACTTACAGTCCCTTAAAAGAAATAACATTAGCAAATGCACTTCTCAGAAGTTACATCAGTAATGCTCTTGTGCAATTGCACCTCTTCGCCTCCAGGGGATGCCCTTCTCCAGGCATCCCCACCTCGGCGCTTCATCCCTTGGTGCAGTCCCTAACACCCTCCTTCCCCAGCTGCAGAACAAAAGTTCCAGCTTAAGGAGGGTTGATAACTGCTAGCTGAGCCTTTGAGGGGTTATTTCCCCTGAGTTCCCGGAGTCCCAGGAAGGGACGGCTTCTTGTTGTGCTGGGGGAGACTGTGTGGCTCCAGCAGCCCCCCCTGCACCTGGGCACTCACTTGGTGGTGACCCCGTTCTCCTGGGGCCACCACAAACAGAGAAAAAGTTGTTTTCCCCTTGAAGGCCAGTCAAGGCCTGCAAGGCATTACGGGGCGATTCCTCATTCTCAGTGAATAGTATATGAGCGGCTCTCCCGTTGTGCGGGAGAGAGCCGCGCTGGTGGTGCCGGTGATCTTTTGCCACGTTCTCCTGCTGTTGAGGGGCTCATTCCCACCTGGACCCACAGGTGAGTGAAGGCAACTTGGGGAGCCCACCCCCGGCTGCCCTGGCCGCCTCTCGGGGCCTGGTTCCACCCAAGCTGCCTTATACTCCATTTTTGCCCACTGTTGGAGAACCACCGGCTCCCCACATGGCCAGCACCCTTGCGTGATTCCACGGGAGCCAGCACTGCAGTTCTGGTCGCCCGCTCCGGTGGGCAGACACGGAGGCCAGCGCTGGTCCAGCTGGCCTCAGTTAAGTGCGGAGGCACTCCCCCCTCCTTCTTGCAGCCACCGGGGGAGTGTGACGGCAATCCCACTTCCTCTCTCAGCACTTCGGGGCCGGCAGATGGGGTCCCGGGCCCCCTAGGCATTTCTTCATGGGGAGCTTGACGGCCCTAACCAACCTGTGATCTTCTGCAGGGGCCAGGGTGGGCTCATGGCACCCCACGTGCCCATCTTCACAGGGAGCGCGGCGGCGCTCCCTGGCTTTTCTTCGCCCACTAGGGGGGTTGTGCAATGGCACCCCCCCTCATTGCCTTCATCGGGGCCCGGAGTTGGGGGTCCCGGGCCCCCACGATCTCTCCGAGGGGGTGCAACGGTGCTACCCCTCCTCCCGTGGCTTCAGGGGGCCAGGGTGGGCTCCTGGCACACCCTTTTGGCACAACTCACGGAGAGCGCAACCGCGCTCCCCGGCTTTGCTTTGGGTTCCAGAGTTGGGATCCCGGGCCCCCAAAGGCCACTTACACGTGGGGCTCACTGGCCGTCCCCATCTTTACTTCGTGTGGGGGACAGCCCCCAGGACCTGAACCACTCCGGGGGCATATCCAAGACCGGCGAAGGAGCCCCACGTGCTTCCTTATCGGTCTGCCAGAGGTCAAAGGTCACCTACCTTCTGGGGGGCATACCTCAGCCCCCAGGGGTCCGATCTTTGCAATTCTGGTCTCCTCTTGCTGGTGGTGGTACTCCCCAGTCTCTGGGAGCATTCTCCTTTGCCCTCCTTGTCTCCAAGAGGGTGCACTCAGCAGGGTACAGTCTTCACTGGCTCCTTGCACCAGCCTTTCACCTGGCTCTCCTTCTGGGCCTGTCTTCTTCTTGCGCAGAGGCCCAGACTTCTGCTGACTGGTCCTGGACTCCTCTCCTGGTGCTATTCAGGATCCTGGGACAGTCAGGGGGTTCCTCCTTCCAACTGCCCATGGCGCCAGACTCCAGCACTCTCTGCCTAAGTAGGTCACACCCCAGAGAGAGCTCCTCTTCCTGTGCAAGTTCTTTTAAAGAAATGGAATGGGGGCTGGCAGGAAGTCTCTGTTTGCCCTATCACACAGCGACACATCACTTCCCTGCCCCTGCTAACTCCTTCCTTCCCAGGTCTCTGGGTTTGTTCAAAATGGCGTCATCCAGAGGTCTCATGCCACATGGTCTCTGAGAGCCCCTTCCTCCCTTGCTACATTCTCTCCAGAGCAGCCTGGTACCAGGTGTCAGCTGCTGAAGGATGAACCTGTAGCTCCACCCTTCTTATCTTCTTGGAGTGGAGGCCCTCACCCTTGGAATGCTTGTTGTGCAGGGCTGGGCCTCTGAGGCTACAGCTTGGAGAGGAAGGTCATTCATTCAGGCGGGCAGGATCAACCCTCAGCCAGGCCCTGGTTATGAGCTGACTCAGAAAAATATGACATCTCTGGATGACCCAAAAGCAGTACACATATGACTTTGAACTCTGCAGAATACTTCTTCTCACATAAGTTACAATAGACTTTGGTGCATGTCTAGAATGTGTAGGCCCTAAGAAAGTGAAACTAGCCGATGTGCTCCCCATCCTCATAGGAGAATAATGGAGTGAAAAACAGTAAACCACACTGACTTTTCCTGGAATGTTTCTTCCCACTGTATAAAGCCTATTCCATGTTACCACCCAGCTTTGCGCAAGACCTACCACACCATTCCATCTGTACCTGTTCCTGGGCTGTGCATGATAGGAATCTCCCCTGAGCAGCCCCTACACGTGTGCACACGCATGTACACATGTGCTTGCATGTAACTAGGGGTGGGCAGACAACTCCGTTCTGCCCATGTAATGTGCAGAATGTTGCCTATTCCGCTTTGCGCGAAGTAGGCGGAACAGGCAAACCTCCTCACACTCGGGGCAGAGCGGAGTTGACCCGCCGCCCGCCCGCACTATTAAAATATTATAAATAGGAATTTAAAACACCTTACCTTATCAGCGGCGTCCCCGGGCTTCCCTCCTTCTCCATTGCGACTTATTCTTGAAAACTGCGCAAGTGCGGGCGCCCCCGCATGCGCATTTCTCGTGAGGAATTCTAACACTTTGAAATGCAGCAAGTGTGACAATGACAAGATAAATAACTCATTTAAATGCATGTTTATGTATTTCTTGGACTTTGAACACACCAAAAAATTAATTTGTAATGACACACATTTTAGGAAAGCTGCTCCAGAAGCTTTAGGCAGCGAAAAGTAACTTTCTAAAACCACCTTTTCCTTAATATTTATCAGAAATCCAACTCCACCATTAAATCAGGCTTTTAATAAATATTACAGAAAAGTCCAAGAAACAAATTGTAGGTAGCAGAAGATAGCATTATTAAATGTAATATTGCATCTCAGTGCTTTTCAAAGGAACAGCCAGGCTTGCAACAGTGAAAATTGTGTATGGGGCCTTTTCACTGTATATACAAGTAAAATTACATTTCTACATGTCCTACTTTAAGTACCAGGCCCCCTGGGTTGTCAATAGTAAGCTCTACTTAGAGGCGAGTTATTAATACCTGAAAGGAAAGTTTAGACATGTCAAAAGGGTTTATTTATAAAGGTAGAATTGCAGTTAAAAAATAAAAAGCTGCTTTATTCAGGCTACACTGGGAGGCCTGAAGCCATGTTTTACACAGTCATTGTAGTGGGTGGTGCAATGTGCACTGCAATTCACCAGTGACATTTAAGTTACAGTTCTTGGGTACATTTTGTATCCTATGCTAGGAAATTACAGGTAATCTTAATTATGTTAATTAGGGGTATATCAATTTTATCATTTTGAACAGGGGCACCTGTAGTTAACGGCAGTAAAGTACTCGGAGTTCTGCAGTCAGCAGCACCAAGCAACAGTTAAAGCAAACATCCAGGGTTACAACACACAGAAGATAATCATTTTGTACAGCCTGTATAAGTGGCACAATGATACCAAGAAAACTTGGAAAATCGGAGCAAGTTTTCAATCCAACTGTAAAGGTTAGCATTTAAGGTAATATTCCAGTGTGTCCTCATCCCATTAGCTACTTTATGAACTTAGATGGAGAAACAGTTGGGAGCTTGGTTACAACAGGATGTGAGGAGATCTTCTCATTCTTTAGGTAACTGAAGGGGTGGTGCTGAATGGCAATAAAAGAAAAGAATTGTGCTTGGGACTGAGCACCCATGGTGAGATGGAGTCTTGCAGCTGTGAACATAAGTACTGGTATTAGGAATGTGGCATCCGAGTGAAGAAAATTACCGGTAAGAAATCCCAGCTAGTCCTTGAAGGTCTACAACCTTTACACCGTGGTCAAAACACTGCGGTGCCATTACGACGCGTCTTTTACAACGCAAGTCGTTACCACGACTTGCGCTGGAGGGCGCTCTAGACTAAGGAATAGTAGATTTACTATTCCAACACCTTCCCTTCTGTACGTAGGCTGGAGTTGGAATAGTAAATCATACTATTCCTAAGTCCAGCACCCTACAGCGCAAGTCGTAGTAACGACGCGTTGTAAAAGATGCGTTGTGATGTACCACGATCATTTTGATCGTGTTGTAACATCGTACATCCGTCATTGAACCTTCCAAAGGTGAATAATAGTTTGTAAAGTCATCCTACAAGGTATAGTGTGCACCTGAAATCATTATATTCTACTTCTCATAATGTGACAAGTAGCCACTCTTGATGAAAACAAACCTGCTTCTACGTATAGTTAACTACTACTGACAGATTGTTGCTCGGTGCAGACAGAATGCCCCAACAGACAAGAGGAAGCATATATTTATTATTATGACTGGCATTGTGTTTAATTCGTCGTTCTACCCCAGGAGCCAGTACAAAAAAAAATAGGTGCTTTCAGTCAGCATTTAACATAGCACAGCTGTAGAATGGGAAGCAGCGGCACGCGGAATAGTGACAGGTCCTTCAATCCCTCCCAGAGTTATTCATCAATCACTGTGTGTGAGAGGAATACGGCGAGCGTCTACGCCCGGCTCCTCCGCTGGAATGTCTCTGGCGCCCCGTCCCGTCGTGCGGGTGACATCACAGCAGCCCGAGCCCCGCGCCTGAAGGATTAGCGAGGGAAATGCCGCTTCCTGCCAATCACGATCCCAGAAAGCTGCCGTGACAGTTTGAAAGAAGGAGAGGAAGGGCGCGAGGGAAAGTGGGGGAGAGGAGGGGAGAGTGAGAGTGAGAGAGAGGGTATTCGCAATGGTGAAAGAACGAGGGTCTGAGAGAGAGCGAGAGAAATGAGGAGAGTGGGGGGTGAAGGAGTGAGCATCTGAGAAAGAGAGAGAGGAAAAGGGGACGTCGAAAGAAAGAGTGTGACTGAATCACACAGAGATAAGACAGGCGAATGACAGGTAGAGAACCAGTGGGCGCGGGAGTGAAAATGAGACAAGGGTGATGGCAGAGGCGCGAGCAAGAGAGAGAAACTTTGGCTAAAGATATAGACACTGAGAGACAGAACCCGGGAGGTGTGAAAGGCGAAAGGAGAGGGGAGGGAGAGCGAGATTGAAGGGAGAAGGGAGGGTCTGAGCAGGACGCGGGGTGGAGGGAAGGGAACTTGTAGAGGAAGATTTTGAGAGGGATAAATAGTGCATGTGTGTGTATGTGTGACAGAGAGAGGCTCCAGATAAACAAGACGCGGCTGTACCGGCAGCAGGACCGGGAGCAGGCGCGAGAACAGCTGGTATTTGTGTGATTAAATAGTTATCACAGCATTTTTGCTGTTCCCTGACGGCTCCCCGGTGTAATCCTCGTGTCCAAGAAGGAGGCTGCAGTTTTATGGTGTGCTGAGCAGGGGGTTGTGTCATTCCAGCTGGCTGCGTGCTGGAGAGGACAGCAGCCCGTGTATAAATACCACGAGACGGCGCGGGAGGAGCCCGGCCACCGGAGCCGCAGATGTGAGACTCCTGCCGGTTACCGGTCCTCAGCTGGAGCCTGGACCGCGAGGCATCATCCTCCGTGTACGGGCGTCCAGTGAGGGGCGCCCACTGTGCGGCGCGCGCCACAGCAGCTCCAGCCCAATTCAGGGGAGATCAGATCTCTTTTGCAGGTAAATTGCATTTTGGTCTGAGGTGTGCATGCACAAGGAGTACCGATAGTGTTTGATCATTTACAATTTATGTAGCTGCACACACGTGCAGTGACTGCTTTCTAAATAACGAAATAATGGCTCACTTAGCGAGGATAGTAAGATCGTGGAAACACGTGGTTTGCGCGTGTCTTCATCAATACACTGCTTGTGCTGAAGTGTTGTGGTCCTTTAAGGGGTGAATTGAAGTAGACGCAGAGGGAATTATTTGTAAAAAGTACAGTCGTCAGATATGTTGGCATCTATGGACGTTGTAAAACAGACTTTTTAATTGTATTTTATAAAAGCGGGGCAGTAGATAGGATGTACAGATTAGATTTGGGGTTGAAAAGATTTGCTGGCAGACTGTGCTACTTTATCTGCGAAGGAGCTACCTCGTATAATGTTAAGTAAAAGGTTGTTCTGCTTTGAGACGCCCTGACTTCCCGATCTCGGCTTCCAAGCGTAGTCCAGCACCTAGGAGTGGACAGCTCCCCGCGCAGAACGTCTTTCTTCCTTTCTGCAACAGCTGTCCCGGGACACTGCTGTTGCTGAGAAAATAGAGTATGGAAGGACTTACGGGATGCGATTCCATAGTGGCGGCTGAACAGTGGCGATTGGCTCCCTTGCACACATGACCATCGTCATTTATTCGTCTGATAAGTGTGTGTTCAAAATCATTATATCACGTGCGATGATCTAGATGGAATGCATTACTGCACTGGTCCCCGCAGTGGAGCAGTGATGATGATAAAGGCACATGCCTCCTCTTGAGGCGAAATGACGGAAGAGCTCGCCAACCAGCTGCATGGTAGATGTCCTGCCGGCCCTGCTTCTCAGCGCACAGCCGTGCATTCTAGCCCTCAAGCGTCCCTCCATCTACGCCCGAGCGCAGTGAGAGAATGTTGACGACTTTCATGTGGTTTGAAACTCATTTCTGCGTTCCATCCCCTTAAGCTCTTCCTGCATTAAAAGATGAGGGATAAAGTAATAAGCATCTCCGTTATCTCACCCTCCACTGGAAATGTTACCAGGGGAATTCAGTTCAGAGTCAAGTCACAAGGAGACACTGGAGAGTGAACATTCTCATAATACGCGGGAGAGAGGTAGAGAGAGAGAGAACACGCTCGTATTCAAATACCTAGAACTGAGACATTTGCAGGCACTGTGGGCGTGCATATTCCATCATTCAGAACCAAGACACATACACGTGCATGTATGTGTGTATTTGTGTGCATTCATTTCCTCAATTTAGAACTAATACAAACACAGGCACTGTGGGCGAGAACATTTTCAAACTACAGAACTAAGGCACACACAAAGTGGGCGTGTAAATTCTAACACCTTTGAACCAAGGTATTATAAGTGCATTTATATAGCGCCTACTACCCTTGGCGAGGTGTTCCCAGACACCTTAGATGTGTACATTGTCACAGACTAGAACCAAAGTTTATGCAGACACTAATGTGAAGCACAGTGTCAGCCCCAAGGCACACAAAGACACAGTTATCATTCTCCCATCTCAGAACCAGAGCTTATCGGCATGCCCACACTATGCGAGCACCCCCACACTGCTGACCTCGGCAGCAGACATACACTGTGCACGTAACCACGGCATGTGCAAACACTATGGGGGTATACACGTTCTCACCCCCACCCCCAACGAAGGTACACACATGCACTGTGGGATTACAACAAAATCTAGGTGCACACATTTTCTAGGGGTGTCCATATTCTCGCACCCTCAGACACGCTGGTTTTTATTAAGTATGTGCGATATAGGTATGTCTAGGACCCGGGAAGACACACACTCTTGGCGTGCACATTCACCCCCCCCCCCCCCCCCCCGCGGCCCCAGAGCAGGTTCAGATGGCATGATTGTGCACATTCTCACAATCCTGAACCAGTTCACACAGACAGTGGAAATGCACACCAAAATGCAGAACTAAGGCGCGCACGTGTGCTGTGGCGTGATTCACTGGCTAACGAAAAGTGAGGGGGCCTCCCTGCACGGTACTTAGGGGGGCTCCCTCCAGGCTCAATCAGGAGCTCTCCCGCTGCTGGTGTGCCGAGTCACACACTCTATTGCCCATGTGCATTCAGACGCTTCAGACAAGCTGCTGTTCAGAATGATGCCAGGACAAATGTGCATACCAGCCCGTTGGGTAGACTCGTGCTCAAACACAAGAAGCGAGGTGAATGAACACATTGTGAGAGTGCGTATTTTCAACACCCAGACTAAAGGTGGACGCAGATACTGTGGGAGTGCACATTTCAGCACCCCACAACCGAGGACAGTGCAATGCAAAAAACCGCGAGGGTGCACACTCTCACTGCCAACACGGACCAACTTTTTGGTTTCGAAGAGTCCAAGCAAATGCTCGAAATCTTCTCCCAAGGAACAGTTTCGGTTCAAACCCTATTAAGGCTCCATGAGTCTTTAGAAAAGGGGCCGTTGTCCACTTTTTGCTCTAAATTACTAAAGCAAACGAGCCCCAAAATGTACAACTCCAAAAGCCGTTACCTGGGGTTATTGAAGAATGGGAAAGGCTCATGGATTGAAGCTTGTCACTGCAGGGGATAGTATCCGCCAGAACTTTACGCAAGTAACGTAACTTTGGAGTACTTGGGGGGGTTGCAACAGCCGCGTGCTTTTCATCACAGCGCTATTAGAACATGGCGAGTTAACGTTCCTAAAGCGAGCCCCGGGCCCTGCCACTTATGGGTTATTATTAAGAGGTGTCAGTCGAGTTCAACCCCTGTACGTGAAAATAAGGACACGGCAACCTCCCTTGAACCGAGGAGCTGTTGCAAGTTTGACTGAACAACATTCATTTATAACACATGCTCCTTCACCCACGCCCTCAGCTCAGCACCACTGCTGGTACAAACATACTTGTTGCGCACCACAGGTGTTGCTTTTTCCTAATTCAGCACAGACACCTCATAGTACAGCGCAAGCAGATAACCACAATTAACATATATTATTTACAAGAATAAATCCTTTTCTTCTGCTCTGAGACTGCAATGCTCAGTTTCCGCACCTCTTCATACATCGACTCAGGTAGATTGTTCGCAGTTTAATCGCACTGGAGAGTAAATGAGTAGTGTTGACACCTCACTGGTCCAGGTTCACGAAACCCCTTGAATTAAATTCGGGATGTTGAAAGGAGGAGCGGCGCTACGAGGACTCGAACCTTAGCGGAGATTGTACATTTTGCTTTACGAGCTGCCACCCATGCTACATCTTGTCCTGGCCCAAGTTGAGATTTCTTTCAAGTTACACACAGTGCTGGAATTGGATAAAAACTTGACTCCATGATCCCATATATTGGGGTCTTAGGTGTGGCCGAGGAAAGGGGGTGGAGTCACGAAGAGCGGAGCTTGAAAAACAGAGTTTGACAGTCCGCTTATACATTAAAAAAAAATCTGCCGTAAATAAACTGGCGACAAGGGCAAATGTGACAGGAAATCTGTTCTAGCATACTTTATTGGTGACAAAGAGGCTGCAATTTGAAATATCTTACAGGGCTAATACACCTGTTGCAGAGAGTTTTGAAACAACAGCAGGAAGGCTGCTTGGCCTGGAGGTGGAAGGAAGTCCGAGTTCAGTCCACAGACCTCTTCATCTTGGCATGGGGATTTTTACTGCGGTCCTAGCTACACTGCTGCATAGTGTTGGGGGTGAAACTAGGAGGGCTGTATAGTGGGGGACTGAGAGTGGAGTTACTCTAGAGTGGTGGGTCGCGGGCAGGAGTCCTGCATAGTCTTAGGATGGGAGACTAGTCCTGCACATTGGTGGGTAGGAGATGAAAGCACTGCACAGTGGCGGAAATAGATAGTGGAATGATGCAAAGTGGTGGGGATGTAGGGAAGAGTGCTGAACAGTGGTGGGGATGTAGGCATAAGAGCTGAAAAGTGGTGTGTGATGGAGGGCCCACCTAAACATGAGCCTTGGCCCTGACAGTGCCGGCAGAAAGGCCAGTAGAAAATTGCCACTTTCACTGAAAACATTCCTCCGAACTTTGTTTTTCTTCCTGTTCTGAGCGTTGAGTGATTGGGCCTGGGCTCTCTCTCACAGGCATCCCTAATCACGCATCTCAATTTAGAAAGGTGGGCTGTGTCTCCACCCACTCGTGCAGGTAAAATAGGGGCATGGCAAAGGGGACAAATCCTTTCTTTGGCACCAGTTAACCTTAACCTTACTGATGTGTGGATATTTCCTTTTCTATTCAGTGCTGGATAGAAACACATTGATTATCATGATTCACCTTTCCTGACCCCTGCAGCTGCGTATAGGCTTCATTTACAATTATAAAATGACCAGATAACTCAGGTGATTTATGATCCTGCTGGAGAGCAATCACTTGTCTGTTGGTAGTTTTGAAAGGCAGATAAACTGTATTTTATGGGGATAGCTCAGTGGGTTACTGCCTTTGTTACAGAGATTCTTGTGTTACTTGTAGTTCAGAAGTTACAATCCTATCAGTAACCGATGAAATGTCATCAAAGAGCTGCATGCAAACCTGGATAGAAGAGTTAGAACATTGCTTTTTTGTGTTGACATGTAATTAGAACTTCCCCAGTCTTTCATTATTCTATTGTTGCTAAAAAGAGTTTGAGCAGATATACATTTTTATCAACCCCTAACCACTGGGGTATACTTTAAATCCTGTATTTGTGCTTCTCCAGACCAAACCCTCTTAAAATATACTGCCCACCAGTATGGATGACGTGAGTCATACACCTTGTAATCCTCATTGGCTTATTTGACATTCCCTGTAGACTGATTTACATACTTGCATGATTGATTGTCTCTGATTAATGTATGTGTGATGTAAAGTACTGTGACACCCTACACTGATTTGAGTAGCGCTATACAACAGATGAAATGGATATGAAACAGTGGCTATGGAGAGATGAGGGGCGCTGGTGGAGGGTGGTAGTGAGGAAGCGTAAGGAGGAGGTAAATAGGGTGGCTATGGAGAGATGAGGGGCGCTGGAGGAAGGTGGTAGTGAGGGAATCTGAGGAGGAGGTCAATGGGGGGACTACGGAGATATGAGGGGTGCTGGAGGAGGATGGTAGTGAGGGAATCCGAGGAGGAGGTCAATGGGGGGGCTACAGAGATATAAGGGGCGCTGGAGGAGGATGGCAGTGAGGGGATCCATGGAAGAGGTCAATGGGGGGGCTACGGAGAGATGAAGGGTGCTGACAGAGGGTGGCAGTGAGGGAATCTGAGGAGGAGGTCATGAGGGAGAACTTGAAAAGTGTCACTTGCCTAATACTACCACCTCAGAAACCTCCTCTCCCATCAAAGGGACATTGCATGGAAAAAAATACTTTTTGAGAGTGATAACATTTAGAAAGAGATTTGGAAAGAAAATAATGTGTATTACTGGACCCTTGTAAGACTAAGGAGAGATAAAGGAGGGCCCTGAAGCAGGCCTGGCTAGACATATAAGTGACAAATCGGGCCCGCAGTAGCGCGCCTGAATGCATCCTTGGCCCACCTAAAAAAAAATTCCTGGAGCCGGGCCTGGAGGAAGGAGTGCTTCACATTGTGGGGTTGGGAGTGTTGCACAATGGTGGTTACGAAGGAGTGACAACATTTAGAAAGAGATTTGGAAAGAAAATAATGTGTTTTACTGGGCCCTTGTAAGACTAAGGAGAGATAAAGGAGGGCCCTGAAGCAGGCCTGGCTAGACATATAAGTGACAAAATGGGCCCGCAGTAGCCCGCCTGAATGCATCCTTGGCCCACCTAAAAAAAAATTCCTGGAGCCGGGCCTGGAGGAAGGAGTGCTTCACATTGTGGGGTTGGGAGTGTTGCACAATGGTGGTTACGAAGGAGTGACAACATTTAGAAAGAGATTTGGAAAGAAAATAATGTGTTTTACTGGGCCCTTGTAAGACTAAGGAGAGATGAAGGAGGGCCCTGAAGCAGGCCTGGCTAGACAAATAAGTGACAAATCGGGCCCGCAGTAGCCTGCCGGAATGCATCCTTGTACCACCTAAATAAAAATTCTTGGAGCCGGCCTGGAGGAAGGAGTGCTTCACATTGTGGGGTTGGGAGTGTTGCACAATGGTGGTTACGAAGGAGTGTGTCCTGTATACGGATGGGGATGAAGAGTGGAGTGCTGCATAATGGTTGAGAAAGAGGGTGGAATGCTGCACAGTAGTGGGGTATGGACAGGTGAGAGTTGTACAGTGATGAGGTTGGAGGCAAGTGCTGCACAATGGTGGGGATGGAGGTCGGAGTGTTGCATGGCGGTGGGGATAGATGGGGAAGTGCTGCACCATGGTGAGGGTGGAATGTTCTTGGAGGATGGAGAGAGAGAAGGATGGAGAGAGAGAAGGACTGCACAGTGATGGGGCGTGAGAGCTGCATAATGGTGGGAATGGAGGTAGAAGGGCTGCACACTGGCAAGGATTTATCAGGGAGTGGTGCATAGTGGTGAGGATGGATGGGGGAGCTCAGCACAGTCATTGCACATGGAGTGAGGGGTACTAAACAGTGGTGGTGATAGAGAATGAAAGGGTACAGAGTGGTGGGGGATGAAGAGGGGTGCACAGGGAAGGTGAATGAGGGTGAGTGTGCAGTAATTGGGTTGAGGGTATAAATGCAATTTGTAGATTACATGTGAACAGTAGCGGCTCCTGGTGGGAGTGCTGCCAGGCAGTGATGTGGAGCGGGGGAGGGGCGGGATGGAGAGTAGTAAGCACCAGAATATGGATGAATGAAGGTACGTTGACAATTAAATCAATAAAACAAATTCCGTTGCACGCTCTGCGTCACCAAATGTGATCCAACGCGCGCAACGAAATTCGTTTTATTGATTTAATTGTCAACTTACCTGCATTCATCCATATTCCGGTGCTTACTACCACCCACCCTACCCCTCCCACACCCCACATCACCGCCCGGTAGCACTCCCACCAGTAGCCGCTACTGCAGGTGAAATATAAACAGAAGTGAAGGGTGGCTCTCAAAGCATTCCAACCAGCCTTCTCATTAGTGCACAGATGGCCTTGACAGTGTATGCACGCGCTATCAGTAAGTGCTGCACAGAACTGTTACTTTTGAGTCTTTTATTCTGGATCTTGATTGGACAGCATATTGGCTGAGTGATTCTGGGTATTCCATTTCATTAACTCTGACTTGATTTCATGATTATCTCCTTAAACATTGATAATCACTATTTGGAAGTGTTTTTACTGAGACCTGTCACACAAGTGAATTTGTGTCTAGTGGAGGTTTATGCAAGAAAACCCTTTTGACACTTAGGGGCAGATTTACAAGCCCCTTGCGCCTCTTTTACCCCGCCGCTGAGTCACTTTTGTGACGCAGCGGCGGCGCAAAAGATGCGCCACGGTGCGGGCTACTTACAACGTGACGCCTCTGGGAGATGCGTCATGTTGTAAAGCCCTGCGCCAGAAGGAGGCGTTCCTGCGCAGGGGGGGGGGGGCGTTCCGGCTCAGGAATGCCTCCTAAAAGCGGCTGAGTGAAATCTACAAGATTTCACTCAGTCACTTCTGGGCCCATGCTGCGTCAAAACCCTGCACCTGCTTGAAGCAGGCTTAAGGATTGACGCAGCATTGGAAGAATAGTCCCCCCAGAGCATTGCTGGAGCTGCATCGCGCTTGCGACGCAACTCCAGCAATGCGCCGCCTTTACGGCTCAGATGCGGGACGCATCTGTGCCGTTTTTGCACCATGGTCCGTCGCATTGTAAATGCGGCGCATACATGGTGGCGGAAGCATGGAGCACAATAACTGACGCATCCCTGCTGATATGCAGGGATGCACCAGTTATCGTAAATCTGCCCCTTTGAGTTTACTAAAGGAATTTAGGATTCTGCAGCCCCTTAGTGACATGACAAACTGATTGCTAATTGTAGGACTCCCGAATTGGAGACGTAAGCAGGGAGTAGTACACGAGAAAGTTATACTTACTCTTACACAAATCTTTGTCAATCAGGCCATATAACGCGAACCTCTCACAGTTTGTATTTTCAACAGCTGTTCTCACTTTATTGCCAACCACTTAAACATTCACCTTAGTCTTTTCCCACCAATTGTGTTCCACACCCCTAATTCTAATGCTCCTTTTGGTAATTTACCCTTTCCAGGAATACAGATTGGTACCCAGTGGGTGAAAAGATTAAGTTTGTGGGGGGCACAATTAGGAAGCAGGTAGAGCTAGAAGGGTAACATAGAGGGGAACGAAAACCCTATCAGGGAGTGGGCAGGGCGTGAAGGCTCACAGGCTCCTTTACTTGCTGTGTGGAAGGAGGCTAGAACAGGGATTGGGCATATCTGGAGGGATTCTACTCCATACTGTAGTTGGAGGGAGCAGAAATGTATTTGATAGCAGGTTAGAGTCACTTTCCTGCCAGATATGGAATTAGTAATTTAGGGCCATATGTATCAAGCTAATTAGCAAAATGGTATGTATGTAACATGTTTGATGCAAAATAAGGAATCGCAAATTTTGCGATTCCTTAAATGCAATGTATCAAAGAAAAAATATTCAAAAAATGCCCATAAGGATTCGCAAATTACCACCAACTTCTAGTTGGTGGTAAGTTGCGAATTCTTTAAAAAAAGCTTTTTTCAAAAAAACCAAAGGTGCCATATGACGCTCATACATGCCCTTAGGGCATGTATGTGCGCCATATGCCCCCAAATGTCATTTTCAGGGGTGCAGCAGGGTGTTCTTGAGACACCCCTGCACCCTTGAACAAAATCCTAATTTGCGATTAGCAAATTGCTAATCGCAAATTGCCCCTTCATTCCTATGGGCCTCCTGGCCCATAGAAATGAATGGGTAATTTGCGATTAGCAATTTGCTAATCGCAAATTAGGAATGGTAAGGAATCGCTATAAAAAAGCGATTTTGTACATACATACCGTTTTGCGAATTCTAAATAGCGATTCCTTAAAAATCGCTATTTGGAATTCGCAAAACGGAACTATGATACATATGGCCCTTAAACATATTAGGGAAACCTGTTTTAAGGACCTGTTCTAAGGCTTCCAAGATAATGGGAATCAGGTTGATAGATGTCTTCATAACTGAAGGGTTGTTTAGCTCCTGTGGAAATAAACACAAAGTTGCAAATGCTGGGAATAGCCTAATATCAGGTATATTGTTAGCGATTTCAATTTTGCACACTATGGGGAAGATTTACAAGCCCCTTGCACCACATTTGCATCATTTTTAACATTGGAAAAGTGACGCAAAAGTGGCGCAAGGGGCCTGTAAATTTGCCCCTGTGTTCATAAAGTCCATCAAGACACAACCGCCTCCTGTTTTACTCCCTCTTCTCGACAATGTAATACCTTTGACTGCAGCCCTAGACGAGATTTACCAAAAGTTGCTGTTTTGTTAACAACAGTCGCAGTCCAGGTTTCAGCCCACGTCTCAGTGGAGTTGTGAAGCGCCAGGTTTTAACCCGGTGGCACTTCTTCGAAGGGATCTCAGTCAGTGCTCCATGCACACATTTCATATTTTCAACAGAAAGTTGGTCTGGGAACGGTTTTTAAGCCTCTGCACCTCACAAATTATACTGAAATATGTACAAATTCACACCCTGGCTATTAATTGAACCTCGCGTCTCAAATTATCTGCATGTCGAGGCTGTTACCTTTTGCACCGAACCTCCATTACAAACTAGATTAATGCTTCCTGTAGGCTTCAGTGGGGATCAGCCTCAAGGAAAATCAGCGACACTTTAAAATAGGATTTCCCATTGATTTTCCCCATATTAAAAGTGACACACTGGAGGTGTAAGGGGCTTAACTCACTCTCCTTTAAGAACATCTGACGTGAACAGGTTTAGACGTATTTAGGTGCGTCTGGTAGTGAACATGTTGTTTATGGAGACTGTTATCTAAGTATCGCTTTTCACTGAGGGCAGCCAATGCATTAACTGTTTGTTTCTGAATATATTTGCCTTTTTATGTGCATATTCGAACAGTAAATTTCACAGATGATGACGTTGTTGTATGTACTTTATTCGATAAAAAATTATCATAAAAGCATGTACATCCCAAATTCATATTTTGAATACAATCATTGTACAATACAGCTTAATGAATAAATACAGCTGAACATTTTGCATTATAAAAGAAATATATACTATAAAAACATTAAAATTGAATGATCATAAAAACAATGAATCAAAAGACGAACCTGGGCACTGCGTGGCTGCTGCTTTTCGCTAGAAGCTTAGATCGTATTAGCCATGCGCAGCCCAAATATTTTGCTACACCACAGACCAAGGTGAGGGAGGAGGTATCAGATTTTAAAATACGTAGTGCCACCCAGTAGTTCTTAAAGCCAAGCTATTTGCTAACAGGTTTGAGCCATTTAGTTCTGGCAGACCTATAGGCTGGACATGCAAAGAGGAAGTGGGCGGTAGACTCGATGGGGGCTACGCAGCCAGGACAAGAACCAGATGATGGATTTCGCAGCTTCCAGGCTGCTGTCATTTCATTTAGGGGAAGGATCCCGATTCTCAACTTCATATAGAGCGCCCTGTCCCTTGGAATTTGGATAAAATCAAGAAAAGGTTCGAGTTTTCGGACAGGTTTGTGTTCCAAGGACCGCTCTGTGAGATTCCCCAAATTGGAAGTACGCAAATTTCACATATGATGACTTTTACTAACCTTTCACACAACACAGCATTGCCTCTACATTTTCTGCGCACCTTTGTGCAATGGGGAAAACAAAACAATGCAACATCTATAAAGATTGCCCTGATGTTGGTGTCACTCGGTATTTTGGTGCTCAAACAAGAGAGCCTTGCATAACACACTGCTTCGCATATGGGCAGAAGTGATAACGTGATGTCTTGCATAGACATACCATTCCAGTACAAATTACTAGGCGTAGCCAAACTCAGTTTCCCATGCACTGGATGTGCGCTGTGCATTGCATGCAGTGCATCACACTTTTGACACAATTAGCACATTTCAGAATGTTTGCCTATGCTTCAAGTATGCTTTAGTTTTAAATGTGAAGCACAGTCTGCCCTTTTCTAGAACATCAGACTTACTTTAAAACCTATGGGTGTTTGCACCAGTAATGACCCCTTCATGCAAAGCAGCACATAGTACATTTTTTGCGCTCTAACGGGCAGATTTACAATTACTGGCGCATCCCTGCATATCAGCAGGGATGCGCCAGTATTTGTGGGCCGCAGCTCCACCACCCATGATGCGCCACATTTACAATGCGGCGCACCATGGGGCAAAAACTGCACAGATGTGTGACGCATCTGTGCCGTAAAGGCAGCGCATTGCTGAAGTTACATCGCAAGCGCAAGGCAGTTCCGGCAATGCTCTTGAGGGGGCCTATTATTCCAATGCTGCGTCCAGTCTTACGCCTGCTTCAAGCAGGCGCAGGGTTTTGACGCAGCATTGGCTTAAAAGTGACTGAGTGAAATCGTGTAGATTTCACTCAGCCACTTTTAGGAGGCGTTCCTGCACCGGAACGCCCCCCTCTGCACAGGAACGCCTATATGTGGCGCAGGGCTTTACAACGTGACGCATCTCCCAGATGCGTCACATTGTAAGTATCCCATGGCACAGGATTTGCCCCACCACTGCGTCACAAAAGTGACCGAACGGTGGCGCAAATGAGGCGCAAGGGGCTTGTAAATCTACCCCTAAGATCTTTTTTTCCAGTGCAAAACTCCTTCTTCCCTGGATAAAAAATAGCATGCGCCCCCACACCTCGCTTTGCATTGCTCTGGTGCCTGCTCAATGCCTTAGTAAATCTGGACCTCAGGGTTCCTAACACCGAGCCTTGCCTCCATGACATTGGAAGTTATCAGACAGCATTCTAGTCTAATAAAATGAGAGCGCGCTTTGTTTTGGAAGATAATTATTTGTCATCACAAGTTTTTGGTGACATTCTTTTTTTTAATTTGTGTTCTCATCTGTGTGATGGGTTGTGTTAAACTGACTTGGCTGGCAGTATGGCTCAGAAAGTTGAACTATGGATGCAGAAAAACGATCAGGTCTGAAAGTCATGTGAGCTTAACCCACAGACACGGATTCAGCTTTCTATCCTCCTGAGGTCAGTGAAATGAGAACAATAAGTTGGAAAATAGTGATAGACTTCATATACAGCACATAGAAACAGTAGAAGTCCGGTTTGAAACCCTTTATATAAAGATCATATGTTAATATCAAACGATAGCATCCAGGTACCTGGTGCAAGACAGGAAACTTGGTTAAGGAGGAAGACGGCTGGACTTAATGTACTGTATTTCCTTTCTTTTTATTTTTCTTTTTTTTTCTTTTAATAATGGATTTTAGAATAACCAGAAGAGATGAAATGAAGTATGGTTATTTTTCTTCTACCACAATGATTTGTTTTTTATCTTCCCAATGTTTCTTTGCTTGTTTTTGAAATTCTGGTTTTAAATTGTTATTGTTTTAACTAACTAAACAATAAACTTTAATTTGGTGCAAGTTTATTTTGTTCTTCCATACTTGGTAGGACAGTACGAGGCCAGTTCCCCAGAAATCACTGTCATCAAGGGTGCGGTCATCCTGATACCGATGCAGAGACACTGTTTCCCTTACCTCTAACCTTGAGCCCCTTCTTTTAGTTGCAGTGTTATTTTAACTACTCAAATACGTATTAGGATTGAATTGTACGCCCACGTCTATGCTGTGTTTCAACACAAACAAAACAAACACGCTTAACACGAGAAAATTGATTCAAGGAAAACAATCCTAATGAAAATAATCTAAAGGGAGACTGGAGAGCGATTCACAGAGTCAACGAACCAAAGGCTAAGCCCCTCTGGCCCGATTCACAAATCGATTCATTCAGTGCACAGACATCATTTACAAGTGCATGTTCAAGTATGTATTTCATAAGATGTGTATTTGCAGTCCCAAATCGGCATATTATCCAGTGGGTAGTTATAGTTAGGATCCTCTTTCCATAGGAAGTGCATGTTTTGTGCTGCTAGTAACGTTGGCGACATTTGACGAAGATAGAGAAAAAAGGGGGTTCAGGTTCCCAAAAAGCATTTTTACTAATCATTTCCCCATAGGAACTTTAGACACAGCTACAGCATAAATCTCTGAACTGATTTACACCAAAGTTGGCAGAAAGCTAGAGCTAGATAAAGAAAGACTGCTTTTTGTGTTTAGGTATAAATCCATTCTGTAGTTTTTGAGCAATAATTGCTCAAAAGCTTTGTATAAACCCGGGGAAGCAGAGGCTAAGCTTATCGCAACGGATCTCAAACCGCGATCTGATTGGCTGCCTCCACCTCAATCAGGAAGTGGTGGCAGCTATATTAGAACTTGAGACTCGGTCCCAAGCCCTAAATCAAACAAAAAGGGTCAGGAAAGGAATACTTTGACCCCATAAGCCTGGTGTTGGAAACCTAGAGGGACCCCACTAGTGGTAAAAAACATTTAGAAAATAATTTTGCAGAAAATTTTCTGAGGATCCAAACATCTGCATCAACATTATTTTAAAAAAGCAAGCACGGTCTCCCACGCTTGTTTTTTTAAGCCACCCAGCATGGGCCAGGTCCTGGGAGAAGAGATGTTTATCTTTAGGGGAGGAGCCAGTCATGACCCCCACTCCCAGGTCTGATTTTGGCTTGGGGACCCTATTCCCAAGGGCCAGGCCACATCATTTTTAGCATGTCAGAGCTCCCTCCCATCCTCCTCACACACACTCACTGACACTTACTCACACACCAATGACAAAGAAAGACTCCTGGCCCTCCACCCACCCGTCGAACTTCCTAGCAGCATTTCCCAAGCTGGTAATGGCAGGGACTTTAACTGGAGCAGAAATGAGAGGGAGAGCATGGAGACAGGAGGATCCTCCACCTGCTGCCCCTGACAAAAGCCAGGCATGCAGGAAAGGGGCCCGCAGTCTGACAGACCTTCTCACAACCCCTCCAAACAGACTCAGCCTCTCACCTCCAGCGATGTAATAGGAGTACACATTTCTCTAAGAAACGTCAGTTTAATCAGTTGACAGATAAATAGTGCAGAACCTCTGCTATGTGATTTTTTTCACATTTATCATCTCAACTTCAAAACTTGTAACACGTTTGTTTATCACACCCCTGAAGTGTGTTTTTTTTTAATTCCTGGAGTCCTGTTGTAGACCAATTTAACCTTTCTCGGTGTTCTCCGAGAACTGTAGCAACTGAAGCCTCCCCATCGCACCATGATGTGACAGTGTTTTTCTTGCTCATTGAACACACTACATTGGAAGAAGCAATCACTTGGATTCCTGGGGGTTCAAGCACTATATAAATAGCACATCTTACCCCCACCCAAAGTGCACCTGTGGCTGCTAGTCTTCTTTCCGCATCCCACAGTGGCTGGTCATCCTTAGAAGGTTTCATGTCCTGTGCCCTGGCCATTGCCTGGCATCCCTCTCCCAAGTCACCGGAGGAGGACACAGCATGGGGGCCACCTGAAGGTTCGAGAAGACTTTCTGTTTTTTCAGGGGATTTGGGGGCACCGCTTTCTGGATCAACTCATAAAGACAAAGTGGTGAGATGAAGTTCAAGCAAAAGGGAGCCTCTGGCACCTTCGGTTCTGGCATAGCTGAATACCCAGAGAACTCCAGTCAAGTTGGGGAGTCCTACTTCATTGGTAGGATTAATGCTGAGCAGGAGCCCAGTGCTGGGTGCCCGAGCTTAGGACATTTATATAGTGCACTATACTACCGTACAGTTGTCTCAAGGAGACAAGAATTCTAATTGCCGCTTCCCAGCTTTACCACATTGTGTGATCTTTGGCAAAGTTTCTTCCACAGTGTAAAGACATGTTGACTAGTTGTAAATGGTTTCCACTAGGTCCTGTTGCCAATATGTTTTTGACGTCCACTGATATAATACAAGGAGGCCATGGAGAAGCTGTTTGAAATAATATAATATCATTGTACATTTTTCACTGACTTAGGAGTTAGAGGGCGCTTAAATATTTCAGCTAAGACGAAATACAGATCCTTTGGTGATTGCTATGCATTTTGGGTGAAATATCAGTTCATTGTGAAGGGAATGCCCCATCTTGACCCTATCCACACATCAGCATTTAAACTGATATGGCAACTAGCTGCGTGCTGTGCTTTAAAAATACATACCCTATATGTGCCTAGAAGAGACATTGCAGTGTGTGAGCTTTCAGGGTCATGCCCCCTCAACCCCTCACCTGTAATATACCAAAGCGAACGTGTGCAAGGAATTAATTGGCTATCTGGGTCCGTATTACATAAAGTGCCCCAGGGGCACAACAGGCATTTGAGACCACTTTGCGTGCACCCATTGCACTTTGAATTGCTAACAATCCGCATTCTTTTCCTTTTCCAGTGGCCCTGTCAGACCCCATCATGCTCTGCTTCCCATGTAAGGATTAACATGATATGCCAGCGTGATTGTCAGGAAATCTGAAGCTCACAACTCCCTTCTTTTACTGACCAAGCTACACCCCTGATTGACAATTGCCATAAGGTAGTTATAGTTAGGTCACCTTTGCCATACAAAGAGGGATTTTTGGTTTTGCAATAACGTTGGCCCTATTTGATGAATCTTCACAAAACCTCGCCCCAAAAAGTTCATCCACCTCAGCTCCTTCCTGGAAAGATTCGGGGAGATCGATCAAGCAACAGACAAGAAAAAGGGTATCCCAAAATGCAAAATCCTCATGCATTTTCTGTAGACTTCTTTAGGCAGGGCTGCAGCAAAAACTGCTGAATGGAATTACACCAAATTTAACAGGAAGCTATATCTTGGTCCACAAATTGTGCTTTTTGTGATTTGGTGTAAATCTGCTTAGTAGTTTTTCTAAAATTAAGGGTGCAAAATAATGTATATTTTGGTAGTTGGGTATGCAAGAGTCTCTGAGACTCTTGCGGGGGTGCAAATTTAAAGATGCAGCATTCTGATTGTCCCAGGGAGCTTTATTTCCCTTGGGCCATCCTGTTCCCATGGGAGTGAGACTCCAGCAAGAGCGCGCGCTTTTTTTGGCTGCCAGCATGAAAAAAATGTTGTTGGCAGCGATTACAGGACTAAATGGGGGCATGGCAGGGATAACCTGACCCCCTAGACTTCTTGGGGGGAACCAGAGAATGTCACCCCTGGGGCCAAAATTGGCCTGGGGAGGAAGGCCTTGTGCCCCCTCCCTTAAAAGTGCACTGGGTCCCGGGATGGGGTCCTCGGGCCAATCAGTCCAGAGAGAGGGACCGCGCAGCCCCTTCATCTTTAATTAAAAAATAAAATGACCCTGGGAATGCGTTCCCCAGACCCGATGGCCAACCCCATTCAGCTGTGCACAGAGTGGGTGTTGACTGCAGGACCACATAGGTTAGTACCTGGTTCTCACACTTTTCCACGTTAAGTATAAATTATCATGCTGACACAATTCTCTCTAATAACTCAAGACTGCTTACAAAAGTTAGTATCTACTATATAGAATATTTCTCCTGTTGGAAACAAATTTTGCTGAACCAAAAAATTCTTTGGAGCATAATGAATACAAGTCAATAGTCACTTGCGCGCAGAGTTACTTTTGAATGCAAACATTTGTAACATGTTCAATACCTCTACACAGCTATGATGCATTAGGAGAAAACATGTTTTGTAAACACTTACACCCATTAGTTGTCCCCAAGCTGTACAAAATAACCTAGAAGAGTAATATGGTAGTTACGCACCACTATTTAAGTTGTAAAACAAACTTGCACACTCATTAGATTATGTCATTAGTGATGACATCAATGATGTAATATGAGATGTGATCAGTAATGTCATAAATGATATCATAGAACATGTCATACTTGAGGTCATAAGCAATGCATGATGGGAGCTAAAGTTATAGTTATCACTGCTAAATATATATATAGTATAATGTGTGTGTGTGTGTATATATATATATATATATATATATATATATATATATATATATATATATATATATATATATATATATATATATATATATTTATATATATATTCCACTCCTCCTGCTTCTCCACGCTGCTCGCACGGCACGCAGAACACAAGGACCACCACACAGCTCGTCCAGTACAAAAGGTTTAGTTTATTATCCCCCTTGTTTCTCACTGGCCTGACGCGTTTCGGGTATGGACTACCCTTGTTCACATAACGGATCAGTGGTACAGGAGACCTTTTATCAAGCACACCGCGTGATTCATAGAAAGTGAGAACATACTCATACAAAACAGGATGAGTGGCTTTTACATTACTGGTAAAGCACATTTGAAGCATTTAACCCTCTGAATTTATCATTATAGTTTTAACATCTTATAGCAGCATAAATGCGTTAATGGTAAACATAGACTGGATTTGTGCAAATTTACAAGAATAAGTTAATATGGCATATGACATTATAATGTAAACAATTTAAAGAACATTTAAAAAAAAACTATTTACTATATACACAGTGCATTAAATTTGTTTTCATTACATTCAATTCAAAGGTTCTTGCAGCTTGAATGCTAAGAATGTATGTGCAAAGTGTGCCAATCTGTAAACTTGACTACTCTATTCCTAATTTATACCATTATCTAGTTTGCTTGGGTGTTACCCTTTGTGCAACTTTCCTATATATCTATATATATATATAATGAATGAGACTCATGAACAAGACACACTTCTGGTGTTGAAATGTGTAGAGTGTGCTGCTCATTAAACTGCTCATTAAACTAATGTATGCAACTTACCTGCTGAGAGGGTGTCTGCCTTGTTTCCTTGGATATTGGAAAACGTTGCTGTTGAGATATATATTACCTACGGGTGGTCGCCAGTTGGTAGTTATAGTTAGGACCACGTTTCCTTAAGAAAAGCATGTTTTCATGTGCTTATAACTTTGGGGTCTTTTGATGAATTCTTACAAACTTTTCCAAAAAGTTTTGTTTTTTAGATTAGCTTCTATCTTGAACGTTTAGGGGTGATTGGTCAAGTGGGGGCTGAGAAAAAATGGGGGTCCCAAAACATGTTTTCTCCAGGCAATTTCTATAGGAAACTTTAGACAAGGCTACAGGTCAAACTGCTGAACAGAATTATGCCACATTTAGCAGGGAGAAAGGTCTTGGCCCAGAAAGCACACTTTTGTTTAAATGGGATAAATCCGATCAGTAGTTTTTAAGAAATATCAAATTTTACAGATATCGATATTGTAGAATTCTGACATCTGATTGGCTGAGGGGTTTGCGAGCACAAGCTTGCGGGTCATTGGCTGTGAACGATTGAAACTAGGAAGTGTTGGCAGCCATTTTGTGACTCAGTTGAAAGGAGTAGGGAGAACAAAAGAGAAAAATTGTATAAGAGGGTATGGTAGGAACAATGTGGAGCTAATTTAAGCAGTCTGTACGGTGCAGAATGTTGCGTTGGCTGTGGAAATCATATGGGGAAAACAACAATGCGCTGTATTGTGGCCTTCCTTTAAAATAATGAGGAGTAATGTTTACTTATAATGTGGTGTTCACTTTTATCACGGACAGTGTCACTTTGTTAGAAGAAATGTAATATTAAGTGGGAGGGCGTGTTCTCTCCCTGTGCGCGGAACAAAATTAACGTTTAATTGGCTGAGGTGTTCCAACAATGAGCTGAATGTTCATTGGTTGTGAACCAATGAAAGTAGAAGTGTTAGCAGCCATTCCCTTCCCCTCTGCGGAGTAGGAGGGACTTCTGATTGGCCGACATGTTCCAAGGAGGACCTTCCGAAGCTTAATGTTGATTGGCTGTAACGCATTGAAAGTAGAAGTGTTGTCAGCGATTTCTTCCCCCTATCTGGGACATCTCATTGGGTAACGTGTTCCAAGCAGGACCTTCCCAAGCTTAATGTTTATTGGCTGTGAAGCATTAAAAGTTGAAGTGATGGCAGCCATTCCCTCCCCTTCTGCAGAACACCCTGGACATTTTATTGACTAAAGTGTCCTGAGTACAAGTTTGCTCCGTATTGTGTGGGAACGGTTCACTGTTGTCAGCCATTTTGTGATGCACTTCAAAGGAGTACGGCGAAACAAAGTAGTAGAGGGAAGGGGAGGAACACTATTAACTCTGTACAGTGGTCACAAGGTGGTGGACAGGGACTGTGAAGGTAAAAATTGTTTTTAATATATTTTAAGAGCCATTTATATAATTTACGTGGGACCTACAAATCATGTAAGGAAAATAACAGTGTATTGCGGTCTTCTTTTTATTAAGTCAGCGGGTGGGATACTTCACAGGAGCAGTATTTACTTATTATGTGGTGGTTACTTTTCTGACGGGTAGTTCTACATCTTTGGAGAAAATATTATAAAATGGAGGAGGGGGTTGAAAAAGAAAGCGCGCTGTTGTGGTCTTCATTTAAATAAGGTTCTGAGTAACCTACTTCTCGGGAGCAATGTTTATTTATAATGTATAGTTATAGTGCTGTGCCTACTTCTGTCGGGGGTAGTGCTATTTCCGTGCAACAAAATAGTAGGTGTGGTTGCGCTGCAAAAATGTATGTCTAGGTTTGAAACTGTTTTTATTAAGCAATGACAAATATACTTTCTTAGGAAAGTGTAGCTGTATATATCAGAGGGGTGACAAATGATAAACAATTCATAAAATATCCCTTAAGCATGGCCACACTCCTCCTTTTTTTGTCGCCTATAGTTTGTAAACGTGTTACCCTATATTTCTGTTAATATAAGAGGGCATCAGTTACTTTTAGATAAAGTAGAAAAGAAGTGCTACAAGAAACACTCCCGCACTACATCATCTCAGGTCACAAAAATAACAAGTAAAAAACAGTTAAACATAAATGATGTCATATTACCTAGAAATGTACACTTCATCAAAACATTAAATAAACAATAAAGCACTATGTATACAGTTTTTTTAGGGACTACTATTTTATAAAAATATTAGCAGTGTTACAAACTGTGAGATAGTAGGTTATCAACGGAAATAACTGTAGTAAATGTTCTTAATATCGCGCAGAGATAGATCTCTAACCCCTCTGAAGTACTATAAGTTCACAGTATTAAAATATACATGGTGACTTTATAGTATTCCACAGGAGAAGAAGAATAAGGAAAACAACCCAAAAAACAAAATGCTTACAATCTCCATTCTATAGAAGACGGAAAAGTTTTGTAGTAGTGCTTAGAGGTCACCCACTGCTCTGTTAACATATTACGCACTCCTTTAGGATATATAGAAAAGTAGTAATATATACAATATTATTCCTGTATACTCTATAGGTAGAACAAGAATAGGAACAAAGTAAAAGAAAAATACGAAAATATCAATTAAGAAATGTAGGGTTAATCAAAGGCATTCAGTAAAAAAGTATCTATGTAAATAATCTTTTTTAAAACTGCAATTTTGTAAATAGTCTCACTGTAAAAATATCTGATCAAGTAAGTTATAAAGGTCAGTAAGCTGTATTTGAGATGGTTTACTCCTGGCGGCGACAAATCTCCAATTCCTCTTGTGTGAAAATATGACACTCTACTACAATATAGAGAGTTTCACTGATGCCACACAAAAAAGGAAAAGGGAAATAAAGGCATAAACACAAAACAAGATCAATATTGAAATATTTTTCCGCTGTGAATATGTTCAAAGCTGTCTTTTCGGAACTTCAAAATTTTTTCTTCACGCCGATGGCTCATAAACACCTCTCAGATCATAATGACTGTGAACCTTATAACATACATATTCACAGCATATTATCAATGGGGGGAACAGAGTAAGAAGAAGAAGAAGCTATACATGTTACATATGAATCTTTAGTCTTCGCGTCAACGGGTCACCAACACCTCTGAAGTTCGCTATACTCTGATTATTACAATGTACATAGTCACAGTATATAACCTCAAAGGAGCCAGAAAAGCAACAGTGTTTCCTCTACTCTGGGTGTTTCTCAATGCAAGCTGCTGACGTTACATATAAATGACAAAAAGAACCAATAACACTTTTTTTGTAATACAAATCTTCAAATCTTCACAAATAGCTACATATTATAAATGTCTACTATGCCATAATCAAACAACTTACAACTCTTTAACATGTTTTGTTGTCGCAAAAGAAGAATCCGACGCTAGAAAAGGGAACCTGCATCGCAGAATGGACACGTGAAAATAACTTTCAAAAACTAAACTAATCGAAGAATGAGTGTGGTTTATACACTTTTGGTTATTGTGTAGTCTACGGAAGGAAGATCCGGCTCTGCCCATTTAGATGTCACGTTTTACAGTTGACACGTGCTCCCGTTTTCACTGTTTCACTTGTGCACAAGTTAGGAAAAGTTACACAATGTGAAGCGGTAAAGCTTTTACTCTCATCTCAGTATAAGTTCCTTAATATGTACATACATTGGAGAGCTTAAAAACTGTTACCCGGCAAACCATGTCATTTCCTTTCTCGTGACTAAAAACGTATATTAATTGCTGTAATTCTAAATAGAAGAAATAAAAAAATATCAATCAGAGTAGAAGAAAAAAAAAGTATGTGCTAATATTTCTCATCACTATGTTTTTAAATTAAAAAAATACCTGCATTTGTAAAGCGTACAGGTACCCCCGGAAAGGTGTGCCGGTGCTCGGGGCATTGGGAAGATTAAGCAAGGTGTTGCCCACAGTGACATAGTGGTGGGCTAACGTGCCGCTGGAGCAGAGAAACGAACTGTGAACGCTGTTGTTCGAAGTCTGGTATCATAGCAGCGGCGTCATACTTTTTCCACACTTATATGTTAATTACTGCTAATTACGTTTTAAACATTGTTAAATTATAACTTATAACAGACTACTGTTACAGTTAGTTTTACACAAAAAAAGTATGCACGTCTTTTTAAAATGTACTTAAAACCAATATAGGATTTAGGGACATTGTAGTTCGAAATTAGCATTTAAAAAACCTTTGAAATTCACTGAAAAAAACATAGGTTTTCCAGATGCTATAGTTAGAAATTAGCATTTAAAAAAACCTTAGAAATTCACTGAAAAAAATATAGATTTCAGGGACGTTATAGTTAGCTGGACATTTCACTCATACAAAACCATAGAAATTCCACTATGACTGGCGCCCTCGCAATGCACTGCTCATGATGTCACATATAACATCATTCAGGGCATGGTCAGTGACATCACTGATGACATCTCGACATCACTGATGACCTCACCGATAACATCATCCATGTGAAAATCTTATGCACCTCCTCACAGTCTAATATAACCTTTGATACACCCACTGTAAAATACAGACTACCATTTTCGAAACCACCAATACAGTTACAACAGATACACTCACTGATTCCTAGGTCTACACACACATCCACTCATTCACCCATACAATCACTTATATATGCAGTCACTCATCAATACAACACTATCATATGCACTCATTTACCTATTCAAACACTCACACACCGCCACTCATCCATGGAGTTTCTCACACACCTAGTCAATGTAAAGAATCAATCACACTCCCATTTACTCTCCTATAAAGTTATACACACACCATCTCATTAATTCATACAGATAGTAATGCATACTTACTCTCTTATATAATCACTGATACAAGTACGCACTCATCCATACAGTCACTCTCACAATCACTCACTCTAACATGTAGTTATTTATATACACCATCACTCACATATGCTGCCTTTTACATATGTAGTTACTGTCATGTAACACTGAGACATCTATTCACTCACCATCACACCCATACACATACTCACCCACTCATAGAGCTGTTTCCACATGCACTCGTGAACCCATAAACCCAGTGAGTCAACTACTCACACATCTATGCATAGAGTCACACTCCTCCTACTCACCCACACACACACTCAGGCACCCATAAAAATACTCAGGCAAACAATTAATAACCCATATAGACACTTGTGTAGCTACTGACCAACCCATGTGCCAGCTTACACAACAACAGACAGACTGATACAGACATTCACAAAGCTTAGTCACTATCTCATGCATTCAATAAGACACGTTTAATCAGTCACTTATACAATCAGTCACACACCTCCTAAATCCTAAATTCAGACACCTGTACACCCACTCATTCTTCAAAACATCTTGGCATATATATATAAAACATATTTAAACTTTACAGAAACACACAATCACGGGATGATGTCATCAGTGATGTCATTTGAGATATCATCAGTGATATCATCAGTGATGTCACTGACCATGCCATGAATGATGTAATATGTGATGTCATGAGCAGTGCGGGGGCGTGAGTTATAGTTAGCTGAAATAACTATAACGGTGGAATTTCTATGGTTTTGTATGAGTGAAATGTCCAGCTAACTATAACGTTCCTGAAACCTATGGTTTTTTCAATGAATATATATATATTTATTTATATATTTTCACTGAAAAAACAAAAGGTTATAGGGACATTATAGTTAGCTGAACATTTCAGATTTCATTCATACAAAACCAGTGAAATTCAGCTGTTATAGTTACCTGAGCTAACTATAACTTACGCCCCCCATGCACTGCTTATGACCGCACATATTACATCACTCATGACATGGTCAGTGACATCACTGATGACATCACTGATAACCTCTCAAAAGACACCACTGATGACATCATCCATTGAGTGTAAGTATTTTGTAAGAGTTTATGATCGTTAAACATATATACTAAGGTACTACAAAAGTTAAAATAGTATACTAGGTGTACTACTAATGAGTGATACTACTTCTAATATATATTATGTGAGAGGCAGTGTGGCTGTATGTATCCTTGTGTGTGTGAGTGTGTGAGTAGCTGTATGAGTGGGTGTGTGAGTAGCAGGCTGTATTAGTGAGTTAGTGGGTGTATCAGTGGCTGCATGGGTGGACAAGTGGCAGTGTGAGTGTCTCTATGTGTGGGTAAGTGGGTGTGTAGTGACTGTATAGGTTAGTTAGTGGGTGTCTCAATTGATGTATGAATATGTGACTGGGTGTGTAAGTGGTTGTTTGGGTGAGTAAGTGGTTGTTTGAGTGAGTGTTTGGCTAAGTGTGTGTGTGTGTGTGTAAGTGGCTGTATTGGAGAGTGAGTGTCTGTGTTAATGGCTTTATGGGTGAGTATGCAGATGTTTGAGTGCTTGTATGGATGTGTGAATGGGATATGTAAGTGGTTGTGTGAGGGCTTGTATGGGTGACTGAGTAGCTGTGTTGAGAGGCTGATTGGGTGAGTGACTGGGTGTGTAAATGACTTTGTACATAAACAAGTGGGTGTGTGAGTTGCTGTATGGGTGAGCATGTGATTATGTGACTGGCTGTATGGGTGAGTGACAGGTTGTATGAGTGGCTGTATAGGTGAGTGAATAGTTGTGTGAGTGGCTGTACAAGTAAGTGAATGGGTGTTTGAGTGGCTCTATGGAGGAATGAGTGGGTGTATGAGTACTGGTATAGGTCTGTGACTGGGTATGTGAGTGGCTGTGTGGGTGTGTGAGTGGGCATATGAGAGGTTGTATGGGGTGTGAGTAATTGTGTGAATGGTTCTGTGGATGTCATCAGTGATGTCATCAGTGATATCATTTAAGATTTCATCAGTGATGTCACTAACCATGTTGTGAGTGATGTAATATCTGTAGTCATAAGCAGTGCATTGTGGGGTATATGTTATAGTTAGCTCAGGTAACTATTACTGCAGAATTTCACTGGTTTTGTGTGAGTGAAATCTGAGCCTAACTATATATAATACCCCTGTAACCTTTGTTTTTTTCAGTAAATTCCTAAGGTTTTTCAAAATCTAATTCCTAACTATAATATCCCAGTAACCTTTGTTTTGTTAATGAATTTTGAAGTCTTTTTTAACCTATAGTCGTGTTTGCAGAGTAGTGGAGAAATGTGGTGGGCTTATGACCAGCTCTCAGGAATCCTGTTGTGTTGGATTTACTAGAGGAAGCAGGAGGGCTTCTGGTCCCCCAAGAACCCTCAGTATCCAAGAGGACTTCATCCAGAAACCAGCGGTGGTCCAGGAGGCACATTTGCAGAGTGGTGGAGAAAGAGGACATGGCCACCATAGACCAATCAGAAATTTTGCTGTGTGAGACTTACTGGAGGTAACAGGAGGGCTTCTTGGCACTTAAGGACACCCTGAAGCCAACTGTACTTTATCTCCCAATGAGCAGTGCACCAGGAGGTGCGTTTGCAGAGTGCTTGAGAAAGGGGGCATCGCCTCTGAATTTCCCTCAGCAATCACGCTCTGTGGGACTTACTAGAGGTAACAAGAGTAAGTAAGTTATAGTTAGCTCAGATAACTGCTGAATTTCTCTGGTTTTTCTATGAGTGAAATGTGAGCCTAAATATATCAATATAACCTCCTTGTAATCTTTGTATTTTTAGTGAAAAAAATATATATATACTTGTATACGTGTTACATTGCTGAATAGGTGTGTGCATATGAATGTTTTAAACCTGGGGGTAAAAGAAAGCTGCAGAGTTTCAGGAACAGTCCTAATATTCCTTGCACATGCCAAAAAAAGTTGTACATTTGCTCCAAAGAAAGGAGTAACCAAACAGTACCAAATATCTGACTTAGTGCCTGATAACATTCTTGGAGAATGGGACGGATGTTCCGTCTGTCGTATTACGATTCTGTTCTATGCTATGGAACTTGAAATACGGAGGCCGGGACATCCATCACGTTTGTGATGGAGTATCCCATCCACAAAGTTCGTAATCATGGCTTTACACTTTTTATCGGGAACCTTACAGGCATATCCCTGCATTCCTCACTTTGAAACTCCCCACCTGGGAGAGGGTATTAGAAGAATTAGACAATCAGAAGTTCTGATTCACAAAGGAAAACTTACACTTTTGTATAGTTCACTAATTTTGGGTAATCACAAACTACAGGTTTAATTTTGCTAATAATTTTACAACTACAGAGCAGAGACTCTGCAGCTGGGCTGGGCACTCCACATATAAAAAGATAGGACAGGCCCTAAGATAGCACATTGCACAATTAAGTTGTCCTAAACAGAGATGCGCTATACATGGGGGCTGGTTGCTACGCCTGTTACACTTGTTAATTACCCTGAGTGTCCGGATACCCTGCCTGGATCTTTTCAGTATCCTAAGAGTGGATTATGGTGTGGCAGATAAGCAGCCCTAATTTGCTCTCTCCTTTAATGTAGTCCTTCTTTCCCATTTTCAATTAAACTTGCCTATGTACAGCCATATGATTTTCAGATGGCTCCATAAACAAGTTGGTACGACACTCGTATAACACAATTTAAACATTGTTTTTCTAGGCTCTGAGGTGCTACTGCAAATAATTTAACGAACCACAAGTCATTAGGTATGCTATGGAACCTCTGGTAGGTAGGCTACAACCTTAGACATAGACCGATTGTTCCATAATTGAATTACCAGCCCAGAGATACTCCCCTCAATCAAGGCTCTTTGTCATAGAATGGTAGGAATTAATATTTGCCAGATGATCATAAATTAGGGGTTGATTGAGAAGTGAGGAGTTTCATGCACAAGTAGCAGAGAAAGGACCATACAATGTTCTCTGCACTATACAGACATTTTTAAATGGTATCCCATAATTTCATCCAGTGAAGATTTAATGACCAGATTGTTTCAGGAAACAAAACTAAGTCCCTCTCGTTAAATCTGTGCGCTACCTCAGACCGTTTAGCAATTGGCAAAGCTTTCAGAACTTTCCTCTCTGTTGATTGGCTGTAGACGAGACTAAGTTAGATGGGTTGTACTCTGCTGAGAGACCTAAGGTGAGGACTAAGGGCCTCATTTACAAGAAGTGGCACATCGCTGCGTGAAAGCAGCGATGCGCCACTTCTCAGTGCACCCTCCTGCAACACCAATGATGTGTCATATTTACGATATGACACATCATATCGCAAAGAAGGACAGATGCGTCAGTATAACTGACGTATCTGTCAGCGCAAAAAGTGGCGCTTTGCTGGAATTGTTTCAGAAGCTTGACGCAACTCCAGCAATGTTCCTTTCACATGGGGCGAGCCTCATGTGAAAGGTCCTGCGTCACCCTTGCGCCTGCCATGAGGCAGGCGTAAGGTTTTGAAGCACTGGCGTCCTAGAAGTAGCGCAGCGAAATCTCATAGATTTCGCTGCGCAACTCTTACGACCCTTTCTTGCGGGGGTAAGCTCACCCTGCATACATTATACCTGGCGCAGGTATAATGTAGCACAGGGGTTTACGAAAGGACGCATCTAACTAAATGCGTCACTTCCTAAATATGGCACAACATGGTGCATTTTTTATGCCACTGGTGCGTCACAAAAAATTACGCACTAGTGGCGCAAAAATGATGCAGGTGCTCATAAATAAGCCCCTAAGACTTTGGAAATGACCTCTAACAAAAAAGATACAAAATAGAACATATGCTGGAGGGAAATACAAGTTCAGGAAATGCTGAGTGAGCTACGGTGTTAGCCTCTCCAAATGCCAATCTGCGGGCACTTAGGAGATAGGCCCTGCCTACATAAAATGCCAAATAAGTGTATCCTCCAAGGGCAGCCATGCAGGATGCAGCTAGCAGGACTGCTCCTCACTGCTCAGCGCGGGTGACGGGAAGAAAACAAAACAAACATCCCTCATATTTCAGCTTACAGAGTAGTTACTGTAGCGGTTAAGACAGGGAACATTTCTATCGCATTAAATGTTGTCTCGGTCTAATCTAAATGCAAAGCTGCCCGGCAAAGTTCTGCTCGTCTTTTATTAATACGCACTGAGTATCCTGTCATTATGAATTCCGCCCGCACCGCGGTGCACTCTGAAAGCATTGATCCTAATGAATTCCTCTGGTATTCTTGGAGACGCGCTGCTTAGTTTCACATTCTTTCCACTTTAATTCAGCATGAAAGTCATTTAAAAAAAAAGTTAGCCAACGCGGATCCGATCATATCAGGGCTCTAATGTGTTCAATTATGGGTATCAAAACAATTTGAAGATGGCAAACCAATTACAGATCCCGCAGCAGCCACGGGGTGAGGTCTCGTTGTCGGTGTCCAGCTTCTATTTCTAACGGTTGCACAAATTTAATAAGAGAGTTGGGGAGGAGTGAATGCTGTGCGTCTTCTTGGTTGCACTTACCACTGGTGAAAATTCCAGCTGGCCAGTTGCAAATGGTTTCCACAGGATCCAATTCCTGGTTTTTGGAATTCTGGATATAGAATAATCTTCTTTGAAGAAATATCCGTTTGATTTGAGTTCTATTTTGGACACAGTTACTGGTGTCAATTATTCTTCAATTTTTTATGGTACTTGATTTAATCAGCAGACACCCAATGTTTTTGATTCTGACAATTAAGAAGCTCAATTCCCAAATACCAACATACCATGTGGGGCATCGAACAGAAACAGTTTACTTTGTGGGTTCTTAACACTATGCCACACGCTGAGATGTCTTCCAGATAGGGAAGGGAGTTGTATGTCCTCACAAACAACCCCCTAAAAGTCCTAGGGCTTCAATTGGAGGCGGGCGGGTTTTGGACTTCCAATAAAGTTTCAAGAGGTTACATTTGCCCACTGCTCAGCGCCGCCACTATCAGGTACACTTACCATGTGGACTTGGTTTCTTCTTAAATCGCATTAGAAAGGCCCATCTGATATCATTTCCATTATGGTCTGGGTTCACCATCAAATAAATTGGTGGCCCTGAACACAAAAATCTTTAAAAATGTCCCCGACACAATCCGAAGACATTAAGGGTGTTTACTACATTGGTCTTGATAATGGAGTCCCACTTTGAATGGCACGCCCTGATATTCCACCCGGCTGTAATCCTAAGAAGCAGAGCCTGCCAAACGGAAAACATTTTAGATAAAAAATGTCAGCTGCAATGGCAGGCAACTTTAAATGTATTGTAAAAGCCCGGCTCCCACAGGTATGATGGATGTAATACATCTTCATGCCAGTGGTTCACTGGCTGGGCTGACAAAGCATAAATTAGGCCCATTTTCATTAATCCAACTTCTTTAATAGCAGATGTATGGCTTGAAAAGTGTATTGCCAAACTGGGTCTCTTTGATCTGTAAGACATGTAGCCGGGTGAAAGTCAGGATGTATTTTTTAAAGAAAGCACCGTAGTAAGATTTCCACATCTATGGGTGCAGCACATTCTGTTACTTACACATTTGTTTAAAAAAAAATATCAAAGTATTGCAAATGCAAAGTTATGCACAATTTTTGCCAATTTTTCCGACAGTTATGCTAATGAAAATTTATGATAATGTGCAAGAGTACAACTCATCTGATGGGTGTACAGAGTGTGGAGTAAGACTAAATATTGGGGACTCTTGGGGATGCAGAAAGTAGCATTTTTTTTTTTTTTTTTAGCAAAGATGGATCCCCACCCCAAATAGGCTTGCTTGAAATGAATGAGCAATTCAAGCAACGTCATTAAGTTTAACTCAATTAGAAAGCCAAAAAAGTGATATATGGAAATGCTAATAATTATTTTGGGTGTGTTCCATTCCATCATGTTTTGTCGTCCATTAGAGAAAGGGACATGGCAATGCTAATTAATCCAATCCCGCTTAGAAAAAGACAGCATGTACTGAAGCGATGCATTTTGTGTACAGTGAATGAGAATACACGTAGCCCAGGTGCATAGATACGTTTCAGCCTTGTTTGACCTCGTAATTGCCACTTATGACAATTTACTTAGGCAGTATAACTATGATGTTTGGAAATGCTTAAATTAACGTAATCTACTGATAACTACTTTTGACACATTCCATTCCAGCATGACTTTAGGTTTTCCTTGCCTTTATGGCCTTGGAACTACCATTTATACGAATATAGGACGTTACAATGCAAACAATTACAATGAATGCTTTTACATCGCAGTTTTTACAATGCAACTATCATTACATCGCATGATTTTACAACGCATACCATTACAACAGATTTTTTTTAACTACCATTACAACGAATTCCATTATAACGCATACCATTACAACGCATTATATTTTTAGTGCAACAGTAGGGTAAGGTGTTGGATAGCGTAGGGGTAACATTTACTATTCCCCCTCCAGTGAGTGCAACAGTAGAGAAAGCGTTGGATAGCGTACGGGTAAAAATTACTATTCCCACTCCAGTAAGTGCAACAGTAGGGAAAGTGTAGGATAGGGATGTATGACATTACAACGCATGCTTTTACATCGCATGCTTTTACAACGCGGTTTTTACAACGCATACCATTACAACGCATAGTGCTTTTAGGCGCTGGATAGTGAATTGTTTAATTTACTATTCCAACTCCAGTCCCCGTGGATAGTAGGGAAGGTGTTGGATAGTACATTAAACCTATTCCCTATCCTAGAGCGCCCACCTGTGCAATGCGTTGTAATGGTTTGCGTTGTAAAAGATGCATTGTAAAGGCACTGCATGGTAAAAGTTGCGTTGTAAAGTTTGTTTACCGTAGGATAGCGTAGGGGTAAACATTACTATTCCCAACTATCCCAAAATCTATACCCACCCTTAAACTTAAAAATCTCCATTACTAACCTTATAATGCATTGTGATGACATGCATTGTGATGGCATGCATTGTAATGGCATGCGTTGTAATGACAGGTGCTGTAGTGGCATGCGTTCTAATGGCATGCGATGCAAAGGCACTTGCGTTGTAAAAGTAGCGTTGTAAAGGCATTGCAATGTAATGCCTGCGTTGTAATGGACGTTTCCCCATATATACATCCGTCTTGATATTATGTCCTAGCTGGAATAAGTATGCCCCATTCCCTCAAAAAGGGGTACAAGAAACCCTCTGAACAGAACAAAACATTATCTTAGATTAATTGCAACATTTTTGGACCTCATTGGTTAAATAGGTTTTGAGTCCGTATGGCAGAAATGTCTCAAGTTAGTGCAAGTGGTGACTAAGCACATTTTGGCATTTATATGATCGGGAATAAATGATGTCAATATCTGGGTGTTTTAGAAATCACTTTATTGAAGGATAGCTATGCTGGCAGTAAAGCAAGCACCCGCTGCCATCCTTGTCTTTTTTGTACGGGGCTTACTTTGCTACCAATTGAGTTAACTTTTATGTAGCTGATATCCTTTCATTTAACGTTCTCAGTGACAGACTGACATATGTTTTTCTCTTATGTTTTGGTGGGACCCTTGTACTAATACCACCATTGGTCAGAATGTTTATATTAAATATAGGAACTGGTTTGGTAAAATTGACACAATATCTTTAAATGGAGAGAAATTAATCTCTATTGTATTCATCTCTTTAATGTCCTCCTGTATTACTTTGCTTCACTGAGCAGAAAATGTTCAATCACAAAATCACAATGCACTGAACCATCAGCACATTTTCCGAGCCTAATGGTACCATTTGTTCAGTAAATCAAGTCACATGATATTTTCATACATTTGTTTATGCGGGTCACATTTCGAAGTACAAATAATTCCAAAGCAAGAGTAGTTCTGGCTAAAGACAACTGCACAGGTGCTAGTTCCACAAGGAAATAGTGCTCTGCACTCACCCTCTAATGGTCAAAGTATTCCAAAATCATAAATACATTAAACTAGAATAAAACACACAAAAGGGAGTGTCTCAAGAATCCAACAAATGTATTGTAAAGTTTGCTCTCTTTGTTTCTTATCTACTCCGTTCAAGTACACATAGTTCAATGGTATCAATATCAATGTACCCTTCTCTAATATCAGAATAACATGGGAGCCTTGATATGAAGTCTCAAAACAATTCTCTTTATTATTCTTTAATACATCAAAGAAAAGAGTCCAGCCAAGGTGTTTCGTCCTCCGAGAGGACTTCATCAGGGTTCAAGTATTTCTTTACAGCAATGTCACATCAAAGAAAAAGTGCAAAATGGATCAGTTCTCCATGAAATTCTTGGAGCACTAGTACTGTTCCTTTATTGTTGCAGGGAAATACCAGTTGACACATATAAATATCACAGCTGTAGATCCATTTTACACTTAGACTTCGATGTGTCATTGCCATAAAGAAATACATTAACCCTGATGAAGTCCTCTTGGAGGACGAAACACATTGGCCAGGCTGTTTCTTTGATGTATTGAAGAATAATAAAGATAATTGTTTTGAGACTTCATATCACAGCTCCCATGCTATTCTGATACTGGAGAAGAGTACCTTGATATTGACGCCACTGAACTATGTGTACTTCATGAAAGGAGGAGAGAAGAAATAAAAAGAACAAACTCTACAATACAATTGTTAGATTCTTGAGGCACTCCGTTTTGTGTGTTTTTTCTGGTTTCACATTTCTCAGTATTTTGATTTTTCACTATTCAGCTAACTCACCAAATATTTACTGACTCTTTATGTCTAACAGATATGTTTACCTGGTAATCTGTAAATCCATTATTTGCTCTCTTCAATGACACCTTGGGAACCATTTGTTTTACTTTTTCCAGATACACTCAGGTTCATATAGTTAAAGCCCTATAATTTCCCCCCTTAGGTCAGCACTTATTCAATAATCTTCCTGTCACAGTGAAACTCAGAGCACACCTGTTCCCACCCAGAGGATGTAAGCAGGCCAAAGGATTTGGGGAAGACTACCCTTAGGATGACAGTTCTGGCACTGGTCGTTCCGAAACCAGAGTATCAGCAGTGTATTTGCATGCCTGGTTAATTATTCTTGCCAAGGCTGCACTCCAATATGTCAGAGACTACTTACACAGTAACATGGCTCTACCTCATTCTTTTTAAATCGACTTACTTTTTTCGTTGTTTTTTCTCTTTGAAATTTTGTTCTGGGGTCAGCTTGCCCTAAAGTCCTGGCCACGTCCTTGGCTCGGTTTGGCATTTTTCCAGTGACTGGTTAGCTCTAAGGTGTTCACCATTTACTGGCTGACCTGATCTCCTTTATTTTTAGCACAGTCCTGAGACTCTTTTAAAGATTAACTCCTTTAAATAAGTCTGCACTTGCACCTGTACGAGGAGCTATTTATTAGTAGATACATTTCAGCTCTACGTTGTTGAGAATAATTCCACATTCATTCACTTTTTTGCTCTCTGCTGAGTAGCTGGTCCTTAAGAAAGACTCAGTCCACTAGAATGTCCAACTGGCTCAAATCACAGTGGTAAATCTTCGAACAATACAGGCAACGTTCTATGAACATTCAGATTATGTGACCATGACTTCTTTCATGATCAGCAATTACTAAAAAAGGAATGGCTATTTAAACAAATACTCATAAAAATCAGATGCATAAAGGAATGACATATTTCTAATGCACTTTAAGTAAAAAGAAACTTTATCATCACATAAACTTTATTCGATATTTAGATAAAATTTATAAAAGTATATCCAACAAACAACATTTGTGTAGATTGGGGCAAAATATTTCATACAAAACAGTGCAACAAAATACATAAGATAAAAATAACAGTAAAATGTTTGTTCAACAACCCGAGGATAAAGAATGGAAACCTTACAAGAAATACATATTCACAAATCTTGCAAAAAATGTAAGTACAAATGCTGAAAAAGATGCCTCCTACCAGCAAAGAATTAAAATTCTGGAGCTAAAAATTGCAGCTAAAAACCATGACACATAGAAACATATTTGGGAGAAGTTAAGAGCTTCTGATAAAGGAACACAGTTCTGGCTTGACTTAACTAGAGAGTTGAATTTAGGGCAGATAAGGACAATATGCATGTTGTCACATACCGAGGCCTTATCACACTCACTTGCCAGTAAGTTAGATGTTTTATACCAAACTGCGTTTGGGCACAACAACTGATGGATTATGTCCATTCTAAAATAGGTCAACAACCAACAATGGTGATTAGTAATCTCCATAATAAGATATGGCTCAATTCCCATCACTGACTTCACTATAATGTACTGGTGCATCAACCGCTTGATTAATGCAGAAGTCTCCTGCTCTGCTGCCACCCTCAGAGAGAATGTCTGCTTCACCTAAGCAAGATCTTCTTCAACAATGACGCTGGGGTCAGATAAAAGCTCAGGTTTCCACTGGTCTTTCAAATTAGACATGATGTAGCGCAGCCATGGTATGTGAAACTTATTATCCAGGCTTTTACAATCACGGATGGTTATTCTGTAGAGCTTTACCTCTTCCTTAGCCAGATTGTGCTTCATTGTTGAAGAGGTCGGAGGAGTATAATGTCAAATATATAACCAATGCCAAGTGCCTCATGTACTATCTCTGAAGGAGTTTCGAGCACAACCCCTAAAAGCCCCTAAGAATACTTGTTTTTCATTACCTGAATCGGGGCAGCGGAGGCATACACCCAGATGTCACACCCATATGAGGCTGCAGGGATACATTGTGCTTTATATACATCTGACAGTATCTTGATTGACTTCTGCTCTAAACGTCACAGAAATATCATTAAGGCTTAATATTCCTCTCTTAAAATGTACCTTGTTTTTCTTTAATAAATGATTCCATCTAATTCCAGAGTCTAATAAAATGCCCAGATAAGAATATTTTCCACCTTGCTTATGTCTGTCCGTAGGCCACCATAACATGGGATTTTTTCAAATTGATCGACAAGTCAAGACATCCCATAAAATCAATACAAAGATCTAAAAGACATTGGAAGCTCCTTGCCATGCGTGCTATCAGGACGGCATCATCTGAATATACAAGGGTGGGGATCAGCCTTCCTCCTACCCTCGTAATATCAAGGTCCTGATCATATAACACGTCCTCACGACGATTAATGTATATAATTAAGAGAAAGGGGGTCAAGCTGCAACCCCAACAGAATCCTCTTTTCAAATTAAAGTGCTGCGGGCATTCCTCGTTGGTGCCATATCTGACTGATGGTGTGAGGCTATAATGAAGATCTTTCAAAAAGGCAATCATTGGAGGGTCTACCCCAGTGGACCCCAGCTCAGCCCTGAGCTTATCTCTATCAACCTTATCAAATGCTGAGCTGAGGTTCATGATGGCCAAATATTCTGAGCCCCTCTTTGCTTTTCTATATTTAACTGTTAACAGGTGCAAGTTAAGATTCTGATCAACCATGCCCCACTCCTGTCTACATCCATACTGGATGTTTGACAAAATGTCATGCTCATTGGAGAGATACTGATACTGATTGGAGATACTGGAGAGACTAACCCAAAGGATTAGTCTCTCCAGTATCACCAGCCCAATGATTTTGACCCCCCGCATCAACGAATGTAATGGGTATAAAGCAGGCAGGGTCAGCTTTGTCCCCCCTACTTACACTCTGGGACTATCAGAGAGTGATGCCAGCACCCTGATAAAGTACAACAAATAGCAGGATTTAAGTAAGGAGTGTGGATAGGCGCTCACAGTTCCACTAAGGGCTTATAAGGCACTTGGGCATTGTCATAATGAAAAAGAGTGACACATAAGGGGAGAAATTCAGTATATCATCATTAATGTTTAGCAAATACTTAGAGAGTTCATTGCAGGTTGGTGGAAAGAGGGCACTGAGTTAAATCAGGAGTGCGCTTGCTCTGCCAAACTTGTGGTTTTCCTGCTCTATTTAGAGCTGTGTGAGGTATTTGATTTTTTGATGACAAGATTTGTCCTGCTTGCCTATCTACCACAGTGCCATCTGTTCACAGTGATGGTTGCCATGCCCTATTTAGGGCAGGTCAACCATCACTAGTTTTTAATTTCCAGGGACCACCCAGCAAGTCATTGCAATCCTCAGGAGGGAATTCCCACACAGCCCCAATATGCAGGGAGAAAACTCAGAGTAGATCAGGTTCACTGTTTGTTTTTAAGAAATACATTCCTTGAAAACAATGATTTTTTGCTATATTGGCGCAACAAAACAAGGCAGCCGCTCAGCAATGTTCAGTGCCTTCAGCGGTGCAGCCACACTGGCAGAACTGCAGTTGCCATAGAGAGCCACAATCCACACTGATTGGCAGGGATTTTTACATTTAAAAGGCAGGGTAGCACAGGAACGGAGGATATGGGATCTGCTCATCTGACAAGGTGATAGACCTCCCAACAGGGTGTAAATGGAGCCTGTAGTCAATGGTCCTCACATTTTTTAGGGGTGTGAGAGCCACAATATTAATCCAGCAGCCACAAATGCATACACCAAGTGGATGAGTGTTTTCAAGGTGCAAGATTACAGTACAATTACAAGCAATTCCATGAAAAATGAGGAATAATCTGAGGAATTGTTGCTCTTGCACTGATCCCATGGCTTTCTCCTCTTTTCTAGATCTTTTTCCTCACCACACTCGTTTTGGCAGATTTTTTTCCTGCTGATATGTACATAGGAAAACTAATCAAAAGCGCATTTTAAATGTAAATCTGGGCTGTGAACTCCGCCTCAGTCACGGAGGTTGCAGAGTTTTTTCACACTCCGCGTTATACGGAGCTCGCGGAGTTCCCAAGAATTCCACTTCGCGATGGGGAGCAGAGTTTTTTTCCTTGCTTGCGTTTCTCAATGTCAAGTTGGCGAGCGCGAGCGAGGAAAATCCACCTCCCGGCGAGATTTTTCCTCGTTCCTGATCGTCAACATCAAATTGGCAAGCGCAAGTGTGAGCGTGGAATATCAACCTCCCAGCAAGATTTCTCAACATGGGCGGTCAGCTTTCTCATTGCGAGTGGTCGCGTATGCTCGCGACCGCTAATGTTGAAAAACTGTCCGTTCGCGTTGAGAAAGCTGCTGCTCGAGTAAAAATCTACTCTAGAGGCAGAAAGGAAGCAGTGCCCGATTGCGCTGTGCATGGGGCTGTTCTTAATTATGTGCGAACAAGTACTTGCCACTGAAAATCACAGCAAACTGCATTTATCTAACGCACTCGGCTGCTCGTGGAGCTCCGCATAGTGCAGAGGAGTCTTTTTTGCACTTCATGGAGTTCAGCATAGCAGAACTCTGTGAACTATGCCAAGGCTTATTCAAATGCACAAGTTGTCATTTTAGTTGCAGATATAATTGCCTTTGTTTGCCCAGTTTGTGAGCATCATGAAGAAAAAATAAGGGAATTTATGTAACTTGGTATCAAAAGTATTGCATGTAGGATTATATTTGGAAAGATCTAATGATTACTGACAATGATTTCGCAGGATTTACTTTCTGATTCCGCCATAACCCAACCCACAAGGAGCAATACAATCGAACGCACTTTTGCGTCTAATTTTAAATTGGGTGTCCAAATGTGTAAATTAGAAAGGACGAAATCTCATTTCAGGTGGCCAGAATCAAGAATTTACCCTTCCCAATAGGATTTTTTCCACTATGGTGGAACTTCTTTGTGAATTGGTTTACTCCCAGGAAGAGATTTAATATGTTCTTGGTGGTGTACTCCAGGAAAAGATTGTGAACATTCAGAAACTCACGTTAGTCACTACTCATCCATCTTTTGCAAGTAATTATCCACTCTAAAAAGGCTAGAAAATGTACATATGTGGAGTGCAAATGTAATTGCATTTTCAGGATCGGAATAAGAACGGAGCATCCCCAAAGGGATTTAAACAGTGGAAAAAATATCTTTCGGCCAAATCAACAAAAAAGTTTTAATCTCCAAATGCACATTTGCTTCACATTTCATGTGTGTAAAATAGTTGTTCACCTCACTTTTTGTTATAGCCCAACAAGAGTGTATTTCCGAATTTTCCCAGCAGGATCTTGGAATCTGGCCCTTTGAAAAAACGTTTTATGGAGATATCAAAGCTTGAGTGTCATAAATCCTCAGCGGGTGACATCATTCATGGCCACGCGTAAATCATCTGAAGTTCCCTAGCTGATATAGCTGCAGAAATCACCGATGACCTCCGACATGCCATGATCGATAACTTCTGAGATATGTTTATGATCAAGAAAAATGTGCCTTTGCCAACCAGCATTTTAATGTTTTAGCATGCTTGCAGCGGGCAAGCGATTTTCCACATTTCCTGGGGCAGAAGAGACAACTTGTTTTAAATAAGGTTGAGCCTTCTGGAAACGAGCTGACAAAACGCCATTGTGGCTGTTACCAGTCACAGAGTGTAACAGAGAAAGATCTGTGTGTGTGGAAGTGTGTTCTGCCCCCGGAGGCATTTTGCTTGTTTCAAAATATTCCTGTCTGGAATTAACATTAGGACGCGCTCGAGGCCTTGTGAAGACAGAGTACATCCATTGACTTTCTGTGCTATACATTTACATGGCAGATTTACATGATTGAGCCATTGAAATTGATCCGTTTTCTGAGATGCCGAGTTCATACAAACCCGAGGCTAGGTACATCTTTGAAAGCTGGTTTGATAATGTGCCGAGCATTATTTACTGTCGGCATTGAAATTGATTGAGCGTTACCTCACAGACGTCCCTTGCTTTGATCTAAAAAAAAAAAAGAAGTCACATCGTGATGGCTTACCTATAGATATGTACAGTAAGTACGTTTCAGATTTCTATACAGGCTGCACTCCCACACAAGTCATAGAGGCTTTCACTTTTGCAAGGTTATTTGGTTTTCGAACGAATAGGGAACAATTTGTGATATGTCCCAACATGCACCAAAATAAAATGAGATAAGGAGCTGCTTTATTTACCATAATATCTGCGGTGCTGGGTGGGTCAGTGGGATTAGAGAAAATGGCTGACATATATGGGGCTAGGGAGGGCTTTTACGTGCAACGTGTGTAGAACGACAGGAGGAAGGCCGTGCTATTGAGGATACCATTAAGTATGGGCCGAAAATTCGTTCCGCTTGCGGAATTTGTGGTTTTTCTGCAATTTCGTGATCCGCGAATCTCGCGAAATTGCGGCAAAATCTGCGAATCCGCGAGCGGGACAAATTTTGTTCAGGAAGCACAGGGTTACAGCAGGTGCCCAAGTTGAAGCTGATTTCTTTGTAACCATTTACAAAAGGGTTACAAAGAAATTAACTTCAACTTGGGCACCTGCTGTAACCCTGTAAGTGCTTCCTGAGTGGCGCCTCGTTGCCTACTTGCAACTATTCTCTGACCCTGCTCTGACCCTCGAAGCAGGGTCAGAGAATAGTTACAATTAGGCAACGAGGCGCCTGTCCCAACAATTAAACCTCAGCAGGAAGCACTTACAGATATAAATCAAGCAGGTGCCCGAGTTGAAGCTCAAATTCAGTAACGCATTATTATTATAATCAGCCCAAGAATCTTGTGAGCACAGTCGATGCTAGTCAGGTGTGCTTTCTCCCCAAATCTACCATCTACAAATAGCTGTAATCCGTGATGGAGCTCTAGGCATCCACGAGTTTCTCGAGCGCAATCCCCCTGTACTTCCAGTGACCAGGAGGCTGCTTTCTCCTCATCTGCTGCGCTGATCGGTCTCTGACCTTTATAAACAAGAGGCATGTGAACGCCTAATCTTCCTCGCTAATAGCACTTTTACAAAATATATACATCTCTATATTCTGCTCTCCCAATCTTTTTTTTTATAAAGAAACGGGCATGGGGTTTACAATATGGGTGGCCCTTAACTTTAAACTCGAACACTGAAAGAAAATGAAGAAAACCTTTGCCCTAAGACAGGACAGAGGACCCCCAGCTAAGGCTGGGGAGCTGCTGCTGATGGGCTGCGCCGTCCCCGTCCCGGGCCCCCCTCCCTCTCACGGCTGTCCGAGGCAGCCCGGGAGCAGGGGGCCGCTGAGACAGAGAACCAGGCCGGTGACATGAAGGGCCTTTGGCCCAGGCACTACTCGGACCCTCGCCTCACTCTCTCTTCTACACGCAGGCACAGAGGGGCGGGGCATAGACATTTGCACCATCCTCGGCCTCCTCTGCTGCAAAGCGCCTAGACGCCTCAGGGCAATTGTGCGCAATATAAATCCCATTCAAATTCAAATTATTTGCCTATGAGGGCCCTATCCTTGATTTAAAAAAAAAAAACACACACACACAGTAGGAGATTTGCAGCCACCAGTGCTTTAGGGTGAAGAAGTTGCTTCCCCAGAGTTGGGGTGAGCTGCATCAGCTGCTGAGCGGGAGTCCCTGCAGCCCCCAGGGGCAGGTAGAGAAGTGTCCCGGGCAGAGTGCCTCAGAAGCAAGGCTAGGCGCTTGCTGCTGCTAGTGCCGGCCCCTTAAGAAGGGAGGCCCCAGACTGTGCCAAAGTGTCAAATAAGCAAGTGCGAGAGAGGGCTGTGCTTGGCCATGTGCCGGAACTATGAAAGGGAGAGCAGGTGTGAAAGGGAAATGTGCAAATGTACTTGAAAGTAGCCTGGTGACGACACTGCGCGGGCTGAGTCTGCACAAGAGGTGCAGTAGGCATTTTGCATCTCGATGACACCAGGGGGTGCTCCTCTGTTGCACAATCGCACACAACCTTTCTCGCTAAAGGCACTTCCGTTTTTTTTCTTCTTTTTTGCGGGGGATGTATTCTATTATTTTAGTTTATCTTTCTTAAAAAAGGAAACGCCATCTAGTTCTCAACACGCAGGGCCCGTAACTTTACATTCGGAAATTGAAAATGCGCCTGCACTTTAAACCGGGGCCAAAAAGAAGAAAACCTTTGCCCTAGGCCAGCACAGGGGACCCCCCTTTCTCCACATCTGCTGCGCTGATCGGTCTCTGACTTTATAAACAAGAGGCATGTGAACTCGCACAGAAGCCCGGCCCCACACACACTAGGCTATGCAACCTCTTCCCGCCGTTCCCCTACTGTGATGGACAGCTCACTCAAAGGGACCTCTGCGCCTATGGGCGCGGTGGCAAAGTTACAAACACACGGGGTCACTGGAGACAACTCTTCTGGGCCTTTACGCAGCTGTAGTGTAGGAAAAGCACGATACATTTACCCAATGACGTAGCACTTACTGATTAGCCAGTAGAAAGTACTCCAGTTGAGTATAGTGCAATTGCAAAAAAATGCGCAAATTCGCTGATTTTTTTGCCAATTCGCGAACCGCCCATACTTAGATACCATTAGGTAAAGGTGATCTATTTTGTTGAGAACATGGGAATAATGGGTTTAACGAGTATCAAGACAATAAAACAGCCATTGTTGTTTATTAATATTTTGTTTTCTTTCTAACTGCAAAATATTACTATGTCAATAAGCATACAAATCCTACTTCTATTAACAATACTAACATTAAATATTATACTAATAAATGTGTGTTCAATATAAGCGGAATAAATACATAATTAGTGATGACAACATTACTACTACTACTATGACAACTACTACTACTAATAATAATATTAATCAATTGAGACATACACCTTGAAATGTGACATACTCCTGGAAATTTGTGTCTTGAAGTACTCTTGGAAACATTTGTGAACCACAGAAATTAGGACATTTATACTCAACCACAAGTATTAACTAAATTAATAGGATGGCCCAAACTCCCTCTTGTAACAGTGGTATTCCTTTCCAAATCATATGGCAGTAGAAGGTTATGAAATAGGCAAGTTAATATCTCATTCCAATATTCTAGTTATGTGTTTCGTGGCAGTCAAGCCTGTGTAGCCATGTAATAGCATTTACATTGGTTGAATTGTTCTTTAAAATCCGCCTAATACAATATACCCCTTTAAAAGGGCTTTGAGCTTCCTCTCTAAAAAGCTATTAATTAATATTTATCTTATTTAAAATGCCACTCCTTCAAATCTCCTAATTAAATTTCAGAATTTTAAAAAGTAATCTTGGGCAAACCCCATAAAACATACATATAATCAAACAGATTACAAATACAAGTATAACATAGAATTAAGAATCATAAATATATCTATGTGTACAAGTATGCCAATAAAATCAATCACATCTCTAGTCTTTTAAAAAACACTTAATCTGTTATCAATTTTGCATATTTGTTTCTGCTGGTGCCATATTGCAAATAGATAAGGAGTTGCACTGAGCACAATTGACTCACTGGTATTAAATTTGAGTACATGTAAGGCCAACATGTTTTGGGCTAAAGCTAAGAGTCTGCAAACTGATATTACCAACTTCCTCCTTTGCTTCACATAACAAGGGCAGAAAAAGAGAAAGTGAGCGTTCACTTGCTAGTAGGCACATATGGCTGGAGGTAGGGTGACATTAGTAGACCATTTACATGTGAAGCTCCTTAAAGGTAAGACTCCATGCCTGATTTTTATGTACAACTATCCTGCTGTGGGCAGAGTAATTTCATGTAGAAAGGACTCAAATTCCAATTCACTATTAGGGCTCAGGCAGTGGTCAGCGCTGCTTCCTGGACAGACTGACGGACACCAAAACTCATTGTAATGAGATCAATAGCGTTTTTTAACGGATTCCCCTTCCCTCTGATTACATAATTAGAATTAGACTACATTCCATTCATCCCCAGGGTAAGCAACCAGTTTTTCCAAGTTTTGAGCCAAGGAAGGGTACAAGCGCAGTCCAGTTTCATTATTTCCTGCAAATACAACCTTTATGGTTCCAGCTCTTCGTAATGTAACATTTTATACTAGTATCAGATAGGACTATATTTGAATATATCCTCTTCACTCTTCATACACATGTCAAGATGTAGTGCCACAATGGGAGAGCTTTGTGGTAAATTTACCATCAATCTTAAAACAGATTGGTCTCTGCTCTGGCCAGGGCTGGGGCTAGGCATGGGCAGTATTGGCTGGTGCCAAGGGCCCAGCTCTCAGCCCACCTGCATGGGGCCTCGTAAAAGTGTTCCCAAATTCTAGGCCTCGCACTTATAATGCACCACTGCCAGGCCCAGGGAAGGGATGCCTCTCTCCTGGAACTCGCAGGCACGTGTAGCACTGCGAGAAATAGGGGAAGAGGCTCAACTCCCCTGTATATTGCAGTACTGAACCATGGCTACTAAACCCCAGGGAGAGGCCCCTTCTTTCCTGGGCTTTGCAGTACGCCGCGAGTAGGTATGAGGTCTGTCTGCAAAGGCCAGGTTTGACCTGCAAATGGGGATGCTGTCCAGTTCCCACTCAAATGCCCATTTTGGCGCCTGGCAGTTTTAACCATTTGAAAAGACAACCAGCTCTCACTCTTTCAGATGCCGATGAACTGTGAAAGAGATGTTTGTCAGTGGCAGGTAGGGAGGCATTGCAGCACAGGAGTGTATTGGAGGGCTTTACATGAGCACCAACTACATTAAACACGGGCCTGTTCCTTTTTATCAGGTAAGGAGAGAATAAGTGTAAAGTCTCCAGTTCTGACTTAATGTCACATCTTCTCCCCTCCACTCCCCATGCTGAGGACCTGTTTGGGCAGTACGCTCCTAATGTCCATTTCTTACATGAAGTATGTTTAATGCTCCCAAATTGCTGAATCAGTGGACGAGGCACAAGGAGAAAATGATTTGCCCAGGGTCAAACAGTTGGTTAAATTAGTAGACCCCGGACTGCAGTGCACTCCTGCTTGGGGCATTGGCAATATATTTACCACTCTACTACATTTATGTTACTATACCAAGTGACTGGACACCTCGCATATCCAAGGCAATATCCAGTCCATTTATTAGTTTAGTTTAGTAGTTTTTAAATTGAATCAAAATACTCCCAATCTTGACAAAAAGAGCACAGCAGAGCAATACGTTCAGAAAAGTGATTGTTCAAGACCACACAATGGGAGCTTGGATTAAAAACTGCTCATCCTGGTTCCATATTTCCAACTAGTCCACCAGACCACAACTGGGCTGTCAGTGATTCTGATGGGAATGCAAAGGGGCTGCCCTCACAAGGAATTGTCACTTTGTTTTGGGCTATGCCCAGCTTTACAAACCAGTGTTTATTTCCATCATAAAGCTGAGATTAGAGGTCAAATACCCATTGCTAAAGCGTACCTACTGGACCAGTTCCTGTGTAAGAGAGGGTACTTACTGGATTTTATGAGTGGTAAATACTGGTATTTACCACTGGTGTTTCAAAACTTAAGACTATTTCATTCCATTTGGATACCAGAGTTTATTTTCCAAACTTGTCACACAAAATCTGCAATAGCGAGTAGTCAGGGCTTACTCTAGGAGGTGGTAAAAGGTTTAGAACTCAAATATAGCATGAAGAGTGACCAAGCTTGGCAAACCCAATCTCCTGCTGAGTTATCTTTTAATATACCCTGCTTTAGAAGGAGGGATTTAGAATACAACTCTCAAAATCCACTATGTGACTCATAGTTCCCCTGTTCCCCAATGCACACCTTCTGATGCCTCTGCACCCGTAATGTGTCTCGACAGGTGCAGTGTGTCACCAAAGGCATAAATTGTCCCGTGAAGTGAAAATGGGAAATTGACCACTTTGCCTGGCCCTCACAGCGATGGCTGGGGACTAAGACTGAGAGGCCCAGTGAAGGAGATTCTCCTCTTCTGGGTCTTGCAGCACCAGACTTTGGATGTGATGCACAGGGCAGTAGGCTACACGTCATAGGCCTGGCATCATTATACCACAGCTGAAAGGCCACCTTCCCCTGGGCCTTGCAGCTCTGGATCATGGTGAGGTGGACCAGGGGAGGGTACACCCTTACCCTGGGCTTGCAGCGCTACCTTATTGATGCAAAGCCCATGGAACAGAGCTTCCCTATTCTGGGTCCCCTCTCCTAGGTCTTGCACCACTAGACCATGGTTGCAAGGCCTAAGCGGCTGCAGGCCCCTAACCTATGCCTTGAAGCATGGTGTGGCACCGAAAGGCCTTGCAGAGGGCCCCCTGCCCTTGGCCTTGCAGTCATGTTAATTGCTGTTAGGCTCAAGGGTCTTCCCAATCTTCTGAATGCTACATCATTATGTAGAGACCCAGGAGAGGCAGCGACACGAGTGGGCCCCCATCCATGGGCCCAACTAAATTTGTCACACAGAGCTGTACCCTTGCCCTGTGCTTGGGTCTCTGACAGGGCAATAGCAATCAGAAGTGCAGCAGGTGCAGTGGCACAAGGCTCAGGGGCATTAAGAGCCCAATGTTCCCTTAACATGGCTTTACTGTATTGTGCACCCTTTGGGAAAGGTGAGGAGATGTCTTTACGTTGCACCATGGCACCATTGCTGTGCTACTCCCCTCTCTTCCATGGGCCTCACAGCCAAGTTCCAGAACTGTGAGGCCTGCAAGATCTCCCAGCCATGGTTGGGAACTCAGGGGTGGAGGCATCTGCCTATAAGCTGAGCAGCACTGGAACATGGCTATGAGGCCTATGGGTCCTCTCTCAGGGTGTAGTTAACAAAAGTGCAGCAGGCGCAGTGGCACCAGGGCTCAGCAATTTTAGGGACCCAACTCCCAAATTATGGCTGTGCTTTACTGTCTGGCGTCATTTTCTTGTATCAGGTCCCTTGGCACCCTTACTATGCCACTGGCTCCTTAACCCATGCACAGCAGACTCACGATTGAGAGCTGAACAGCTCATGCCAGGCCCAACCTCCCCTACCCTAGGCCTCACAGCCATTTTTTAGTTCTGAGAGATCCAAGGAAGGGAGTCCTGTGCTCTGGGCTTTGTTGTAAAGATCCATGGATTCCATGCCCAGGGCAAGAGGCACCCTTTGATAGGCATACCTATCAATAGTGTAGGAAGTGCAATTGGACCATGGTCTTGTGGGACTGTGGGTCCAATGCATCCACATTATGGCTGTATCTTACAGTCCAGTCAATGACTAGAGGGTAGTGGGAGGAACAATTTACCTTTCTTGCACCAGGGCCCATGGCAGCAATGCTACACCAATGACCCCACACACCTGCCCATTACAGGCATGATCCAGTTCTGTAAGGATGAGGAGAGTTCACCTCTCCCCTGGAACTTATAGGCATGGTCCAGTGTTCTGAGGCCTACTCAAGTAGGGTGGCAGGGTGCAGGATTGTTCTCCATTTTAGATGTTTGTCCTGGTTCTTGTAGCAAGCTCCTGTTGGATGAAAATGTCAATTTGTTTTGCTTGCCAAGGAACTGATGTAGGCAAGCAGGCTCATCAATAGGGGGTGCAAAACAAATAGTTTAGCTGGAAAGCATGGAGCATCCCATTGAAGTAGGATGCCACAACACTGACTCTGGGAACAACCACTGTACTGAGGTGGCCAGCATTTGCTACCATGGCAACTGGGAGGCAAGCCTTGCACCACAGGATTAACAATATAACATATTTTCATGTAGTAGAACTTTAAAATATATATACTTATTTTATTAGTTTTAATATTTATGTTTTTATTGTTTTGCTGATATCCAGAACAAGTAAGTTGATTCTTGCAACTTCTCTCAATAGTAGTCAATTGTGGTACTTCCTGTGATGTCATTTCCTGTCATTTCACTCTGTATGCAAATTAGAAGGGCCTCACACATTACCTTTCTACCAAGGGCCCCAAAAGTCCTAGGACTGGCCCTGACTCTGGCTCCAAGCTTTGTGTATTGTTGCAACCCCACAATTCAGTGCCATATAATGCAGCACCCAAGGCATTTGCCTTATATATCTCCAGTGCTAGTGAGGCATATCTATAACTTATAGAATTGAAATATTTTTGAATTTCTGATGCATTACGTTGTAAGACTCATTGACTCTTGGTAATTTGTGCTGACATATTGCTAGTCAATGCTACCCCTAGGTATTCTTAGTGTGTGACTCTCTCAATGTTGGAATTGCCCACGGTCAGCTTTCGCCTTTGTTATTTATGTATTTTGTGAGGACTATAGATCATGTACTTAGTCTTCTGTGGATTCAACTCCAGACGCCAATTCTTACAGAAAGCCACAAACATATATATCAAGGACTGAAGCCTCATGGGTGTTTTCTAAATAAGGCGCGTACCGTCAGAAAAGAACAAAGCTGGAACCTTGTTCCCGGACACTCTTGGGGCGTTTTTTGTGCTGAAGGTGAGACAGTCAACGACCCATTTGACATGCATGGAGAAAAGGGTGAGTGCAAGCATATAACTTTGTATTTACCCCCATTGTCTACTGCAATACGGTCTGTTAGGTTCCTCTCTTTCCCCCAGTCCCACTAGGCATAGTTGTAAGTATGAAGGCAGATGAGTAAAATATTATCTGGCACGCCCTCCCTTCCAGAACTGCCCAAAGTTTAGGTCTGTGAATCTTTACTGGAGTTCAACAAATGCCACATGCTGCTTCCCCATTGCAGAGCCACTGTCTTTCAATATATAAGTAGAAATTGGAAGATCTGATCAATTGTGCTGACCTTTTCCCTAAACCCAGCTTGCAAATGGGTGAGTACTTACTCTCAGTCATCCATCCCTGAAGTTTACCCAGGACCTACCTGTAAAAAAATGTCGGCAGTGCATCAATTGGACTAATTGGGCAGTATTTGACTGAATCCTCTTTATTACCTTTTTATAAATCCGGACAATTATTGCCTGTGCCAACTATCAGGAATCTCTGTCCCAGTTGCTGTGGCATTTCATACCAGTTGGACCTGGCAGCCTTGGCGTGGGTTTCCCCTGCATTTTATGCTTTTACCTCCTGTATTCTTACCTTCGGATGGAATTTGTTTTGCTCGTCTGGATGCTTTGGGCACTTTGTCACGGCTGATCAGTGCCAAAGTGCAAGTGCTACCTTTGTAAATTGTTGTTATGGATTGGTGTTTCCATGATTGGTCTATTTGGTTTACTGTTAGGTCCCCAATACAGTGCAATGTGGGTACCCAGGGCCAGTAAACCGAATGCAGCTAGTAGGCTTGCAGCACTGATTGTGCCACATACACAAGCAGCCTTGCAACAGCGTCTCAGGCCTGCCATTGCGGTGCCTGTGTGCAGTCTGGTACTGCCATGTCGACCTGGCAAGTGCACCCACTTGCCAGGCCCTAACCTTTCCCTTTATTACATGTAAGTCATCCCTAAGGTAGGCCCAAGGTACCCCTGTAGGCAGGATGCAGTGTATGTGAAAGGTAGGGCATGCCCTGATGTGTGGGGTGTGTCCTGATAGTGAAATGCTGCCAATTTTGTTTTTTCACTATTGTAAGGCTATCAGTCCCATAGGATAGAATGGGGAGTTTACTTATAACCTCTTATTAGTATTACTGCCAATGGGAACAAAACAGGATAATAAAGTTTGATATGCCTGAACTCAGAATGTTAAGATGCATCTTTTAGTGAGGGTGATGTATACATTCTGGGTTTGAAAATACTACTTTTCGGTGGTTTGTGTATTAACTGTCTGGCTTTGCAGTGACAGGGGCTGGGGATGTACATTCTGTTTAGACAGCCACTTGTGGGGGGTTAGGTGCGTCCTGCCATTCCAGGGTGAATCAGGGCTGGGCTGAAAGAACATGGGCTGCATTCAGAGTAGGGGGAGGAGATTTCTTTCACACCTGAATGGGCCTTGTCTGCCTTAGACAATGCTGTTTCCACCTCCTGCCAGGAAGCTGCACCAGAGAGGACAGAACTGGTTTTGGCTGGGCAAAAGAGATTCTCTGCCACAGAGAACAAAGGATTTTGTATTATAAAAAGAGTGGCCCAGACACCAGACCTTTAGATTACTTCTGGGAATCCATAGGCTTCTTTGCCAAGGAGAAGAGCTGGAGAAACTGAGGAGGAATACTGCCCGTGCTGTTTGCTGTCTGGGGTTGGCCTGCAGTGGCTACTTTGTGCCAAGGAAAGGAGAAGGACTTTGCTGTGTGCTGTATCCGCTGCTTTAGGAAGATCTACAAGGGCTTGAAATAGAGCTTGGCTCTTGTTCTTAAGTCTTGGAGACACAAAGATTTCACCCCTTGTTTCCACTGAACCCCTTTGCTGGGAATTCTGACTTGCTGTGTGGTGCCTGCCTGTGTTCTGGACCTCTGGAGTTTGTTTTGGGTCTGGAAACTGCAAGAACTGTGAAAATCGACGCATCGCCTGTTTCTGACGCATTGCAGTGGTGCAAGAAGAATTTTCCGATGCATCACCACCGCCAAAGAATCGTCACAGTGCCTGCTCGCAACTGAAGTGTCTGCCGTGCGATGAATCCTGTGCACCGATGTCTGATGTCCGAGATCACCGCACCAATTCTGACACAGACCCTGTTGGGGAAGAACCAACACATCAAGGGGACGCTGCTGAAATCATGGCAGCACATCCTGGGTCTTCACGCATCGCATTGTACCGGATCGTTGCACCTTGCATCAAAGCATCAAGTCTGTTGCATCATTGGGGGACGCAGTAAGAAACCGACGCATCACCTCCCCAAGCAGTAAGAAACCATCGCATCACCTCCTCTCCGGTAAGGAACCAATGCATCATCTACCCTGCGCAGCAGTAAGGAACCAACGCCTCACCTCCCACGGAGCAAGGAACTGAAGCATCACCTTCCCTGAGTGTAAGGAACCGACGCATTACCTTCCCTGAAAATCTTTTTGCTTGCCTTTTGTCACGCGTCTAAGGTGCTTTGTTTAAAAGTGTTGCATCCCACATTTTTTTGGAACAGAACAGTTTCTACCTTTTAAGAATCATATTTTTAGTACTGTATTGTGGATTTCTGTCATTTTGGTCTTGTTTGGTTTAGATAAAGATGACTTATTTTTCTAAACTGGTGTGGTGTCCATTTGTAGTGTTTTCACTGTATTACTGTATGTGTGCACAAATGCTTTACAAACTGCCTCTGAGATAAACCTGTCTGCTCGTGCCAAGCTAACCAAAGGGTAAGCAGGGGTATTTTAGAAGTGTATCCCCCTTACCCTGACTAGGAAGAAGGGTCCCTACTTGGATAATGGTGCAAACTATTGCCAACTAGAGACCCCCATTTCTAACAATACCTTATTAATGTACTGGGCCAAGATATTCAGTACTGAGAGGTACAAGTCTCTGTAGATTTTAGCAGGTCAATGGGCCCTTTCCTGCTTTAAAGAGCCAGTTGCCAAAATGGTGATTGCAGTGTTCAAACAGCTCCCTCTGTGCTATATGTTATGCTATGGCTAATCAACACCGTATTCATGCCTTCTGTGGGGTGTGGGATTGAACATAGGTCACCAAAGAGTTTCATCCAGTGGTGTGGCTGTATGTACTCCTGCTTGAGCCTGTTGACTACCATGGACTACAATGTGCCAGAAACCATTAAGTCCTTTCTTATTAACACTTCAATGAGGTTGGGCCAATTCATTTATTCTTTTGTCATTTTGCTTGGGAGCCAATTGGTTCTTATAGTTAGCTCGAGCAACTTTTATTTTGTCCCGGTTCCCCTTTTTGATTGCCTCAACTAAGACATATTTGGCCTCTCTGCAATCTCTCAAGAATCAGGGATTGGTTGCCTTCCTTGTTAGATTAGATTTAATATCTCTAGAAAAGTGCTCTCTTAATGAGCTAAATACCTTAGCCAGGACTGAGTTGACAAATGGCCTTCGGGTAGGCGTGGTTGGCTCCTGTAACAATATGTCCATGGTGTCTGTGACATCCTTATAAATACTTGATAGTATTTCAGGGTGCTCAGTTATGAGCATCTACTTTATGGCTCTTCTGTTATTAGTGACTGTTAGACCTGGCACCTTGGCGTGAGTCTCCCTTCCACTTTTTGCTGATCTGCATCAGATGTTTTGCTGGTATTCGATGCTCAGGGCACTGCACCACGGCCAATCCGTGCCGCAGTGCAAGTGCTCCCAATGTAAAGTGTATATGTAATTGATTTCCACAATTGGCTTATTTGGTTTACTGTCAGTCCCCAGTAGAGTGCACGAGGAGTGCCGGGGCTTGTAGATACAAATGCTGCTAGTGGGACTGCAGCGCTGGTTGCGCCACCCACAGAAGTGGCCTCGTAAGCTGTGTCTCGGGTCCGCCATTGCAGACCCCGCGTACAGTCTCGTACTGTCACGCTGACTGCGCAAGTGCCCACACTCGCCAGTCCCTGAACCTTCCCTAACCTTCATATCAGTCCCCCCTATGGTAGGCCTACGGGCAGGGTGCATTGTAAGTGTAAGGTAGGACAAGCCTAGTGTGTGATCATAAATGCTTAACTTACTATCGCCGTGAAGATTAGCCTTGTCTGCTCGCGCCACACTACCTAGAGGGTGAGCAGGGGTTATTCGAAGGAGTAGTTCCCTTGCCCTGACTGGAAGTGAGGGTCCCTGCTTGTCACAATTACATACCTGTGCCAACCAGAGACCTCCGGTTCCAACATTGGCAGCAGCGGAAGGATTTCGGATTTGCATTTATGATTCATGTACAGTGAATTACTGATCACCACGTAGTGAGAGCAGACCTATAACAAAGCCACAGATTTACTTTCTTGCCGAGAGATCTCCAATCTCCAAACCATGCCTGGTTCACTCCCCGCGAGAGCACCCTCTGTTATCTCTGGACTCGATGATGTTAACTGGGAAGACCTTGAAAATTACAAAGCCGAGCAATTGAAAGGTTTATGCTCAAAATTCCGAGTCTCCCACACCGGCTGCAAAAACAAAACCCAGACCATCAAGGCACTGAGAGCCTGGAAGGAGTCAAGAGAGCCAGAAAACCAGCTGGTGGTGGATCCACCAGATAGCCTTGTCGAGGTGCAGGGAGGCCTGTCGTCAGAAGAGCTGGTGGATAGGGCCATAACCAGAGCGCATGAAGTGGAGATGGCCAGATTGAAAGGACAAATGGTGATGGCGGAGAAGAAACTCCAGCTAGAGCACGAAATACGCATCAAAGAATTGGAGCTGAAAGCAAAGAGCTTGGACGCAGCTCCTGGTGGCAGCACAACGCCAGCCCAGGTAGAGTCAAGGATCTACGTACCGAAGGATGTGGTTAAGGGGTATTTTAAGGGGGAGGACATAGGGCAGTGGTTCCGGGCCTACGAGGTAGCCATGTCCTCCCACCGGGTTCCTGAGCGAGATTGGGGAGCGGGGTTGTGGGGACGGTTCCTGACCGAGGGGCGGGATACCCTGTTAGATCTTCCCTCTGAAGAGTCCAACTCCTACCAGCACATGAAAGATGCCCTGATGAATAGATTTGGGTTAACCCCTGAAATGTACCGACAGTGGTTTAGGAATTGTGTGAAGATTCAAGGGGGTACGTATGTGGAGTATGTGACCTTTTTCTGCAGAGCGCTGGATGGTTGGGTGAAGGGCAGTAAGGTAAATGATTTTCAAGGGCTGCTTGATTTATTGGCATGGGAGCACTAGTCACTTAATTGTTTTCCTGAGTTACGCCAGCACCTGATCGATAGCAATCTGTCCAACCCGAGGAAGCTTGCTGAGGAAGCGGACCGCTGGCTCAGCACCAGGGTCCACAAGGGTCCAGTGGGAGACTCAGCCAAAGGTGGGCAGGGTCCCCAGCAGAAGAGTGGGGAGGACAGGGGAAAACAGAAAGGGTTCCACAAAGGCCCCCAAAGTAATCCCCAAGGGAACCAAGGGAAAGGTTCTCAGCCTCCTCCACCCCCGAAACTGACGGGGCCCTGACAGGTAAACCTATTCAAAGAGGGCCCATCACCTGTTTTAGGTGTGGCGAACTGGGTCACGTTGCCTCTGAGCTTAAGTGTCGCATGTTCGCAAAACCCGCACCCACTGGTGCTCCACCCCGGCAAATAGCTAGTGTTAATTTTGGGGAGGAAGTAGCCGTCCAAATGGGTGGGGATCCCGTACAGATTACCCTAGTCTCGCTAGGAGACAATGAGATGGTCCCCGAGAACTGCCTACCCAGTAACACTAAGAAATATGGGCAGGTAGTGACCATCAACGGTAAGAAGGCGGAGGCTCTTCGAGATACAGGAGCCAGTGTGACTGCAGTGAGGCAGCACCTGGTGTCTCAAGAGCAGGTAGTACCGCACGCCTACTGTAGGGTTGTCAATGCTAACAATTCTGAGAGCCAGTGTCCGATGGCTCAGGTTCCCTTTGAGTGGGGGGGGTGTCTGGTACTCTGCAAGTCGCTGTGAGGACCTCCATGCCTGTAGATTGTCTGCTAGGGAATGATTTGGAGAACTCCCCTTGGGGAAAGGTGGAGAAAATGACCCATCTACGGATGGTGGGTCTACCCAACTGGGCATGCGTGACCACGCGGTCCATGGCAGCTAGTAGGGGTGTTGAAGAATTCCTGGAGCCTGAAGGAGAGGCCCAGGAACCGGCCTTAGAGAGAGGGCACGGGAGGCGCGGACAGCCGGCCCCCGAAGTTCCCACGGCCCAGGAGGAAGCAGACCTCGAGGGGGATGCCCTGGAGCCTACCGGGGAACAGATCGCCGAACTGGGAGACCTGCCTGAGCTGACCCATTGGCAGCAAGAAGGAGGCCCCTCCAGGGAGGAATTCTGCAAGGAGCAGAAAGAATGCCCTTCTCTCGTGGGTATGCGGCAGCAGGCTGCAGACCAGGCCAATGGTGTTCAGTCCGGAAAACACTTGGTCTACTGGGAGAACGATCTCCTGTATTCAGAGCCTAAGGCTGCTGAACCTGGGTCAGCCCGTGCGCTGGTGGTACCCCAGAAGTTCAGAGCCTTCCTACTGGGTTTGGCTCACGATGTACCTTTAGCAGGACATTTGGGGATGGACAAGACCTATGACAGGCTTGTCACCCACTTTTATTGGCCCCAAATGCACAGGAGCTCAGACGCTCATTGTAGGACCTGCCAAACTTGCCAGGCAAGTGGTAAGTGCGAAGGGAAGAACAAGGCTCCCCTCCAACCATTCCCCGTCGTCAGTACCCCATTCCAGCGAGTGGGAATTGACATTATGGGGCCTGTGGACCCCAAGACAGCCAAGGGCAACAGGTTCATCCTGGTCTTGGTGGACTATGCCACCTGGTACCCTGAAGCCATCCCTCTGAGGACAGTGATGGCCCCCGTGGTGAGACGAGCACTGATGGGAATTTTCTCACGAGTGGGATTCCCTCTAGAGGTGGTGTCTGACAGGGGCACCAATTTCATATCGAAATATATGAAGTCCCTTTGGCAAGAGTGTGGTGTAACGTACAAGTTCACCACCCCTTACCTCCCCCAAGGAAACGGGTTGGTTGAAAGATTCAACCGAACCTTGAAAGTCATGATCATGGGCCTAGAAGGACCAATGAGGCGTAAGTGGGACGTCCTCTTACCATGTCTACTGTTTGCGTACCGAGAGGTGCCGCAGAAGTCGCTCGGGTTCAGTCCCTTTGAGCTTCTGTACGGTCACCCGGTCCGAGGACCTCTGAGTCTGGTTAGGAAAGGCTGGGAGCAATCTCCCAGGAAACCTCCCCAGAATGTATACAGTTACATGCTGGCCTTCCGAAACCAGACCAGGCGATTCAGGCAACTTGCTGAGGCAAACCTGGAAGCTAGCCAGGAAGAGATGAAGCGGTGGTACGACCAGAATGCCACTGTGGTGGAGCTTTAACCTGGACAAAAGGTGTGGGTCTTGGCCCCAGTGGAGCCCTGTGCACTTCATGATAAGTGGACGGGTCCATTTGAGGTTGTGGAGCGCAAGAGTCCTGTCACCTACCTGGTGAACTTGCAAACTCCCAGGAACCCTTTGAGGGTCCTACATGTTAACCGCCTTAAGCCCCACTTGGAGAGGTCCGAAGTGGGCATGCTGTTGGCAACCGATGATGGAATGGAGGAGGAGACCGAGCCTCTTCCGGACCTCGTGGTGGCCTCCGAGTGAGACGGTTCCGTGGATAGAGTTAACCTCTCACCCTCCCTGAACCCTGAGCAGCAGAGTGATTGCCGCCAGCTGCTGGGGCAATTCTCTGACTTGTTTTCCCTGGTTCCGGGTGTCACAGATTGGTGCGTCTATGATGTGGACACGGGAGACAGTTTGCCGGTAAAGCACAAGGCTTACCGCGTGACTGACAGGGTACGAGCCTGCATCAAGGAGGAAGTCTCGAAGATGTTTGCTGTTGGGGAGATTGAGTCCTTCAGGAGTCCTTGGGCCAGCCCAGTGGTCTTGGTCCCGAAGGCTGCAACGCCGGGAGCCACACCCAAACTACGGTTCTGTGTGGACTATCGAGGACTCAATTTGGTCACGAAGACTGATGCGCACCCCATCCCCAGAGCTGATGAGCTCATCGATCGGTTGGGGGCTGCCCGGTACCTCAGTACGTTTGACTTAACGTCTGGGTACTGGCAGATCGCCTTACCTGGCGGGGCCAAAGAGAGGTCAGTGTTTTCAACCCCCGATGGGCACTACCAATTCCGGGTCATGCCACTCTGGATGAAAAACGTCCCTGCCACCTTCCAGAGGTTGGTCAACCAGGTGTTGGTTGGACTGGACGCGTTCAGTGCCGCCTACCTGGATGACATCGCAGTGTTCAGCGGTACGTGGGAAGAACACTTACGACACCTGTGGGAAGTGTTGGCGGCGCTGCGCAAGGCAGGCCTCACGATCAAGGCAAGCAAGTGCCAGATCGGGCAGGGTTCGGTGGTGTATTTGGGACACCAAGTTGGGAGCAGCCAGGTGGCGCCCCTTCAACCCAAAATTCAGACCATCCTGGCTTGGGAAGCCCCCAAGACCAAAACGGAGGTGAGGGCCTTCCTCGGACTCACCGGGTATTACAGGAGGTTCGTCAAGGGATACGGCACCATCGTTGCTCCCTTGACAGAGCTGACTTCGAAGAAGCAGCCACGGAAAGTGATCTGGACTGACGCCTGTCAGGTAGCATTCGACACCCTGAAGACGGCCATGTGCACGGCGCATGTGCTCCTGGCTCCTGATTTCTCCAAAGAGTTCTTAGTGCAGACAGACGCTTCAGAGCATGGGATAGGAGCTGTCCTTTCACAGACGACTGAGGAGGGCTGGGATCAACCTGTGGCCTTCATCAGTCGGAGGTTACTTCCACAGGAACAGAAGTGGAGTGCGATCAAGAGAGAAGCTTTTGCTGTGGTCTGGGCCCTGAAGAAGCTAACACCCTACTTGTTTGGGTCTCATTTCCGAGTTCAGACAGACCACAGGCCCCTCAGATGGTTGATGCAAATGAGGGGTGAGAACCCGAAACTGTTGAGGTGGTCCATTTCTCTACAGAGTATGGACTTCACGGTGGAACACCGCCCTGGCATAGACCACGCCAATGCTGACGGTCTGTCAAGGTTTTTCCGCCTTAGTGATGAGGAACTCCCTGGGGAAGGGTAGTTCTCCTCACGTTTCAGCTGGAGGGGACACGTGTTAGATCTGGCACCTTGGCGTGAGTCTTCCTTCCACTTTTTGCTGATCTGCCTCAGATGTTTTGATGGTATTCGATGCTCAGGGCACTGCACCACGGCCAATCCATGCCGCAGTGCAAGTGCTCCCAATGTAAAGTGTATATGTAATTGATTTCCACGATTGGCTTATTTGGTTTACTGTCAGTCCCCAGTAGAGTGCACGAGGAGTGCCGGGGCTTGTAGATACAAATGCTGCTAGTGGGCCTGCAGCGCTGGTTGCGCCACCCACAGAAGCGGCCTCGTAAGCTGTGTCTCGGGTCCGCCATTGCAGACCCCGCGTACAGTCTCGTACTGTCACGCTGACTGCGCAAGTGCCCACACTCGCCAGTCCCTGAACCTTCCCTAACCTTCATATCAGTCACACCTATGGTAGGCCTACGGGCAGGGTGCATTGTAAGCGTAAGGTAGGACAAGCCTAGTGTGTGATCATAAATGCTTAACTTACTATCGCCCTGAAGATTAGCCTTGTCTGCTCGCGCCACACTACCTAGAGGGTGAGCAGGGGTTATTCGAAGGAGTAGTTCCCTTGCCCTGACTGGAAGTGAGGGTCCCTGCTTGTCACAAGGAAGCGGACCGCTGACCACAGCAAAAGCTTCTCTCTTGATCGCACTCCACTTCTGTTCCTGTGGAAGTAACCTCCGACTTATTTTATTAGTTTTAATATTTATGTTTTTATTGTTTTGCTGATATCCAGAACAAGTAAGTTGATTCTTGCAACTTCTCTCAATAGTAGTCAATTGTGGTACTTCCTGTGATGTCATTTCCTGTCATTTCACTCTGTATGCAAATTAGAAGGGCCTCACACATTACCTTTCTACCAAGGGCCCCAAAAGTCCTAGGACTGGCCCTGACTCTGGCTCCAAGCTTTGTGTATTGTTGCAACCCCACAATTCAGTGCCATATAATGCAGCACCCAAGGCATTTGCCTTATATATCTCCAGTGCTAGTGAGGCATATCTATAACTTATAGAATTGAAATATTTTTGAATTTCTGATGCATTACGTTGTAAGACTCATTGACTCTTGGTAATTTGTGCTGACATATTGCTAGTCAATGCTACCCCTAGGTATTCTTAGTGTGTGACTCTCTCAATGTTGGAATTGCCCACGGTCAGCTTTCGCCTTTGTTATTTATGTATTTTGTGAGGACTATAGATCATGTACTTAGTCTTCTGTGGATTCAACTCCAGACGCCAATTCTTACAGAAAGCCACAAACATATATATCAAGGACTGAAGCCTCATGGGTGTTTTCTAAATAAGGCGCGTACCGTCAGAAAAGAACAAAGCTGGAACCTTGTTCCCGGACACTCTTGGGGCGTTTTTTGTGCTGAAGGTGAGACAGTCAACGACCCATTTGACATGCATGGAGAAAAGGGTGAGTGCAAGCATATAACTTTGTATTTACCCCCATTGTCTACTGCAATACGGTCTGTTAGGTTCCTCTCTTTCCCCCAGTCCCACTAGGCATAGTTGTAAGTATGAAGGCAGATGAGTAAAATATTATCTGGCACGCCCTCCCTTCCAGAACTGCCCAAAGTTTAGGTCTGTGAATCTTTACTGGAGTTCAACAAATGCCACATGCTGCTTCCCCATTGCAGAGCCACTGTCTTTCAATATATAAGTAGAAATTGGAAGATCTGATCAATTGTGCTGACCTTTTCCCTAAACCCAGCTTGCAAATGGGTGAGTACTTACTCTCAGTCATCCATCCCTGAAGTTTACCCAGGACCTACCTGTAAAAAAATGTCGGCAGTGCATCAATTGGACTAATTGGGCAGTATTTGACTGAATCCTCTTTATTACCTTTTTATAAATCCGGACAATTATTGCCTGTGCCAACTATCAGGAATCTCTGTCCCAGTTGCTGTGGCATTTCATACCAGTTGGACCTGGCAGCCTTGGCGTGGGTTTCCCCTGCATTTTATGCTTTTACCTCCTGTATTCTTACCTTCGGATGGAATTTGTTTTGCTCGTCTGGATGCTTTGGGCACTTTGTCACGGCTGATCAGTGCCAAAGTGCAAGTGCTACCTTTGTAAATTGTTGTTATGGATTGGTGTTTCCATGATTGGTCTATTTGGTTTACTGTTAGGTCCCCAATACAGTGCAATGTGGGTACCCAGGGCCAGTAAACCGAATGCAGCTAGTAGGCTTGCAGCACTGATTGTGCCACATACACAAGCAGCCTTGCAACAGCGTCTCAGGCCTGCCATTGCGGTGCCTGTGTGCAGTCTGGTACTGCCATGTCGACCTGGCAAGTGCACCCACTTGCCAGGCCCTAACCTTTCCCTTTATTACATGTAAGTCATCCCTAAGGTAGGCCCAAGGTACCCCTGTAGGCAGGATGCAGTGTATGTGAAAGGTAGGGCATGCCCTGATGTGTGGGGTGTGTCCTGATAGTGAAATGCTGCCAATTTTGTTTTTTCACTATTGTAAGGCTATCAGTCCCATAGGATAGAATGGGGAGTTTACTTATAACCTCTTATTAGTATTACTGCCAATGGGAACAAAACAGGATAATAAAGTTTGATATGCCTGAACTCAGAATGTTAAGATGCATCTTTTAGTGAGGGTGATGTATACATTCTGGGTTTGAAAATACTACTTTTCGGTGGTTTGTGTATTAACTGTCTGGCTTTGCAGTGACAGGGGCTGGGGATGTACATTCTGTTTAGACAGCCACTTGTGGGGGGTTAGGTGCGTCCTGCCATTCCAGGGTGAATCAGGGCTGGGCTGAAAGAACATGGGCTGCATTCAGAGTAGGGGGAGGAGATTTCTTTCACACCTGAATGGGCCTTGTCTGCCTTAGACAATGCTGTTTCCACCTCCTGCCAGGAAGCTGCACCAGAGAGGACAGAACTGGTTTTGGCTGGGCAAAAGAGATTCTCTGCCACAGAGAACAAAGGATTTTGTATTATAAAAAGAGTGGCCCAGACACCAGACCTTTAGATTACTTCTGGGAATCCATAGGCTTCTTTGCCAAGGAGAAGAGCTGGAGAAACTGAGGAGGAATACTGCCCGTGCTGTTTGCTGTCTGGGGTTGGCCTGCAGTGGCTACTTTGTGCCAAGGAAAGGAGAAGGACTTTGCTGTGTGCTGTATCCGCTGCTTTAGGAAGATCTACAAGGGCTTGAAATAGAGCTTGGCTCTTGTTCTTAAGTCTTGGAGACACAAAGATTTCACCCCTTGTTTCCACTGAACCCCTTTGCTGGGAATTCTGACTTGCTGTGTGGTGCCTGCCTGTGTTCTGGACCTCTGGAGTTTGTTTTGGGTCTGGAAACTGCAAGAACTGTGAAAATCGACGCATCGCCTGTTTCTGACGCATTGCAGTGGTGCAAGAAGAATTTTCCGATGCATCACCACCGCCAAAGAATCGTCACAGTGCCTGCTCGCAACTGAAGTGTCTGCCGTGCGATGAATCCTGTGCACCGATGTCTGATGTCCGAGATCACCGCACCAATTCTGACACAGACCCTGTTGGGGAAGAACCAACACATCAAGGGGACGCTGCTGAAATCATGGCAGCACATCCTGGGTCTTCACGCATCGCATTGTACCGGATCGTTGCACCTTGCATCAAAGCATCAAGTCTGTTGCATCATTGGGGGACGCAGTAAGAAACCGACGCATCACCTCCCCAAGCAGTAAGAAACCATCGCATCACCTCCTCTCCGGTAAGGAACCAATGCATCATCTACCCTGCGCAGCAGTAAGGAACCAACGCCTCACCTCCCACGGAGCAAGGAACTGAAGCATCACCTTCCCTGAGTGTAAGGAACCGACGCATTACCTTCCCTGAAAATCTTTTTGCTTGCCTTTTGTCACGCGTCTAAGGTGCTTTGTTTAAAAGTGTTGCATCCCACATTTTTTTGGAACAGAACAGTTTCTACCTTTTAAGAATCATATTTTTAGTACTGTATTGTGGATTTCTGTCATTTTGGTCTTGTTTGGTTTAGATAAAGATGACTTATTTTTCTAAACTGGTGTGGTGTCCATTTGTAGTGTTTTCACTGTATTACTGTATGTGTGCACAAATGCTTTACAAACTGCCTCTGAGATAAACCTGTCTGCTCGTGCCAAGCTAACCAAAGGGTAAGCAGGGGTATTTTAGAAGTGTATCCCCCTTACCCTGACTAGGAAGAAGGGTCCCTACTTGGATAATGGTGCAAACTATTGCCAACTAGAGACCCCCATTTCTAACAATACCTTATTAATGTACTGGGCCAAGATATTCAGTACTGAGAGGTACAAGTCTCTGTAGATTTTAGCAGGTCAATGGGCCCTTTCCTGCTTTAAAGAGCCAGTTGCCAAAATGGTGATTGCAGTGTTCAAACAGCTCCCTCTGTGCTATATGTTATGCTATGGCTAATCAACACCGTATTCATGCCTTCTGTGGGGTGTGGGATTGAACATAGGTCACCAAAGAGTTTCATCCAGTGGTGTGGCTGTATGTACTCCTGCTTGAGCCTGTTGACTACCATGGACTACAATGTGCCAGAAACCATTAAGTCCTTTCTTATTAACACTTCAATGAGGTTGGGCCAATTCATTTATTCTTTTGTCATTTTGCTTGGGAGCCAATTGGTTCTTATAGTTAGCTCGAGCAACTTTTATTTTGTCCCGGTTCCCCTTTTTGATTGCCTCAACTAAGACATATTTGGCCTCTCTGCAATCTCTCAAGAATCAGGGATTGGTTGCCTTCCTTGTTAGATTAGATTTAATATCTCTAGAAAAGTGCTCTCTTAATGAGCTAAATACCTTAGCCAGGACTGAGTTGACAAATGGCCTTCGGGTAGGCGTGGTTGGCTCCTGTAACAATATGTCCATGGTGTCTGTGACATCCTTATAAATACTTGATAGTATTTCAGGGTGCTCAGTTATGAGCATCTACTTTATGGCTCTTCTGTTATTAGTGACTGTTAGACCTGGCACCTTGGCGTGAGTCTCCCTTCCACTTTTTGCTGATCTGCATCAGATGTTTTGCTGGTATTCGATGCTCAGGGCACTGCACCACGGCCAATCCGTGCCGCAGTGCAAGTGCTCCCAATGTAAAGTGTATATGTAATTGATTTCCACAATTGGCTTATTTGGTTTACTGTCAGTCCCCAGTAGAGTGCACGAGGAGTGCCGGGGCTTGTAGATACAAATGCTGCTAGTGGGACTGCAGCGCTGGTTGCGCCACCCACAGAAGTGGCCTCGTAAGCTGTGTCTCGGGTCCGCCATTGCAGACCCCGCGTACAGTCTCGTACTGTCACGCTGACTGCGCAAGTGCCCACACTCGCCAGTCCCTGAACCTTCCCTAACCTTCATATCAGTCCCCCCTATGGTAGGCCTACGGGCAGGGTGCATTGTAAGTGTAAGGTAGGACAAGCCTAGTGTGTGATCATAAATGCTTAACTTACTATCGCCGTGAAGATTAGCCTTGTCTGCTCGCGCCACACTACCTAGAGGGTGAGCAGGGGTTATTCGAAGGAGTAGTTCCCTTGCCCTGACTGGAAGTGAGGGTCCCTGCTTGTCACAATTACATACCTGTGCCAACCAGAGACCTCCGGTTCCAACATTGGCAGCAGCGGAAGGATTTCGGATTTGCATTTATGATTCATGTACAGTGAATTACTGATCACCACGTAGTGAGAGCAGACCTATAACAAAGCCACAGATTTACTTTCTTGCCGAGAGATCTCCAATCTCCAAACCATGCCTGGTTCACTCCCCGCGAGAGCACCCTCTGTTATCTCTGGACTCGATGATGTTAACTGGGAAGACCTTGAAAATTACAAAGCCGAGCAATTGAAAGGTTTATGCTCAAAATTCCGAGTCTCCCACACCGGCTGCAAAAACAAAACCCAGACCATCAAGGCACTGAGAGCCTGGAAGGAGTCAAGAGAGCCAGAAAACCAGCTGGTGGTGGATCCACCAGATAGCCTTGTCGAGGTGCAGGGAGGCCTGTCGTCAGAAGAGCTGGTGGATAGGGCCATAACCAGAGCGCATGAAGTGGAGATGGCCAGATTGAAAGGACAAATGGTGATGGCGGAGAAGAAACTCCAGCTAGAGCACGAAATACGCATCAAAGAATTGGAGCTGAAAGCAAAGAGCTTGGACGCAGCTCCTGGTGGCAGCACAACGCCAGCCCAGGTAGAGTCAAGGATCTACGTACCGAAGGATGTGGTTAAGGGGTATTTTAAGGGGGAGGACATAGGGCAGTGGTTCCGGGCCTACGAGGTAGCCATGTCCTCCCACCGGGTTCCTGAGCGAGATTGGGGAGCGGGGTTGTGGGGACGGTTCCTGACCGAGGGGCGGGATACCCTGTTAGATCTTCCCTCTGAAGAGTCCAACTCCTACCAGCACATGAAAGATGCCCTGATGAATAGATTTGGGTTAACCCCTGAAATGTACCGACAGTGGTTTAGGAATTGTGTGAAGATTCAAGGGGGTACGTATGTGGAGTATGTGACCTTTTTCTGCAGAGCGCTGGATGGTTGGGTGAAGGGCAGTAAGGTAAATGATTTTCAAGGGCTGCTTGATTTATTGGCATGGGAGCACTAGTCACTTAATTGTTTTCCTGAGTTACGCCAGCACCTGATCGATAGCAATCTGTCCAACCCGAGGAAGCTTGCTGAGGAAGCGGACCGCTGGCTCAGCACCAGGGTCCACAAGGGTCCAGTGGGAGACTCAGCCAAAGGTGGGCAGGGTCCCCAGCAGAAGAGTGGGGAGGACAGGGGAAAACAGAAAGGGTTCCACAAAGGCCCCCAAAGTAATCCCCAAGGGAACCAAGGGAAAGGTTCTCAGCCTCCTCCACCCCCGAAACTGACGGGGCCCTGACAGGTAAACCTATTCAAAGAGGGCCCATCACCTGTTTTAGGTGTGGCGAACTGGGTCACGTTGCCTCTGAGCTTAAGTGTCGCATGTTCGCAAAACCCGCACCCACTGGTGCTCCACCCCGGCAAATAGCTAGTGTTAATTTTGGGGAGGAAGTAGCCGTCCAAATGGGTGGGGATCCCGTACAGATTACCCTAGTCTCGCTAGGAGACAATGAGATGGTCCCCGAGAACTGCCTACCCAGTAACACTAAGAAATATGGGCAGGTAGTGACCATCAACGGTAAGAAGGCGGAGGCTCTTCGAGATACAGGAGCCAGTGTGACTGCAGTGAGGCAGCACCTGGTGTCTCAAGAGCAGGTAGTACCGCACGCCTACTGTAGGGTTGTCAATGCTAACAATTCTGAGAGCCAGTGTCCGATGGCTCAGGTTCCCTTTGAGTGGGGGGGGTGTCTGGTACTCTGCAAGTCGCTGTGAGGACCTCCATGCCTGTAGATTGTCTGCTAGGGAATGATTTGGAGAACTCCCCTTGGGGAAAGGTGGAGAAAATGACCCATCTACGGATGGTGGGTCTACCCAACTGGGCATGCGTGACCACGCGGTCCATGGCAGCTAGTAGGGGTGTTGAAGAATTCCTGGAGCCTGAAGGAGAGGCCCAGGAACCGGCCTTAGAGAGAGGGCACGGGAGGCGCGGACAGCCGGCCCCCGAAGTTCCCACGGCCCAGGAGGAAGCAGACCTCGAGGGGGATGCCCTGGAGCCTACCGGGGAACAGATCGCCGAACTGGGAGACCTGCCTGAGCTGACCCATTGGCAGCAAGAAGGAGGCCCCTCCAGGGAGGAATTCTGCAAGGAGCAGAAAGAATGCCCTTCTCTCGTGGGTATGCGGCAGCAGGCTGCAGACCAGGCCAATGGTGTTCAGTCCGGAAAACACTTGGTCTACTGGGAGAACGATCTCCTGTATTCAGAGCCTAAGGCTGCTGAACCTGGGTCAGCCCGTGCGCTGGTGGTACCCCAGAAGTTCAGAGCCTTCCTACTGGGTTTGGCTCACGATGTACCTTTAGCAGGACATTTGGGGATGGACAAGACCTATGACAGGCTTGTCACCCACTTTTATTGGCCCCAAATGCACAGGAGCTCAGACGCTCATTGTAGGACCTGCCAAACTTGCCAGGCAAGTGGTAAGTGCGAAGGGAAGAACAAGGCTCCCCTCCAACCATTCCCCGTCGTCAGTACCCCATTCCAGCGAGTGGGAATTGACATTATGGGGCCTGTGGACCCCAAGACAGCCAAGGGCAACAGGTTCATCCTGGTCTTGGTGGACTATGCCACCTGGTACCCTGAAGCCATCCCTCTGAGGACAGTGATGGCCCCCGTGGTGAGACGAGCACTGATGGGAATTTTCTCACGAGTGGGATTCCCTCTAGAGGTGGTGTCTGACAGGGGCACCAATTTCATATCGAAATATATGAAGTCCCTTTGGCAAGAGTGTGGTGTAACGTACAAGTTCACCACCCCTTACCTCCCCCAAGGAAACGGGTTGGTTGAAAGATTCAACCGAACCTTGAAAGTCATGATCATGGGCCTAGAAGGACCAATGAGGCGTAAGTGGGACGTCCTCTTACCATGTCTACTGTTTGCGTACCGAGAGGTGCCGCAGAAGTCGCTCGGGTTCAGTCCCTTTGAGCTTCTGTACGGTCACCCGGTCCGAGGACCTCTGAGTCTGGTTAGGAAAGGCTGGGAGCAATCTCCCAGGAAACCTCCCCAGAATGTATACAGTTACATGCTGGCCTTCCGAAACCAGACCAGGCGATTCAGGCAACTTGCTGAGGCAAACCTGGAAGCTAGCCAGGAAGAGATGAAGCGGTGGTACGACCAGAATGCCACTGTGGTGGAGCTTTAACCTGGACAAAAGGTGTGGGTCTTGGCCCCAGTGGAGCCCTGTGCACTTCATGATAAGTGGACGGGTCCATTTGAGGTTGTGGAGCGCAAGAGTCCTGTCACCTACCTGGTGAACTTGCAAACTCCCAGGAACCCTTTGAGGGTCCTACATGTTAACCGCCTTAAGCCCCACTTGGAGAGGTCCGAAGTGGGCATGCTGTTGGCAACCGATGATGGAATGGAGGAGGAGACCGAGCCTCTTCCGGACCTCGTGGTGGCCTCCGAGTGAGACGGTTCCGTGGATAGAGTTAACCTCTCACCCTCCCTGAACCCTGAGCAGCAGAGTGATTGCCGCCAGCTGCTGGGGCAATTCTCTGACTTGTTTTCCCTGGTTCCGGGTGTCACAGATTGGTGCGTCTATGATGTGGACACGGGAGACAGTTTGCCGGTAAAGCACAAGGCTTACCGCGTGACTGACAGGGTACGAGCCTGCATCAAGGAGGAAGTCTCGAAGATGTTTGCTGTTGGGGAGATTGAGTCCTTCAGGAGTCCTTGGGCCAGCCCAGTGGTCTTGGTCCCGAAGGCTGCAACGCCGGGAGCCACACCCAAACTACGGTTCTGTGTGGACTATCGAGGACTCAATTTGGTCACGAAGACTGATGCGCACCCCATCCCCAGAGCTGATGAGCTCATCGATCGGTTGGGGGCTGCCCGGTACCTCAGTACGTTTGACTTAACGTCTGGGTACTGGCAGATCGCCTTACCTGGCGGGGCCAAAGAGAGGTCAGTGTTTTCAACCCCCGATGGGCACTACCAATTCCGGGTCATGCCACTCTGGATGAAAAACGTCCCTGCCACCTTCCAGAGGTTGGTCAACCAGGTGTTGGTTGGACTGGACGCGTTCAGTGCCGCCTACCTGGATGACATCGCAGTGTTCAGCGGTACGTGGGAAGAACACTTACGACACCTGTGGGAAGTGTTGGCGGCGCTGCGCAAGGCAGGCCTCACGATCAAGGCAAGCAAGTGCCAGATCGGGCAGGGTTCGGTGGTGTATTTGGGACACCAAGTTGGGAGCAGCCAGGTGGCGCCCCTTCAACCCAAAATTCAGACCATCCTGGCTTGGGAAGCCCCCAAGACCAAAACGGAGGTGAGGGCCTTCCTCGGACTCACCGGGTATTACAGGAGGTTCGTCAAGGGATACGGCACCATCGTTGCTCCCTTGACAGAGCTGACTTCGAAGAAGCAGCCACGGAAAGTGATCTGGACTGACGCCTGTCAGGTAGCATTCGACACCCTGAAGACGGCCATGTGCACGGCGCATGTGCTCCTGGCTCCTGATTTCTCCAAAGAGTTCTTAGTGCAGACAGACGCTTCAGAGCATGGGATAGGAGCTGTCCTTTCACAGACGACTGAGGAGGGCTGGGATCAACCTGTGGCCTTCATCAGTCGGAGGTTACTTCCACAGGAACAGAAGTGGAGTGCGATCAAGAGAGAAGCTTTTGCTGTGGTCTGGGCCCTGAAGAAGCTAACACCCTACTTGTTTGGGTCTCATTTCCGAGTTCAGACAGACCACAGGCCCCTCAGATGGTTGATGCAAATGAGGGGTGAGAACCCGAAACTGTTGAGGTGGTCCATTTCTCTACAGAGTATGGACTTCACGGTGGAACACCGCCCTGGCATAGACCACGCCAATGCTGACGGTCTGTCAAGGTTTTTCCGCCTTAGTGATGAGGAACTCCCTGGGGAAGGGTAGTTCTCCTCACGTTTCAGCTGGAGGGGACACGTGTTAGATCTGGCACCTTGGCGTGAGTCTTCCTTCCACTTTTTGCTGATCTGCCTCAGATGTTTTGATGGTATTCGATGCTCAGGGCACTGCACCACGGCCAATCCATGCCGCAGTGCAAGTGCTCCCAATGTAAAGTGTATATGTAATTGATTTCCACGATTGGCTTATTTGGTTTACTGTCAGTCCCCAGTAGAGTGCACGAGGAGTGCCGGGGCTTGTAGATACAAATGCTGCTAGTGGGCCTGCAGCGCTGGTTGCGCCACCCACAGAAGCGGCCTCGTAAGCTGTGTCTCGGGTCCGCCATTGCAGACCCCGCGTACAGTCTCGTACTGTCACGCTGACTGCGCAAGTGCCCACACTCGCCAGTCCCTGAACCTTCCCTAACCTTCATATCAGTCACACCTATGGTAGGCCTACGGGCAGGGTGCATTGTAAGCGTAAGGTAGGACAAGCCTAGTGTGTGATCATAAATGCTTAACTTACTATCGCCCTGAAGATTAGCCTTGTCTGCTCGCGCCACACTACCTAGAGGGTGAGCAGGGGTTATTCGAAGGAGTAGTTCCCTTGCCCTGACTGGAAGTGAGGGTCCCTGCTTGTCACAATTACATACCTGTGCCAACCAGAGACCTCCGGTTCCAACATTGGCAGCAGCGGAAGGATTTCGGATTTGCATTTATGATTCATGTACAGTGAATTACTGATCACCACGTAGTGAGAGCAGACCTATAACAAAGCCACAGATTTACTTTCTTGCCGAGAGATCTCCAATCTCCAAACCATGCCTGGTTCACTCCCCGCGAGAGCACCCTCTGTTATCTCTGGACTCGATGATGTTAACTGGGAAGACCTTGAAAATTACAAAGCCGAGCAATTGAAAGGTTTATGCTCGAAATTCCGAGTCTCCCACACCGGCTGCAAAAACAAAACCCAGACCATCAAGGCACTGAGAGCCTGGAAGGAGTCAAGAGAGCCAGAAAACCAGCTGGTGGTGGATCCACCAGATAGCCTTGTCGAGGTGCAGGGAGGCCTGTCGTCAGAAGAGCTGGTGGATAGGGCCACAACCAGAGCGCATGAAGTGGAGATGGCCAGATTGAAAGGACAAATGGTGATAGCGCAGAAGAAACTCCAGCTAGAGCACGAAATACGCATCAAAGAATTGGAGCTGAAAGCAAAGAGCTTGGACGCAGCTCCTGGTGGCAGCACAACGCCAGCCCAGGTAGAGTCAAGGATCTACGTACCGAAGGATGTGGTTAAGGGGTATTTTAAGGGGGATGACATAGGGCAGTGGTTCCGGGCCTACGAGGTAGCCATGTCCTCCCACCGGGTCCCTGAGCGAGATTGGGGAGCGGGGTTGTGGGGACGGTTCCTGACCGAGGGGCGGGATACCCTGTTAGATCTTCCCTCTGAAGAGTCCAACTCCTACCAGCACATGAAAGATGCCCTGATGAATAGATTTGGGTTAACCCCTGAAATGTACCGACAGCGGTTTAGGAATTGTGTGAAGATTCAAGGGGGTACGTATGTGGAGTATGTGACCTTTTTCTGCAGAGCGCTGGATGGTTGGGTGAAGGGCAGTAAGGTAAATGATTTTCAAGGGCTGCTTGATTTATTGGCATGGGAGCACTAGTCACTTAATTGTTTTCCTGAGTTACGCCAGCACCTGATCGATAGCAATCTGTCCAACCCGAGGAAGCTTGCTGAGGAAGCGGACCGCTGGCTCAGCACCAGGGTCCACAAGGGTCCAGTGGGAGACTCAGCCAAAGGTGGGCAGGGTCCCCAGCAGAAGAGTGGGGAGGACAGGGGAAAACAGAAAGGGTTCCACAAAGGCCCCCAAAGTAATCCCCAAGGGAACCAAGGGAAAGGTTCTCAGCCTCCTCCACCCCCGAAACCGACCGGGGCCCTGACAGGTAAACCTATTCAAAGAGGGCCCATCACCTGTTTTAGGTGTGGCGACCTGGGTCACGTTGCCTCTGAGCTTAAGTGTCGCATGTTCGCAAAACCCGCACCCACTGGTGCTCCACCCCGGCAAATAGCTAGTGTTAATTTTGGGGAGGAAGTAGCCGTCCAAATGGGTGGGGATCCCGTACAGATTACCCTAGTCTCGCTAGGAGACAATGAGATGGTCCCCGAGAACTGCCTACCCAGTAACACTAAGAAATATGGGCAGGTAGTGACCATCAACGGTAAGAAGGCGGAGGCTCTTCGAGATACAGGAGCCAGTGTGACTGCAGTGAGGCAGCACCTGGTGTCTCAAGAGCAGGTAGTACCGCACGCCTACTGTAGGGTTGTCAATGCTAACAATTCTGAGAGCCAGTGTCCGATGGCTCAGGTTCCCTTTGAGTGGGGGGGGTCTCTGGTACTCTGCAAGTCGCTGTGAGGACCTCCATGCCTGTAGATTGTCTGCTAGGGAATGATTTGGAGAACTCCCCTTGGGGAAAGGTGGAGAAAATGACCCATCTACGGATGGTGGGTCTACCCAACTGGGCATGCGTGACCACGCGGTCCATGGCAGCTAGTAGGGGTGTTGAAGAATTCCTGGAGCCTGAAGGAGAGGCCCAGGAACCGGCCTTAGAGAGAGGGCACGGGAGGCGCGGACAGCCGGCCCCCGAAGTTCCCACGGCCCAGGAGGAAGCAGACCTCGAGGGGGATGCCCTGGAGCCTACCGGGGAACAGATCGCCGAACTGGGAGACCTGCCTGAGCTGACCCATTGGCAGCAAGAAGGAGGCCCCTCCAGGGAGGAATTCTGCAAGGAGCAGAAAGAATGCCCTTCTCTCGTGGGTATGCGGCAGCAGGCTGCAGACCAGGCCAATGGTGTTCAGTCCGGAAAACACTTGGTCTACTGGGAGAACGATCTCCTGTATTCAGAGCCTAAGGCTGCTGAACCTGGGTCAGCCCGTGCGCTGGTGGTACCCCAGAAGTTCAGAGCCTTCCTACTGGGTTTGGCTCACGATGTACCTTTAGCAGGACATTTGGGGATGGACAAGACCTATGACAGGTTTGTCACCCACTTTTATTGGCCCCAAATGCACAGGAGCTCAGACGCTCATTGTAGGACCTGCCAAACTTGCCAGGCAAGTGGTAAGTGCCAAGGGAAGAACAAGGCTCCCCTCCAACCATTCCCCGTCGTCAGTACCCCATTCCAGCGAGTGGGAATTGACATTATGGGGCCTGTGGACCCCAAGACAGCCAAGGGCAACAGGTTCATCCTGGTCTTGGTGGACCATGCCACCTGGTACCCTGAAGCCATCCCTCTGAGGACAGTGATGGCCCCCGTGGTGAGACGAGCACTGATGGGAATTTTCTCACGAGTGGGATTCCCTCTAGAGGTGGTGTCTGACAGGGGCACCAATTTCATATCGAAATATATGAAGTCCCTTTGGCAAGAGTGTGGTGTAACGTACAAGTTCACCACCCCTTACCTCCCCCAAGGAAACGGGTTGGTTGAAAGATTCAACCGAACCTTGAAAGGCATGATCATGGGCCTAGAAGGACCAATGAGGCGTAAGTGGGACGTCCTCTTACCATGTCTACTGTTTGCGTACCGAGAGGTGCCGCAGAAGTCGCTCGGGTTCATTCCCTTTGAGCTTCTGTACGGTCACCCGGTCCGAGGACCTCGGAGTCTGGTTAGGAAAGGCTGGGAGCAATCTCCCAGGAAACCTCCCCAGAATGTATACAGTTACATGCTGGCCTTCCGAAACCAGACCAGGCGATTCAGGCAACTTGCTGAGGCAAACCTGGAAGCTAGCCAGGAAGAGATGAAGCGGTGGTACGACCAGAATGCCACTGTGGTGGAGCTTTAACCTGGACAAAAGGTGTGGGTCTTGGCCCCAGTGGAGCCCTGTGCACTTCATGATAAGTGGACGGGTCCATTTGAGGTTGTGGAGCGCAAGAGTCCTGTCACCTACCTGGTGAACTTGCAAACTCCCAGGAACCCTTTGAGGGTCCTACATGTTAACCGCCTTAAGCCCCACTTGGAGAGGTCCGAAGTGGGCATGCTGTTGGCAACCGATGATGGAATGGAGGAGGAGACCGAGCCTCTTCCGGACCTCGTGGTGGCCTCCGAGCGAGACGGTTCCATGGATAGAGTTAACCTCTCACCCTCCCTGAACCCTGAGCAGCAGAGTGATTGCCGCCAGCTGCTGGGGCAATTCTCTGACTTGTTTTCCCTGGTTCCGGGTGTCACAGATTGGTGCGTCTATGATGTGGACACGGGAGACAGTTTGCCGGTAAAGCACAAGGCTTACCGCGTGACTGACAGGGTACGAGCCTGCATCAAGGAGGAAGTCTCGAAGATGTTTGCTGTTGGGGAGATTGAGTCCTTCAGGAGTCCTTGGGCCAGCCCAGTGGTCTTGGTCCCGAAGGCTGCAACGCCGGGATCCACACCCGAACTACGGTTCTGTGTGGACTATCGAGGACTCAATTTGGTCACGAAGACTGATGCGCACCCCATCCCCAGAGCTGATGAGCTCATCGATCGGTTGGGGGCTGCCCGGTACCTCAGTACGTTTGACTTAACGTCTGGGTACTGGCAGATCGCCTTACCTGGCGGGGCCAAAGAGAGGTCAGCGTTTTCAACCCCCGATGGGCACTACCAATTAGGTCATGCCACTCTGGATGAAAAACGTCCCTGCCACCTTCCAGAGGTTGGTCAACCAGGTGTTGGTTGGACTGGACGCGTTCAGTGCCGCCTACCTGGATGACATCGCAGTGTTCAGCGGTACGTGGGAAGAACACTTGCGACACCTGTGGGAAGTGTTGGCGGCGCTGCGCAAGGCAGGCCTCACGATCAAGACAAGCAAGTGCCAGATCGGGCAGGGTTCGGTGGTGTATTTGGGACACCAAGTTGGGAGCAGCCAGGTGGCGCCCCTTCAACCCAAAATTCAGACCATCCTGGCTTGGGAAGCCCCCAAGACCTAAACGGAGGTGAGGGCCTTCCTCGGACTCACCGGGTATTACAGGAGGTTCGTCAAGGGATACGGCACCATCGTTGCTCCCTTGACAGAGCTGACTTCGAAGAAGCAGCCACGGAAAGTGATCTGGACTGACGCCTGTCAGGTAGCATTCGACACCCTGAAGACGGCCATGTGCACGGCGCATGTGCTCCTGGCTCCTGATTTCTCCAAAGAGTTCTTAGTGCAGACAGACGCTTCAGAGCATGGGATAGGAGCTGTCCTTTCACAGACGACTGAGGAGGGCTGGGATCAACCTGTGGCCTTCATCAGTCGGAGGTTACTTCCACAGGAACAGAAGTGGAGTGTGATCAAGAGAGAAGCTTTTGCTGTGGTCTGGGCCCTGAAGAAGCTAACACCCTACTTGTTTGGGTCTCATTTCCGAGTTCAGATAGACCACAGGCCCCTCAGATGGTTGATGCAAATGAGGGGTGAGAACCCGAAACTGTTGAGGTGGTCCATTTCTCTACAGAGTATGGACTTCACGGTGGAACACCGCCCTGGCATAGACCACGCCAATGCTGACGGTCTGTCAAGGTTTTTCCGCCTTAGTGATGAGGAACTCCCTGGGGAAGGGTAGTTCTCCTCACGTTTCAGCTGGAGGGGACACGTGTTAGATCTGGCACCTTGGCGTGAGTCTTCCTTCCACTTTTTGCTGATCTGCCTCAGATGTTTTGATGGTATTCGATGCTCAGGGCACTGCACCACGGCCAATCCGTGCCGCAGTGCAAGTGCTCCCAATGTAAAGTGTATATGTAATTGATTTCCACGATTGGCTTATTTGGTTTACTGTCAGTCCCCAGTAGAGTGCACGAGGAGTGCCGGGGCTTGTAGATACAAATGCTGCTAGTGGGCCTGCAGCGCTGGTTGCGCCACCCACAGAAGCGGCCTCGTAAGCTGTGTCTCGGGTCCGCCATTGCAGACCCCGCGTACAGTCTCGTACTGTCACGCTGACTGCGCAAGTGCCCACACTCGCCAGTCCCTGAACCTTCCCTAACCTTCATATCAGTCACACCTATGGTAGGCCTACGGGCAGGGTGCATTGTAAGCGTAAGGTAGGACAAGCCTAGTGTGTGATCATAAATGCTTAACTTACTATCGCCCTGAAGATTAGCCTTGTCTGCTCGCGCCACACTACCTAGAGGGTGAGCAGGGGTGTTTCGAAGGAGTAGTTCCCTTGCCCTGACTGGAAGTGAGGGTCCCTGCTTGTCACAAGTACATACCTGTGCCAACCAGAGACCTCCGGTTCCAACAGTGACAGTCATGGAGAGATTGCTTAAATGATGCCAGACTGGTGTAATTTAGTGGACCGATTTGATATATCGGGAGGGCCTTTTAAAATGTAATCAAAACCACCCTGGTCTGTACCTTTAAAGTAATTGGTTTGAATGTATGAAGTTACAAGCATACATTCACAATGGGGTATTTTACATCGCGTTCGTTGCAACGACTTGCGCTGGAGGGCGCTGCACTTAGGAATAGTATGATTTACTATTCCAACTCCAGCCTACGTAACAGCAGGGAAGGTGTTGGAATAGTAAATCATACTATTCCTTAGCTTAGAGCGCCCTCCAGCACAAGTCATTGTAACAACTTGCGTTGTAATGCCCGTGATGTAAACATACTGTGGTGTAATGACCACGTTGTGAAGGTCCAATTGATTTAGGCTCTCCTGATGTACTGTGTGCAATCTTGCACTTTCATGTTGGGGTTTTGTTATGTGTGTTCAATGTCTATTGCAGATACGAAGGTACAAAGTCCAATCTAGTCACCATTGATATAATTAATGCTTATCTCCAATCTCTATTGGCTGGTATTTTCACAATGGTTGTGGGTGAGCTTAACTGCAGTTTTGACCCCCTTGATATTGCCCCTGGCATATTAGTTGAGAAGATACTGTGGATACTCCCCTTCTCTGCATAAAGAACAGTCATCCAGGCCATGATACTATCTAGACTTGATTATGGCAATGTCTTATACCTGGGGGCAGACCAGGCTACCTTAAGATGCCTGCAGCTTCTTCAGAACTATGCCGCCAGGCTCCTGTTCTAACTTCCAAAAATCTCTTCAACATCTGCTCCTCTTCATCAACTCCACTGGCTCCCATTGAGTAAGCGAATAGAGTTCAAAGCATCGTGCTTCAATCACAAGATCCGCTCTTGCTCAGGAACACAGTACTTCCACATACTAGTGAATCCAGACTATTTGGCTCGCAATCTGCACTCAAGCAGTGGTTTCCTGTTCACAGTTCTGACAGTCAAATACACCCGCCTGGGTGGGCGATAATTTTCCTTTCTCGGTCCGAGGCTATGGAACACTCTTCTAGGGTCCTTAAGATGCTGTGCCTCCCTTTCCACCTTTTGCAAGGAACTAATTCAGGAAGCAAGGGCATTTTACAAGGCCATAATAGACAAGGCCAAAGTAGGAAATGGCCAAATGGGATTCACTACTGCCGGCAGTAAAAGGGAATCTCTGCTGATAGTTGCCCAGAACCTGCTGCATCTTTAACTTGTCATATAATTGCTGCCTCCTGGGTCGACCATTTTACAGGTCTTTTTGCCTGTGACTTTCAGTCAGATGAGCTGGACAAATTGCTAGTCACAGAACCTACTGTGAGTTCACCTAGTGCTTTTTCTGGGACAGCCCTCTCTAGATAGACTGATTGTGTTATTTGCCTGATCACTGTGAGTGAAGTTGATAAAGCAATAGACTGGATCACCCCAGGGAAAGTGCCAGGGCTGAACAAGGTTCCAGGGAATGTTATTTAAAGCTGAGAAAGAGATATGGAACACCTACTTTGCCCTGTATTTTAATTGTATAATGGATGGGCTACCAAAGCCCCATACATGGGCAGGGGCCCAAGTTTATCCCAATTTACAAAAAGGGCCTAAGGTTGCTTCCATCCAATTATCAGCCAATTAGCCTCATCAACAGCTCACAGAAGTTTTTTAGACAAATCCTGCTAATTAAACTACAATCTTGGATGGAGGATTCTTGATGCCCCTGCAAGCAGGGTTTGGGGTAGGGACTAGCACTACTCATCAAGTGCTCTGAATGCAAATAATGTACTATAAACATGTCACACGGGGTGGTCACATCAATGTAGTCTTTGCAGAACTTCGATCGACATTTGTCCTTGTCCCAAGGAGGCCCTGTGGAAAGTCATGACTGACCTCAGTGCCCCGAAATATCTCATAAATGTTATTAGTAGGTTCCACTTGAAAAACTATGCACAGATCAGATGAGGTTCTCATGGGGAGTTGACAGACCGCATCCCAGTAAGTCAGGGTGTAAGGCTAGGTGTGTTCTAGCTTTGACCCTGTTTTTACTATATATTAATGACCTGGTGACTTAGCTGGGCTATGTGTGCACGTAACCACGAGTTTGGCCAATAGGAAGGTCCCGGCGCTCCTATTTGCAGACGACACCTTATTGATATCAAAATCTCCTTTGGGTATTCAAAATTTGTGTGACCAATTTAGTGCCTTTTGCAGGGAGAGAGGTCTGGAGATCGGCTTTAATCAAACCAACTACATTGTCCTGAACCCCTGTCATTCAATGCAATCACACCCAGTTTTCAATGGTGTCTCCCTGGAGAGAGTACATGCATTTAAATACCTGGGGTACACTCTCAATGAGCATTTTGGCTGGTCTTCCCAGGAAAAAGAATGGCAAACTTAAATTAGAGCCCTATACAGGAGGTGTTTGGAGGGCCTTGCAAGGCTCCAAATTTCAACCGATAACCCCAGCCCTCCACATTTATAAACTACAACCCCCAGGGGGTCTTTATATGGTGGTGATCCTTGGGGGCACAAGAATGAATGTGATATGGAGTAGGTGGAGAACCGTTTTATGTGACTCCTCACTAACCTACCCGCTAGTACCCGACTCACTCCCCTCTGGTTGGACCTAGGTCATAGATCTCTTGTCCGCAGAATTGGACTTAGACTGCTGTTGTATTGGAGGAGGATCTGGTCCTCTGCAGACTTAGTGCCCTATCGTATGTGTTTAGCTGAAATTCGAAAGATCCCAGTGGCAGCTAGGATGCCATGGTTGAAGGTTTTCTAACCTGGCCTAACAAAGATTGGGTGTGAGGACGTTTGGGTAAATCCAGAGTCTGCATGCTGTGTATCAAAGTCCACACTCAAGGAGATTTATTATAGACACATGGATGGTGGACTCCACAGGACTGGGAGGGTGAGCTATTTGACCTCAGCCTTTCTTGAATTCAAAGACTTTTTCTCCCTTGAAGAATACATAGATACGATTGAGCCCCCACTTGCTAAAACTCTGTATATTAAATTTCGGCTTGAGACTTTGCTGCTACGATCATTCACTGCTAAATGGCATTGTTCCCTACCGACTTAGATTTGAACTGCTGTTTCTGCCCGATACAAAAGAATGTACTGACTATGTTCTTTTTTTGCCCATTTTGCCACACTTATCGTAGGAAATGGATTATGATACAGTGTCACAATCTAGGAGCCAGGCACTATAGTATAGGCTCTAGGATTTTTAGATCTAACACAGCACAAACAATTGTATTCGCTGTCTCCTGCTTCCTTCTACATATGTGGAGATGTAGCCAGAAAAGGGCAGCTCATTTGTTCCTACACTAGGTGTGGGGACTTGTAGGCAGCCTATGCCTGCACTACATAATCGGTGGTTATCATATGAACTACATGTTCATTTTTTTAATGTGATTTTGAATTTTTAGTACTATGCACTATGTATCGAACTTTACATATGCAGCTATTTACTCGATTTTCTCAAACCTTTTATTGCGATGTTTTTAAATGGTTCTTGATGTTTTGTATTTAATGTGTTTTAGATGGCAATTTTTGCTGAATAAAGGATTGATTGAGTATTTCTTATCCAAAAAATGCCCTTATTATTAATAAATCTTTATCTTTCCTAGCCTGAGGGGAAGGTTTAGGGACATTCATCATGTACCTACCCCACATTTATGTAAGGGACAAAGTTTCCAAAGCATATTTGGTGTATTGGTTTTATATCGCCGCCTGATATAAATAGACCTCTACCCCTCTATGTTAAGGTCGTTAGTCGAAATGGGTCTACTAGGAAAACTAGTTGGCATGGTTTCCGTAGATGTTTGATCCATAGGGTCGGTGTCAGGGCATTTTCCATTCCTTTCCCCAAGTCGTGTCCCTGTCTGATATATGCGTACTTGCAAGACAGGTTTAGATGGAAGTAGGTGAGCTAAATCTGCCATTGAATTATTCACAGGTTATACTTCATTTAAGGAATTAGCTCGTCTTTTTGCCTGTTACATGTTGTGCCATGGTCTTGAGCTCTGCTACTTCTGCTCTCAATGAATGCACTATTGTGACAAGATTCTTTACCTGTGTTTGGGCTTGCACCATAATCACAGCCTGTTCTTCTGCACCCTTGGCAACTACAGAGGACTGTCTTTCTGGCTGAACAGCGTCACTGCTTGGTAGAGAGGCATACCTATTACTGCACACTGCATTCAGACTTAGAACAAGCAGTTGTTGGTTCCTTGTTTGTAAACAGCCTTCGGTATGAAATGATGTTTTCTGCAGGGGAGTTAGACAGAGTAACAAGGTCTATTGTGCCTGTTAGATTTTTTGATTAACATTTGTGCATTGGCATTTTGCAGCACACATAGAAAGAGAAATATGCCTCCCAGTATTGTGTTTGTGCAGGAAGGTGGGCTCAGTATCCTGCAGAAAAAAAGCCCTGCATGCAACACAGGGCCCCTTGCACCATGGTGGAAGGGGGCCTGCGTTGGCACCACTACCGTAACAAAACTTGAGGAGGGCCTCCTGCAAGGCAAGTGGAGATTCCCCCTCCAGAACCTTCAGAAGATCTCTGGTCAGAGTACTGTGTTGAGGGGGGCCCTCAGGGCTTGGGGACCCACGCCCCACAAGGGCTGCGGGGGCAGTGTTACAACACTGGTTGGTACTAGGCAGCCAAAAGCGCACCAGTACAGGGGAAACGACAGGAATGTGCCGTATTACCTTAAATACAGCACATTCCTTCCCTTTCCCTGTCATGAAGTGCAGAACAGCAAGGGGACTTGCTGTGCTGCACTGCATGATTTCCCTATAAATACATCCTTAAAAGTTTCTGAAGTGTACTTATGAATGAAAAGCTTCCCCACAAAACATACATCTGGAATTCATGTAGCAGTAAATGAATCGAAAGTTAGAGAATGGGAGACAGATGCAATATTGTACTATTGTGATTCGCACAATGTCAGATGAATTCTGAGTCAAAGCTGATGAAGATGAAAAGCATTAAAAAAAACTAGAACACGGACCATGTCCATATTGTGTATAACCGAACCTTCACACAGTAGAATTAGCATTTGACACATTTCAGATAGCAGCCTCCCATTGACTGAACTCAAAATTCTTCCGTGACATCCCAATATATCGACCCTTGCACATCTTAAGAACACAAAAGTAACCAAAAAGTGAGACTCAGCGCTACGCTATGTGAAACTTGTTATCAGTAAATATAAAAATTTGCTATTCACTATGATCTCAACATATCAACAAAGGGAACAATTACAGGAACAAGTCATTGAAAAGATTTAAAGAATTGTAGAAGTGGCTGACTGGTGCTATTTTATAATGGGCAAATAGGATACACACTATAATGTAACATCTCTAGTGTCATTGACAAATTCTAGCATAAAACCAAACCAGTATTGTGTTCACTGTCTCTGTTAAATCAAGATACAGTAACATGCTATTTTCATACTATCAAAATGACTGTTAAAAAATTGCATTAGAAAATCTAGAAACAAGCATAACATCCTGTGTCCTCCTTTTATCCAATTCCTTTAATTGAAATGTTCACATTCATACACTTAACAGTACTGGATATTGCCAAGAGCTGACCCTTCTTATTGTGGAAAGATGTGAGTTTTTCCCAATGAACCATGATAGTTTTATTCAATATGTCCCCATAGGCAACATACATGTTCAAACATATTGTAATTCATGATAGGTTGTTGTGCTTTCTTTTGAACTTATCATCTGGGCCCTCATTATTGGCATTATGTACACAGATTATCTCTCTTGCTGCTCTTCTACCAAAAGATGTTATATACAGATTGATGAGGAACTATTCAGCTCAAATCTTTCCCACTGACTAATGGATATGACAAATCAATTTACATACAATGTTGATTTAGACTTTGGGGGTCTTAAGACAAAAAAAGTGAATTTCCAAATCAATGCCAAGTAATGGGTTATGTTTTGTTCCCAGCTCTCCCTCTTTGACAGTACGCCGTATTATTTTATTAACTGATTGAAGTAAGGCTAATGTTGTTTTGCTGGATAAAGCTTATAAGCAATGCATAATGGTGAGGCAATTGAGGTTCTGTTCATATTTCACTCTTGGACATGATAGACTCGTGTGATTCAAACAGGTGACCAATGAATCATACTTTGCTCAAAATCTGATTTTTTCATAAAGATTAATTTCTTGCCATTGTGTGATACCCAGTTCATATAGATTTTGGAACTGTTTTTGCACAAAAAACCGACAAAATATAGCTTTCTAAAGAAGTACCAACAACTTTTTGTCTGTTTTTTTCAATTCATTCTTTTCTTTGAAAAAATGAATGCAGAAGTTATATAATTGTTGTGTATTAGTGATAAGGAAATTCACACTATGAATGCATGAGATCTGAAGAATTTAGAGGTCTAATGTCAGAAAAAAACTCAAATTACAAGCAGAATTTATACAGTCACAAGTATTTAACTGAATCATAAACAATGTTGACTATCAGTCAACTTTATCTTTCACTGACAACCAGTCACAATTTTCTAAGTATTGCTAGTATGGTTAAAACCTTGTTATTAGTACGGTAAATAAGTTGTTTGATGGCATTTTAGATTCCGAATGGATTTTCCCGATTCATGCCCTTATATAGGTACAATTCACGTTGCCCTTATATTGGCATAGAAATCAAGCCCTTATTTAGGCATAGCCCATGCAACCCGAATACAGGCATGGCTACCGCCATCTGTTTACCAAACGTCACAACGATTTCTTGGAAAACCAGCTTAAGCTGTTAGGGACTTCCCCTTGCTTGAATATTGATTTCTCCAAGAACTCAGTTAGTTTTACAATGAACATCTATTTCTTTGGGGTTCATTCATGACGTTCATATGCCCGACTTTACGTCAAACATGGCATTCCTAAACAAATTCAAGGTATAAATATACCTTCACTTGCTATGGCAAAGCACAGTGGTTCGGAGCAGTTCGACGACCTTCTTGCTCAACGCAGCTCGCTACAGCCAGTGCCGAAGGAAGCCGACTCTCCAGCTGACGTACTGATCAGGAAGCTCCCCTCCTCTGCTGAGAAATCCAGCTCCAGTGTTTCTGACTCCCCTTGCGGGGTGTTGGGAAATCAAGTCCCGAGACAGAGATACCAGACCTCCTTCATTCTAAGGTATGGAGGTGATTAGAACCTAGAGAAACCTTTGGTAGATTCTTGGCAAAAACTAAACCTACGCTAAAGACCATACTTACTTCTTCCCTCGTACTAGACCTAGGTTAGGTACATTGGGGTAGGGATATTTTAGAAGTACCAGTTGAGTATTTTAGCCTGTGTTATTTATGTATGTATTTTTATTTGGCTTAGAAACCATACAATGCTATTACAGTATTACTTCATAATACTATACTCGCTGTACGCATTATACTTTGCATTGTGTCTAACAATTGCAGCAGTTCACCTCTCTTGCATGAGAAAGACTGTTCAATAAATTCTTTTATTGAAAACGCCTGTCTCACTATTTCTCTGCAACTCTGTAGAAACGAAGCATGCACGATTGACTGAGTGAAATACTTATCTATTGTTTCTACGACTCTGAAGATAGTTATTCCACTCCTAGGGAAACAAAGTTGTCATGTTTATGCGGTTGTCAGAGACTAATCCCTTCTTGTGAATTCGAGAAAGTTTCTAGTGACCTCTGAGCTAGCTGGCACTCACAATTAAGTAGATATTCGATAGAGACCTACCTACCTAAGTCCTACGTCAAATCTATAGGATATATTATTCCAATGCGCAGAGCCTATTGGGAATATAGGAACTACACTACAAAGTGTTAAATAATTACATTTACCTCACCATATTTTGTAAGGCTCTCATTCAGAGTCTTTAGATTCTGGTTTGACACTTGTGATCTCACATCCTCATTCGTTCTAACAAACAAGGTAACCCATTTTATTTCTGGTCATTATTACAGCCATCTTTGGAGTGACCAGCTCCAGCCTCTGTAATCTTCAAAGATTTGCTTTGAATGGGTTTTGCAATTAACATCCTGATAATTTGAAATGTCATACTTGCACAAAATCACATCATCATTATGGATACAACTTTCCTTAGTAGCTCTTTTATTAACTTTTCTTTGAAGCGATCAGCCACTTGCTAATGCTTTAAACTCAGCATGTACCAACATTTGTGAAAAATTAGGCATCATGTCTTGGTCAACTAATTAGCATCTATAGTTCACAAAAACACTATACTTACTTGTTATATCCGTGTATGGACATAACTGGGAAACAAATTCACAGGTGGTTTTCCAAACATTAAATGCAGTGTTTTAAAATCCAAAATATCTTCGGTATTCATGTTTTATATATTAATCATTTCTTAGAAGCTGAACAACCCTCAGAGTAATGGTTTGAGGTGGTTTAAAGAGAAAACCCCCTTTGCTATAATTTAAAATGTAACAAGTTTGAAGACCCGTGCTTTCGCAAAATTACACAGAGAGTCTAATATATTACCATCATTTTGATGTACTGTTGTGGAGAATCGAAAAATGTCACCTGAAAATGAGTAATTGGAAATACCACTGTTGAATTCATTATTCTTAATAAAAGTGGTAAAACGTGCCAACTATGTAGAACGCTACTTTTAGTGAGGACGCAGAGTTAAGTTGAATGCCAGAATTCCTCCTTTTAAATATCGCTTTTACTTTAGTCAAAGTGTTGTCATAAATGATTGCAGTTGTGCTGACTGCATTTGAATAAATAGCGTACTTGCAAGCAAATATACTATATTAAAGGCTTGCACTAAACATTTATTTAATTTTCAGCAGCTTCGACATTTTTCCAAACTACTGTTTTGAACCAAATATTAGCAATAAAAACACTTTGCCTTGCTTTGGTAGGTATTATTTCCTTTGAACAGAACAGCAAATGGGTGTTTTAAAAAATGCATACTTTTGTCTTAAAGTTATTGCTCTCCCCATAAATACTCTCATCACTGAATCAACAACATAAAGAGAAGTGCAATTTATGAAAGTGTGGGCTTCCTGTGTATAATGTCCTCAAACCTAAATTATACTACATTAAGTTGATCTCAGGGAGTGTCCGTGAAGTGGCCAAAGACACACAAACGGGGAAGATTCTCAAAGGACATTGTAAATGTGTTATTTTATGTTTAGGACATGAGTTAGTAACAACATGAAAAGCATTAACTCATGATTTGAGCCTGGCTATGACAAGGATGTAAACAATGCAGCAATTTAATCTGAACCCTGGATTGAGGAAGGTGGAGTTGGATGAGATTAGGTCAGAAACTGAGGTACTTCCAGTAAGTGGGATGGAGTTGAAAATTATTTTTTCTTCCATCAGTCATAAGTTAGGGGTTTTACGTGCTCAAACATGAGAAAATATTGACTTTTTGCCTAATAAACGTGTGCACTTTTGGAAGAATAGGAAAATACATCCTCCACAGTTTTGTGGTTGTGCCTGTGGCCAAAATGATTTCTGTTATTTAAAAAAATATATCGTATAGACCATGAGTATTGCCGTAACTAGATAGAATAAAGAGTTGGAAAAATAGAGCGTTTAGTGGAGAAGATAGGTCTGTAAGGCTTTCCTGAAGAGGAAAATTCAGAAACTTGCTATAGAGTGGGGGCTTGTTCCAAAGTTGTGGGACCAGCACACTGAAAGACCTACTGTCACAATGGGCTTTCTTGAAAAGGGAAACAGCAGCCTGTTAGAAATGGGAGTCATTAATTGGTAAGCCTGGGCATAGTTTGCAGATTTTTGCCACCTGGAACTTTGTGAAGTTACAAAAAAACTCCATGAAGTTCCGCAAGTGGCGGAGTGTTGTGCGAACTGCTGTTCGCGCTGGTCTTTCTGAAGCTCGGGTAGAAATTCTACCCGAGCTGCAGCTTGTGTTCGCAAACTTACCATTTGGGAACAGGGAAAAAACTCTGCTGCACTACGAAGCAGGCTTTTCTTGCACTCCGCGGGTTCCGTGGAGGGCGGAGGGCTGTAAACTTTGCAAACTCCACAAACGGAGCAGAGTTCAATGCCAGGCCTGCTAATTGGCAGAGGTGTGCAACTTTGGCCAAGTGGGGACCCTTCCTTATAGTCAGGGTAAGTGAGTTACACACTTTAAATAACCTTGCTCCCCCTTGGTAGCTTGGCATGAGCACATAGGCTTATCCCATGGGCAATGTATAAAGTATTTGCTCCCAAACACATATGGACACCACACCAGTTTAGAAAATACAGTGCTCCCGCACATGGAGTTACATGGACCCCTCAAACAACAGTACCTTGGAAATAAAGTCACTAGACAATGCACAGCATTGTGGATGTGAGGCTTTAGTGTCAGGGTGAAGCCAGTTCATTTCTGCCATGGGGAAGACAAGGTGCTGAGTCTGTGAGGAGGCGAGGCATTGAATCCAGGACAGGCAATTTAGGCAGTGGCAGCGGTGAGACGTCGGTTCCAGTGAGGCGATGCAACATCTAAGCATTTGTGAAGTCAACCTCATCGGTTAGTGGATCTAAGATAATGGGATGCAGGCGCTGGCGGTGATGGCATCAGTTTGATCACTGGCATCAGGACGGCTGATAATTGCAGGCATTGGCAGACGTCGAAGGGCATCGGAGCTGTGGAGCAGGTGGGGTGGTACGTCGTGCACTTCACGAGCGGTGCCCCCAACCTCGGTACAGGTCACAGCATCACTGGCGGCATCGCTGACAGCATCAGACTTGTTTTTCTTGCTTTGCAGCCACAGCCTCAACCACACAACTCCACCAGTGGTTGTCTACATTGAATGCACATCCTCAGCTCCTGTCACTTCAAAACTAGAAAGTCAATACACAAAACAGCAAAGGCACACAGAGTGGTTAAAAAAGAAAATGTCTATGTTCTAAAAAAGGCATTTTCAAACACTCAATTTAAAAACCATCTTCCTAAAAAGATATGTGTGGTATGCTGCATGCTGTAGCATGCAGCTGGTTCTTTTGCTGATGTCATACTGGTATCCCAGGTGATGGAATGTATCAGTTCAAGTGACCATGACTGTTTTCTTGACTGGATGGGTTTTTCTTTAGGGAAATAAACCTGAGTTTCTCTTGCATACCTGCCTCCTTGCGTGATCCTTTCGGCAATTTGGGATCTTACACTGGCGCAGTCGGCTACAGGATACAGGATACAAATTTCTCCAAGAATTTCCAAATTGGTTGGCTCCCGTGGTCGCAGCCCACAAGGCCAATGGATCCCTTCGTCTATGTGTAGACTTGAGACAACTCAATAAATGTGTAGTGGTGGATCGTTATCCACTACCTAATATTTCTGAGCTGTTGGTATTATTGGCAGGAGCTAAGGTTTTCAGCACCATTGATTTAGCTGCGGTTTATCATCAAATTGAACTTGATGAAGCTTCAAGAGACTATACAGCATTTATAACACCTTTTGGGACATTTAGGTTTGTTAGTATGCCATTTGGTCTGGTGTCGGTGGCATCCGTCTTTCAGCGAGTTCTGGACAAGCTTCTTAGAGATTGAAAAGCTGTATGTGTCTACCAAGACGATATCCTGGTGTTTGGGAACAATCATAAGGTACATGAGGATGGTCTGCTCAGGGTTTTGGGTAAATTGAGTGAAGCAAACCTCACTATTAAAGCAGAAAAGTGTCAATTTGCAACCTACTCTATTCACTATTTAGGACATACAGTCTCAGGTGAGGGTATTGCCCCAAGGCTAATCTTTTTGAACCATCACTCACGCGTCTGTTCCTACCTCTAGGGAGGAACTCATGAAGTTCTTTGGCATGTTGAATATTATAATACATTTATTGAGAACTTTGCTGAGAACAGTCTTTGTATGAGATCTCTCTTGAGAAAAGGGGTAGATTTCAACTGGTCTAAAGAGTGTAGTCTTGAATGTGAGGTTCTTAAGAAAAAACTCAGTAGTGCCCCTAAACTGAAAAGTTTTGATCCCTCTAAGACTTCTGTGATCACGACGGATGCTAGTCTTAGAGGTTTGGGTGCTGTTCTTCAGCAGGAAGGTGAGGGGGGAATGCAAACCATTATGTTTCTCTCTCATTGTCTCAAAGATGCTGAATCTCGCTATCCCGCTATTGAACAGGAGGCCTTGGCAGTATTCTGGGCTGTAAAGAATCTTAAAACATTTTTGTGGGGAACTAAATTTTTGATAAGGACTGATCACAAGCTCCTCGGTGAAACCTTCAAGAAGAGGGGGATAGATATGGTGTCTAGCAGAATAACAAAGTAGGTCATAGCTCTCCAGGAGTATGATTTTGACATAAAATACATTCCTGGCATAGAGAATGGTATAGCTGACACCCTCTCTAGACTTGTAGAAAAGGTTGAAAATGACACACAAAATTAGGGTTTTGATGATAATGATATTCAAGTTTGTGTTGTTGAGGATGGGATTATTGATGAACATCAATGGCGTATAGAACTATCCACTGATCCTGTCCTTTCTGAGGTTGTGTCTCTCATTCAGAATGGTTGGCACTCTAAGAATAAATCCGGAGAGGCTAGCAAGTTATAAGGTATTAAAGATGAGATGTCTGTGTGCTATGGGGTTCTTCTACGTGGTACAAAACTGGTTCCTCCATTTAAACTTCATCAAACTTTAATTGACCTGGCACTCAAGTCACATGCTGGGATGTCAAGAACTAAGGAAAGACAACGTTCTTCCTTTTGGTGGCCAAGACTGGATTTACATGTTGAGAGAGTTATTAGGGATTGTATTGTGTGTTCCATGAGTGATAAGTCAAAGAGTACAAGGGTTCAACCTATGGTGGTGAGAGATCTTTCCTCTGAGCCCTGGAAGGATGTTGCATTGGATATATTTGGGCCAATTCACTCTAATGGTCAGCAAATGTTTATTTTGGTCCTTATGGATCTTTTCTCTAGGTGGCCTGAAGTTCATTTTACTGTTAATATAGAGACTGGACAAGCTATCAAATTCTTAGAATCTCTCATGGCCAAAGAGGGTTATCCTGAAACCATACTTACTGATAATGGTGTTCAATTAGTTTCACGTGAAATGGAAGCATTTCTTAAAAGTCGTGGGATCAGGCACAAGAGATGTTCTCTTTATCACCCAGAGACAAATGGAATGGTAGAAAGGTTCAATAGGGTGTTGAAGAAAACTATCTCTTGGGCTAAGAGTGCTGGTCTTAATTGGAAGGAAGAAGTTCTATAAAAAGTTGAAAATTATAGGCTGACACCACACAGCACTACTGGAAAGTCACCTTTTGCTCTCTTTAGAGGTAGGCCTCCAGTGTACATTGGTTGAGCCCTCTTGAGTTAGACACCTTGCAGGTTCTACCTCTATCTCCTCATCTGAGAAAATCATCCCTGACTGGCGCAAAAGAGAAGAAACTAAATGCTTATCCAGAAAGTCATACTTTGACTCTAAGAATTCCACTATAGAAACCAAGGTCTCCTTTGGTGACTTGGTTGTCATCAAGCAACCTAGTACCAAGGTAAAGTTTTCCAAGCTTATTTAAGTTATAAAGGTGTTCAAAAATGCTGTCAGAACTCGAGACCATAGGGTTTGGAATTTAAACAGAGTCTGTTTGTACAAAGGGGGAAAAGAATGTGGCGATCAATCGGTAATTTGTAAAGATGCTGGTACTTTTTCTGGTTCTCCATGCATCCCTTCCAGGAATGTTAAAAAGCCAAGCTATTTAAAAGATTTTGTATCTTGTCCTTCTCTCTGGCTCTCTTTCTCTCTATTTTTTTGTTAACGGGGGAAGGTGTGTGGTATGCTGCATGCTGCAGCATGCAGCTGGTTCTTTTGCTGATGTCATCCTGGTTTCCCTGGTGATGGAATGTATCAGTTTAAGTGGCCAGGACTGTTGTCTTGACTGGATGTGGAGCTGTGGATGGGTTCTTCTTTAGAGATATAAACCTGAATTTCTCCTGCATACCTGCCTCCTTGTGTGATCTTTCGCCAATTTGGGATCTTACAATGTTTAATTAAATTCTGAGTTCAGAGATCCTAAACTCCATTTCTCTGTTTTGTCCCAATAAAAGTTATACTTCTAAGATGTTAGAAAGCAGCTCCCATGTTAGCCTCAGGGATAGATAGCCTTTCAATAGTAAAAAACTAAATTGGCAGTATTTCACTGTCAGGACATATAAAGCACACCAGTACATGTCCTATCGTTTACATACACTGCACCCTGCCCATGAGGGTACCTTAGGCCTACCTGAGGGGTTCCTTACATGTAAGAAAAGGGAAGGTTAGGGCCTGGCAAGTGGGTGCACCTGCCAGGTCGACATGGCAGTATAAAACTGGGCACACAGACACTGCAGTGGTAGGTCTAAGATACATTTACAGGTCTACTAATGTGGATGGCACAACCAGTGCTGCAAGCCCACTAGTAGCATTTGATTTACAGGCCCTGGCACACACAGTACACTTTACTAGGGACTTACCAGTAAATCAAGTATGCCAATCATGGATAACGAATCATAATCATAATTTACACAGAGAGCATATGCACTTTAGTACTGATTAGACGTGGTAAAGTGCCCAGAGTCCTCTAACCAACAAAAACAGGTCACAAAAAATAGGAGGAAGAAGGAAAACGTTTGGGGATAACCCTGCAAAAAGGGCAATTTCCAACACAGCCAAAATAAGAAGACATCTCAAGTGAATATAGAGAGTGCTTATGCTGGATATAAATCATTGATCAGTCAGATGGCGGGCCCTGTGTACAAATTGCCTTGATGTGAATCCTTTGTGAACATGAACTTAAACAGGTTATATGATCAAAAGTGCGGATGTCATACAACAGTGCAACCACCATGTTCTGAATTTTCTAAAACTTTCTCGGCTGACAATCTGGTAGAAATACGTCAACACAATTTTCAAAATCTAAAAAGAACAAAATTATGGCACCCAAAACATAGGGGTATCTGCCTTGAGGAATAAAAAGAAGTACTTGTGTGAGTGCCCTAACAGTTGAAATACAAGTTACCCTAATTCATTGAATCTGAGTCAAAGGTGAGTTGCTGGTTGAACTAGATGCCTACTTTTTTTTACTGAAACAACAGGGGTATGAAAGATTCCTAAGGAGTTTGGCTACAACGTTCCTGTGAAGACCAGCTGGTCACATCCAGCCAGCAAAATCTCCCACTTTTCCCTATTAAGATTTAAATCTGTTTTTGGACATCCACTCCTGATCTGCATGAGGCACTCTCTGGAGCATCCTATGATGTCAAATGCAAGGTGTTCAAACTTTAGCAGAGGTTGCCTTAAAGCCAAAGCGCCTGATTATTTCAACCAGTGGTTACACATGTATATTAAACAAGATGCGTGAGAGGGCGGAGCCCTATGGCACGCCATAGGTGACTGGCATCTCCTTGGAACTAAATGGAGGTAACACCACTGAGTGTGCTTGCTAAAGGAAGACAATCCATTTTAAGGCTGTACCAGTGAATCCTATTGTGGCAACATAGTCAATAAGACTGGCATAGTATCGAAGGCAGTGGAGGGTTGCAGGAGGAGCAACCCAGTACGGAGGCTCTGGTCTCTTGTGCATCTGAAGCCATCAAGAATGGTCAATAGAACAGAACCTACCTGGTTCAATCCAAGGCTCATGATAATTCTGTGATGCAACCCAGCCATTTCACAAGATGTTGCTCCATTGCTTTGGTAAATGCAGGGAGGAGCATGGTGGGCCTATAGTTCTTCAAAATACCTGGATCTAGATTTGCCTGTTTCAACAGATGCACCACTATGCCTTTTTTGCACAAATCCGGCGCATAACCTTCCGACAGTGAGTCAAATATTAAAGTCTTCCAGTGGAGCAATTAGGGATTGGAGCGCACATGTAAACATCAAGACTAGTCGGCGATTGCTCAGGAAACCAACCAAGCAGCCCTGAGTTTGGCATGGGTCAACACATCACAGTGAGTATGGTCACCTTCTGAATGGAAGGTTCCTTGCCTTGGCAGGCCGAGCTCTGCTAATTATCTTGTATATAGCAGAGACTTTATCGACAAAAAAGAAGGCATGGTCATCACAGTGTTCTTCAGAGTTTTTGATATTTTGTAAACAGCAAGTGGAAGAAACAAAAGAGCACATTACAGGGAAGAAATACCAAGAAGGGTTTTTACTATACAAAGGAATTTGCAATGTAAAGTGACATACATTAAAATAATACCGTCGTATCAACATATACCCATGTATATGACCACTATGAAGCTTTCAGAAAACCTCTAAGTATCTGTAAGAATCAATTAGTAGGACCCATTTCAAGGGCAGTCCTGTGTATGTTCTATGTATGTATCTGGTTTAGGTTGTCCTCACTAATGCAATTTATTCTTGGAAGTAGAAGGTAGCAGGGGTGTTTGTCCAATCTCATGGAAGCACAAGCTCCACACAGGAGAAAATATTGCCAAAGGTTTAGTAAAAGTGAATAGTGATGGGATCAAAGTAGCATATTCCCCTGGTTTGGTTTATCACAGACTAATATCCTGAGAACATTTCTCTTAAGTAAGTAGGTCAGTGGTGCAGTCAGAGGAGAGTTCCACATCACTACATCAATTTGGTAGTTGGTTTTGTAGCTTGGTGGCAAATAAAACACTCCACATAGGGGGTAGTGCAGTTGGAATCAGTATGTGTGGTCCTTTGATTGATACAGCATTTTTTGGGTTCTTCTGTGGGTGCAAAGGAAATCTTATATTGGAATAACTGCACTAGCCATCCTACAAAAAGTTGTTGTCTTTGCTTTGAGTCTTTGACTTTGCCCTTCTGTTCATGGACCAATATAAAGTCTGGTACAGTAATTGTCCTGGCTGAAACGTGGTAAGTGATAAGCTAATGCTCTTTCTACATATGAAGCACATTACTTCTAGGCAGGGTGGCTTATTTGGGCTGTTCCACTATTCTTTACCTTAACCCTCTTTGTTCAAGTTAGTAAACCTTTCCTCATATGAAGAGGGTACTGTGCACTGAAGCCACCAAGTGCTGCTTTTTGGGGCAAGTCCAGTGCTTAATTTGTGCTGGTGCTAGGCACCAGCACTTAATAATCAGGGCCAGGTCTAGATGCATCTGCTGCATGTCACATACTACCTTGATGATATTGGTATATTTACCTCACCACTGGACTCGGAGTCAGCGCTAAGTGTTCTTCCAGTCTCCCTAGTGAGTCCAGTGAAGAGTGTTGAGGCTGTGAGACTGAGCTTGAGCCAAGAGGAGATTCATATGCAGTACTAATCATATGCTATGTTGATGGCAGCCCTTAGTTCAGTGTTGCCGGTGGGCGGGACACTGATTGGTCTGGCTTTTGGATCTGCGGGGGTAGGGGCTGTGCAGCAGCGTGCGCAGATTTTTTAAAGATTGCCACGCCCCAGCACTTCCGCACCCCATAAGTCATTCAAGTCAACCCGACAAGGTTGAGGGTAGGCAGCAGCACCAGGCCTAATCAATTAATAAAGGCAGGCAGTGCAGTGTCCCGGCCGCTTGCTTGGCCCACTACGAGTAACAGTAAGGTAAGTAAGTACTAAGGCAACCATAAATGGTATTTACGAGCCCACTGTCAGAAGGGCCCCTTAATGAGGAGAGGGAGGGATGTAGAAGTTATGTGAGTAGATAACACACAATAGACTGTTGAAGCAGCCAGAAGCCAGCTATTGCAGGAGTGAGCTGAGTAGCCAACTTCATTCCGTCTTGGTTTTTCAGTTGGCAGGAGACAGGCGATGCCAAAGAAACAATGCTCCTGTAACTGAGGTACTGCACCGAATTTCACTTGCTATTTTAGCCAGACATTATGTGTATTCAAACTAAGTATCTTCTTTGTGTTAGAGTGGAGAGTGGCCCCCAATTTACTCATCGGATTGCCTGCTGAAAGTAACTCTTAAAAGACATGTTGCAGAGTTTCACTCCGAGGGATGCAATATTTGACTCAAGTGTTTCCAAGCACAGTAACACCAATAACAGTTTAAGAGAGGCTGCGCTGGGTGAAGGCCTAACTGTGGCATAAAGCAAAATAATGGGGCCCCTGCAGTATTTTTTGTGGTTGCAGTTTTATGTAGCGCGAACTCGACCCGAAGGTATCGGAGCGCTTTACTTGAGCACCATTTGCATTGGAGACGGACCCATTTATTATTAGGCACAGGGAAATTAAGTAAATTGCCCAGAATCACAGAATGTTTGAATCTGCCGCTGAGACTCAAACCCGGTTCCTTAGCTTCAAAGTCGGCTGCTCTAGCCCCCAAGTTCTGTATCTCACAGATATTCATTGCTCCCCTGTTACACCCCTGAGGCTGACGTCCCTCAAAAACTGTATCACAGTTGTGCAAGCATGAAATCCTGTTTGGCTTCTCCCTTTCGCAACCATATCTACCTGCAAGAGGAAAGTGGGGAGGCTGGGACAGGTGAGCAGCTGCAGGGCAAGACCCCACCACCCCTCAACAACCACATCCCATAACTCTTAGTGATAAGCGGAGGGGGGCTCTTGGTACGATTCTCTTTTTCATCTAGCTGCGAGACTGAGCCTGAGCCAAGAGGAGATTCATATTCAGTACTGTTCATAAGCTATGTTGATGGCGGCCTTTAGTTCAGTGTTGCCAGTGGGCAGGACACTGATTGGGCTGGATTTTGATTCTGCGGAAGTAGGGGCTCTGCGGCAGCATGTGCAGAATTTTTTAAGATTGCCACGCCCCAGCACACCCTCACCCCATGAGTCATTCAAGTCAGCCCGATGAAATGGTTGAGGGCAGGGAACCTTCTATCAAAACCTTACTATGTTGAAGGCTCCCTTGCTGAAATTCAGATCGGGTATTACAACTGACTTTTAGCAGTGCCAGTTGAGGATGTGGGTGTAGCTAATAGAGTAAGTAGGTGGAGCCAGTGGAGGAAATGGGTGGAGCTGCAGAAAAGTAGTGTGGCCTCCAACAAACAAGAAAAAGAGGAAAGGTGGAAATGAAATGGAGAACCTCTCATTGAACATGAAAAAGATTCAGCAACTGTGGCCTTGTAGATTTCTAATGCTTCAGCAGAAGCAGTTGATCTCCCTCACTTGAATTTGAGTTTTTCATTGAAACACAGCAAATAGTTGGTGGAATGTTTGCTAAAAGGGGAAGAATTGAGATTACATTATTGCTTTCACAAACTTTAGAATCAGTCCAGCAGTGGACCCTGATCCAGGCTCTAACCAAAGTAGTAAGTTATATTAGAAATTAACTAGAAGACATACGGAGAAATTGTTGCAATTCTTGCAACAGCTTCAAAAAGAGGGTCTAGAATCTAAGGATGAAAAACAATGTTGTTTGAAGTGATGGATTGGAATTTTGCATAATTATGTGTAATTTCACGTTATTTGGTGTACTTTTGCAAAACCACCACATTATTACGTGAAAGCAAATAATGTTAATTTCTCACAACCCTAGTGCCAAGCTGGGTACTGTAGACCCAGCGAACAAAGGCTTCTCTTCCCCACATCCGCCTTTGCTCTTGACTATGAATGGTAGTGTGTCCCTCTGGTCCTTTTCAAAATAATAACGTATGTGAACTTCCCCAGTCGTACTTCATGTGCTGAAAGGAGTCACATATGTAATGACACACGAAAGATACCAAGGGTCTTTTAATAATAATATTGTAGTCGGCACCTAATTGTGGTGTCCGGACTAGAACATATCAAAAGGTTATCAAAAAAGTTACAGAAGAGAGAGGATGGGGTGTATTTGGGGTGTCCCCGGTAAATTCCGATTTGCAATGCTATATATTAAAGGTTTGTTACTGATAGGTTACGACTCCTCAAAGGAGGTGATAACCTATTTGTAAGGAGGACGTGGTCACCTGAGGACCCTTTGTTATTAAAATAAAAAGTTTGTTTGGAAGTGGACAGTGGTCCAGAGAACCCTGCCAACTTTTTTTCTTAAGTGCATACCTGTTTCCTTTAAGAAAAATGAGCTGTATTAAAAAAATGTACCTTATTTGTAGGGTGGCCAGCTGACCCCAGTAGGCCAACATCTAAGTGATAGCATCCAAATAGCGTGACTCACCCTTTGTGACCTACATCATGAGCATTGATGAGGTAGGTCGACCTGCAACCTACTGAGAATGGTTATTTTGCAAACTGACCTATTAGTACATAGGTTGCTTTGTAAAGTCTGATTTAATTCGCAAACAGTGCATTCACAATTTGCAATTGCTTCTTGTCAATTAAATCTTAGCGCGTCAGGCCCTGCGTCACAACTATTCAACCTCTGACTCAACTTCCTACACTTTTTGAATAGAGACCCAGACAGGCTTAGGCAGAAATCTGTGCCTGCACTTTAGTAACTTACATTTCATGATACATGAAGTAGTACTACTGGAGTACTACTTCACATACTCAATCATGGTTTAGTGAAGTGGCCCTTATCACTGTGACACCGTAAGTGTTCTCTTTGTGTAAGATATGCTTTCCAAATAACCAACAAGAGAACCCTCAACCATAATCATCCTCGAGCATCCCTTTGCTTTCAAAATGAATATGGACTTCTCGCACAGGGTACTTAGCACATGCAGCAAGAGAACAATGCCTCGTTAAATTAACCATATCACTGCTGGAGTCTGGCAGTGCCCGGAGCTATTCCCAGTCCCATTTAACCTTTACAGTGAACCTCTTGACAATGCACAACTCTAAATGACAAAATGCATTGCAACAATTCCTGTTGACTGTCAGCATTCCTGGCTTCTCTTGTGAACCCCTGCAACAGAGAATGGATGGAAACCAACCGTGATCATATCCTTGATATATGCAAGATATGATTTACTTAAAACTGTCTGATAGTCAATGATGTAATACATATCTAAACACATGACATGGAAACTGCACCCTTTACAGTCCACCAGAACCTGGGTAACATCTCTATACTTTTAAATTGAACCATGCTGACAAAAGTCCAAAGTAATCCCCCAAAGCTAGCAAATCACCATATGCAGCCAGACCCCGATTGGCCTACAGGGTTTGATCACAAAACTGTTGGAATGCACAGAGGTGCTTGGTTTATCGCCAGATTACAACAAAACAAAAGTCAAATTCCAGCACTCACAACAAAAAATACAAATGGTTCGCTGTAGAGAACATCATAGAGCAGACTGGCTCATACAAGTATCTAGGAGTGGTGATTGACCCTAAATTCACACTCAAAGACCATCTAGTCTATAGACAAGCCCAGGCGAACATACTGTGTTTTGCATTAAACACACAAGATTGAAATTAATGTGCCCATCTAATTCCCGTCTTCTACAAGAACTTGCTGCTAAGCTATGCCCAACGCTTACCTACAGCTCTGAACTATTTAAAGGCAAAGGCGCAAATTCTTTGAATTTACAACAATCTTGTCTCTTTAAACAAGTTTTTCGGATTCCGTAATTTACCTCGCAAGCGCAGGTTCGCTTACAATTTGGATTACTCAACCAACTCCTGGTAAGGTCAGCAGCAATACTAAAACTGTGCTTGAAGCTGAGAGCAGCACAAGAAGAATCCTTGTTAGGCCCCTGCTGACGGAATTAAAGAACCAGCCCAAAAGCATGTAAGACTGGCCTACCGCGCTTGAGCAAGCATTAACCACCCAAATATGCATGATGGATGGGGCACGAACAACAGCTTCTCAGTATTAAAAAAGAACTGGTAAATACTGCTGCTAAACACAAAGCTTGGCTACTGAATAAAGCAATGCTAGCAAAGAAGAAACATGTATGGAGGGTTTTATCCTCATATGGGGCCCGGTCGCCACAGCCGTATCTTGTACACCACATATCCCCAACAATACAGCGCTTACTGCTCTTGATTTGACTGGGAGCCTTTTGCTCAAAAGATCAAGTTCCAACATGGAGACAAACTTGGCTGACCAGTCTGTGTCGGCCAAGAGTCAGTCTTACATTTCTTGTGCAACTGCCCAGCCGTCAATACATGGAGAATGCACTTTTTACTTCCACCCCTTCATTGCCTTCGGATACGATCATGCCAACCCACCGTAATAGCATTACTCAACAGCCAGTCGCTACAGCTTGCATACAGGACAACAAAGTTTTTGCACCTTGTCAGCAAACTGTTACAGGCAACATCAAACTCACATTCAGACCCAAGAACTCGGACATCTAGCACTTTTTGTACATAGACCAAACTCTACTGTGTTAGACGGAATTATGCTCCACTCTTAACTTTAAGATCATTACATGACTCTGCACCCTCGCATATCAATTTCAATCTTGTGGCAGTCACAAATTGCACAGCACAGATTTGCAAATAATGGGACTGAAGGACAGTGAATACTTGGCATGCACTTAAACATAGACTGCTTTCCCACTGATTTTAGATGCATAATGCATTCTTTTAAGATTAGTGTTTAAAAATGAAATTATTTATTAGCAGGGTTGCTTTTAAAACCAAATAGGCAATTTTTGCACATGAATCCCTAGTCCAGTGGCAGCCTCAAATTGAACAAAGCATCTGAAACTAGAGAACACTTTGCACATTATGGACTCAAATGCGTCGCCTTGGTTTTAATGGAAAACAACTGTTACAACGCATGCGTTACAACACATGCCATTACCTAGCGTGTCGTTACAATGCAAATGGCTTGTTGCAGGGGGGGGAAGTGTTGGATTTAACACCAACACCTTCCCTACTGTTGCACACACTAGAGTTGGAATAGTAAATTATACTATTCCAACTTCCAGTGCCCCCCTGACAGCAAGTCAGAGTAACAATATACATTGTAACGGCATGCAGGGTAATGGAATGCGTTGTAATGTCATACAACCGGGTTTTATATGTATTATGTTTAACAACCTATTTTAAGAAGGTTGAATGAAATCGCTATTTTGCAAATCAAAACCTTGTCTCGATGTAGCCACAAATGGCAGTGTCCATACATAGTCACCTAAAGCCACAATAGTGGCGATTCTGATCTGTTTGCATATAGACCCCACTTCACTGCTTTAGACGTAACATGCATAATGCTTCACTGGAGATTTTGACCCAACAATATTTTAGCATCGGCCGGACAATATTATCTGTTATTTCAAACTTTGCAATGGTGAGGAAAACCAACACATAAGGATATATTGCTCCATGTGTTGTCAAGTAAAAGTAACTCAAAGTGTAAATAAGTATGTTGCCATATTTGGCATATTTTATGCTAAAATTGTAATGGTTTCAATTAACTACAGAATAAAGTTGTTTTCCATACACTTAAAAAATTGAAACAGGATACAAAATGTATGTGTCAAAATGAGTAAATAAGGTGAAAATGACCTTGGTATCCATCATGGTTGCTCGCAATCTATAAAAGTATGGGGTATATTATCAAGAACGGTATTAAAATTATCGCCGCTTTAGCGGCGGGAAACTGCAGCTAAAGCGGCAATAATGGGCTTGATAATATGCCCTTGTGAATTCCCATAGAAGCCCAAGTTCACATCAGAACATGGGCTTCTATGGGAATTCTCAAGGGCATATTATCAAGCCCATTATCGCTGCTTTGGCGGCAGTTTATGCCGCTAAAAAGGCGATAATTTTAACGCTGTCCTTGATAATATGCCCCTATGGTTTGTTTTTTTCAACAGTTTTAGGTAGAAAAGTGGTCTTTTCTCCCAGAGACCCCAGTTTCCAAAGCCATCTCTACAACTAAATTCAAATTAGTTGCACAATCGGCATAATTTACCATTACGAATTTATGTATTCACAAAACAACGGCCAGTTGTAATATTTAATTTGAGTCCATCTGCTCCTACTGTTGGGGAATTAATATTTCTCCACAGTGAAAAATATGTTGTCTCTCGAGAAAATAAAACTATCATGTACAAATGCACTTTTGAAAAGCATTTACCAATTTGAAAAGTCCTTTGATGCTTTAACTGCCATTGTTTCCCAGGTGTACTCCTGGAATTCGTTAAGCATTCCAAAAATATGAAAATCTACATCCGGAAATAGGTATACAAATACTGAGGAGCGTTTACTAGATTGTTATGAAACAGGACCACAGAATTTTCAGACCTGAATAAACATATTTTGGATTGTATCCGTTCAGTATTGTCTTGCACTTTGCAAATTCTATTAGCTTCCCAAATCTGTCTAAGCTGACTCCACTATCCTCAAGTCCCATTGCGCATTGGTGCGTTCCTTCCTAATTTATTTTGCGTTACTATTATAAAAAAAACACAATCGAATAAGGGGGGGAGTGAAAATGCTTGAACATCAATTTGCCGTCATTTATATAATAAAAAGTGCTGTGGCTGGTTTTGCTATCCTGAAGGGAATGAATAAATGCCCAGCTGCACAATCTCTCACCGGTAGGACATGAAATGTCTGTACTTTTTGGATGTTTGAGCTCAGTCTGACTAACGAATTTTCCATTATCGAGAAACAGAAAAAACACCGAACTGTCGTTGATTCGGAAGCTTCTAATGGGTTTACAGTGCAGGCTTGCTCAGAAGTAACCAAAATGTCAAGAGGGCTCACTGCTAAATCGAGCTTATAATTTCTTTCTCAGAAAAAAATCTAAAAATAAATTTCCCATCCTTGGGAACGTTGTGTCTGCTTGTAAAATATTCATAATATTGAATTGATATACTAAAGGTTCATGTGGTTTGTCTTTGTCCATTGAGCAAAGAATTGATGTTTCGTTCTCACTGAGGATTGGGCGCGTGGCCCACGAAGAGTATGTGGCAGTGCAGTGGAATTTGGTGCTCAGCCTTGTTTCCACACGTTTCTGAGTGGGCGTCCGATTTTAGCGTGTTCTGTTAAAATTAACATAATAGTAACGTGCATGTGGCGTAATGGGTGATCTGTTTAAACTGTATACAAAAGGCAACAGACAGATGTGATCACTGTAGATAAAAACACAGGGCCTCATTTATGAAAAGTGACGCATCGTTGCGTGAAAACAGCGATGCGTCACTTTTCATAAATGAGGCCCACATGGCCTCATTTATGAAAATAGCGATGCGTCACTTTTCATTGCGCCCTCCTTGCGACACCAATGATACGTCATATTTACAGTATGACGCATCATGTCGCAAGGAGTTACAGATACGTCAGTATTTCTGACGTATCTGTAGGCGCAAAAGTGATGCATTGCTGGAGTGAGTCACAAAAGTGACGCAGCTCCACCAATATGTCCTTTCACATGGGGCAAGCCCCATGTGAAAGGGCCTGCGTCAGTCTTGCGCCTGCTGTGAGGCAGGCGTAAGATTTTGACGCATTCGAGTCCTAGAAGTGGCGCAGTGAAATCTCATAGATTTCCCTGCGTCACTTCCATAACCCTTTCGTGCGTCAATACGCCCCCCTTGCATACATTATACCTGGCGCAGGTATAATGTGGTGCAGGGGTTTACAAAGTGACGCATCTACCTAGATGCGTCACTTTGTAAATATGGCGCAAAAAGGCGCATTTTTTACGCCACTGGTGCGTCACAAAAAGTGATGCACTGGCGGCGTAAAAGTGACGCACTTTTTAGAACAACAGTGGTCCCATGCATTCAGAAAGGCAATTATTGTATGTCCTGATGATGGCCCCCATGATTTAAATGGGGGGACCGAAACCCCGTTGACTTGTCTAGCACCCTATACAAAACTTGATTTCTATGTAATGTAATGGTGCACTGATGACACTTCTGTACAATTGGATTAATAACAGAAAACGTTTGTTTGCCTTGAAAAGCCCTTCTATGTTCTTAAACTTACCTTCTGTATCTGATCTGTGAGTGCTGGACACAGGCTTGTGTACCACACTGGTGTAATTGTGGAAGGTATTCTCTCTACATGGATCATTTGCAGCCGCGGGCCGTGGAGGGAGTTACGGTGGGGCAGGGAGGCGGGGAGGGGGAGGGGCGGGGTGGAGGGAGCGAAAAACCGGCATATGGATAATTGCAGGTAAGTAAACAATTCATTTAATAAAACGAATTTCGTAGCGCGCACTGCATCGCATTTTGTGATGCAAGGCGCACTACCAAATTCGTTTTATTAATTAAATTGTTTACTTACCTGCAATTATCCAAATGCCGGTTTTTCGCTCCCTCCACCCCGCCCCTCCCCCTCCCCGCCTCCCTGCCCCACCGTAACTCCCTCCACGGCCCGCGGCTGATCATTTGTTTATTGAATAAACCTGAAAGACCTCTGTCCGGCTGGACATGTCATTTCAAATATAGATCAGATTCCATCTATATTTATTGCTTTATGTATTTCTGAATGCATGGGACCACTGTTGTTCTAAAAAGTATGTTCCCCGAGGTCCCCTGCTGACTGAATTGGGGCCCCTTGTTGTTACTAATGTAAAAGTGACGCACAGCCTCATAAATGAGGCCCACAGAGTCTACACATTCAGAATAATAATAATAAATAAATATTGCAGTGCATTAGAGATAAAAAAATGTGTATATTGACTCTTGCAAACAATTCAAAGAGAATTTTACTCTAACGTTGTAAACAAAGACAGTCTAAAAATATTCACAACAGTCAATTTAGATTATGGAGATATATGGATATATATATATATTTATAGCCACACTTTTTAATGGCACCTTTCCAAATGCGTATGATCAAGAGGGTAGGGAGGTAGAGGGAAGATCCTTTCAGTCTCCGAAGTTGACTCTTATAATCAAGAAGGGGAAAGGATCACTTGTCCTGCTTAAACCTTGGGTTTCACAAGTCGAGGAACTGGTATCTCCCAACAAATATAACTCTCATACACGTGTATTTTAGATGGTTCCTTTTCAGCGGTATATACTGGGTACCCGCTTTTTTACACGTGTGTGCGTAATCATCGAGTTATTTTTTGTATTGTGCACCCTCCACCAGGAGGTTTTGCCTTTGGTTTAAGGCAGTAGTGATCGTGGATAGTAGGGGAGGGGTTGTGGTGGTGGTATAGTTATTAAAAATCCGGACAGCCAGACAGAGACAATTTTAATAAGTCTGGATTCGGACTAGGTAAAAAAGTTAGGTGCACTTTTTGAATTTGTAAGGGGTTCAAGTGCATTTCATGTCTAAAAAGAGGTCAACATGTTTCAGCCTTTGGTAGTCAGAGGATCTTAGGCTTTCGTCAGGACCAATAGGGGTGAATAAATAGTGAGGAAGCAAACGTTGTGAGAAGAAAAAGGTAAATTGACCTGATCCTTCGTGATTCAAGGTTTCATTGTACCTTGTTATGGATGAAGAACTACTTCATCGGGGATTGAGGCTGGTCGAGAGAGGTTGCTGAGTGCCTTCTAGCTCGGTCTTTGCCGCATGTGCTGGCTCTGCCTCTCATCACCCGGAACTACTGTTTTTCATACCTTTCCAAATGCTGCCGTTGGATTTTCCACCGAGCCCACGCAGAACGTGCAGCTCGCTGGACAGCAGGGGAAGGGACGCACGAAGAACAGCGGTGCGTCCCTGATAACAGAAAAATAAGCTGTGCTCTCTCGTTCATTTCTTAATCCCTTGACCAAATATTGATCTAATATGTTGACTGTGCTGTGGAGAAATATAAGTCATGCAATACAGAGTGACCACTTCATTATCTGAGAGCAACACATCCGTTTGATTTTTAGCAGGCTATAGAGAGCTGCGAACGTGTGTGGCACAGCCCTGCAGATAATACAGCTCGACACAGCTGTTGAAGGTCTATATTCCCAGTTTGGAAAATATATAGCAGGGCTCATGTCCTCAAAAAAGAAGTGGGGCTCCTCACCAACTTAAGCAGAATGAAGTGTGACATCATCACGCGTGACATGACAGCCCATAACCTCACAGGTAGTCACATCAGATCTTAACACCTCACCTATGTTTAGCAGGTCTACTACAAGTACATTAAGCACATTACAATATTTAACAAATTAGATTTTCCATTAGCTTTGTGCCAAAATATCGATGCAACCCGGACACAAAATCTGGCCTCAATTTATACATTTATTTATTTTTAAACCCTGCTGCAATTAAATTGGAAACAAGGAGAACCGTGGGAGTAAATCTGTTCTGCTAAATTGGTTGCAATGTCTCTATTTTAAAATATTTTATGGTGGTTAAGGCACCTGCTGCAGAGATCTTTCTGTATCAGCTAATTCTCAGGGTATAATTATAATACTGGTAAGGTAACTCTGGAGGCTAACTTATTTGCTGGAGAGATCTGTGTTTTGCCTAGTCCTAGTTCTGAATCAAAGTAACAGGAAGGTTAAAGTGTCTCCTACAAAGCACAATATGTAACATGCAGATGACAGATTTTTTTTATGTAAATGGGTAAGTGAGTTACTGCTTTTAATAAAGAATCCTTTTGTTCTTTGGAGTTCATAAATTGTAATCCTTCAAATATGCCACAGTGAGGTATGAAGGATTCTGGAGCTCCTACACCTTGTAACAATATCATACATAACACATCCTTTATACTGATGTACACAAATATGATTTATTGTCAATGTATAATCTGCACATGTGATGTAAAGTGCTTTGACGCCCTGCATTGGGATGAGTAGTGGCACTCAAGCAACAGCCACAATCGTGTCAGGGTGTAAAACAAAATTCACTAAATTAACCTGTGCTCAACCCTCTGGTATCTTGGCACAAAAGAAGTTTTAGAATTGTACAATTAAAGAGGGTTTTCATTTACAATTTCGCAGACACCAAAAATGAAATGTTACCTGTTCCCAATCAAAAAGTAAGCACGTATTAAATGTAATAAGGCAAACAATAGTATTTTATGGGTAAAGTAGGCCTCACAGTAGTGAAACATTAAGTTAGGAGTTTTTCACTACCATGGCATGTAAAACATAAAAGTACATGTCAAAGTGTTTAATTACAATGCATCCTACCCTATGGGCTACCAAGGGCCAACCATAGCGGTAACATATATGTGAGTTTAAGGCTTGGCAAGGGCATTATATTTCAAGTCGAATTAGCAATTATAAACTAATTTCAGGCTGCAATGGCTGGCCTGGGACACGTTTTAAAGGTCTCACTATGTGAGTGGCACAATAAGTGCTGCAAACAGACTAGTAGCATTTAATGTGCATGCCCAGGGTATATGGTATACCACTGTACTAGGGACTTACAAGTAAATTAAATATGCCAATCAGATGTAAGCCAATTTTACCATTTCTTTTTTGGGAGTGAGCACGAGCAGTTTAGCAATGGTTAGGAGAGGTAAAGTTAATAAAGTCTTAAGACCAACAAAAACACATTCAGCAAAATAGGAGAGTGAAGACAACACGTTTAGAGGAAGACCTTCAAAAGTCTGACAGGTTTCGCAATGGCGCTGCTAGAAAACCAACAATACATTTTCACTGCTGAAAATAGTAGCTTCATAGTGGTTAAAGGCCTTTGACAGCTCACTCAGATTTCTGTTGTACCTCATTTGCCTCCTTGAGTTCCTCCTCCACTGAATGCCACTAACATGACATATAAACCTCCTATATGTGTATTATATTTCTTAAGCATGAACCAAGCCAAAAGGCAGTGGAGTCCTGTTCATGATTAAAGGCAACCATAACGTCAATGCATAAGAGGAGAGGAAGCTGAATTGTAGATGGTTAATACACCGTGACACTCTTTCCTAAATTAGAACAAATGTGGAGTGGTTCTGATGGATATGGGAATGTTGTTCCATCCTGGGTGCAATGAGGGAAAAAGCATACTGTCTTGTTTTTTTCATTTTTACATTTCTTACTCAGCAGTCTGTTGGTGTTCAGGCTGCGGGTGTGAAAATCACCAGAGATTGTGAGCTTATCGCCAAGATAAGCATGGCTGATAGCTTTGAAGTGATGAAGTTGTTTTTAAAGATGGTACAGATCGGCAAGGGAAGCCAGTGGAGTTCCATCGGGATGGGGTTGTTCTGATGATATTTCGTCAGGCCTTGAATGAGACATGTTGAAGTACTTAGGATGCACCTAAAGGGTGGCAATGTGGACTATGGAAAGCCATGGAGCAGCGCATAATCACCACCCAGATGGAAGAGTACAAGACCTGAATGGCACTACTGAAGTGTCTTTCTGGAATAAACAGTTTAACTTCCTTTAAGAGAAAGCTGGTACCGGGCCATGTTTGTGTTTTTTGACAGTGCATTCATTGAGAGTGAGGTTGGTGTCCAGGGTGAATCCAAATGACTTGGCATTCATTGAAACTTGGGACTCAAACCTGTCACGAATCATGTCATGGAGCCAGGTTTGTACTACATCTTGTTTATTGTTCTTGGCAAATAATAGGAATTCTGTGTTGGTTGAGCTTCAGATGGGCACTAGGCATCCAGGTCTGGATAATGTGCAAGCAGCATTTGAGGTGTTGAATGTCTGAAGAGGAGGAGTCTTTTGAGTAGAGTTGTGTATCTTCATCATATTGATGACATTTGGTTCTCTTATCTTTGAGTAGAGCAACAAGTAGCTTCATGTATAAGTGTCAGATGATGGGAGACAGCATGTAGCCCTGGAGGACTCCACAAGTGATAGTGACCGTTTCTAAAATTGAGGGGCCCATGTGAACAGACTGGTGTAGGTCAGGAAGGCAGGAGGGGAACCAGTGAAAGGTATTGCAGTGAATCCCATTCGAGACACCAATATGTGTATGAGGTTGGGATGGTCAACTGTGTCGAAGGAAGCTGGGAGGTCTAGCAATATCAGAAAGCAGGGGTCATCTGAATGTGTGGGAAAGAGGGCATTGTTTATATTGGTAGTTGTGCAAGTGATGTTTAGGATGTGGTCATAGAGTTGAACATAGATTGCTTTTTCAATGATCCTGCTGATGAATGGTAGGTGAGTAATGGGCCAGTAGTTGGCGAGGTCATGTGGGTCTAGCGCTAGTTTCTTAAAGAGAGGGAGGATTTGTCTTGTCTCTTGAGAGCCTCTGGGAAGATGCTGTGAATGGGGAATGGAAAGTAGGGATATGAGAGAATACCCATAAGGAGTTTTGATGAAGGACAATGGCAAGAAATCATTCTTCATTAGAGATAGCGCTGAGGGCGTTGAGTATGTCAGCGAGGTCTTCGAAAGATAGGACTTTGAAGGCTTACCATTATGGCATCCTATTGTAATGTGTCTCTAAGAATTGAAGCAGACTTGGTGTCATAAATGCGCTGTTGGATCTTCTGTATTTTTTCACTGAAGAAAAAGTTGATGGCTTTGCACTTTTCTGTGAAGTAAAGAGGAGGTGGGTCCTGTTGGGGGGTGTTGATGCAGTGCTTGTCTTAACACTGCTCTGCTTCTGTTGGTGGCTATGTTGATGATGTATAAGCCAAAGGGAGATTCTAGCTTCATAAGTCTTCAAAATCACAGACAAACCCAAACTGCCCAATTCACCGAACATTTATCTCTGAGTAAATATGACCTCCTCAGCACAAGCATTAAACCAAACACCATGAGCCCCAACATGTGATATTTTTCTGTAACAACTTGTGGGATTGAAAAAAATGATAGATAGATATCACATACACATCATGTATGTCTTCATGTACTTCAGCTAACTTTTGAAGGCCCTTGGAATGAAATTGCTCAAAACGTGTAGTTGACACTCTAGCCTACAGCTACGGAGAATTGACCTTACTCTGATCTATTTTAAAAAATACATTGTAGCTGCTTTGTAGCTGTAAAAGAAAAGGCACATATTTCACACAATGCCAGAACAACACCAATATATTTTTGACATTTTTAGAATTTAAACTAGCTAACATTTGTTGTCCTATATATGTATTTATAATAACGTTTAGATGCTTATTTTTCTTAATATCTGAAAAGCACTGGGTTGCTCCCAAACAGGTCTTAGACACCACTGTATTTATGTTTACTAAGCAGCTAGCATATATTTATGAAATGAGTTTGTAAATATTCATTACTGATCACATACTTCTACACTATTTTCTAGTAACTAATTTCTTGGTTTCATGAGTTTTCCAATAAAAGTAACTACCCAAATCCATACATTAAAATTAGTCTCAGGGCTTATCGCCTTTCAACGTCTTGGGTGCCTACAATTTCCAAAGACCCAGCAAGGACCATGAGCGCCATAAAATACATTTGAATTGCTGATATATTCACACATTTTTTTCCATAGTTAGTGTGGTGGATTTTGGTGGTGTTTGAGATAAAAATGCAAACGTTACTAATTGTTGAGTGTAGGACTTGGCCCTTTTCGGCTAAAGTTCCCTAAACTTTTTTGCTTTCCCCCAGACCTTTTTTTCTGACATGGTGTTGCCAACTTAGATGCTTTGGACACTTTGTCACTGCTAAATAGTGTCAAAGTGCAAGTGCTCCCTGTATAAAGTGTAATGGTAATTGGTTGTCCATGATTTGTATGTTTGCCTTACTAGTAATGTCCCTAGTAAAGTGCACTATGTGTGCCAGAGCTGGTAATGCAAAGGCTACTAGTGGGCCTGCAGCACTAATTGTGCCACCCACACAAGTAGCCTTAAAAAGGGAAGTCAGGCCTGCCATTGCAGTGCCTGCGCGCAGTTTGTTAAACTGCCATGTTGTTCTGACAAGTACACTCACTTGCCAAACCTTACCCTTCCCTTTCTATGGACCTCAGACACCCCTAGGGTAGGTCCAAGGTAACCTCTGGGCAGGGTGCAGTGCTTGTGAAAGGTAGGGCATGTACCAAGGTGTGTACCATGTCCTGACAGTGAAATAATCTCCATTTCGTTTTTCACTGTGGAAAGGCATTCTTGCCCATATGATAGAATCGGAAGGCTGTGTAATATGTTTTCCAGCCTATCTTCCCAAAGGCTTAAGATGTAGAGGTGAAGTTCAGTGTGCCTGAACTCACAATGTAATAACACATCTTTTTATGAAGGTGGTTTTTGCATTGTGTGTTTAGAAGCCACTCTTTTAGAAGTGGCTGAGTTTTTGTGCTCTAACATTTCTGTGTCTTGCTGCCTGGTTGTGGATTGACTGTCTGGGTTTGAAAGCAATAAGATCTGGGGAATGTCTTAACCCAGGGGAGGAGGTGAGACAGCAACAGGCTGAACTGCATCTGGAGTGTAGGGGGAGGAGTAGCCCCTAAAGGTGAATATACCTGGGTTACTGCTATAAAACAATTGTCCCATCTCCTGCTGAGTGATTGGGAATCCAGACCCCCACTAATCAAAGGAAGAAGTTGTCACTGGCAGGGAGGCACCCAGAACTGGTTTGAACAGGGGTTAGTGCCCCTCTGAACACAAAAACTTCAAAGTCATTGAGGGGTATAACTATGAGAGCTGAAGCCCCTGAACTTTGGAGAATGGCTTGATCAAGATTGAACAAGACTGGACCTACTTTGTGGTCAAGAGGGACCTTTGCCAAGGAAGAAACAACTGAAGAGACTGAAGGAAATGACTGACCCATGCTGTGTGTTCGGGAGCTGGCCTGCAGTTTGCTGTTTTAACCAAGGAAAGGCTAAAGGGACTTTGTTGTGTGCTGTGTCCCCCTGCTTGAAAGGACTTTACTGTGCTGTGTCCTGAAGTAACTTATCCCCAAAGGCCAGAAGTGAGCTGGCTCCCTGTTGCGGAAACTCAGGAATACAAAAGTTTCCAGGAGAGTCTCAGTGGCTCTGTGTGCAGTGCTTGTTGCAGCCTGAGACCCTCGTAAGCAGTGCCCTGTGATCGTGGGCACCTGGAGACCAAGCGAGGATCAACGATGCTGTGTGCGTGTGTTTTTTGCAGCCTGAACCTTTTGTGAGGATTTTCCAGTTATCGCGTGCACCGGAATCCATGTGCGTCTCATTGATGCTGTGTACGTGTACTTTGTGCAACATGAGACCTTCGTGAGGATTGCCTTGTTATTGTGTATCCAGAATCCAAGTGAATCTCATCGACGCTGTGTGAGTGCGCTTTGTGCAGCGCAAGACCTTTGTGAGGATTGCCTTGTTGACATGCACCCAAAGTTAAAGTGAGTCTCAGCGACACTGTGGCGTTTTCATCAAGCAGCCTGAGACCTTCGTGTGGAGTGCCCGGTGATCGTGCACCCGAAGCTCAAGGGAGTATCAGCGATGCTGTGTGCGGTGCCTTGTGGCAGCCTGAGATCTTTGTAGTTGTAGCGGCCCGGACCGGCAGCCCTGGAGGAGCTGAGCCGCCAGCCAGAGCCCACCATTGCCAATTCACAAAGATTGCATCAGAGGACCAAGTAGCTGGAGGAGGAGAGGAGAGTGCGTTTGCGCCCCCCAGGTAACGTGTGTCGACTCCTGGGGAGGGCTCGGAGGGAGACGCTCTCGGCCTCTCTCTCATTCCGGCAGTGCGAGCCTCTGCTTCGGCGTGTATTGCGGCCTGTGTTGCCAGAGAGTGACAGTACCCGGGCTGGAGTGTAGAGCCGCATATTTTGTCAAACCTTACCCATGTTGGGGGCAACTGTTGACAGAAGCTGACTGCGAGTTAGAAGGAGTGGCAGAGAGACCGCCTACAGCACCTTGATTGGTGCCGGAGTGTATTACGCATTATCTTATTTCTGCATAACGGTGTACCTGATTGTCGTATTACACATTGCATCATTTCTGCATAACAAACTACCTGATTAGAGTATTATGCATTGCATTATTCCTGCATAACAAACTGATTAGTGTCTGACACATGGCATTATTTCTGCATAACAAACAACCCCATTGTCGTATGACGCGTTGCATTGTTTCTGCATAACAAGCTACCTGATTAGCGTATTATACATTGCATTATTCCTGCATAACAAACTACCCGGTGGTCGTATTACGCATTGCATTATTCTTACATTGCAAAGTGCTTGATGGTTGTATTATGCATTGCAGTATTTTTACATTGCAAACTGCCTGATTGTTGCGCTATGCATTGCATTATTTTTACATTGCAAACTGCCTGATTGTTGTGTTACACATTGCATTATTTTTACATTGCAAAGTCACTGATTCTAGCATTACGAAGTGCATAACATGCTATTAGGATTAATGTGGAATGTTTAGAAGTGCTCATTAGTTTCACCAGAACTTACAAGGGTTGGCTGGCCTAACCACCAGCCAGGAGAAATATTACACAAACTCTTATGTTGGATTTATATTGTGTGGTCTTATCGTATATCTTTTCATATAAAATTTATACTTGTTTTTATAAAACTCGTGTGGAGTCTATTTGTGGTGTTATCACTGCGTTGCTGTGAGCGTGGTTGCAAATTCTTTACACATTTGCCTTGAAGATAAGCCTGGCAGCTCGTGCCAAGCTACCAAGGGGATGAGTGGGGCTATCTCAGAAGGTGACCTTCCTTTCCCTGATGTGGAAAATCGGGTCCCTATTTGGCCTAAGTTACCGACCTCAGCCAACCAGGGATCCCGGGTCGAACATTAAGCTTGTTATTTCTAAATATAGTGCATGAGATGACTTCTCAAACCGCCTATTTCAAGCAATACACATTGGGGCTCATTCACAAAGGGAAATCTATGCCTGTAGTTCTCGAAACACATAGATTTCCACCTACTTCTATGTTGAGATATCTGCCCAGATGATATACATCACGTCTTGATAGAAATCCCCACCTGGAAGTGTAGCATCGTGCTACAAAGAAATACAGACTCTGTATATTGTTCTACTGGAGCTTTATTGTATGCTTCCAATACCTTCCCTGTCCCTACTCTAACTGCCCTCATCCTGTCCTGACTCCTCCCCTTCCCCTCAGCCCACCTAGCTCCGCCCACCCCAGCTACTAGACTGTCAACTATATTACATCTCTCCTCTTCTTAACAAAATGAGCTTAATGTCTTCAGTGTTCGCAATTCTTCAATCCACCACACAGGTCGGCGGACAGCCTGTTCTTCAAGCCTCAGTAGTGTCGAATCAGTGGTGGCCTTGGTTTTGGTCAATCTTTCCGTTGTCTTAATCAGGGCATTATTGACCACGTTGCGTGTGAACTGTTTACTCCCACACTCCACAGTCATCATGTTCCCTTCCTGTGGTGTAACTGTTGGTTCAGATGCTCGGTCCCTTTCATGAGTGGATAATGTTCTGGTCCTCTTCTGGGCACCTGCATCTACTTTTACTTCCTCTTGTCTTGTCCGGTCGAGGGTAACACTGTCCTCCAATTCAGGGTCATGTATACCAGACAGTACGGTACTATCTGACGAGACTGTCTTGGTTTGGTTCGGTAACTCATTCGCCGCATTTACTTTTACATCTTTATGTCTAGTCCAGGCGAGGGCAACACTGCCCTCCAATTTAGGGTCATGTACACCAGACAGTACGGTGTTATCTGGCGAGACTGTCTTGGTTTGGTTCGATAACTCATTCACGGCCTCGGGTTGTCTGGCGAACTCGTGGGCTATCTGTGCATAGGCATGTTTCTCTCTCATTTGATGATCTCTCTCTACTGACATGTCCGGCTTTCCTTGCGGAATGGCTGGCTGGTCCCTTCCCGTCCGGTGACTAAGGTCCACTGTCTCTGTTTTCCTTTTGTAGGTCCTTTGAGTCAGCCTCGCGGACCCCTTCAGGGGTGACGGTGTCTGATCTATGTCCGGATATACTTGTGATTGACATGACAGGTTGTCTTGTAGCATGACTGAGTATTCAGAGACCTTAGTGTGTGACATGTTGCTCTTGACGGGAAGGATGTCCTTTGGTTCCATGGTGCGTTCGGGTGGTTGACGCCATGGCTGTTGTCGGGACCATGACTCGGTCGACTCACGGGATCGAACAGACGTGCTCTCTGGGTCAGAAAAGTCTCTTGTCGACTTCCAGGATCGGACAGACGCGCTCTCTGAACCAGAGGAGTTCCTGGCCATAGACGTGCTTTCTGGGTCAGAGAAGTCTTTTGTCGACTTCCAGGATCGGATAGATGTGCACTCCGCGTCAGAGAGATCCTTCTCCCTATTCCTTCTCAAACGTTTCTTTGAAACTGTCTTTGGTAATGGATTTTTGAATTCCGTAGTCTTCCAGGGTCGGATAGATGTGCACTCCGCGTCAGAGAGATCCTTCTCCCCATTCCTTCTCAAACGTATCTTTGAAACTGTCTTTGGAAATGGATTTTTGAATCCCGTAGTCCATGACAAATTGCTTTTCCCCTTTGAATTGTCTTTGAGATGCTTCTACGTGTGCCTTTGTTGGAACATCTTCAATGCTGTCTCATTTGGGAGGTTGTTTGATGATTCTGTGCTTGTTCCTTGTGCTTGATCCCAAGCTTTTGTCTCTTGGTCCTTCTTGTCTGAAGTTAACACTTTCCTCTCCGTTTCTTCGTTGTCGCGGGAGCCATGGATGCATGGATCTTTTCTGGTTTGTTGCCGTGGAGGATCAGTCCGTCTTGTGTGACCTGTTTCTCCTTCTCGTTTGTTTGATGCTCTAACACCTCTGATCTGGGGTTGATGTGTTCTCCTGCCAGATGTTTCCTTGGACTAGTCTTCACTGCTTGGCGACTGCTTGGCGACTGATGTTCCTGCGCCGACTTCCGGTGTTGACCAGTGCGACCCCTTCTTCTATGGTTTGTCTTTCTCTCCCACTTGTTGTGCCGGATGCCCTCTTGTCCAGGAGTGTGATCTGTCCCACTTGACACTCTTTCCTCATCAGAGTACTGTGTGTCATACTTTGAATGATTCCTTGAGGAACTCCTGGGGGGTGAATAACTCCTTGGAATTGTCTTTTGGATGGTTGACTCTGAGTCATCTGAATCCAAGTAATCCTTGGTTGACTTTAAGTAGTCGGACACTGAGGAATCTGACTCTGAGTAATCCTTGTCACTTTCTTTGTCACTGTATCTTTCCCGTTGTCTTTTTGCTGGTCTGCCTTCCCTCTCTCTCCTTTCAGTTCTGTTTGTTTTCTGAGTTCTATCTTCCCAGGTATCTTGATGGTTTGCTCTCAGGTGCACGTCCTTCAATCCGTCTCTTGCTTTGATTTGCATTCCAATTTCGGCCTTCTTGATGATTTCC